>NC_091629.1:41425480-42050480 GCF_027580195.1 Bos mutus | reverse complement strand
GGGTGAGGGAGAAAGACCCCAAAAGCGGGTGCACAGGCAGGTGCAGACCGGCCGACAGCTGCAGGCTAAAGAATGTGAGGAGAATAGGGAGCTGTGGGTGCTCAAGGCCAAGGCTGGGGTCAGGGGCCTGCGCTCCTGGGTTTTCATCTTGATGCTCACTGGCCGCCACAGGGCAGTTGACCAGGTCGGGCCTCCATCAGGGAAGCAGGCAGACACGCGGCCAGGCCGGGCTGGCCTTCCCCTCATCCAACCCCCCACGTCCTAGCTCCTGAGTACACAGCCTGTGGGTGCTGCTCTCTCAGACCCTTCAGGAAAGCCTCCGCCCAACCCTCTGAACCAAGCACAACAGGATTGGGGGGGGCCCTCCGGAAGGGTCCTTCATGGTCACTTTCCACAAGGCGGTGCCTGACGCCCCTTCCCAGCCCTGCCCACGTGGGGCCAGGTAGTGCCCAGGTGGACATGGACCCCTCTCCCCAGCCCAAGTTTTCACACCATCATAAACCAAAGAACCCCTACCACCCCTTCAAACATGCACATGGAAACGGGCCTCCCAACTGCCCGCTTCCCTTCCCAGCTCAAAGGCGGCACCATTAACTTTGAAGAAACAGCCTTTGAACGTGGGCTTGGCAGCAGGCTCAGGGCACCATGGGAAGCAGAAGAACTTGACCGTGGCTCTGCCATGGCCTCAACATTTCACTTCCAAAGGCTTTTCTGGGAAGGTTCTGGCACTGCCTTGGTCTGAATGACGGGTGGTGTTAACAATGTCGTCCTGCACAGGGGGCCCCAGAGAGAGGGCCATGGCCATGCCCAACCCCCACCCTACCACCCAGTGCCATGGCGATGGACAGAGACCCTGCCCAGAATCCAACAAAAGCTGCAAATGAAAACGGGGCTGGCAGCTCACCCAGGTGCCAAGCAAAAGGCTTGTCCTTAGCAGTCACAGGAAGCCCTCTTCGGCCTGTGCTCCTGTGTCCTGCCCTGCAGGCTGGCCTCCGTGACAGGTCCATGAGACTGACCATGAGGACTCTCAGCTGATGGGATGGACATCCTGCTGGGAACAGTCTCTGGGGTCTAAAGAAGAGTTAGAAACCCTCAAACGCAGCCAGACCTGGACGAGGGGCCTGGGAGCAGCCAGGACGAGTGATGCTGGCTGTGGCAGGGTGGCAAGGGGTGTGTGGTGGTGCTCTGTCCTCCACAAATCTGGCGCCCCGGGTGAGAGGGGTGGAGGACAAGCCTGTGGCCACCTCAGCCGAGGTCACTGCACCCAGTGGGCTCGTTTACTATGCAGCAGTACAAAGTGTGAGCTCTAGGGCTGTGCCGCTGTTAACTTTTTATTTTTAAACAGATGGTCTGGAGTTTCCTGCTTATCAACTAATACAGCTTGGCAATAAACTGGTACAGTAAATCCTCGTGTCTCGGGGTGGCTATGGGCGACGGGGCACCATGAATTAATCAGGCCTCTTAGAGAAGCCCAGTCGTGAACCTAAGGTCAGCTGTGATAAGGTATTTCTAAGAGGCCCGTTGCTGGCCCAGACAGGACCCCAGTCTAACTGATATCTGCAGACCCTGCAACATGGAGACCCTTAAGTATAGGTGGGTTCTATTGGAGGGTGAAGACCACACCTTACCTCCCAGGACTCTATTTTCTGAGCAAAGCTCTCCTTCAAGGGCAAGGTGAGATACCCATCAAGAAGAGGCTGAAGCACTAAGATTTCACAGCAAGGAGGGACATTAAGGAGGCTCAGTAGTACCACACAGAGTAGTGTCAGGGCTTTGTGGGGGACACAGCTGCTGATGGCTCCAAGGACACTGAAAGCAGAAAGGCTTGGGGGAGAGAGAGATAAGGGGGCAAAAGGTTAACACGATAAGCAACCCCCTCACACACCACAACATGCCCACAGCCCCCAAGGTCACACCTGGATGGATCTTCAACTTGGTGTCCTTTTTCCATTAGCCAAAACAGCCCTCAGTGCAGCAGACATTTACGGGTGATCTTCAGGCTGCTGTCTGCTGATTTAGAGAAGTAGCCATGATTTTGAAAACGGGCCCCTTTCTCAGGTGAACGCGAGCAGGCTGTAATGAAATGGGCCGAGTGGAGCTCTCCCAGGCCTCCAACATGATCTCAGACAGATCACCTGTGTGAAGTTAACTCCTGCGGGCCTTAGCCTTCTACTTGGCCAGAGAAAGGAGTCAGAGTCGTGAGGCCCTGCTGATGCTATAGAGCAGGGGTGGGGTGGGGAGCTGTATGGCGTGGCCTCCTTCACAATGGGAGGGAAAAAGCTGGTGGAACCCATGATGCGTCGTCACCCAACCATCATGCAGACAAGGAAACCCACATGGGTCACGTCACCTACCTGAGACCACAGGGCCACAGGTCCAGAGCAGGTCCAAGAAGTGTCCAGGGTGGGAGAGTGTGGGTGGGCCTAGGAATCTACCTTGGAGAGTCTCCTAAGAAAGCGGCACCACCTGTTAGGCCTGGGGCACTTTGTGCCAAGGCTGTAACCCTGGCAAGGTCAATCACCCAGAGATCAGTACTATGGGTGGGGCTCCAGCGAGATCATGGGGGTGTCCAGGAGCCCCCATCATAATGGACACACTGCACCAGGCACCCACCCACCCCGCCCCCCACCCAGCTAACCCCCAGGTACCTGCTGTTCCCATTGGGACTAGAGGTGGCGCTCGTACTGATCTCTCTCTAGGATCACTTTCCTCACTGGTCAGAAAACCCGGGAAAATCTGTATCACCCTGTTTGGAAGATGAGGATGAGCAGCCTCCTCAAAGGGGGCCAGAGGAGGGGAGGCACTGCTGGTGTCCGTAAGGCCAGCGGGGTACCCTCCCCACCATGTGGGCTCCAGGCCCCAAGGAACCAGCTCAGGACAGACTGAGCCCCAAGAGCTGAGGAAGGGCCCGAAGCAGCAGAGACCCTCTACTACACAGTCCACAGAAGGTCTCAAAGGGAAAGCCTCCCAGACACTGGCTTCTGGAAGCCACCCCAGCTCCAGCCTGACCCACCACCTGAGTTCAAATCTGGGCTCCCCCACTTTCCTCCTGTGTGGCCTCAGGAAAGTTATTTGACCTCTCTGTGCCTCAGCTTCCCTCTGAGACTACTGTGAAGATTGAACGAATGAACGTATTCTCCTGGGACGGAGAAGGCCCCACTCGTTGCGTGTGCTCACTTGTGTCCGACTCTGGGACACCCATGGACTGGAGCCCGCCAGGCTCCTCTGTCCATGGGATTTTTCAGGCAGGAATACTGGAGTGGGTAGCCATTTCCTCCTCCAGGGGATCTTCCCGACTCAGGGATTGGACCCGTGTCTTCTGCATTGCAGGCAGATTCTTATACCCGCTGAGCCACCAGAGAAAAGACTCATCAGAGGGGAACAAACAAGGCAGGAGGAGAGCTTCCCTAGACCAAGCTCCTCAAGGAAAGAGGACCTCCCAATCCCCCAGGAAGGTGTCCCTGAAGGCCTAGCAGTAGTCACAGCTGCCGTGGCTCTTCCCAGGGGCCTGGACAAGCAATAGTGAAGTCGGAACCACAGAGGACCAGGAGTAAATTCTGCACAGGAATAGGAATTACTCGAGAGCTGCCCACAGCCAAGGCCCTGAAGGCCCCAAGAGACCCCCTCCAGCACAGCGCCCTCCTCCTCTCCCTCCCCTGTGCCTTGAGCCACACCCAGACTTCAGCCTTGCCCCAGCCTCCTTGGTGCCTTCCTAACCACAGCTGAGAGGCCCAGAGCTGCACAGATGTTGGTGTAGCTGTGGTCACTACCCTGGCCCTGTGGAGTCTGTTCAGACTGCTAAGCGGCCACTGGAGAAAACCAGGCCACCTTGCTGGCCCCATGGGCTCAGCAAAGGCCCAGGGAGGGCTCACTGCCCCCTTCTTCCACTGCCTCTTCGCCAAGCCAGGCCACTCCAGGCAGGTCCATGAGCCCAGGTCTCCTGGCCCAATGTCAAGGCAAAGTCAAGGAGGCCCTGGGCAGCCGCTCAGAGGCTAATTCTGATGGCCCTCATTCCTCCCGAGATAATAATAGCTCCACTTTACTGCAGGAGGCAAGTGCAGATGCCTACAGAGGCCAGGCCTGCTCAGCCTTGACTGATGGGGCCAGGTGGTGGCGGGTCTGTGGCTCACCGACAGGGGGCGGCCGCCCCTCAGCTTCAGGGCCTGTGGACAGTGGGCCCCAGACACCCAAAGGCTCCCTTAGGCCCAGAAAAGTCAAATCTCCAAAGCTTTTGGGAAAATCTCCTATGATCGAAACGTTCGCGGCGAACAGAAGTCAGACTTTAAAAAAATCTGTGCGGATGAAACACATCCTGGGTGGGTTCAGGCCTGGGGGCAGCGTCCAGCTCCCCTCTGGGGTGGTGGGCATCCACAGATGAATTTCTGCTGTTAATAACAGCGGTGGCACTTCGGGGCCTGTGCGGGAAGGGAGAAAGGTCCTAGGCAGAGGAACAGCTGCCCAGGGGGCACTGGTGGGGCACTGAGGCAGGTGCTCAGGTCTGTTCTACAGCCAAAACCAGGGCCTGAACCAAAGCTGTATCCCCACTCCCCTCTGAGCTGGGGGTTGGGTCCTGCTGACCTCCCACCTCCAGACCTGTCCCTTGTGGGCCGGTCCCCTGTCTCCAGCACCCGCTCAGAGTCCTCACCTGCCCCTCCTCCGCTTGCCAGGACATTTAGCTCACTCACATGACCTTCTCGCTACCTCTTCACATGCTGGGCTGCTTCCCAGACCTAATCCTGCCCTGCTCTCCTGACCATATCTGGCCATGGTGAGGCGGCGGCCTCCAAACCCTGCTGCCCCTCTACCCTGCCATGACTGGGCTTCCGTGTGTCCTGGGACATTAAAAATATCTGTGCAGCCTTGGCACATAAAAGCCCAGTGCCCCCAGCTGTTGGAATACAGGGCCTCACTGGCCGGCACACGCCACCGCTTCCAATAAACGTCAGCTGACCTGGAACGCGGTGGCCAAGCCCTCCACTCCATCTCACAGCTCTTAACTTGGCTCCTGTGTCAAGGGTATTGTCAGCCCAGCCCATTCCCGACCCTACAAGGAGAAGACAGGCGCAGGCTGGGGGCCTCTGCGCCATCTGTGTGCCCGGGACACAGAGCACATGCCTGGAGTGTGGTGCGGTATCCACCACAGCTGTCCCTCTGCCTGGCTGCCGACCCCGACGGGCCCCACAGCCCTGGGATTAATAGAGCACAAGGGGGCCCGGCAGCTGGCGGGGGCAAAATCTTTCCACACGGACGGTGACAACTGACATCACGCTGATTTGGGCCCCGTAGGCTCCATGTGTGCATTCTTTTGGAAAGACCACAGCTGCAACCTGCCTGCTCACTGGAAATGCGTCCACTTCGCTGGCGAAACAGAGGACATTTCCAGTGAGCAACTGGGGGCCTTTAAGAGGGAACTCAGATGTTGGGTGGTGGCTTTGGGAGACTCGGGCTCGCAGGAGTGAGGTCTGCTCCTCAGGCCAGGTCCCCTCGGTCTGTGCCGTGGTTACACATCTTGTGGGGAAGAAGAAGGGAAAGCAGGTTCATGACCTGACATGCTCACCCCCGGGGAATGGAGGAAGAGGGTGGCCTCAACAGCCCCCAAAAGAACTCAAAAAGAGTAGGGGTGAAATGAGATGATTTCTGGAATTGAGATCCTTTAAAGTCCACTCAGAGAAAAGGTAGAGGCAATCGAGGGAAGCAGGGCAGCGGGGCTGATGGCCATGCAGACGTGCTGGGGCCCTGGCCCCCTCTCTGCCTCGGGGTGCTTGGAAACTTCCATAACAAGTTTAAAAATATACACGTCAAAAAAGTATTCAACAGAAGTTTGCTGAGGGCCTAGTGTGTGCTGGTACTCTCTGGCAGAGAAGGGAGTGAGGCCTGGCAGGTGACGGAACATCGGGTCCCCTCCTCGCGTGCCCTGGATTGGTGTCAGATGTCCCATTCCACTGGCGCATACCTTTTAAATTCAGTGTTTAAAAATACCACAATGAGCCTTGTAACCCTCCAGCTGACCCAAGAAAGCACAGGCGGTAACCTGATCAACTGGACCCCCTGTTCCCCTGCCCACCTTCTTATGGAGGCAGTGAAGATGTCACGCGAGTTGATCTGGGTTGACCATGTGCTGCTCATGTACAGCACTTCGCCTTTATCATGCATAGACTGCTTGCTTTTGAACTTCACTATGTCTGAATACGGCCTTTCAGGCACAGGCTCTCTTTCCTGGCATTTTCTGGCAGTCGGTCAAAAACAGAAAGCGCAATGGAAGACCCGCTCCCCCACTAAACCCCTGAGTGAGAAGGGCAGCCACAGCCCTCTGCTTGTGAGGCAGCTCTGCTGAGGCCAAGGGCATGGGGTGAAGCCCCCTGTTAAGCCTCATTCTTGGCTGTGTCTGCAAACGGAACTGAAGTATGTGAAGTGACAGCAAATGTCATGGTAAAAGCAGAGCAAGACAACTGCGTCTGTCGATGTATTACGAGAAGGCAAGTGTCACTGAAAGCAGACCCGCCCCAGCCACTGGGTCCCGGTGAGACTCCACAGGGCGCTGCAGTGTGGGAGAACTCTTCTTACCACATGTCCACCAGGAGAGGCCTTCCCTGGTTCTGGCGTCAAATCTAACCTGTCCCCTTTGATGGTGAGGGATACAGGAAGACCACCTGTCTTCATAACCCCTCTGGGTTCCACATGAGTATCTATCAGGGAAAGGAGGGTGCTGGACTGGATGTAGGCAGCGTCTGGGCTGATTTCCAGAGACGAGGACCACCGCTATCTGTTTTAAGAGCTATGCATTGATCTTGGCATATTATATATGTATTTAAGAAACACTCAGCCAGGAGCTAAGTGATGGTGGTATAACTGTCCTTTAAAACCAAACTCATTTATGTAAAGAAAGCAAGTGAACCTAAAGAAAACCATTCCATGGCTAGAGTGTGGCAATATGGCAAAATCATGAAGCTACAAGAGCAACAAGTTTGAGCACAAATGATCTCGACACTTCTAAGAGACTGCAAAAGCTTCTCTAATTTCTAAGCTGCTACTGAGCTCAGAAAGTTCTGACTATGTTATCTGCTTAGAAGTGGCCATTCCACACAATAGGCAGCTACCTGGCTGGACTGAGCCTCCTCGGCTCCCCGTCCTGTGCTTTGGAGCATTTCCACAGCTCTGCCAGCACAGAGCCCACCGCCCACCAAAGCTGCTGCTGAAGGAAGCCCTCAACAACAGGGCTCAGCTCTTGGTCAGGAGCCCCAAGGAACCTCTTGGAAAGCTCCCGTTTTTCTCTCCTGAGTTTGCTCTTTGCCCCAAGTTTCCATAGTGACTTCAGAAAGAAACAGACAAGCACATTACTCTTCATGCAGGCAGTTCACCCAACTCCACAAGTGCTCTCAACCACAGACCCTCTCTCATCACACACAAGCCTATTTGAAAAATACTTTGAGATGGGAATGACTTCTTTTAAACATCGTTAAAAGTAATTATATTATTAATTGTATTACCTCCCTTATGCATTTTAGTGCCACATTATTAATACTATTAAGGGAAAGCCAGGGGTCACCTGTCATCTCAGCACCCTTCTCCTCATTAGCACTGCCTTCCACACTTAAGTATGTCCCATTTGGATGACAGTGACACAGTCACCCTAGTTGTGCTCCATGACGAACTTGTCTATGCCTGCAATGAGTGGCTGGGTAGGAGCAGGGGGAGGACAGAGATTCAAAAGGCCGAAGAGCATTGTTTAAATTGCGGCCATTCCGAACTTAAACTGTCCAGATCCAGGATTAGGAAAAGAGGTCTACCGCCTGGGTTCAAAACTATCAGCTGCCACGTGGTAGCGGAGTGAACAGTGCTATTTCTACAGGAGCTCAGTTACCTTCAAGAAGAACTAAAAGTGGCCCTGACCGCAGAATACACGGCCTCTCTCTTCTCAGATCTTTTATTGAGGTTTTTCTACCCTCTGTCTTCGTGGCAGACTCTGAAATAAACTTCACTGAAATTCAGTGTTTTTTCTTGATCCATTAGAGACAAGAATAATGAAGGCCAGGTCACAACCCCACAGACCCAGCCCTAAGCCCTCACTCCCACCCTGGGGAGGTCTGGGCTTTCCAAGCCAGAAGAACAGGGTGGTGTGGAGAGGGGAGTCACATGTGCTGCTGGGGATCAAACTGGTGGCCTTGTATTGAAGGGCGGCTGAGCCAAGGCCCCATGTCTACCTGTAACCCAGGTAGACAGTTAGATCTACCTCAGCAGTCGCAACCCTAGAGAAGCCCCTGTGAACACATACATAGGAGCAGATTGAAAGGACAGGGGCGATGGTCTTCTAACAGGGACCAAGTGCATGGGGTCGGGGGTGGGGGTGGGGTGGAACTATCAGCATGTTCTCTTCAGACAGAGATGATGACTGACAATCTAAGAGCCAGGCAGCTTCTGTGACCCAGCCAAGGGTCTCCAAGATACAGGGCCAAGTGAAAAGCCACAAAGTGGCATAGACATTACTTCCATTGTTTTTTTAAAGCAATTTTTCTGTGGAAACTGGCCAGTATGTGAAGTTGGTAACCTCAGGGGCATTCGAGAGGTGGGTTATGGAGACAGTCACAAGTTGAGGGTTATTAAGGCAGACTTTGGCCTTTAGCTCTAGTTAGTATTTTAAACTTCTTATGTAATGTACTAGTTCATATATTCTACTTGTAATTAAACATTAAATATTTCAAAGTAATGCCAGAGAGGAGCTGCTGCTATGTCACAGGTTTCATGAAGCAGACATCTTGAGAAAACTGACTTGTCTTTCTTGTACCTAACTTCCATATTTGGGGGACAAGCTTTAAGTAGTTAACAGGTGCTTTTGGAGTTGGGTGAATTTTTGAACCACCGGCAGAAATAAGTGTCACCAAATTATCTTCACTTTAACCTTGCCCAAGCCTTTCCTGGCTGCTGGGTGGACTCTGCCAGGCTTGATTACTAAGGGCAGGTATAGTTCTATTTCTAGCTTCCAAACCACTTCTGGTCAGTTCCTGCTCTGCTCTTTCTTTAACAAAAAGCCGGCAGAATGTCAGTTCTACAGTGATCAAGAAAAGAATGCGAAGCTGGGAACTGTCCATTTGGATGCTCACAGAAAGTAGATCTGATATCAAGGGGCTGACATCCGAGCCCTCAGCTTACAGTCCACTTCTCAGGGAAGATGCCTCACTTGTCGGAATGAACAATAAACTAAACCTGAATCACAAAAGTTCTCATCTAAGAGATGGCTTTGCCATTCCAAGCAGGTCCCACCTCTGAGCCTCAAGTCTCCCAACCTATACTGCCAAGGAGCTAAGATTTCATCTCTCAAGGCACATGAAAAGATACCCAATATCACTGTTGCTGCTAAGTCTCTTCAGTCGTGTCCGACTCTGTGTGACCCCATAGACGGCAGCCCACCAGGCTCCCCCGTCCCTGGGATTCTCCAGGCAAGAACACTGGAGTGGGTTGCCATTTCCTTCTCCAATGCATGAAAGTGAAAAGTGAAAGTGAAGTCACTTAGTCATGCCCGACTCTTCGTGACCCCATGGACTGCAGCCCACCAGGCTCCTCCGGCCATGGGATTTTCCAGGCAAGAGTACTGGAGTGGGGTGCCATTGCCTTCTCTGAACATCACTGTTAGGAAAATGCAAAACAAAACTACAATGAAGTACCATCTCACACCAAAGAGTCTACAAATGACAAATGCGGAGAGGATGTGGAGAAAAGGGAACCCTCTTACTGCACTGCTGGTGGGAATGTGCATTGATGCAGCCACTTATGGATAACAGTATGAAGTGTCCTCAAAACACTGAAAACAGAGTCACCATATGACCCAGCAATCCCACTCCTGGCCATACATCAGGAAAAGACAAGAAGTCCAATTCGGAAAGATACATGTTACACTATTTACAATAGCCAAGACATGGAAGCAATCTAAGTTTCCTTCAAGAGATGAATGGATAAAGATACAGTACATAAGAGGCCACTAAGACACAAGACCCAACTTGACTGGCTGCCCCAACTTTACATTAGGTTCTTCTTGCCTCTCTGGGGGGAGCACAATCGCCTTCTTGGCTTCTTGACCTTGACCACCACCACCAACTGAGCTGCAGTCAATTAAGCTATCATTTCAGCAGCTCAATACCAGTTCGCTTGCTAATTCCTTTCCTCATTTCATCACCTTCACAACTCTGGAGGGTAGGTTTCTTTGGACCCTAGAAGGACCTTATTTTGCAACTGTGGAGGCAGAAGATGGGACAGGTAGTGCCACTGGTTAGCTATGAAGCAGGAGGCAAGATGTATCTCCAGCCCCAGCTGTTTCCAATCCAGCTTCTTGTCTCTCATCCTAGCCTTTCTGTTGAGTTCCTCTCACAGGATACCATCTTATTTCCTTTTATTTTATTATTATTTTTGTACACTTTTGGTCATGCCACACGGCATGTGGGCTCTTAATCCCCTGAACAGGGATGCATTGGAAGCTCAGAGTCTTAACCGCTAGACCACCAGGGAAGTCCCTGTTTCCTTTTAAAACCCACCTAAGTAGCTTCAGACAAAAGACATTGAGAAAATCCCTTTAAACAAAGAAGCACAGTGAGGATGCCCCACTGCACCCATCTCCTCTAGAAAAGGAGCAATGACTCCTGTCTCTCACATAGTCTCAGGAACATGCCAACACACAAAGGAAGGGTGAAGAAGCCAGGAAAAGAGGAAGGAAGAAATAAAAACATGAATCTAACTACATGACAAGACTAACTAGAAGAAGACAAAAGGATAAACCAAAATTTATTTTTAAATTAAAAAGAAAGCCCAGAATTACCAAATAACACAGAACTGTGAAGTCCAAAAGAACATGAGTTGAAGTTCCTGATTTTGACATTTCAGAAAACGCTAAAATGTTCAAATTACTATGGAATGCCAACCTAGGTTGCCAACGAGGTTTTTTTTTTAATATGCTGTCATTTAAAAAACTAAATAAAAACCAAATTTTAAATAAACTTCTAAAAAGTCCTCTAATATCTTCCAACAAAAAGCCCCAAGTTGCTATCAATTGTCACCCAAAAAGAAATGACACTGAAATACCGAAAGGTAGGAAGCTTCTGCAGCCTCCATCTCAAGGACAGCCCCTTCCCGGAATACGCTTAACCTGACGGAAACCCCACGACATCATCTTGATTTCTCTCACTCCACTGTGCGTTGGCATCTGGCAACCAGTGACTTAGCAGGACTCTCTCCTATGTACGGGATTCTCTTCTACAAACCTTCCCACAGCCACCTCTCAGCGTTTGCTGGAGCAGCTCCTGGATGCCTCATAAACCAAGCAATTGTAAAGGGAGCAAAACAAGAGAAAGATGCACAAAAATCAATACCATTTCTATAAACAATAATCAACAGCCTGAATATAATGATAAAGCAGATTCTGCTCACAATAGCAACAAACATATCAAATGCTTGGGAAATACTTGATACATATTCATATATCAAACTCCACAAAGGATATATTAGAATTATATAAAGAAAACACAAATCCTTAATGTATGAAATAGAAACTCAAACGAAGAAGAGACCAAACTTCTGGCTGAAGGCTTAACAAGGCTATTTCCCAACTTAATTTATAGATTGACTCAAAATCCAGTCAAGGCATCACCAAGGTCATTACAGAATTTGGTAAGAATGATTCTTGAATTCTATAGAGAAATAAATGGGCAAAACAATCAGAGGATTCTGAGAGCACACAGAAGATTCTTGTCCCAGAAGATCCTGAACTATAGTATGAAATGATGATTGTTAAGGCTATAAACCAACTAAAACACTGGGAAAAGACACCACAACTTAATACAGCAGAATCAAATTCGTTACCAATAGAAAAATACACGGGCCCCACTACTGTCCCCGTAGTCTGAAGATAGAGTGATAGTTTTCAAAACCTTCTTGTCTCAATTTGGAACAGGACATTTTAGAGTTTCTAAGTATTCTTGCCTGGAGAATCCATGGACAGAGGAGCCTGGCAGGCTACACGGTCCATGAGGTCGCAAGAGTCGGACACGACTTAGCGACTAAACCAAACCAAGCAATACCAGAAAATTTCAAAGTGACAAAGATGAAGATTTCTTGGCAATCTAAAAAAAACCCTTTTGAATTCCTGTGTGTTTCCCTAGGGTCATCTCAAGCCCTACCTCCTCATTCCTAGGCTGTCCAAATCACAATTTGAAATTCATTACATTCATCTTGTTCTCTGTGAGTGTGAGGATGGGGTGGCAGAGGTGCTGGCACCGGGCGCCAGAGAATTTTCCAAGTTCTTTAGTCAGGGTCCCTGGCCCACCTGCCTGGCATCCAGCAGGCCCCACGCAGCCCTCAACTTCCCAGCTGCACAGATTGTTCCAGAAAGTAAACAGGAATTCTCCAAGTCCTCACTTGCGACAAACCAATCAAACTCAGCCATTTGGAAAACAAGTCTTGTTTTTCCTTCTCTCACCAGTGAAGAGCTGGGAGGGAAATGTCAGCTCTTTCAGGAAGAAATTTCTAGACCAGCAAAGGGAAAACCTCCCAATTTACAATGATTTTAGGCTTCCCCCTCAAAAAAAAAAAAAACCCCCCCCAAAACAAAAAACAGATGGAAGTGAGAGGGTCCAGAAGTCATCACCAGTCAAGAGTGAGCTTTCACTTCTAATCTAAGAAGACCTGCTCTCTCATTCTTCCAGTTCTGGGACATTTTCATTAACCCCAGAAGTTCGTGTCTAACTGTGGGCCTGCTGAGACCTGTATAATCCTGGCCCTGGAAGTGACCTTGTCCATCCTCTGGCCCAACATCTCAGGACGAGCAGGCACAAGGGAAGAAGGGCAGGCAGGTATCCACCAGAAGCAGGAAGCAGAGGGCGGACCCCAGCAGGCCGGGGACCTGCTCATAGGGTGGCTCATAGGGGTGGCAGGTCCAGAGCACCTGCCACCCCTGCCTGGCTGACAGGTCCCACAGCCTACAGACACTCGCATCTGTGTCAGTAGGATGGCCCTCCCCTGACTGCCTTGGGGAAAAACAAAGCCAAGTGCAAATAACAAACAAATACCTTAGAATCCTCCTCAACTCAAGCACCACCACCATGAATGAGGCTGATTCCCTAGTTATCAGAACGGACTGATTACAGAGCCCAGCGTCATTTGCCTGAAGATAATTGCCTCAATTCTCCACTTCACTTTGCCCATATAGAAACAGTCCCAATCTACCCAAGCCTCAGTGACTAGGCGTGTAAAATTGGTCTAATCACATCTTGAAGAGCTTGGGCTCAAATGATGGCTCCGAGCGCCAGCCTGAACCATGACACCAGCAGACTCTCTCCCTCCCTCTGGCGCGCCACTGCCTCACCCCGCCCCCAGCCAGGACCAAGCCTGGAGAGGTGAGTCAGACCCTCAGCAGAGCAGAGAAAAACAACGTGGAGGCTCTCTGTTAATGCCAGTGGCCAGGGGACAAGGTGGGAGTCAGGGTGAGCTGAACAAAAGCAAAGCGGCGTGCCGAGGACACTCCTGACGGCTGAGCGTCCTCTGCCATCAGTAGCGCTTTCACCCACCGCCCACCATCCCCACGAGGGGCTGCCACGGAGGGCAAAGGGTGCAGCTCACACTACATCACCTGGGCCGTGGGCAGCACTGGCCATGGAAAAGCACCAGGCAGGCTGGGGCAGGGCAGGTGACCGAGCCCAGTCCTCATTTCTCCAGGACAGAGTAGGCAGAGAGCCAGAGTCCAATGTGAACCTGGGACCACACCACACGAAAGCTAAGAGCCAGAGTCAAGACAGAGAAAGGGAGGCGTCCCGCCTCAGGAGGCCCTGGCCACCCAAGCTTACACCCTGCCTGGGGGAAGGGCCTTCCAGACACTTTCTGTTCGATCAGTAGCCTAGAAATTGCTCCGCCCATGACAGGACCAGGTGGGCAGGCGGGTGGATGCAGGGTTGGTGGGAGAACCTCGAGAGAGCACAAAGCTAAGGCGAAGGAAGGCCACTCGTGAGAGGACAACACCAGCAGCGCTGCACGGGGACACACAATAGAGAATCGCAATCCCAACAACAGAAGCCAGCCAGGTCAAAAAGATGATGACTTCCTCCTGTTGTCTGCTTCTGCTCTGGATGGGAGTGCTCCCAAAATCACAAAATCAGGGGCCTGGACCTGTGGCCCTTTCTACTGGTGAGAGCCAATCAATGCCGGTACTGCTTGAGTAAGTTACATGGTGCCCAGAGAAGCGAGACAAACCCAGACCTCTGTAGGGGGCAGGCAGGAGGGCTGACGCCAAATTCCCAGGGCTGGAGGGGTTGAGCCTTCTGGCTGATTGCCACAGTCAGGGGCGAGTAGCACTTCAAACTCCCTGAATTCATTTCTACCCAAAGGAAAGTTTGAAAAGCTCTCCATCTTCAAAAATAACCTTTTCGAATGATTGTCCAAAAAATATGTTCAAGAGTGATTGTACCCACTTGCCTGGAGGAGCAGAACCGATCTTTTATCTTCCGTCTCATCTTGGAAAATGTACTGGTGTTGAGGGGACCTGTGACAATGCCCCAGCAAGCCTTCTGAGAATTCCTGTGAGTCATCTGTCTCCCAAGAGGTACCAGAGCAGGGCTTTGCACACAGTAGGCACGTGGGTTGAAAGCCTTCTAATGGGCTCCAAACAAAAGAAAAGAAAAGAAAGCCTCAAAGTCAGACGAGGGAAGACCCCACCTCCTGCAGAAACCCACCAGATGGACACTCCCTGACATAACCACTGCCCGCTGGCTTCCCTCCCTGGTTTGCCCATCTGGGAAGGATTGAGGATTTTCCACCTGTTGGCAATCCACTAATAATTGGGGGCATTTCCCACTGACGTGCATGTTGTCAAATGGCAGGGCTTGGTCCCCTCTCAATCACCTCCATCTCCCCACAGGCCTGGAAGACTGTCCTGGTCATAGAAGTGACTCAATGTGCAATTGCTATACAGCTAATTTCATTTTTAATTTCTGAGACAGCTCAGGGCAGGGAGGCAAAGAGGCCCAATATAATGAATAGACAGACGGCTAATTTCTCTGCCAGTGAGTTGTGGAGCAGAGAGCCACAGAGTCCCACCTTGGTTACAAAAGGCCCACCCACCACTGGCTGAGGCTTCCCAGTTAACACCTGTTTGCTTGTGTCCTAAAACTGCCACCCAGACATTCCTTCCTGCCATTGAACCACCTGCAGTTTCATATGCCTCTGAAATAGAAGCCGAGTTGGAAGAACACGTCCATTGATAGAGCCCTCAGCTCCTCTCCCAGGGCCTCCAGACCCCTTTCATGAAATCAGATTCTGACTTGAAAAGAACTCAGTGAGCGTGGGGTTCTAATCCACCCGGCTCAGGAGTCCTGGGGAAAACATCTCCAATATGTGGTCCTCTGTCTTTTGATTTAATGCTGCTCCTGACAAAGAGCCAACCACCTCCTGACAGCCGTTGCATTTCACAGTCCTAATTGTTTGAATACTCTTCCTTGGGCTGAGCTGACATAGCCTGCTGGAACTATGTTCCGTAGGTTCTAATTCTACCCTCCCAAGCCACATAAAAGACATCTTAGTGCCTCTTCCCCAGGATGATCCTGTAAAGGGCTGGAGACAATACTCTTCAGAATGAACTGGGAACTGCACTTCCCTATCCCATGGGCTCAGGGGCCACCCTCCGGCCGAGCCCCGCAGGTGACATACATCCACACTTTATTTACCACAGACAGACAGCCCCTCGCTCCTTAGCCTGGTAACAACCCGAGGTCGTTCATCACCACTTGCTCCTTTTTGAAATTCATCCTGCAGCAAGCACTTTTAAAGTCATACACGTAATGCATTTTAAAGAGCGTTTTCTGCACGGAGCCATTTGCTTGGCCTCGGCACTAAGTGCGAGATGGAACAGTATTTTAGTGTGGTCCTCCTGCTCTCGGAGCCCGTGTCAAATGAACGCCAGAAACGTACCTGTAACTATACATGACTGGGGCTCTAAATGCGGTGCTTTGTTAAATGTTCGTTTGTTGATTAAAATGCATCTTGCAAAGAAAGTGCATTTCTAATGCAGACTGTAGTCCAAAACTATGTATTATGTAATGCACATTTTTTAATAATGCAGGCAATCTCGTGTATCTGTATTAGTGGATCAGCTCTGAGCTGCCATCTCCATTACAGGCAGAAAGCACTCCTGCAAAACGAAGTACTTTCTTATGTCCACTAAAGAATCATAATCCCCCTCATTGCTGACAGCTGGCATTTGTCTCCATTGAAAGGGCATTCAGCAGCACCCACATCTGCCTGATTTTTTCCCAATGTGCCCTGAGAACCACTTGAGTGATGTCTTTATGTTCCACTCACTGTCAGGGGGGCTGCACTGATTGAAAGAAAGAAAGCAGATGGGTCAACGTGAGCAGAACCTTTGGAAATGTCTCAGGGTGGGGCTGAGAGATCAGGATTTGAGATCTATAGCTCCAAAGGACCCTGTCCCCTGTCCTGTAATAACATCCATATGTGATTGGTGCCATCCAGGCATCTGTGACAGTAAACCCCTTTCGGTCGCTCTGGACCAAGGAGGAGGAAGAGAGCACGACAAGAATGCAGACATGTGCCCTTTGACGAGGTTTGCAAATCGATTCCACTTTATTAGACTGATCAGTATTTTAATGCTACAAATGAACTCAATGAACTCAAGACACAAGACAGGCACTGCTGAGAAGCCAGGTCAGGAACATTCAAGACCATTCACAGCCAAGACGCAGATATAAAACCTTCACATGTCCAAAACAGTGGCTAGGATCTCACTAAGGTCTTAACTCTGGGCTTCACAGCTCTAAGGCGAACATGGAAGGAAAGGGGTGTGTGCCCCACCATGCTGAGGAACCACTGTGGATGCAGGGCACTCTACTGTGGACTACCACAAAAGGTAAAGCAGAATCACCTCATAGAGGAGGGACCACCCTGATGGTCCCGTGGTTAAGAATCCGCCTGCCAATGTAGGGGACACGGGTTCAGTCCCTGGTTTGGGAAGATCCCACGTGGCATGGAGGAACTAAGCCTGTGTGCTACAACCACTGAGCAACAGAAGTCACCTCAATGAGACGCCCAAGCACCATAACAAAGAGTAGCCCCCGCTTCCCACAACTAGAGAAAGTCCAAGTGCAGGAATAAAGACCCAGCAGAGCCATAAAGAAAGAAAGAAAAGAAAAAGAATTACCTCATGGACTCTTGAAGTCTCTGCCACGTTGACTCAAAGACAAGAAAAACCACCTGTGCCACTTGGAAGCTTGTTGGTACTTGCAGACTTGAGGAAGATGGTTTTGCTGAGTTGTACCACGGGTGGACCTGTCACTAGGGCAAAAGGGATGCTCTGTATTTGAATAAGGTGGGCAGAAGCAGCAGTCAAGTTGCAACTGGAACCCCTGAGCTTCCAAAGTACTACCCTTTCCTAAGCAAGGACCACTCCAGGGACCCCCTCCAGGAGAACATGGACCTCGTTTGATTTTCCAGGGCCAAGAGATGGTCTCATCTCCTTTGGGGTTCAACGATATGACCTAGGGGGTCTAGCTGTCCCGTAGCCCTAATACTCTGGTTGACCCAATAAATTTTCTCATATGTAGAATGCATACTGAATCAAACAATGCTGATGGGTAAGGAGTGAGTCCTGAGTGGTTTAATGCTCTGATTAACATAAGATTAGTCCTAAAGATTCTCTCCTTAATATGAGATTGCCTTTCCTTTCCTCTTCTTCCTACTCTACCACCTTCAGCACCTAGAACAGAGGTTGGCAAGAGCTAGGCATTCAATATTTGTTGAATGACTGCACTTTGTTGAAAACCTGTTTATGAAAAGAGCTGTGAACGGTACCCTGCGGTTTCCTTGATAGCCGAACGCCCTGCAGCGCCCTCCAGGGTCGGCGAACTGGTTTGCACGTACTGAACCATCAGCACAGATCTTCCTTGAGGGATGTTCTGGGCAGAGAGAGACTTTCAGCCCTCGTTCTGCGCTAGAGCTCAGGGTGGCCCACCAACGGGTTCGGGGACGTGTAAACCATCACCTCGTCTGTCTGTGGGCGTCCTTCTTAGCGAAGGTGCTTATCTAACCATTCCGTAATTAATTAGTCGCTTCAGACCGCATTGGGGAAGGATCTGGAAACGTCTCAAATTACAGTTTCTAGACCAGATCTGCCAAAGGTGTCTCACGATTAATGATTGCCTGAGATTACCCTTTTCCAACTATAATATTAAGCCCTTGGAAAATGCCCTGGACTGGATAGTTAATAGTGACGTACAGACGCTCATTCCTCCAGAAGACAGAATATCGGCAAATTTTTTAGCTGCTTCAGGCTTTGTTCAATTTATCAATAACCCTGGAGAAGCTGGGGAGGGGTCCGGACACCATGAAGAACCCATGCCCCGCTGCGCACACACTCTAACCTGTGGCTCGCTGGCTGGCTGGCTCGCTTGCTCCATGGCACCCGCCTGGTCCCCCCGCCGCTCGCATCGTCCAAAACCTTTCAAACAAGGTTCCCTCCTGCCACCTGCCGGTCCACTAGGGTCTGAGCCGAGGCTCCGCGCCACCGCGCAACGCGCGGGGACCCGCCCCCGCCTCCCTACTGCACATGCCCGGCAGAAGTCCGGGCGCGCAACTTTGCAGAACCTCTCAGCCCCGTCTGTCTTCGCCTCAGTCTCCTCTTTCCTCTCCCAGGCGAGAGGACCAGCGGAGACACCTCTCCGGAGTCTTAGGCTGCAGAGTCTAAGACTTAGAGAGAGGGGCCCCGGAGGAGACGGACTTTCCCACCCCTTTTCCCATCCCTTCTTTATGCCCAGAGAGGCAAGCAGAGGCGCGGAGCTTTAGAAAGTTGAGTGGTCAGGAAGGTAGGTGCTTCCCTTTTTCCCCTCGAGCCGAGGTGGGGCTGGGACCGCCGGACCCAGCTTCTTCCCTCGCGAGGGGCACCTTTTTCGGCTCTAGCGGCCGATGCGCTTCGGAGCTGCTCTCTGCAGAGCCAGAGGGTGGGTCGGATTCGCCGAGTGTGCGTGAGGATGGATCGTAGATCCCGACCTCAGCTAGGGCGCCGAGCTCGCCACAATTACAACGATCTGTGCCCACCCATAGGCCGCCGGGCAGCCACCGCGCTCCTCTGGCTCTCCTGCTCCATCGCGCTCCTCCGCGCCCTTGCCACCTCCAGCACCCGCGCCCAGCAGCGCGCGGCTGCCCAGCGCCGGACCTTCCTGAACGCCCACCACCGCTCTGCAGCCCAGGTATTCCCCGAGCCCCCTGAATCTGACCACGAGGACACAGATTTCGAGCCCTCCCTTCCCGAGTGCCCAGAGTACCAGGAAGAAGAGTTCGACTACGAATCCGAGACCGAGTCCGAGTCTGAAATCGAGTCCGAGACCGAATTCGAGACCGAGTCTGACACCGCCCCCACCACTGAGCCGGAGACCGAGCCCGAGGACGAGCCGGGCCCCGTGGTGCCCAAGCGCCCCACCTTCCACCAGTCTCTCACCGAGCGTCTCAGCGCCCTGAGGCTGCGGAGCCCCGACGCCTCCCCGAGTCGTGCGCCGCCCAGTACTCAGGAGTCTGAGAGCCCCAGACAAGGGGAGGAGCCCGAGGACAAGGATCCGAGGGACCCCGAAGAGTCAGAGGAGCCCAAGGAGGAGGAGAAGCAGCAGCAGCACCGCTGCAAGCCCAAGAAGCCCACCCGCCGCGACCCATCCCCAGAGTCCCCTTCCAAAAGGGGGGCAATCCCCATCCGGCGTCACTAATGGAAGACGCGCCCCGGATTCTCCTTGTGTTCTTTGACCCAGGTTGGTTGCCCACCGTTAAACTGGCGAGTCTGGGGTCGGTGCAGGACCGGCGGGAGGAAGGGAGGGAGGAAAGGCAGGTTAGAGGGAAAGCGGGAAGAGAGCGGGCTCAGTGAGCCAGCCCGGGAGGGGCAGGGGCACAGGGCCAACTGGGAAGGGCTCCCCAGACCTCCCCCAGGGTGCCGGTGGGCGCCCAGGTGGCTAAACGCTTGTTGGACGGTGGGGCGTCTTTGCGCCCCTCTGGAAACAGCCAGAGGTCTCTGAGCTGGTGTCCAGGACGCGCGACTGAATCCCGGGCGCACCCCAGGTTTCGAGCTGCACACCCAGAAGGCACGGGTAAGTCACTTATTTTACGTGCATTTTTCCCTCCTAGAGAAACTAGTCTCAAACCAGTTGGCCATGGCGGGTGCCAAAAACGTGGTTCGGAAGTGCTCGCGCCAACTTTCGGAAAGCAGGGCCGCTGCGCTGTAGCGACACTGTTGCAATGTGCGAAAAGTAATCAGGCAGGGATTGGGTGAGAACTCCGGAGAGTTGCCTGCTCCCGGAAAGTCTCTCGCGCGCGCGGCGGTTAAGGCACTTGGAGCCTGGAGCCCAGGACCCGTTGCTGCCAATTTGGAGCCGCGGGACCTCAGCGCCAGTGCCCCTCGCGGCTGTGCGCCAGTCCTGGCCGCCACAGCCCGTCCCCGGGCGCTCGCGGGGCCAGAGACCGCTGCAAAGAGCGTGCGCACCTGCCTGTGCGCCTCGTAGCCGACCTCTCCGAGCCAGCCGGCGGTTTCCCACGAATCACCTGTGCTTGGAGGGCAAGCAGAGGAGGTACGGGAGTCTCAGGAGGTGCCCGACGGGCTACCAGGGTTGGGGGCACGGACATAGTCGTGTCGCGGTATCGCCAACCTTTTGGCGCAGCTGGTCTGATGGCGACGCTGGATACATCTTGGCTGGAGAGGTCCCGGGCTTTTGCGCAGCTGCCTGGGGATGTTAGATAGTAGCTAAAAAGTCAGCGAGGTGGTCACGAGCCGAAAGGTAAAGCGGAACAAGGAACAGGCTGGAGACGGAGTCGCGCCTATCATCAGGGAACCCCACAACGCACCCGTAAAGAGCGCATAGCCAAAGAGCGCATTCCGAAAGAGCGCAGCACCCGCCGAGCTGGGGAAAGGTGTAGGAGCCGCCGCAAGTCCCTGGGCAGTTAGTTGAGAGAAGGAAAGGGCCAGAGGCTACGGCAGCCTCAGGGAGGGGAGGGCAGGCGGCACGTACCGGCCATTTTTGGCTCGGGTGGGGCTGTTTGGAATCTGTAACCTGAAGGCAAAGCTGGAGCACGGAAACGGCCGCAATCCGGTAACGCATCTTCGGTGCGTAAAGTGTGCCTTTCTCGCCAATCCTGGGGGGAGAGACTGGTTAGTGAAAATGTATTTACAAAACCTCCCCCGATTTGGAAATTGATCTTTTTCTTGGTGCGCGTTCGTCTCGTTTGGTGCCGGTTTGAGCTATTCACATGAGAAGAATTTGGGGGGAAAGTGAGGCGTTTGGAAACTTGAAAAGGCGGGTCGGGTTCTTAGACTCCTAAAATAAGGTTTCGGCGTATATTTAGAACATATCTTAAGGGGTCTTCCTTCCAGGTCTCCGCCCGGGGGAAGGCGTCGCGCAGCCCCAAAACTTAGCTCTGGTGGGCTGCGGCGCTGACTAATAGCTCTTGGATGCTGCCCTGGTCTTACCTAGTAAACAGCGGCGAGGGGGCTTCCTTGGGCAGCGGGGTAAGTGTCCAGAAGTCTGGAGGCTGCCTAGGACTTGGGGGTCCGGCATGCCCTGTCTTTGGCTTGAAAGCATTAAACTACCTAGGTGAAATGGGGGTCCCCAAAGCTAACGTTTCTACTTAGTGTAAAAACGGCGGCGCAGTGTTCCTATTGGAGGCATTGGACGTGCTGGCTTTTTCTCTGTTGATGTCTTGGAAGCCTGAGCTCACCCAGTAAAAGGTCTCTGGTGAATAGGCGGCTGCGGTCAGGATGCCCTTGGCTTTTCAGTGTGGGGGCTGCCCTCCCAGGTTGGAGTCTAGGGGAACTGTTTTCCTGCAGAGCTGGGTTTTCCATTAGAGAAACATGTTGCTTTAGCATATAAAAGTTGAAAAAAAAGTCTTCAGTGCAACGCCCACACCTGTCACCCCAGTCTCGGGCTGTTTTTTAAACAGAAGCTTGCGCGGGAGAGGGTGACTTTCTTAACTGTAGGCATTTTACCAGGTTAGTTGGGGCGGCTGGGTCCCCCCTTCCAGGAACGCACTGTGGGCCATCTTTCAGACATTCCTCCATGAACTACCTGATTGAGAAAACCTGTTACCCTCCCCCCACTCAGTTCCCTTCCCCCACCCCCTCCCTCCTTCCATCCTGATTCCAGGGTGGAAGAGTCATTAGGAACATACAGAACACCTGAGGAACATACCAAACCCCTGTGAGGAGGACCCCCACCCCACGGAGAGGGGCTTTTGCTACACACAGGATTCAAAAAGCCCTCTTTCTACCTACGGCACTGGTGTTTAGCTGCCTTTCTCTGCCAGAAGCGTTTCTGGCAAGTTCTCCAAGCATTCCCCACTCTCTCGTCTCCCAACTAGCCCTTTGTCTTGCCCTGCAGCACTGAGGTATTAGCATTTGAATGGCCTTATTTGCCCTTGCAACTTAGGAAATTGGCTCCCAAAAAGCAGCCCTTAGAGTTGACCACAGGGGTGAATTACCAGCCAGTTACTAGGTTTCAACTGGAGAGGAAGAAAGGAAGAGGAAGGGAAAACTAGTAAAATAAAGCTGGTTAAATGGTCTGCTCCAATATTCAGGATTTTTTGTTTTGCTACATTAATCATTTGCTTAATAAAAATGTGCTTTTTCTTGGACAAAAGTGTTCTTTTAAGTGAACTTGAGTTGGAAAATCATGCATCAGTGTTCAAATACTGTGTGGTGTCAACAATCTGATGCCCTGAGGTTTGGCAAAGAAAACATTTAATCTGTGTTTATCAGAATTCGGGAATTGGGAATTTTAAAGTTTGGAATTGTCTTAAGATAATGTCTGTTTAATGCACTAGAAACTTTTCCCCTGGAACTGCTATCACCCCTTTACTCTTTAGCCTCAGTTTTAGCAGTTTTGATAGAAGGTTTAATGAGGAAGAAAGCTGAAACGTCAAGGTTGGTAAGAAATGAGCTTTAAAAAAAATGCATGGATTTTACTCAGTTTTTCTATATTATCACTGCGCTTCAGGTAAAGGGAGGCTACAGAGAGGAAACTGAGCAAAAATCTTGGTGGCTGGGAAAGTATGTCTCTTAACAGAAAGATTACAAACAAATCACTAGAATCAAATCAAACTTCCAGAGTGATGTCATATGCCAACGCAAGGACTGCCCTTCCCTTAAAAATTGTCCAGCAAAAAGGCGATGAGATTCTCAAATTACATCTTTAATCCCGTTTTAGAATGAGGGCTGGAATTCCTCATCCTGTTCTTCGGGTTTGCCATTAATGTCGCTGTTTTCTAAATTCTGATGCCCCAGAGCTGGACAGCTGGGTCTAAGACCTCAGGCTCATCGACCACACCTGCCTGCAGGCTGAGGTCAGGCCCAGTGGTCTCTGCCTCAGTTTCTTCATATGGAACATGAAGGAGCTGAAGAGCGGGTCCTAGCATCCCTTTCTGCTCCCAGTACCTGCAGGGTGACTAAGTAAAGCCCAGAGTTTCCCAGTTTGACTCAGATCAATGATTTTAATGCTAAAGGAGCCCCACCCCCCCAAATGAAAGGTTGATAAAATAAAAACACCAGTTGTGAAGAATTCTTTCTCTTTTGTGTTTGTCTAATTTGATTTTCTCAAATCTGATTTTGCATTAGGGGCAAAAATGGTGCAGAAGCAAGTCAGAAAAAAAAAAAAATCCGTAAATAGGATTTAGAGAATTCAGGCAGACAGGTTAGAGAATTCGGGATTCCACCACAACCTCTTACTAACAAGGATGGGGGGTGGGGTGGGTGCCTAGACTTCTGAAGAGCAGCTGTTAAGCTTAAGAGTTACTGTCTGTTGTAGGTGTGCTGTTGCTCATCTGCCCTCCTTCATCGCAGGGTCAGAAGATAGGCTTTTCAGGGTGGGGGCAGGCAGCCTGGAGATGCTCGCCGTTTGGGGAGAGAGCAGACAAATACTCCCAACCTCAAACTGACCACAAGTGCAGAGTATATGTTCTAGTAACACTTAAAAGTGTCCTGATGAGGACTGACCTGAAAAATTGGCTCAGAGGCTGCAGCTAATTAGGATAAACCAGTTTTCTTTCAACCTTCCCCCCCCCCCTCATTATCGTTCCCTCCCAGGAGCTTTTTCAGACATTTTTTTTCCTGAATTAGTCCTCATTCATGAAATGTGAATACCACAGATTCAGAGATACACCATGTATCTGCCTCTCTACTGTGGGCTCCTGGAATAGCTAAGGTTTTTTTGCACTCTCCCCCAAACCAATCTTAACTCTGTTGCAAATGCATGAGATTGTTTTTTTAAAAGTGTTTAAGAAAAACTAATTTATGTCAAATTAAGTGATTTAACATCCCATTTTTGTTCTGTATTTTAACCTTGTTGGGGGGGGGCTACGTATTACAAGGCTATATATAACATGAATTTTACTGATGTTTGTTTTCTTTAAATCTCATGTTTTTTCCCCCAAGACCCCCGATACTGGTGCTAGTGAATTCACATGGCAGAGAAGTCCAAGTGAACAGCCTAGTGACTTAGTTCTTCCAAGGCCAAGAGTATGCAGTGCGGGGCCACTGTCACCTGCTGAAAGCACCCAGCCAATAAATGCAGGACACCTGAGAGGAGCTGGCACTGCAGCACCCCCACCTCCCCATTCCAGGGCATGCAGTGCTGTAATTCAGTGGGAGATTTGAGGACTACAAAAGGAAAGTGTAGGGGAAGTCAAAGGAAAAAGGAAAGATGGAGGGAGATGAGACACCTGAGAAGAAAGGAGGCTGAGGTTTGGAGATGGGGATCACAAAACCTGTGTTACGGCTAGAAAGAACAGGCTGAAGCAAGAGATTTGGGGAGGAAAAGGTTTAGAGGAGCCTCCATGGCAGTCTTCAACATCAGCTTAGTATTAGGAAGAGCGTTTTTCACAGCTGAGGGTGACGGTGGGTTAGTCACCCTACAGTCACTGTCCCCCTGAGAGTCTCTTACAGGCCTGGCCCAGAAATTTCAATTTCATAGATGCAGTCGAGCTGTCATATATACACCTCAAATGCTTCAATCAAATGGGAAGATTTACAACCTAGGAAACCTTGCTTTATATGGTTTAAATCCTAAGTCCTGGATTCTGGATCAGGGAGAGTCCCTGAATCTCAAACTTGAGGGGTGTGAGGATCACAGAGTCCAAGACTGCCCCCCACCCACCCCCAAGCTGAAGAAGACAAATTTCTCCTCCCCCAGGCAAGAGCCGGCTTCTGAGTGCCCTGGCTTATGTTGCTGTCTCAATTAGATTTCATTAGGAGACTTTGCTCTGGGTAATTGAGGTTGTGCACAAAGGTGAAATATACCATTCCCCTTACAAAGTCAAGAGGAATAAGTCATGCAGCCAAGAAGCCCCTCGGGGCCTGGAATTTCCACCAAGAATTACCGAAATTTCAAATAGAGCTTCCACTAAAGCCAAATGTGTCTTCTGGGATTTCCTCCCACCATTCCTACCCCCAACTTTTGCCCCTCTTAGTCCCCGTTCCAGGGTGACATTGTTCCTCTAATCTGGAATAGCCACTTCCTCCCCTGGAATTCTCAGCTGCACCGTCAGCCAGCCTAGAGGAGGAATCCACAGCTCCGTCCAGGTGGCTGTAAAGAATGTCTGGACCCACCCTACAAGCCCAAGGGGGTCAGGTGCCAGCCTCGTGTCTGGCTGCAGAATGGGGTGGCCGTTCCAAGATCAGGGCCACCAAGGACAGCTAATGAGCTGAACGAAGGGGCTAGCTGAACGAAGGGGCTAGCTGAACGAAGAGGGCTGGATTCTTGGTGGGAACCCTTGGTCCCTGGGGCTTTTTAATCTGAGATCAAGTCTTTTCACACCTCTGGCTGCCATTGTCTGTAACATCCGCTCTGCGCCTGCTCCTGAGCCTCATCCATTGGAGACATTTTCCCTGCACTTGGCATTTGCTGAAATAGCTTGGTCACGCAGACCCTTCTGCAGACAGCAGTAGACTGCTGCTGCCTCCACCAGCTGAGGCTGGCAGAGGAGATGCTGGGAGGTAAAAGGATGGGCACAGCGAGTCCTAATTGAACAGTAATTAATTGAACAGCATCAAAGTCTTATTGCTACTCAGTCAGCACTCAGAAAACATTTGTCACTGGGAGGCTGAGAAACATAATCGTTGCCTGAATTCTCTTCCCTTTGTCCTTTCATTTCTGCCTTTGCCTTTTCCTCACAACTGGTGAAAAGATTCTCCTTTCCTCACCTGACAGTAACCCACTGCCAGCTAATGACACATGGGGCTGCAGAGAAGGCTTTGCAAACTGCCCCACTGCCAAGCATCCCCCCACCTTCCGGGAGGAAATGCCACCACCAGAGGAAGAGGGATCGTTAATTTGTCCTGGTTTCTGCTCTCTTCTCTCTTGCCTACCTCTCCTCCCTCTCAAGGGACCCTTTTCCACTTTGCTTTCTCTTTATTGGATACAGGGATGAACTAAAACAGAAAGCTGATAGGCAGCTACTTACAGTCTGGATAGGCTTTAGCAATGAATAAGAACTTCCAGACGTAAGTACACTGACGATCGTTCACTGATTATGACGTGTGCTGCCATGGAGGCGTCAATAGAGCAGAAGACGGAGTTGGTGGGCAGGCGGGCAGGGAGTCATGTGGGGCCGCCAAGGAAGGGGGCCACGTCCCTGCAGGTGACATTGGTGCCGTTTAAGAGTCAACAGTGAAGAAATACTGTCTTTCCATTTGGGGTTACTTCTTTACAAAAAGCCAGCTCATCACTCCTGTGGCACCTGGGCTGTCAGGTCTGAACAGACTGACTTCCTTAGAAACGCAGTGTTTGACTGAAACATGTGTAGTATTTCCCATCCTTTCTCAATGCATGAAGTGTAGAAACCCTATTCTTTTTAAGTAGTTGAGGATACACAATTTTCAAGAAACCTCCAGCTGGCTTCTGACAGCCCAGGCTTTCCTCCTCTCAGAGTACCATTTCACTGCAGACCCTAGCACAAGCCCTGCTGGGTGGGCGCCAAACCCCAGCCTGCAGCTTCACCCCAGTTCAGTCTTTCTTCAGGCACCCTCCCTAGTCTCTGCCTTCCTCTTCTGGGCTACATGAACCCATTAACTAATGTTCCTTTCTCCTTCGTGCTCATTTCTAAAAATATTTACCTTTTCCCTGATAGAAATCCATTCAGAATTGGAAATCGATGCCTAAGGTGATACTTTGCAATTATAAAATCATAGTGGCAGATCTTAAAAACTGTGCCCTCTGGCCACCTCCATCCAGGTCAAGGCCATGTTTCTATCTTGGCCAACAAGGTCACCAGCCCTGAATGGGCTCGCCAGACAGTCCCACCAATCTGAGTGGCCACCAGTTAGCCCCTCTCAGCTGATCACCCCCAGCTCTTACCATATGGGTGTCTTGGGTCCCTGTGGCGAGGCTACCCAGCTGCCTTTCAGGTTAGCCAGCTCTTCCAACATCTGGCTACCCTTCTGCTAGTCTCTCAAGTCCCACTTCTGATTTGTGATGAAGCTTCAGCTCTGATCCCCACTCATCCAAGAGATTTGGGGTTTTCAGATTCTGGTAGCCAGTCACTACAGTGAAATAAACAAGAGTGGACAAAGGGGGGACACTGGAATTAAATGCCGCAATCTTTTCTTCCTGATCCTAATTTACCTTCAAATTAAGGTAATTGCTACTTGAGTCTAAGGGTCCTTTCTCAGCCCACAGCAGTGGTTTCAACTGGGGGTGGTTTTGCCTCCCAGAAGACACTTGGCAAAATTTAGAGACATTTTTGGTTGCTACAACGAAGGGGATGCTACTGGCATCTAGTGGGTAGAGGCCAGGGATGCTCCTAGACATCCTCCAGTGCCCAGGACAGTCCCCACAGCACAGAACTCCCTGGCCCCAGAAGGCAACTTGTGTAAAGGCAGAGAAACCGCCATCTAGACGAGCTATGCTGACCAATTCTTAAATTCTTCCCTCTGGCGGCTCCCACCCGGCCCTTCCTAGGCCCAACACTCTTTCCTGTTATGTCCCCCCTTTTTCTCTCCAGTGCTCCAAGTGTTTGAGAGTCTATCACCAAATTTATTTCTCCCCTTGAAGATTTTATCTGATCGAGTGATTTCATATCCTAATAAGGATAACTGTCACTTTGAATTTGGGGTCTTGTCTTGACTTTGGTCCCGTCCTCCTAAATAATAGGCTGAAAGAAATCTCCACCCAGACTGTACCTCCTTCTCCCCTCTGTCAGGTCCAAAACCAGACTGGCTAGGCACCATGCCAGCTTTTCTCCAGGTCCTGACTTCTCCATCCCAGGTGCCAGACCTGGGCTCCCCTGCCCCTTGCATGTTGCACCGGGGAGTTGCTGGAGGGTCCTCTGGGATCCCTCTGAGTCCCTTCCTCCAGTCTTCTTGCCTCCTTCACTGTGCCTGTTTCTCTCTCCCTTAAAGGTCATGACCGGCCAGGGCCTCCTTTGTTCTCTTCGTCAGGGCCATCCTCCACACTTCCCCAGTCCCGCCCTAAAACAAGGCTCAAATCCTCACTTGGAGGATTAAAAAAAAAAAGTTCAATATCTGTTCCATTTCCTACCAAAGAAGCCTCCAAACTGCTTGCCCTGCTATTCCATGGCATCCTCAGAGAAACACTATCAGTATTCCCTGCCTCTCTCTCCCACTGTTCCCCCAGGCCCGGCCGGGTGACCTGTTCTCTTTATCTAGCCGTGTGCCACGTTTCTTACTATTGGATCTTTGTTCGTGGTAGGCCGAAGTCTCCCATCCCCCCACTTTTGCTCACAGCCTAGCCATCCATCCCTTCGTGGAGGCCCATCTGCAACTCCATTTTCTCCATCAAAGTCCCCCCCGCCCCCGCCCCAGTTGAGGGGTCTTTTCTTTCATTTTTATGTTGCTTAGCCTCTAGGAAGGAAGATACTGTCGGCCTGATCCTCATCCCATCAGTGCGTGTGCTCTCCTGGCAAATAATCCAGGTGCTACAGGCTCCTGGGGATGCAGAACAGACACTCTGCACCCATTCCTGTTGAACGGTGCTGTAGGAAAGAGCCTCGGTGACGTGGGCTGCGCGCGAGGCCTGGCGAGTGTAAACCGTCCCTTTAGGGCCCCCATCGCGGCCTCCTTGAGGCTCCAAACCGCGACGCCTACTGACCTTCCACTTCGGCAGGGCTCAGCATCCCCACGACCTCAACTCCTTATCCATCTGGGGCTGTTCCTCTGCATCGGGGCAGTGAGCCCCCTCTCTCCTCAGGGTCTTGGCCCTCTACCTGCAGGCCCTTCGCTGCCTCCTCGCCTCGCCCTGGCAGCGGATCCCTCTTAGGGGTTTGCCCACCGCCATCAGCGAGAACGAGGGCTGCTCCCTGAGAGACCCCACCTCCCCTTTCAGCCTCGGTGACCTGGGGCATCAGGAAGTGACCCCACAGCGCCAGCCGGCCTCGTGGCAGCCCAGGCCTGGCCGCCATACGCCCGCCCACCAACCGCTCTTAACCACCCCAGCGGCACAACCTCTTAGGGCGTTCCAACGCGGCGCCCCCTATTGGACCTCCCACTCATATCCGGTTTCCGGTCTGACGCCCCCCGCTCATTCGCTAGGCAGCCTTGATTGGCGTGACCCCAGCCCAATGGCTGACCCAGCACTGGGGTCGGAGGGGAGTGAGTTGACTGTTGCGACCCAGTTGGCACATTCCGTGGATGCTCAAAAGGTTGAGCCGTTACGTGTGGGGGTAGTTGTCCAAAGTTTGGACCAAAGTTCAGTGTTGGTACTTGGAAGTGTGTTGACCCGAAGAGCTGAGATTATACGCCCTTGGGGTGGGGGTGGGGGGCTCCAAACGTTACCCGGGGTCCAACTTTGTCAGTTTTCCTCGGCACAGCTCATCCGCATGGGTGGTGGTTTACCGGGGGCAGTGATGCGCGGTGGCTCTGACCCCCTCGTTCAAAGAGGGATGTGTTAGGTTTAGCGAGGTGGCAGTGTGTGTGCGTACGTGGTTCGCCTGACTGTGGCTCGTAGATACAGCGATCCAGGCGATGCGACCTAAGCGATGCGCCCCGCTTGCCGCAGCCCACCTTGCACGTACCCCGCCATCCCTCCCCACGCCCTAAGGCCAAGTGATCACCTCCTTCTTGCCCAGCTACCTTCCATCTAAAAGTGGCTCATGGGTCCATGTCACCCACTGGCGAGACAGATATGCTTGAGTCCCGGGTCTTACATGAACCACACGCAGCAAATTTTTCCTGGGGCTCAAATCCCTCCGCAGACCCCCAAACCTTGATCTGTGTCCATGCACACGCCAAGCCCACCCAGGTGGTGTTGGCATTTATCCCTGCCGGCTCTGAGCCCACCACGCACTACAGCGACGGCGATGGGAGCTCAAGCCGGACGAGTGCCGGGTTTGTGGCCGGACTTAGTGCCGCCTCAGCGGGCTCAGGCATTCGAAAAGTAAAGCAGCTGTTCTAGGGGACCCATAGCGAGACGAGAAGAACTTGAAGGGGGCTGGAGAGGGGCTAGAGGAGCTGACTAATCAACCCCACAGCCGGTGCCCGAAGCGGGGAACAAGCGCACAGCGGTCGCAGCTGCCCGCACGGCACGGTTTGTATCTTTGGGTTCGGTGCGCACGGGGTTTTTCAGTCTCCGAGACCACCTTAAACCGGCCATAAATCTCAACTGAAATTCCATTTAGCCCTTTCCCAGAACAACAGGACCTCTGGAACTCTGGGGCCTTCAGTCTGTGGGGTCCCTGTGTGCGTCCCGCAACCCCCAGTTCCGTGCCGCGGCAGCTACCGCTTGGGAGGGTCTTGGTAGTAGATACCCAAGACCCTCTTACTCCCTTGTATTTATCGTCGTCCCCATGAACGGGGAAGAACCCTGCCTGCGTCACCCTAGGCCACTGCAGAGACCCCAGAATGTGGTGGGGATGGGGGACATTGATGTGCTAATTTATAGGAGCCAGCCTCGGCAACCGGCAAACAAAAGCCGTAGAAGCGATGTAAAGTACCCCCAACACATTTTAAAAACAAATTGCATGCTCACACTCGTCAGCCCCTTTGCCCTCGCCACTTGTCTGCTCCGCCGGTGGGCTCACGACCACCTGTCGCATCCCCGCGCGCTCCTGCACCCCCTTTGCACGCGCCCGAAGCCTTGCGCTCCAGACTCGGGACTTAGAATCTGAGGATGCTCAGGGCTGGGGGCTGCGGCTCAGAGGTTCAGGGGTAGTTTGGGGTTACGAAACACTCCTGCAGTCCCCCCTCCCCCCGAGGAGAGTCTGTTGGGTCTGGGAGGGAGGGGTTCAGCTCCTGCGCTCCCGCAGCCCGGGGCCCACGTCTTGCGTCACGTGTCCTGCAACGCAGGAGAGCGCTCTCTCTGACCAGGGGAGAAGAGAGGAGAAACACTCCAAATCAGTCAGGGAGAGGACTGGAAGGAGCCAAAACGTCCCTGCGAGGCCTGCGCGCATCAGCCCCCTTACCCAAAGTCTGGGGCTCCCGGAGCCTGGCGCCGGCTCCCAGAGCCATCTCGACACTGAACCTGCGTCCTCTGGTGGCCGAAAAAGAGCACGACGAGCGATTTTCGGACCGAATCGGCGCGCTCCTCTGATCCAAGCAGGCGGGGCTGGCCTGGGACTGAGCAAAAGAGAAAGAAGGGGACAAGTAAGGCCAAAGGTGGTGGTGGGGGGGCAGGAGCAGCCTGAGGGGAGAAAAAGTGATCAGAAAGGAGCCAAGACTCAACCAGCAAAAATAGACTTGTTTTTGCCATGGTCTGGGGTTCAAGGCCTTGAACCCCTGAACCCCTAGACCTCACTAGGGTTGGAAAGTGAGGTCGGAGAACTTTCCAGCTGGTACTTTGATTTAAATTTTTTGAAAATATTTTTTTCACCCTAGTTCGGTTGGGTGCTCCGTCTCACGGGGCCCCAAGTTTATTTTAAGAAGCCGCCACCGTGTTATGGGCGTGCGCAACTGCCTCGACGGCAATAATATGTCAGGACAACGCAATAACCCCCCTGAACTCGGGGAACAGCCCGAGCAACCACCTTTGGAGGCCCCAGGGGCAGCTGCCCCCGGTGCTGGGCCTGGCCCAGCCGAAGAGATGGAGACCCCACCGCCTCACAGCGAGCCCATCCCCATCGAGACTGAAGGCGAAGCCTGTGGACCCCCAGAGGTCTCCAGACCCAACTTCCAGGACCTCGGCCAGGCCATCAAGGAAGCTGGAGCCCATGGAGGGTACAGCCCACCTCCCGAGGAAGCCATGCCCTTCGAGGTCGAGCAGGCCAGCTTGGGAAGCTTCTGGCCTACCCTGGAGCATCCTGGAGACACCACTGGGACCAGTGCAGGCCTTGAGGCCTTCAGCCCACCGGTCATGGAGCCCGGAGCCTCCCCTGAGGCCGTTCCAAGCCTGGGAAGCTACAGCCCTCCACCAGAAGAAGCTATGCCTTTTGAGTTTGAGCAGCCAGACCAGGGAGAGAACCAACCTCCCTTGCAGGTCTCAGACCTTGCTCCAGGAGGCCCAGGTTCGGTGGTCTTCAGGGCTCCTCCCGAGGAGCCCCGAGCCATCAGACCTGAAAACGCAGGCATCAGAGGAGGATGCAGCCCTCCCCTCGAGGAGGATCTGCCATTCGAGTTTGATGGAGCAGCCTTGGGGAACGACAGCCCACCTCCTGGGCTCCCCCGAGCTATCCCACAGATCGACGGCGGTGGGGGCAGCCAGATCACGACAGTCGCGGTCTCGAGTGCGATCCTCCTCACTCCCGCCGCGAACGAGCCCCCCCTCTGGGTCCCCGGCATCATCGGCAGCCCATCTCGAGAGGCTGTCAGACCTCTTCCACACTTCGCGGGAGACAGCCCCCCGATGGAGGTCTCCAGACCCCCGCGCGAGGTTGGCAGCGCCCCCGTTGGGGTCGATGACGCTCCCGGCGACATGGACAGCCCCCCAGTCGCGCTTGATGATCTGCGCATCGAGGTCTCCGGAGCTCCCGTTGAGAGAGAGCAAGCAGAGGGAGAGAGACCCCCAGCCGAGGGAGAAGCAGCCGAGATGGAGGGAGGCTCAGCCACCACAGCCGCAGAGGGAGGCAAGGTCCCCGATCCCGGGGACGGAGCCCCTGCCGCCGCCGCCGAGGCAGCACTGGCCGCTCCAGCCACCGAGGCAGCCTCGGCTGCTCCAGAACCCCCTGCCGCCGGAGCAGCCCCTGCCGCTCCTGCTGCCCCAGCCGCTCCTGCCGCCCCTGCCGCCCCAGCCGCTCCTGCCGCTGGGGCAGCCCCGGCCGCTCTTGTCACCAGGGGAGCCCCTGTTGGCCGGGCGGCTCCTGTCCCCCGGGCAGCCACTGTCCCCCGGGCAGCCACTGTCCCCCGGGCAGCCTCCGTCCCCCGGGCAGCCTCCGTCCCCCGGGCCACTCCTATCACCTGGGCAAAGCCCACCTCGGGAGCGCGACCCGAGATCAGTTTCCTTAGACCCCCCAGCCCGGAGATCCAGGCTGCCGATCCGCCTGTTCCGCAGCCTCCGCGCGCATCTGCCTGGCGGGGCAGGTCAGAGCCCAGCTGCTGCTACCTCTACAACGATCAGATATCGGTCAGCAGCGACAGCGAAGACGAATCCGACGATGGGACCTTCGGATGCCGCCGCTGGTTTTCGTCCAAGCGAAACCGCCGCCACCGAAAGCCCCGGAGCAACTTGCTCCCCAACTTCCTCGTCAGGGCCTTCCGAGGCTGCGTCTTCGGATCCGAGAGCCCCCAGTTCAGAGGCTCCTTCAGCCCCAAGGTCAAGAAGGTTGCCTTGGCGGAGAAGCGCAGACAGGACCGCAAGGAAAACGCGGGGAAGCGTGGCCAGAAGTGGTCCGAGAAGAGACACAGCCAGTTCACCAAGCAACTCCAGAACAAGAAGATGGACAACTCGCATACGCAGCGCATGCTGTTTCTAGGTAATGCGGCGGACTTTGCCCGTGGGGAGCAGGGCCACCCTGGAACCCCGGGAGCGGGTGGCAGGGCTGCCCGATGGGCCTCCGGGCCTGGCGGCGGGAGGGGGGTGTCTGGGCCGAGGCGGGAAGAACCTGCCAGAAAGTTCCAGCATGGGGCCCTAACTTTGCCCTGGCAGCGGGAGGGATCTTGGGTGGGCTTGGGTGGGGGAGTGTGTGCCCTTTGGGAGATAAACATGGCGCAATACAACACTTGAGGGTCGTTTCCAGCTGGACAAACCAGTGCCAGCGATCGTAAGACCACGTCGGCGAGTCGTGGGGTGGGGGACGGCAAGAAAGGCGGGGGCTTCAGGTGAGCCAGGAACTGCGGGGCGGGGTGGTGGTGTCTGGGGGGTGGGGCGCTCAGGGGTCGCTCATGCTAGCTGGCTGGGGCCATCGGTGGGTTGGGGGTTGATGGAGAACGTGCGTCCCTGCCTCGCCCAGCTCAGCTTCCTGGTATCAGACAGCTTGTTGTGGGTGTGCATTGGTGTCCACATTGTGTCCGCCTGTGCATGGTATCCTCAAGTGTTCTCCAACCCCCATCCCTGGCACCCCCTAAATTACCCGCCGACTGTGTACTTGTACCGGGAATGGGCTGTCTTGTGTTTTGCGCCATTGCGCGGGCAAAAACTTTCCGTGAACACACAACACTCCGGCGGTACCTGTGTGCTGGCGCTGGCGCTCTGCAGCGGGCGGCGCGAAACTGGCGGCGCGAAAAGCCTGAGAAAGTAGCGGGAGATGCCTGGGAGGATGTGGGGCCGCTGGCTGAGCTGGGGGCGGGGGCCGCCTCCGGGCGGCCTCCATAACCTATTTTCTGTCTGTCTTTCTCTCTTTTTTCCCCTTTGCGCTAAGCGTTTCCTCACTTCTTATTCGTTCGCCAAACCCTCCCGCCTTTACGGTTGAAAACCAGACACGCAGGTATCTGGGGCTGCGCGCAAAAATTTGGTATTCTGCACCCATTCAGCTTACCTGGTGGGGGATGAAGGGAGGAGGGGCAAAAAAACCCTACAAACCACACCGGGACTGGTTCCAGGGGATGGGCGTGGCTATGTTTAAGAACTATGAAATCATTTTTTTTTTAACCTAGGGAAGAACCTGAGGTAAGCCAATCCTTTACCCGTTTACCAAATACAGTAGGAGGGGCTTGGTTCTAAGAGAGAGGTTATGCGTTGGGAGTTGAATGCCCATCTTGTGTTTGAAATGCAATTAAAATAAAACTTTTTAAAACATGCTTCCAGTGTATTTTAAGTGTGTGGATAAAATGTGAAAAAACTGTGAGACATGTAAATGTTTACATGTGAATTTTTTCAAGCAGCTTTAGCTGGGGGCAGAGAGGCTCAAAGGTAAGACCCTCTGCATATGGGCTTGGGATACAAAAACATTAAAAGATCTGTTAATAATTCCATTGGGAGGATACCGTTGACGGCCCTGGCCTCCGCCCTCCTCCTCCCCTCACCTTTCCAACAGCCTCCTCCTCCCCCCGAAACAAGACCCTCTGCTGCATCTCCCCAGTCCCTCCCTGGCCCCGCCCAGTCCCCCTCCCTCCTTCCCCCTCCCCTAGATTCTCCTTAGCTCAAATCTGGGTCTTGATTCCTGTGCCACAGTTAATCAGAGCAGCAATTAGCAAAGATCTGAATGTGTGGCTTAAGTGAAGATTTCAAAAGTGAAACTCCGCAATCCTAATTTATTTTGCTTATTCTCTAAGCCCTCTCAAGGAATTTAAAGGTTACAATTTTTCAGGCTGTGCTACATTTGTTAAATATTTTGTAATGTGCCATATAACTGTGTGCTATTGTGATGTGTGCTTCTCACAAGTCACAGTTTTAAATGTGATGGTCATTTTATTCTTGCCCACCCAGGGAAATAAGGACAGCATCATTTCCCTCAAAAACATCCAGGAGGGAGGTAGTTTTACACTTCAGATGCCCTAACTGCACTAAAGGCCCAGAGCCTCAAACGACAGTGTGTTCTTCTCCTGCGGACAGCTGATTTTGCCACAACAGTTCCATGTCAACATTCCAAACATAGCACTGGGTAGCACACCTGTGATGGGGAGGGGCCATAACTAGGGGCAGACAGGAGAGCCAAGGCACAGTGTGCACTTGACGCCTAGTTGGCAGTGTCCCTCACATGCTGCAGCCTCAGTTGCCTCATTTGTAAAAATCTTTCAAGCAGATCTTCACTAAATTCTCCTTTGCTCCATTCCCGGAATCCCCTATTCTGGGGCTTTAGGGTGGGGAGCATCATCCACTTAAATCAAGACTGGAGGCTTCTGCCATAGGTTATACAAACATCTACCCTGCAGCAAACAGTCCATGTCTGAGGCTGAGCCTTAAAGAACATTAGAAGTTTCCCTTGCTTACTCTTATTTTGATGCAGGGGAGAAAATTTGCCTTATAAAGAAGATTAGCTGGGCTCACCTGCATCACCCTGGCCCTACACCCAGGTCGAGCACCTTTGCATGCAGTGTAGTCCAGTGAGCCTTGAGCCCTGTCTATCAGGAAAACCTGAATTCAGAAAGCCAGGTTGCCTGCCGTGTCCATGTGGCTTGTTGAGCCAGGCTGCGATCTGATAAGATTTTGTTTTGTTTTGTTTTTTTGCTGAAGTGACAAGAGAGGTACCCCACTGGATCTGAATGACTGATTGGGGACGGGGAGAGAAGGCAGGGTGAAGACCCATGTACATGTAGGACAAATGTTTTCACTAATATTTAAATCCTAACACATAAGACATCCGTACATGCCCACCCCGGAAAATGCAGACCAAATGACCATCTTTTTGATAATTTGTGACATACAGATTCAACTGCTGCTTTAACAATGTGTGTGCATTCTGTGTATATAGCTTCCCCATTTTTATTGCCCAAACAGCTTAAACACATTATAGAGAATCTTAAAAAGATAAATGGTTAGATAGTCGATAACATGACTGAAATTCTAGAATGGCTAAAAAAAAGTGAAGCCCATTTCTTACTCAACACTATCCAATGGTAGGTTTATTTCCACGTTTCTGTTGCCTTTCTGAGTAATTTCAGTGGCTTAAACATGTTTTTTTGGAAACCTAATTTGGGTGATTCTGTCATTTTCCTTTAAGAATTGAAGGGACTGCTAGGTTAGAATTTCTTAGTAGCTACTACATTTATTAAAATTGTGCAGGTAAATGCTATATATATAATAATGGCTATTCTGCCATGACACTTTATTTATACAGTGAGTCTCAATTGTATGATCATTTATGCCACCAAGCACAACAATGAGGGCTCCATCTCATCCTGCTAGAGTACCCCTTTCCTTTTTTTTTTTTTTTTTTTTCTTTTTCAGTTCAGCCCTTTTTTCCTTATTCAAAATGCCTCCACTGAGTCATTTGCTGCAGTGAGAAAGTCATGGCTTATCAGGCCAAAAATCTCTTCCTTGCCTTTTAAAATCCAATTTCCTACAGATTCTCCTTCAAATAAAACCATTTTTCTATATAGCTATGTTAATTTTTATCATTTGCCTACATTACAGATACCTTGGAAAACTGGTATTAAGCAAAAAAAAATAAGGTTTGTTACTTTTTTGTTTATTCCTCCCACCTCCTTACTTCCCCACCCCCAGCTTGAAAGGAACAGCTTCACTGCCTTCAAAGTTATTAGTAACCTGTAATAGTAATGATTACACATAATGATAGCACATTCTTACTGTATTTTTAAAATGCCTTTGCAACAGTCTTGGGCAATAAAAATGTGATGGGACCCCATTTCATAGGCAAATAAACCAAAAGCCTAGTGATTAAATGTCAGGTACTTTTGCTCAACTCTGCAAGATCAGTGAGGGAGTCTCAAGTTTCTAATTCACTGCTTGTCCCCAGAATGCGGTGATACGCTACAAGGCGTCGTTTTGTAAGTGTGCTGTGTGTTCCCTAATTCCCTTGTCGGATGACAGGTGTCCAGCAGTCTTCTGCTTCCTGAATTATAGCCAGAACCAGACAGATCCCTGCTTATAAATGTCCGCTGTGTGTCCGTGAAACGTGAGCCTCCCCATTTCTGGAATACCTGTCACTGTTCTGGTGGTATTTTGTTTCCACATTTGTTGTAACCCATCTGCCAACACCACTGCCTTAGTTTGTTTGTTGGACTTCTTTTTTTAAAAGCAGGTTTTCCTTAAAGTCTTTTAAAAATTCCCCAGAAGTATTCGTTAGCGAGGTCTAAAGTTTTTCTCTTTACTCAGGTTTCTATTAAAAAAATATATATATATATATATCATCATCATCATCATTTAAAAATAGTTGCTTTTATGCCTAGCCCCCTCCATTTTTAGTGTTCCAGTGTAATAGACTTGTTTAGAATCTCCTGGCCTGGATCTAATGACCCTATTAAAATAACTCTTGCTCAATATTCTTCATAGTGATTATTTTTTAAAAAGTATTCCTTCCTTTTAGTCAGGGTTAATTCCTTCTTAGTGAGAGTCAGTGCATAATCTTAGAAATCACCTTTGACTTTTATGGAGGAAGGTTGATATTAAGCAAAAAAGAAAAAAAGAAATCTTTTTTAGAGAAGGTAACCTAACTGACTAGATTTGACATTCTCCATATCAACCATGAATCTTTTTAGAGTCGATTTCCCCACCATATGAAACGTACCTCTCACCCCCAGCAGAACTGTGACCCTCCAAATCCCTCCCCATGAAGTGATTTTGGGAAGATGTGTAGATTGCAAAAGCAAACTGTCCTCTACACTTCTTGGGTTCTTTAACCTGTGTCAGAGGTGGAGTTCATCCCAGCTCACCTTGTGCCTCTTGGCCTTCCTAATGGAATGTGAAATTAACATGCCCATTGTCCATTTCAAAATCTAATTCCTCTGAAAGTGTAGGGATTTTCAAAATAGAAAGGGCAGGGCCAATTGATGTGACAGGGTCCCCACTAACAATGAAAAAAGTTAGTTGAGGAGGAAACTGCAAGCACTGGTCAGCCTAATTAACCCTGTCCAGCCCTGGTGGCCCCCCCAAGAAGAGGAACTCAGACTCTGGCCCTGTTAACACCAACCTCAACAGATTTCATTGAATGAGACTGAAAGAGTCTTTGTTCCATCAGATTCCTGTTCTGGCCCATGGTCACGCGGGGCATAAGATGGTGAAAGTCGGGCCGGGGTCTCTCTTTGGGATTCCTCTAAAGGGTCAACTAGTCCAAGTGGCCTTTGTAGAACTGGGGAAGGCTAACGGGAAGCCCCAGATACAAACTGACCATTGGCGTAGGCCAAGGAGCCTGTGAAAAGGGAGGGGAGGGGTGTTTCCAGAAGAATCAGAGAAGGATGTGTCCTTTTCCTTCATTGTCTAAAATGGGCATCAGGTACTAAAAACTGAGAGGAGCCTTTAACTAAGTGCTTGGCACATATAAGTGTCCGATAAATGGCAGCCATTATTTTTAGGAGTCTACTTGTCTTCCTGGGTTTTTCTCTCCTTGGTCCAAGTGAGGGTTTTTATTTGCTTGTTTGCTTCATATTTTCTTGGCTTGTGGGATCTTAGTTCCCCTACCGGGGATCGGATCCACACCCCCTGCATTGGCAACGCAGAGTCTTAACCACTGAGCCACCAGGGAAGTCACTGCTTATTTTCTTTGTTTACGGTATTCCCTGTGAGACTTAAAATTCTAAAAATCCTAGGCACCCATCCTGTCTTTCCCATCTCAACATTTCCGAATACACTCTTTATACAGGTTTTATAAACAAGAGTCAACCCAAGCAGTAGACCGACACATTTATGATGGTGTGGAGTCACTGTTAGGTGAGTGACAAGATGAGGTGGGAGCTTATTTTTCACCTGTCCTGAGAAAGCATTACCTACTCCCCTCTTGGATCCCCCGCTGCCGCCACCCCACCTCCTCCTCTTTATTAGCCCTTATCTATAAATCCTATCACTACTGTGGTTGAGCCCGGGGTCCTGAGCACTGATTGCTCTGTGCTTATTACACATGCAAAAAAAAAAAAAAAAATTGTTTGTTTCTAGTTTTCCTTCCGACAGCCAGATGGAGAAGGCGGCCAGCCACTGGGAATGGAAGATGAGAAGACCCTCCGAGAATGAGGTAGGGAACAACACGCAAAAATACCCACGTTTGACTTTTCCTGGTTGTTGATGACATGCTCAGCTGAGACCTGAGACGCTCTGGTCTCTGACAAACAGCAAACCCTTGAGAGGCGCAACACCCTCCAGTCAGAATTCCTGGAGTACTTTCACCCAGGCAGCAACTGGGGGCTGTAACAGAGAAGGACAGTAGGGGACTGATCTGTGACAGAGCAGTGAACGTAAGGGAGCATGCGCTGCCATCCTGCCTTAGAGGAAGAATGCACTGCAGGGTAATTTGTTAAACCTCAGGAGAATTCTCAAGCCTTTTGACTCGTGGAGTTCTGCCCACAGAACTTGAACATGAGATCTTACTGAACGTTTCTTAATGATTCAAATTGGGGCAAGGAGGGAGGTATAAAGGCATAAATTGTTATCGGATCCCAAATTTATTATGAGTCAGTCAATGTTTCTGAAGTTGTCATACACACTTGGTGTGTAGGACAGAGTGAGTACCTTAAACTTCCCTTAATGAGTTGATAATGGGAAGGGAACTCTCGTACTCACTTTTGAAGGCGTGCCACAGACAAGCTTTCCCAACCTCCATATCAGCACACAGCGCCAATTCTTCTAAGGGAAAAAGAACTTGATTTATCCAGCTTTCACCTCTTCCCTTTGATCAGAAGACCAGAGCACCTCACTTCTCTTTCCTCTGAGCAGTTTTGCCTTGCCTCAAACTGATTGCTAATTTGCAAATGACTGTGAAGATATATATATATATACATTTTTTTTTTTACAGGGAACCTTCATTCAGGTAAGTTTATAGCTGTGGGATTTTTTAAAAGAAACAGTAATTCCTGTGATGAGGCACACAGACTAAAAGCACACACTGTAATGTAGTCCATGGCCAAGACAGGCTGCTTGCCAGGGCTCTGCTGAAGGATACAGAGCGAGGTCCTGCATCTCAGCAAGTCTCCATCCAGGCCCCACTGACCTGGGGGACCACAGGCCTGGGCCTCTGTTTCTTTAGCCATGCAAGTAGCTAACTGGTCCATCTGAAAAAGAAAACAAACCAACCTGTTGAAATAGGCCGTGTCACTTATGAGGTACACAGCCACTGAAATTGCTGGGGCACATGGACACTCTGTTTTAAGAAGATGCTGCTTGTTTATCTGCGGTTCCGTAAGGTACCTCCTAAGTCTTTTTGGCCTTTGTAGTTTCTGAAGTTATAGAAAGTGTCCATGTTAATTCTCAATCAGTGTTCTCTGGATAGGTCTGGGAGGCCCACAGTCTACTTCATTAACTTATTCATAAAATCATATATGTCATTCAGGGGTCCTTCCACCCACTGCCCACCCCCAAATATGAATTGTTTTTTTACTGACTGACTCTAGAAGGGCCAAGAGATGGTGGGAGTGAGTTGGTATTTCAGGTGACCACTAGATGGTGAGGTGGTACAGGCAGAAGAAAGGTGTCGCATCTGTAGTGACAGCAAGAGGGGAAGAGGAGAACCAGCCAAGACAGAGGAGGGTCCCTATTCCCTGCAGCCCCACCCCAGGACAAAGCCCAGGTTCTGGTCAAAACCCCTTTGGTTGGTAAGGCCCTGGAGCTTTGGTCAAACCTAGTCTCTTATTCTTAAACTGTGACTTCTCCTTGCTGGCTCTCTGCTGGGATTTTAGCATTTTCAGGGGACTCTGTATAACAGAGGGGTCCTCCATAGGCAGACCACTGACATGTTGCCATGGAGACCAACCTGTGCAATGTAGAATGTGTGGGAGCATCTCTAACCTCTGCCTACTAGATGCCAGTAACACACATATACACACAATACACACATACACACAATACACACACACACATACACAAAAATACATACACATACACACACAATACACATGCACACATACACAGAGACACATAAACATACACACATACACATAAACATATACACATACACACAAACATACATGAATGTACACATATACAAACATGCACACAGACACATGCATACATATACATACAAACAAATGTACACACATATACACACAATATACATGTACACAGATACACACAAACACACACATATACATACATGCATACATATATATATACACTAACATATATACCTTCTCCAGGGGATCTTCCCAACCAAGGGATCGAACCCGGGTCTCCAGCATTGCAGGCAGACGCTTTAACCGCTGAGCTATCAGGGAAGCCCACACATACATACATATACACACAAACATACACACATTTACAGACACACACACAGACACACACACACACACCCCCACCCCACCCACCACCACCACATACACACAGTGTGACAATCAGAACTGCCTCCAATCATTGCCAAGTGTCCCCTGAAAGCAGGGGAGCAGAAACCACCCCCAGTTGAGAACCACTGCCTTCACATCAACATCAAATCCTAGGAAAGGCAGAGCTCATACAGATCATAACCTGACCACCTTAAAAAGAAAGCTGTTATCTTCAGAGAAAAAGTTGCTAACTTCAGTTACTAGTAACCACTCAGAAATGTTAATTCCAGTCTGGGTGATCCTACATTCTCCGGTAGAACTGATTTCCAAAAAATCTCTGAGAAGAAGGTGACCTCCGGAGGTTCACTAGATGACCCTAAATGGCAGAGAAAAGGAAATTATTCCAGGGAAGGAAATAATGAATCGGTCTAAGATTGCTGATTACGCAAGTCATTCTGTAGCTAATCAATAGTAGATCAGGGCATAAATAGATTTTAACCCTTCAGTGATCTCATCTACCACTTAGGGGTTCTTTAGGGGCTTCTGTCTGAAGCAGGCAGGGGATGGGATTCTCCCTATCTGATGTGCATAAATTGATTCACTCTGCATCAGACAGGAGTATGGTCAGGATAGTAAGGACTGGTACTCAGATGGCTGCTGGTCACATAACAGCTCTAGGTGGCTGGGGCCCCACCTGTGTGTGTCCCACAAAAAAAACACAAACAGAGCCTGTGATTGGTAATGTGTGCACTGCAGCCATAGGGTGTAAGCCCTGCTAGCTGGGTCACTGTAGTCCTAGCCCTATGGGAACCAGCCCACCGCATGGGGGTGACCCCTAACCGTTAGGACTTGAGATTTCAAGGCAGGAAGTTGTAGGGGTGGGTAGGGGGCAGTGGAAGGAATGCCTCTGAATGACTGTACTGATGAAGGTAAAATAAGATCTTTTAGAAATAAGACATACTTGTGCCAACAGAAGTGAGAACCCAAGGACGTTTCCTGTTCAAGAGTTGCACTTGGTTTTTGGTAAGATGGTAGATGCACCCACCCGTCCATACCCCCATTGCTAGGGCAGATTCTATAACCAATATCTTGGAATAATCATAACAGGACTAAGTGATTTTTAAAATTTTTTACAGATTATTTTTTTACTCAAGTATAGTTGAATAAGTCATTTTATTTTTAAATAGTGGTCTAGCAACCCCCAGCTTGCACCTAACCAGCCCCCCTCCCCGCCCAATTAACCCTTACGGAAGGAGACTTTTTGCTTCTTTATTTTATTTTGAGCCTAAAACACTTACATGTTTGCCCCCTTCTGGTCTTCCAAAAGAGCTATTACAGATTCATTTGAGATTTATTATTTTTAAAGATTTTTTTTTTTCATTTTCCTTAGCAAACTTGGAATTTGGGGCCCTTAAGTTAATTGCAAAGTCTAGAAGGGAAAAAAAAAACCCTACTCTCCATTCTACACACCTATGAGAACTTAGATTTTTGCTTTTACTATTAAGATTACTTTAGGATAAAGGGTGAAAACTGGTTGGTAGTTTAATAAATTATCTACTGGACATTTTTAAAAAAAATAGGTTCCAAGTTTAGTTAAGCAAAGTGCTCTCTAACTAAGATCTGCTTATTGCAGAATCCTCGAAATTACCCAAGGCATGTTTTTTTTTTGAATGTTGATTTTGACTTTTTGCCTGGGACCAAGTGCAACATCTTTCCAAGGAAATGCTTAGAAGGCTCCGGGCAGAACCCAAAACAAATGCCAGACATTAGGGGAAAAATTTTAAAAGTTGGATTGTCATAAAACTAATAGCTGTTTATAATTCCACACTTAGGTGATTTCATTTCTTCCTTTTTAGCTGCTAAAAGGGAAGCATATTAAGATTATTTTGTTTTGCAAACAAATGGCTAGTTTTAAGATGGACACTTGACGGAGGGTTCTCTTTTCCAGTTGGAGGGTTTCCTGATTCCAGAGGGCTCTCGGGATGTTTATCCTTGGGAGGTTTGGTCCGGGGTGGACTTGTTGTGTTCATCCTTTGCCATGCTCCCAAGTTACCCGGATTGTGGAGGGGGTGGGCAGAGAAGGCCTGGCTTCTCTGGAGGGTCCCAGGATCATGGAAAGGGTACACTGGGTGAACATTAGCAGGCTCTCATTTCCAGAACCTTGGTTGATTCCACTGCTCTATTCAAGGATTCCATGAATTTGCCAAGTGACAGCCAGGAAAGGCCAAAACTTGATTCTTAAAGTACCAACAAGCTTCCTCGTCCTGAAGATTCTGCCATGGTCAGGGGAAATACTTAAACTTGGTGGGCAGTCCTAGAGAGAGCCAGGAGGTGCATCTGTCAGTGTTCAACTTTATGTAGAAAGAGGTAATGACCCAAGGGACAAAGCCAAATCCCTTGCAGACGTCTTATCCTGAGATTTAAGTTGACAGGTGGCACAGGTCTCGCTTTTTATTCTTTCTGACCCTAAAACCTTGATTCCCCAGAGATAGGGTCTGACTTCCCATATTAAGGCAGGCTCCAAGCTGGGCGCTGACCTTTCATTCTGCCAGGAAGTAAGGGTCGGGGAAAGGCCACCAGGACTGCTTCATTGGAGAAGGGCGGGGAAGGGGGGAGCTGTCCTATTCTCCCGGAGGTCTGCCCAGCTCAAACCTGGGGTCAGAAATCAGCCTCTTAAGAGATTCCCTCATTTTTTCTTTGCTTTCTCGTTTTCCCTTCCTCTCTTTTGAAATTAAAAAAAAAAAATTCTTATTTTAGGGAGGTTTCTGAGCAAGCAATACCTTTTTTTTTCTTTCTTTTTTTTAAGGGAAAGGGGCCAGAACACCAACTATTTAGGGCTGGGAAGTGGAGACAATAAAATAAAGCAAGGCTGTTCAGATCTGGCTGGCAGATGGCGCTCGGCTTTTACAATTGAGAGCCTGGCTTTCCAGAATTCATAGGGAGCTTGCGCCCAAGACAGAATTCCGCAGCCCCCTCCCCTAATCCTCTTTTCCAGGGTCACAGTCCCCGCCCCTCAAGGCCCAGGGATCATTTTCTTTTTTTTTTTTAAGGTTTTCCAGTGGAACAATGGATCTCTAAGGACAGATATCCCTTTTAACTAGTGGTTCTGTTAGACCATGGCCCGTGCAAAAAAACACTATCACAATGACCTCTAACCTCCCAGCCCTTTTGCATGCCCTGGGTCTTCCAGGAACCAGTTCTGAGACCTTGGGCAAATTGCTTATCTTATGGGTTCCAGTTTTTCTCATCTGAAAAAGGAGAGGACTGTCCTTTTCACTTTAAACTTCTTTAACTATCTTCTTAAAAGTTTTAATAGGACAGGTATGCCAAATAACCATCCTGCCCCACCACACTTACACACACACACACACACACACACACACACACACACACACACACACACGTCTTTCTCTCTTTTCTCTTAAAGCATCCTTTCCAAAATAGCAGCTTGTACAGGAAATATTAGGCCTGCCTTTTGCCCTTTGGTACCGAATTAATAATTTCTGGGTACCCGTCATTGGGAGAACTTCTGCAGGATGCACAAGAGGGTTGGATTCTTTCTCACCCCAATCCAGGGCTAGAAAAGAAATTCAGAGGTGGCAGAGGTCCTTTTGTCCATCAGAGAAACCCTGGGAGGTTCCTGGAGGAGTTAGCATTTGAGACAATATGGGAAGATGCTGGGAGATGAGGGAGTAGATTTTGGGATAGCTGTCTTATAGAGAAGATACTGGTTGAGGGTAAATCCTTACAGTTTTTTCCATTCACGAGAAAATGGTTGGGCTTTTTGAGGGTCTCTGAGATTTCAGGGCTAGTTTTTCTTTTCTCCCCTTTATGACCTTTCTCTGCCTCTCAGGGCTGCAAGCCTGTTGAGCTTTCAGGGGCATTCTTACTAAGAAGAGTTTTCCCCAGCTGAGGACCCCCACCCTCCATCTCAGGCCCAACCCTGGGCTTAAAGGAAGGTCACGTCCGTCATGATGAGGCCAAGTCCCGTGGAGAGACAGTGAGATCTGATGGTGTCCAGGGCCAACTTCCTTGGTTCCAACAGAATGGGCACCCCTTCCATTTCTCTTCTCCCCTCCCTGCAGCAGCTGTAAAATCATGAGGTCATCTATTTGAGAAGGGCCACGTGAACTTCCTCCCATGCCAGGATCTACCAAATCCTGTCACAGGAGTTCATTTCTGTTCAACAAAACCTACCCTCCACACACCATTCTTAAATACACCCTCTCCCCTTCCCCTTTATAGCTGAAAAAAAATAAATGAAACTGAATAAAATAGACTCTACGCCAACAAGTTTCTCTTAAACTCCCAATTTCCTGGGGCTCCTTTAAAGTTTTTTTTTTCCTGCCCCCACCTTCCAATCCATAGCCCTGAACTTTGGACAAGGCAGGTTAACAAGGCTCTCCCCTTCCCCCAGGTTGGGGTTCCTCTGGATGTGGGGTCCCTTGGAAAGCAGGGCAGGTGGGCTCCCCTGTTAAAGACACCTTTTCCAGGCCAGTAGAATTCTCCCCCACCAGAGGTCAGCAGAGAGCTCAGAATGACTGGGATGCCCACAGGAAGTGGGATCACTTAGAATTTTCTAGATGAAATGTAGCAAGGCCTACGGAAAAAAAGCCCCAGGTTTTAGGGGGTGGGTACCTCAGATTAGGGTCTCATCCTGTTCTGGGTCCCTGGGAGTTTAGTTTTAACACCAGTGCTGCCATTTTGTACTTTAGGGAGACAGGGAGCTTAGGTTCATTCATTTGGTGGGTTTCTCTACCAGTTTTCCCCCCCTGGACAGCACACACATCTTTACCTTCTGGGGGGCCATGTCCTCTTAGAACCCAGTCTCCCACATCGGGCCAAACTGCCCACTTTCGCTGCCCACAGGACTGGGAATCCACACCCCACACTTTCTCTGACCCCTTTCCCTTTTTCTTCCAGAAGTTGTACTTATTGTTAAAATGACATTATAATATTACAGGAAATCCACCCCCCGCCCTGCCCTTATCCTGTCAGGGTTTTATATCTCCTTATCTCCTCCTGTTCTCTACCCAGACATATGGATGTTTCTAAAGAGGGTACTGATGGCGGTGCGCAAACAACTTCACCTTTAACTCACCCCCCCACCCAACACTCACTGACTTCCTGAGCGCATTTCCCACATTCTCCATTGTGTCTTTTCAGGGTTCTTTTACTTGCTCAGCGCTTTCCCCTGGGGTGGGACAAGGGGGGAAGGAATCTGAATTCCTTTCTTTTCTGAACTTTTGTGAACTCAGAAGTGGAAAAACCAGCTCCCCTCCAAGCCAGTTCTTTCTAGAGGAAAGAGAGAAAAAGAAGGTACAAAAGGAAAGAGAGAGAGCAACATAGAGATGAAATTAAAAGTTTGAAAGAGAAGGAAAGAGGGGAGAGAGAAAGAAAGAAAAAGTACTTTTGCGAAATGTAGCTCTCAACGGGAGCCCTAGTCCCTGCCCTCTAGGAACTTAGAATCTGGGAGGAGGAGGAGGAGAGGGGTCTGGTTACAAGGAATGGAAGCTGCACTAGGTGGAGGATGGAGCGCTGTCAGTCCAGGCTGAACGGCCAGCGCAGCTGAGGGGCCAGGCTGCCCTTGACTGAAGGCCTGGGGTGCAGGCCCAGGAATCCGAAGGGCGGGTGGGGAACGACACAACACATCGCTCCCTCCCCATCCCACCACCCTTCAGGACCCCCCCCAGTAGGACAGGGACTGGGGGCTGGTGCCGAATGCCAAGACCAATGCCCCTACCTCCCTTCCCCACCATCCCCTGAGCTGTGACCTCCACTCTTTCTACCACAGTTGGCCCTTTTTCACTTGCTAGAACATTCTCCTGACCCTAAAATGATTCCTCTATTTTTTTCCCCTTAATTAGTAATAAGCCCCCTTCTGGCACAGCCTGATTTTCTGAGTGTTTTCACAAGCCTTACCCAACTGAGTGGTTTGATTTTTAAGAAATCTGGCACCCGTTGGACCTTTTTGACCTTAAAAAAAAAAAAAAAAAAAAAGCAATCTTTATGAGTTCTTTGATTTGATAACTACTCAAAACAAAGCAAAGTAAATTTTCAAGTTGAAAGTGAACACCCTGTATATTACGTATACCTCTCAGACGTTGAGGAAATCCTCAGAAGTTTATAGGTTAGTGTCCTCCAGAACTTGGCTCCTGCCAGACCCAGTATAGGCATTGTGTGCTTTTTTTTTCCTTCCTTCCTCCCTTCCTTCCTTTCTTCCTTCCCCACACTTTTGAAAAACAAGTTTTATTCTCCTGGGTATGTTCATTAGAGAGAGGAGACAATTCTGTTCTGTGAGGAAGGCGGAGGGGGCTTCTGCAAGAGGAGACAAGATTGATTGCTTTGACTGGGGGGGGCCCTCAAGCATATCACACCCAGATGCAAATCTCTCAGGCTATTAAAAAAAAAACAAAACACAAAGGCTGATTTTAGCTTCCTGGCATTACTGGGGAAAATATTCCGTCAGCTGCCTCTGTGTCCTGTGCTTGATTCATTAGCTCAAGCAAAAAAAATAAAATTAAATTAAAATCTTATCCTAATTTGTTGTGGTAGGACCCCAGTCTCCCCAGTTTCGGCCTAAAGCAAAAATCAACAACCAAAAAACATAGTCCACAGAGGCAGAAGACTTTTGCTAGGTTGAACAGGATTCGTTTGTTCTCAAGGTTTTAACTTCCCTCCACCAGGAAAAGTTCACCCTTTTCCCAAGCCCCCAAGTTAGAAACGTGTTACTAATTGATTGGAGCTAAATTTGCATTGCTTTGAAACCCAGCAGAATGGCCGATTAAGGGGCGAGAGGGGGGGAAATGTAATTGCTAGCCTAATAGCCCAGAAAGCAGCCTCACCACCAATATGCTTATCGAATGGGCCTTCTGTGACCTTTAAGAATCTTTGGTGGGGGGGAGCGGTGGTGTGGGAGAGAAAAGAATCCTTAGGGGTAAAGGGTCATCATGGCTGTTCAAAAAAAAAAAAAAGAAAAGAAAAGCTTGTTGGGAAATGTTTAATGGGAATTTAGCATAAAATGACACACCTAATTGAAGGAAATCATGGTTCCAAGTGAAAACAGTTGTCACGAATTAATTTTTGACTATTGGCAGATCTGAGGTTTACCTCATATGTAGACTGTGTCCAACTTGGCAAAGAGCATGGAATACTGCCCAGTTCTCAGTGCAAATGCTCCCATTTTCTCTCACTGATAAGTCACTGCCTAATTGGGGGGTTAAATGAGATGTCGAAATGGCTGTGTTTCCTTTTTGCCTTTCTAGTAGCATCTCTTAAGTTGCAGTAGCCAAGCATGTGTCTGCCAGGCCTCTCAGAAGCATGAAATCCTTGCTGGGTCGGTGAGTTTGCCTTCATTTGGGCATTTTTGTTTATTCATTCATTCACTCAATATACACTAATAATGTGCCCTTCCCCATGGGGAAGACAAAGGTATAAGGCATTGCTGCTCTCTTTGGTCTTAACAATCAAAACAATCCCAGGAAGTTAACCATGCACCATTGCTGCTGGGTGATTAAATAGGAAATAGACACGGCAGGTAAGAAAAGATAGAAAGGTTGTCAAAAAACACAGATGTTGGTGGCCTTCCAACCCTTCCTCAATCTAGTTGAGCAAAGCAAATCAATGGTCACATAAAATATGTTGAGTCCTGATAATGAGACTGTAGAAAACCCAGAAGGATCAAAACAGATGTCCATGTGTAGATTCGACAGGCACACGGTTCAGATTTCCACATCAGTCCAGGACTGAACAGTTGTAGGTAAACAGCAGGGGTGGGACCTTCTCGAGGCCCAGTGTGGGTCTCAGAGAAGCTACCGAACCAGGCCTTTCTTTAGGAGGTGTTGCTGGGAGTTTGCTGGGCGAACTGAGGGGTGGACTTGCTTTCAGAAGGGACTCCAGAGGCCTGACCCTGGGATAGTGAAGCTCCTTCTTCATCCAGCTCCTTTAGCCAGCTCCTTCTCTCTTCTCTGATTTGTCTGGAGCCTGAGCCTTTCAGGATCTTCTGGGACTGAAAATCCTCTTAAGGGATAGCCTTAAATTCTTCCACCTAAGCTTAGAATCTTCTGTTTATGTCTAGGATTTGTATTCTGAGGGGTCGGGTGAAAAAGCATTCACAGTTTGCATCCAGAGGTCCTGAGGTACTGTGAAGTGTTTTCATCTTAGCTTGGGTCCTCCATCTTAGCTTCTGGGATCCCCTCCATTTTGGTTTTAGTCAGTCCTCCATTTTAGGTCCTCACCTGCCCTCCATTTTTGCTCCAGTCCACCATCTTAGGTCCTGGCCTGCCCTCCATCCTAGCTTCTGTCTTCCATCTTAGCTTCTGGGCTCTGGGACTCTTTTTCCTATTTTCCTAATGGAAATAGAGATACTCATTATTCAGGTTAGTATAATTAACCCCCAGTCTTTGCGGAAAGAAAAGTGCAGAGTTAATTGCAGAATTTAATTTCCAGCTTTTCTCTCACAAATACTTTTCAGTCATCTCTTCAGAGCCTTGGAAGAGTTGTTTTATCTATAGGGCTCTTGTAATACTCAGCATAGGATATGCGGTTTTTATAAAAATACGTGTGTGTGTATACAGATAGGTAAATAGAGAATTCTTATTTCAGATATAAGAGGAGGGAAGTGCTTTTGTGAAGGCAATTGAACTGAAGGAACTCCCCAGACAACAGGGACTGGTTTTATTTCAGGAGTCAAATTCAGATTTACAGAATTAATAAGTTTGGGCTTCTCCTTGTTTGTGACATTTTCATACTTTTCACCTGAGAGGCACACTTCGAAATCAATGTGAATGAAAACCCATTTTCAGGGCATAATGTGAAGCTTGTTTACCAGCTCAGGGGGAAAAAAAAAAAATCAGTTTGCCAAGTCACTTTGAAAACGTCCTTTATTACAAGTGGCTGCCTCTGTAAATGAATTAGTTATGTGCAATTACTTCCCCACCGCGGCCTGATGCTCTCTTGAATCCGGACCACTCTGCTAGGATACCTTGAAAACGTTGTCCATCCTGAGAGAACTGATTGTTAAGAGATGGGGCCACCAGGGCGCCGAGAACTGCAGTGAGCAAATGGTCCCACTGCTGGGACTCGGGGGGCCCCCGGCTGCAGAGTCCCCTTTCAAAGACATCTGGACAGCTGAGGCTGAGAAGACTGGATTTTGCTTCCTTCCTGCTCAGGGATGAGCCTGTAGCAAATTGGAGAAGGGGGCTTCTGGCCCCAGGCCTCCTTACCTCCCTGCAGGTGGTTGTGTTCTGTTCAGTTAATCCCATTAGCTAGCAAAGGCTTACGGGGCTACCCTTAAGGGACATTTGCATTTTAATAAAGAGCTCTCTGAGGCCAGAGAGCTGAAAGAGTCACGTTTTTAATAGTGAAATAGAATTCTAACAAGAGGCTGGGGAGGGAACATTTGGGCAGTTGACACCCGAATGCTTCCCCCACCCCCAGCTCTGTGCACCCCCAAGCAGTGAATTCAGCAAATTGGCTCCCTGCCCCCACCGCCCCGTGACCCCAGGGCTTGCTCCCCGCACCGCCCCCCCCACCCCTCCACCAGCTCTCCAGGTACAGCTCAGAGGATGTAGGAGGGGGCCTCATCCAAGTGGCAGAGTCAGGTCCACATCGAAGCTTCAGGTGCCTGACTCATTCCGGCTCAGGCCGGTAATAACAAGCCCCATGTTTTTCTCCAGCGTCCACTTCTCTGACACACAGAATAGTCAGGAAGTAAAAGATTCGAGTACTATACAGCTGCTTTGCTTTCTCTAAAAAGAAAAAAGAAAAGTCGGGGGTGGGGAGGGAGAAAGGAGCAAGGAGGCAGGAGACTAGGCCGGCAAATAATGATGCCGCAAAAACAAGCTTATTGCTGGTGTGTTACATAAACAGCCCCACCATCCTTTGCTGCAGCCCAGGGAAGAAGCTGTGCTGTAGTGACACTTGGGCTAGTTTCACACCTGAGCTTGGAGTTACTCAGAGGTGCATTAACAACTAATGATTCAATCGAGGGAGGCCTGGATTGCCATTTTGACTTGCCACATATTAGCATACCCTTCTAGAAACCCGGAACCTTCCAATTAAGCTCCCCAGTGAAACTCAGAAGGGGCCTTTCCAAGATGCCTGATATTTAGGAAAAGGAAATTAAGCTAATTGTGAAAGCGCCTGACATGTTTCCTTAATATCTAGGTAGTTGAAGGCTAGGATTGAATATTATGAATTCCTCACATGATAAGTGTTTGAATATATGTCATGGCTTCCACACATGGTTTTCCAAAGGTGCAGCTCAGAACTACTCAGGGCCCTGGCTTACTCTGCCTTCTTTTTTTTTCTTTTCTTTTTAATCTCCTTTCTTTCCTTTTTCTGCCCCCCCCCCCTCCAATGTTACTGCATTGCTCACCTGAAATGTCCTTTTCAGAAAGTTCTCTGATAGCTCACAGGCTGGTGACGTCTTCACAAAATGAGAGGAGCTGAGATTGCCAGAGAGGGCCCTGGGCACTGCAGTGGCTGTGACAGGCAGGAGTGTCACCCGGCGGAGCTCTGTAGCCCTCGGCAGGCAGGAGGAGGGGGGCGCATTTCATTATGCGTGGAAGTTATAGCTTTATTTCAAACACAAACATGCAGGCCAGCAAGGATATTAAATACGCAGTCACGCTTTCCCTCTGGGCGAGGAAGGCGCTCGGATTTTGTCTTCGTTCCAAGCAGCTTCCTTCTGCCCCTTAGATAAGTCAACAGGGAGAATCGACCTCCAAGTGTGGCTACATTGCGACCCCCTGACAACGCCTGGGAGGGAGGGAGCCGGCATGATGGAGCTGAGGGCACCCTTGCTGACGGGGAAGACGGCCTCACAGCACCTTTGCTGCTGCCGCAGAGAGGCCGGCTCCAAAAACATCGATTTTTCTCCCCACTCTCCCAAGGTTAGGATTCTGCTTAGAACTCTCCGCTTCCTGCTAAAATTTCCATCACCAAAGGGCCTGATTTCAGGCAGAGAAAGGACCACTTTAGCAAATGAGAGGAGAGGAAAGCTGAGGGTCATTTCAACTGCGGCAAAAATCAGCCATGCCATTTTCCCTGACAGCACTTTAATTATGATGAAAGAACAAGATGGGTTTTGGTTTTTTTTTTTTTTTTTTTAAACCAAGGAGGCTTGTGCTGGGGGGAAGGGAGGGGGCTCTGAAGAGATATGAGGGGAGTGCCAAGCGGGCTGTCACTGCACAGTGATGGATACGCCGAAGGAGGGAGGGAAGCCCCCTGCCCGTGGTCCCGGGTCCCTGCCCCAGTTGTGCTGGTCAGGCCGGCTGTTTGTAGCCAGGGCTGAGCCTGGCCTGGGAAGAGCCCACAGGACAGGCCTTAGCCAGTGCCTCCTGAGTGCTGGCTTCTCCTTTCCCCTCTGTGGAGTGAACTGTGACTTTAACCTCGAGCTGGGGGAGTCTCGCTAGTGTTCTGCTCCACTGGCTTTTAAAGCAGCTGAGGGGTTTTCAGTGGTCACACATCTCATTGCTGAAAATGGTGGGTTTTTTTTTTTGTTTTTTTTTTTTTAAGTCAGGTTCTAGGGCCTGGGAGCTGCAGAGGAGGCCAGAGAGAACCCTGCAGGTCTGAGGGCTGAGGCCCGAGCTGTAGCAATGGGAAAAGAGGTGGAAAGCAGATGTTAATCAGTTTCTTTCAGCTCTGGCAAGAATCAGGGAAAAGGCCCATTTCCCCTTCCACCCACCCTGTCTTGACCTTCGACCTTGAGCTCTCAGGAACTCCTCCCCCACCCACCCCCCCAGCCCCTGAAGGTGGCCCTGGGATTCAGACTGGCAGTATTTAGAGAAAAAGAAAAGTGAATTCCAGACTCACTCTCAGCTGAAAAGAGCCTTAGCTCCTGGGCTTGGGAATGTGAGGAAGAGAGCAACATGGATCCATGGGGATCCTGCCCATGGGGCCCAGGAATGGAGGGAGGTGGTGGGGCATTATTTCAGCCCCCTCCTCCGTTTTAAAACCTTTTCATGTCCTGCAGACACCAGGTACTGGCTGCTGGAGAGCCTCTAGGACAGAACTACACAAAGCAGGAGACGTGCTGTGACCCTGACTTTGTGCCTCTGAATTACCCAGTGTCTGTTACACACGCAGGCAGAGCACCCCGGAGGCTGCGGTAAACACTCAGGGCCGTAGTTCCCCCAGCCCTCGGGGGTGGGGTGCTCTACGCCAGCAGGTTCTTCCAAACAGTCCATGACTTTTCCAGGGTCCCTTCTGCCCCTCTGTGAACCGTCAGGCTGATACAGACCCTTCCGGTTGTGATGACAATTACCAGGCAGAGGGTAGTGAGACAGCAGGGACCTAGGGCTCTATGGCAGGAGAATAATGGGCGTTTCCCAGTGAAGCCACTTTATTTCTTGCACTTCGCCGAGAGAATTCACAAGCCAAGTGCAACACCCGCAGGATCTCACGGGAGGTGGCAGTGGTCTCAGGGTGCAGAGACGCCTCCTTTTTCTAGAACAACTGCAGTGTCCCCATCTGAGCCCCGCCAAAAGGCAGATTCTTTATCTAGATGCTCGGCGACTCTGCCTGCTGCAGAGATGGAGGAACTGTGATCCTGCTGATTTCAATGGACCGGTTGAGAAAACACGAGAGAAAAACAAATCTTTTTCTCAGTTTTCTCTTTTCTGCTTGGGAAACAATATTAGGGGCTGGCAGTTGGGTCTGCATGGAGAAAGATACAGGGGCAGCATCCTGACCTTCCGCTGTGTTGGGGGTCTGTAGGTATTTTAGAGGGATTTTAGTTGGGAGGGGGAAAAAAACAGACAAATAAGATACAGAGTCTATGGGGTCAAAGCAGGCCACATTAGGAGATTGTACCTTTTCAGTGTCTGAATAAGAATCGTCTGAGAGGATTTTGGGTCTCTCTTAGAAATAAATAGGCACTTTGGAAAAGGAAAATATCCTGTTCTTTAAGAAACGGGGGTGATCGGTTAATGCCAGGCGGCTGTGATCTTAATCCTGTCTGAAGAATTGGTCTCATTTTTCATGTCAAAATTAATATTGGTTGAGATTAGATGGCTTCTTAACTTAGACCATTTGCATTTTACAGAGTGCTTAAAAGTGGTGGTGGTGGTGGGGGGGTGGGCGTCAAGCCATTTTGTGACGGCACCAGAGCCAAATAAATAGGACCATATAAAAAGGTTATATTGATAACCTTTTACAACATCCATTCTTTTTGCCCTGTCTTCGCTCTGGCAAACTTTGAGTCATTTAGCACAACCTGAAAACTCGGATTTTCCTTGCTTGAAAAATGTAACGCTTCCTACTATAGTATGTTTTTTTCTTGTCGCCCACAAACTTCCTCTTCTGGTGACCCTTCTGACTTTTTGTGTTCTTGACACTGAAGCATCCAATCAATTTGGTCAAAAGTCCAGTTGTGAAAAAGCATCTGGATGTTTTGTCCCCAGACAGCCAGTTTGTGGAATATTTGAGGATCAGCTCATCTGACCCCCTCCCCTGACATTCCTCCCCCGCTCCCGCCCCACAAGTAGACTTATTTTTAGGGATCAGAGGAGACAGACCTAGAAAGCCAGCCTGCTCTTTGAGGAATGAGGAACTAGAAGGGGCATGAATAAGACGTGAGACCCTCGTGCTTTCTCTGCAGTGGCCACCTGGAGTATGCTGCAGAGGGGCAGAGGGTCACCAGTCTTCACAGGCAGGCACACAGAGGGCAGTCTTTGTGATTAGGCTCTTGGCAGCACCATTGTCAGGGTCAAGATTTATCTGGTGCCTGTGGCCACCTTAGCATGAAAAGGAGGCTGAAGCCACCTGCCCTCATTTTGTTTTAGATTACCACCAGCTCAGGGCAGCTAGTGAAAAATACGGACGAGGAGTATTGCTTTCATAGGAAAAAAAAAATTGGTCATGATTCAGTTTCTTGAAAAAGTGCCCCCCACCCCCCCCAATCCTTTATTCTCAGTCACCAAAACTAGGACTTGATCGTCAATCTCTTCTCTTTCTTTCTCATTTGGCTAGCTGATTCAGACTCTCTGGGCTTCAGTTTCTTTCAATAGCCAGGCAGGTGGGGTAGGAAGGGGATGCTAGCGGGGGCAGAGGAAGGGGGAAGGGCTCCTTGGCACCCCTCCCTCCTGGACTTCAGTCTCAGGCAGAGTAGTTCTATTTGCAGACAGCTCAGCCAAAGCAGAGCATTGCTATTACCCCCAGATGCTGTTTCCAATCGATCTTACTCATTTTCCCTCTGGGGTGCAGGCAGGGCAGAACCCAAATCTGCTCAGACTTCCCAAGCCACCCAGCCTTAATCTTTTATTTTTATTTTATAGTCACAGAACCTTGAAGATACTTTTTTAGCAGTTTAACCACATACCGAGAATTCCAGGGGGAAAAGGTCAAGAATTGATAACTTTCATTTATTAAGAGTTCATTAAGCAGACCTCTGAATTCTAATAATGACAAATCAATGTCACATTGCTAAGAGGAAAAAAGTGACAGCTGGGTGGTTTCACAGAACTCAGGTGTTGGGAGGAAGGTACAGCAAGGGTTCACCTATAGAGTGATTTTGTTTGTTTCCCTGGGGTTTTCATGTTGCTAGTACCTTTTTTGGTGTTTGTAGTTTTACTGAAAACGCATATAGTTTTCTCTCACTATCTCTTCTACTTTGGCATCCATTTTAGAAATTAAATTTTTGTTGTAGGGTTCTATTCTTTAGCTTTCTTCTTTTTTACAAAGTTCCCTTCTCTGCCTTCTGTACCCTCAGTAAATCTAGAGGATATATAGTTATGCCAAGGTGAGGAATACACATCTATTTAGCACATTTAAGAATGTGCAAGGCAAATGAAATATAAAGTTATCTTATATCTGAGATGAAAACATTAAGTGTCCTTGGGGATCACCCTAGTTAGTTCACAATTTGGGTTTTTTTTTCCCCCTGTTGCATTCAACTAACTTGTGGCAGATCACTGAAATGTATTTAAGCTGATTACTGATTTTTTCTCAAAACTATTTAAGAAATTCACTTTGAAGGCTGAGAAAGACTTTCAGTTCCCCTGCTCTGGAGCGCCCCCCTGAGGTCTGGGTTAATAATAACACCATGATAGGAATTTGCAGCTAACTAGTCGGTCTTTGTGCCCAGTCTTGAGTAAACTCAGAGAGTTGGTGATGGACAGGGAGACCTGGCGTGCTGCAGTTCATGGGGTCGCACACCACTGAGCGACTGAACTGAACTTGAGTTAGGTCTTTCTAGACTTTAGGATGCTTTGAATGGTTATGAGTAAACAGTATCCATTTAGCTTGAAGATTAGATGTCTCTGCATCCCAACTAAGTTTTATATCAGCTTCCTCTGAAAGATTCTTTCACGAGCTTTTTGAAGCAGCTCCCAGGGAATCCAATTATGAAAGCATCCTGTACTCAGAAGGTAGAGGTTCACCTTTTCAGAATAAGGGAGCAGCAGCTGCAACCATCATCTTCATGAGAAGCATCCTTATTGGAACCAGGCCCCAAAGTGGGACATTTGTCAACTTCTGGAGGTGGTTCTCTGTTCATCAGCCACCTGGCACCATCTTGCCAAAAGATAGGGACCCCATGCCTTTGTGGCTGGTGGCATAGACGAAAGAAAGCTTCATCTGGGCTCCTTCTTGACTACCCAGCCTTCTTCTTGCCCTCTCCAAACCACTAGGACACCCTATAGGCATTTTGCTCAGGCCAGACTTTTGACAATGCAGAGTTGCTCACTTCACACCAGAGCTCCCAAGGTTTGGTCTGGAGCCTTCACTGGCTTTCCTCAAAAATCAGCTGCCTTCATGAGTGACTGCTGATGTCTAACCCCTGGTCAGATGAAGGGACCTAGTGAAACCTTTGCCCTGCCACCCCACTCTCAAGGTGTTCATGTCTTCTATCGATGAAGGGCTAGTTTTCATTTCTTGGTGTTAGGTCACTGCAACCCTGGGATAAAAATAGGTATAGTTAGTATGTTACAGATTAGACTCCGAATTTCCAGCTTTGTGCCACTTCCTCTAGTAATACCAATTTTGGTGACACATTTCCTAGAATCCCAGGCTGGCTTCATTTGCTAAAATCCTCCAAGGACAGATCTGTTTGCTTTAAAACCTAGAAGGATTTCAAATCAGACTTCTCAGCTCCCACTTCCTCTTCCCCGTCTTCTGTCTTGATTTTCTCGTTTTCTATTCAGGGAGCAGGGGCCCCATCCACCCCCTCCCCACCCAAGGCTGGCGTTCTTGTTGACGGCTGAGCACACGTGGTCTTCGATGTGCAAAAGGCCCTTTCCTGGCTGGCTCCAGAGTTGCCACCAACGAGTCGAGGGGGAAAACTTGAGTTAGGCCTCACAATTTCAGCCAAGCTGGGCATACATCGAGTACACCTGTCACTTGAACCAGTGTCCAAAATGCAGCCCTAAGGGTCACAGCTGTGGCATTATTTCAGCATGAGCAATTCAGTATTTAATGTTCCTTGGAAAAATAAATCATTCCAAGCGGCTACTGTTCACCTATTAACCCTTAGAGGATTTCATAGAAAGAGCACGGGGATGCCATCCATAATCTTCTTGGCCAGCAACATGCACTTCCCAGTTCTGTCTTTTAAAAGACCATTCCTTATATAATAGAGAACAGGGAGTTGCAAAAACAGCATCCTCTTGCTTTGTGGCAGGCGCAGCCTTCCGGGGTGAGAAGTTAGACTTTCTTTTTCTCTCATTTATATTTTTACCTGCGTGGTACATAGCTTTCTACACAGTGGCATTCCATTTCTTTCCTCTTTTCATGGTAGCTTATATTAGCCTGCTATCACTGGCAAGTCTTATTTTACAATTAAGCGCTGTGTGTGGGGGGGTGGGGTGGGGGGCAGTTCATCATTAATCAGATCTTGGGATTTCATGTGAACGGCCCCCCAGAGCGACCCACATTTTAAATGTTTCCTCTTTTCTGTCACCTGGGTCTTCATAAATGAATTGTCCGTCTGCAGTTAATCCAAACAGTGCAAATCATTCTGAAGGCTGAGTGGTCCCCCTTCTGAAAGAAAATGGCTATATTTAGTTTTTTAAGCAAGCCTGCTTTGTGTTCTTTGTAAAGTCAGCGACATTCTTTCAATTTTTTCGTGTAATTAGCACAAAAGGAGCCGTAATCTGAGAAGGTAGTAGAGACTTCAGCGACCAAGAAACAGGAATGTTCGAGAAAGCGGGCAGAGGCCGCCTTCCCAGTTCTGGGCGGCAGGCAGAGACCCTGGGACGTGGCTGTGGGCACAGCTGAGGTCTGTAGCTCGTGAAAACATCTCCTTTCCATCTGATTCCAGCCTGATTGCAAATGCCCGTTGTTTCAGCTGGCTAGTTCTCTCTTCCTCATAACTTCCAGAGGTCGGCAAAGACCTGAGGAGCTGCTGTAGCATCTGGGCTTTGCCGAGTTGAGTAGCTCCTGGCTCATCAGACAGAGGGCTGTGCACACCGCCCAGTCCTCCATGGACCGCCGGCAGAGGCGAGGGCACTCTCTGGGCAAATACTGAGTTGTGACCAAACAGAGGCTAAACAGAGATGGATGGGGGAGGGGCAAAGCTGGGGCTTCTCTGGGAACCAAGCATTTGTGCCCCTCAAAATAAAAACCCAGGGAAGGAGGCGGAGCTAAACTATAATTACACATTTTTCTATTTCATTTTCAACATGTGTGGGCAAACACAGAAAGATGAAAATACATCCACAGTTTTAGATAAATGTGTGACTAATTATGTCCCATTAATTGCTTAATTCTGGGTTTACCAACAACAGATGGAAGTGGGTTTGGTGGTGGGGGGCGTCGAAGGCAAGTAACACCCACAGCCCCATCAGAATATTACTTGTCCCAAACTGAGGCTAGTAACTAATTGCAAGCCTGTTTGAAAACAGTCATCTACACTTGGTTGGTAGGTAAATACAGTAAAAACACCAAGATGGTAAAAGTTGTATTTAGCAGTTATTTCCTTTATACACAAAACAGCACTTAATTAAAGGAAATTTATTACCTGATTCATCCAGAGTATTTAACGCTCTAAACACTTAATTATATGGGGCTAAACTTGAAGAATTGAATGCAATGGGAAAAAAAAAAATCCCAAAATCTTTAAAATCAGAACAATTAAAGGATTTCTTTTTAGAAAGTTATCTTATTAGGACTTTAGGGCTCTCTTGATTGCACCAACTTGCTTTTTGTTTTTTCCTGTTGGTACTTGTTTAATAAGATGTTGAATCAAAATGCCATTTAACTAAGACATCTTGTGAACAAAGACACAAGTGAGCTGACCCGGTACCTATTGTTAACTAGTCCTCCCTGCATTATTTTCCATCCTGGATGAATTTCTATCCTAAAGGCCAAATTAAAAGTTTGAAGCAACAGGCTTTCCCATTACCTAACAAAAGTTAATTTGGTTTAGGAAAATTAACTCTTCTGCTATAGAGTGGTAACAGTTTTACATACCTCACCCCTCAATTAGGACCTCCAGTAAGAGGGTCCGTTGATCTGTGGTTGATGTCAGTAAGCCCCTCATCCAAATTATGTACCTTGAATCTTTGCAGGGCTATCATGTGTATCATTATTAAGGTTTCAGTTTTTAAAAGGAACAGTGTAGACTCTACTTTATTGTGTCCCTCTTTCAAAGTGTTTGGTGACTTTGTTAAAAGTCCAGTCCTGGGAATGTCATGAGAAAGGCACTAAGGGTCTTGGGAACTGGGCATCATAGAGACCAGGACATTCCTCTCTTTGATGGTGTCCATCCATCAGAGTCAGGAAAGATCCATCAAGACACTAAAGACCCAATTTCCCTCATTTTGTGAACCGTGCTTTTAAAATGTTTGATCCGTATCCCAAAGCCACTGGCTCAAAAAATTGGGTCCAAACACATTGGCCAATGTGCCTCCATATTTTGTTTTGATTAGAGTGTATTCTAAGTTAAAAATAAATTATTTTAGAATTAATAGGAATCAAATTGGGGAATTTCATGTGGCCCTGTAGTTAGTTCCTTGATATCAGCTTTTGAAAGGAAGTTTTGCTAACTTGAACACCATGTTTAGCTTTGAATGCAAGTTTAGGGTTACCTTGTGGTTGTCACTGTTAACTGGTGAGTGTGACAAGGAAAAAAATGCCCTAGATAAGCAGTACATTAGATTTTTAAGAACTTTATGGGATTAAGTAATAGAACCTTCTCATCAGGGATTAACTAGGAAGGCTTTTTACAATACCTGCTTCATCATGTGTATAGTACAGGTTTCAAGTCACATTCATTTGCAACAACAATTTCTAGTTGTTGCAAATTTCTAATTAGTTCTAATTTCTAACTAGTCATTCTAGTTAAAGTGCAAAATGTACTTTAAAAGACAGAAAGCACCATTGAAGTACTAAACATTATTATTAAAAACTTACAGCTAAAAGGTTTCTGTTTCGGTGGAAACCTATTTGTTTCCTAGGCTATTAAAATAATATCATAATTTTATTTTCTCTGGAACCTCACATGACCCATCTAATGAAAGTCCAAGAAGAACACATGCTTGTCCAAAAACTTAATTACACCATTAAGTGTAAAAACGTTTTCAAGATTCTGAGCTATAGCGAGTATATTGCTTCTAAAAGCAGACGAGGCATTCTTTCTCAGACAGGAAGATGCAAAAAAGCCAAGGAAAGCATCCACCCATAAATATGAAGTTTACAAGACCACTAAAAAAGAAAAAGAAACCCCTTGCCAATCCATCCATTGTTGTAAAGTATGCTTTGCTGGAGGGAGCTGTTGATCAGTGTGTATAGCATGGGACCCCCGCTCTGTTTCACAAAGTCATAGCCGGGGGTGACCTAGTGTTTAGGTTACGGGTGTGTTATTATCCCCACTTGCTGGCTTTGGCAGGGAGCAGGTCACCTGAACCAGGCACTTTACACCCGGGACATTCTGGCCCTTTGCCCCTCTTCAGAGCTTGAAATTTCCACGACTTCCATCTCTCCCTGAGCCAAACAAGAGGCCCCTTCCACTGGAAAACTCTCCAGTCTGGACTGTTCCAAGAATTATGCTAATGGATTGCTCCACTCTCAAAGCATAAACCAGGCACTTAAAATGGTAACAACCTATTAAAATAAATCACTAATTCATATGAAAAGGTCATGCATGGTGGCCTCTGAACCTGAAAGCCTTTTTAAAATTTTTTTTAAATTAAAACTTTTAAGGCCCTGGGTAGGTCAACTGCTAGAGTGAAAACTGTAGACAGTATCAGCTCACCATGCCAATTAAGTAAAATCTCATCTTTCACTTTGTGTCCGGTGAAAACAGACAGCCGAACAGACCACAAACGAGCTTGTGTTTCAGAGCTCTTAGTGGCCTTTGCTTACCTGTAAACCATTGATTCCACCTGCTGTCATATATTTACAAAGTAAATGCTGTATTTGTTCATCAGTGGTTGGTCATAATATAGGTGAAAGCTACACTAAAAAAAAAGAAAAAAAAAATTTTTTTTTTTCCAAGAATGGCCTGCCAGGTTAGAAGTTGAAATGGCTGAAGCCTGACCTTGCTTTATACATTCTAGGACAATAGTCTTGATTGTACTTGCCTGGAATATGTGTCAGCATATGACATGGGACAGCTTCACTCCTTTCAAAGTTCAGGCGGCATATTTATCTAAAAGGGGGGAGATGGTAACCCAACTCAGGGATTTCCAAATAAGAAGACTTTTCATTATATTCTTTGTAGTAATGTGTAGCTCCTGGCATAAGTATCAAGGTTGTATTGGTTACTATTTACCTTGTTCCTCTTAAATACAATGTATTTGCTCTTCAGCCACATTAGAAGCAGGAAAGGAAGATGCTTTGGAACAAATGGAGCTTAACTAAAATCTGGCCTGTTCCTCCTCCTCATAAGCCTTCACCAGTTTTTAAAAATGACAGTCGATCAATTAATCAAATTCAAGCAAGAAGTTTTTATTTAATAGGTAAAGATAAAAACTCAATCTTTAGGTAGTCTCTAATCTAGCTGGTGAATGACTAAGTCATAGTTTCAGGCAGCCTTACTGTGGAATTTATTTATGAGAACATTCTGGTCTATAGGGTGAATATTTTTATCCGTTTTTGTTTTGGTGGATGACAGTTCCTTTGAGGTTTCTGTCGACAGAAGGTGTATATTTGTGTGGAAAGAGAGGACATATCCAGAGCGTGATCAGAACCTGGCTGATTTGGGAATGGGGGTGGAAGGGCAAACACAGCAACTTTTCTGCAGAGTCCGACAATGTCTGGGCCCCGCTGTCAGGAGAGGTAGCAGATATAGATAGACCATGAGAGTCTGGAGTGAAGATTTCGCTTCCTGTTCTTAATTCCGAGTGTTCTCTGCTGACTTTGAATTGCCCTGCCATCTCTCAGGTTCACGAAGTGAGGCCTTGTAGAAGGGGGGTGGGCGTGGGGTTTGGAGGTGTACCTGATGGGGTCAACAACAAATAATAGGGGGCACCTTCATCTGTCACACTTTTTCTTATTTTGAGTTGAGCAAACTGGGGGAAGGGGGGAATTTCAACAGTCCCGTTGAATGATTAACAGTGCCTTTCTATTTTCAAAGAAAAACTATAGGGACAATTTACTCAAGGCCTCTGACCCAACCAATCAATCACCCCACCCCCTAGGTATGTTAGCTGTGTTTCCATTTACAAATAGACTGTTTTCCTCTTTTTATCCTCCCAACTTTTATCCAAAGTTTTAATGACTGTTTCAAAGTGAAAGAAAATTAAAGAACGGAGAGAGTAGTAGTCGTGACTACTTGTGAATTTGGGTTGATTGGCAGGTGACCCGTGAACCACCAAAGGCAGTTGCCAAGGTCTTAGACTGGACGTCCTGGCTACTCTTGACTCACCTGGGTACCAGGTGGGCTGCTGGGACCAAACTTTTATTGAATGAATGAATGAATTGTACCCAAGCAGACACCCGCTTGACTTCAAACGACTCAACCAAGGTCCCAGGAAAAGTGAGCCACCGCCCAGCCGTTGAGGACTGACTCGGTGTCACTGCCCTTAACCCACTGCGCCGGGTCTGCAGTATCCTTAAATGGGACAGTGCTGGGGTGGGGTGGGGGAAACACTTGAAAGTTTTTAAACAATTCTCAAACAAATTCGTGATCAATAAACTACTTTTCCATCTGTTCCAGAACACCCCCAGCCACCGCGGCCCGCGGGCCCAGCCACGGATAACTGGGACACCCTGGCCCACCACCTCGCCAACCCGGGAGGACTCCAAGGGCGCCGACCCCGTGACCTGGCCACCAACGCTCGGCTCTCGCGTCGCCGTCTTCACCTGGCGATGATGCTCGTTCCGCGCTCATATCACACCGCACATCGCCTATCACGCGCCGCGATTAATTAGTGCCGACACCTACCTCCGCGGGTGCGCGCCGCTGGGAGGGAGGGCTGGGTGGCCGGCCCCGCGCACGCTAACCGGGAAGCGGGAGGTAAGGAGGCGCGCAGCCGGGCGAGCGCCGCCGTCGCACACTTTGCACGCCGCCTAGGGCTACACCACTCACCGAAAATTGGGAGGCAGGTCTGGGAGGCGGGGTCCGGCGCCCACCGCCTTGGGCGCCCCCAAGCCCCCCAGCGCCGCATCCCCCACGCCCCGCGCCCACACCTGTGTGGCCCCCCGCACCCGCCCGCACCCCCGGGGTGCGCGGCAGCCCGTTTGGGCACGTCCCCGGCGGGCCGATTTTTCGGCTTCCCCTTCGGTTTATAGGGGCCGCCGCGGTGGGTCCGTCCTCTGAAGAGAGGCTGGGGCGTCATCGGGCCGCTTAGGAGCGCTGCTCTCCGGCTGCACGCTCAGTCGCGTCGGCACCGCGGAGCGGGCTGCGTCAGGTGGCCGGCCCGGCGCGCTGCTCGCTAGCTGGCTCTCCGGCTCCGGGCGGCGGCGCCGTGGCTGGAGCGAAGCCTCCCGGCACGGGGCGGCGGCGGGCGGCCGGCAGGCAGGCAGGCAGGCACTGCCTTGCGTGTGAGTGCACCTCACTCACATGTAAGTCCGGGGGCACCGTGGTCTCCCGCGGAAGTGCGAGTCGCCCGGCGCGGGGCAACAGCCACCCGGGCCGGGACAGGGCAGGGGCGCCTCGGCGCTACCGCCCTGCCCGAGCCTTCGGGGCACCCCCCAATTCTCTCTCTTCTCTTCTCTTTTCTCCATTGGCGTGCCCAAGAGCCTAACCAAGGAGCGCCTGAGGGTAACAGCAAACTCGTGCCATCGCGCCTTGTGCACTTTTTCTTTTTTGAGTTGTTTGACATTTCTCGGTGCTTTTTGATTTCTCGTATTGTTGGGTGCTTTTTGGTTTGTTCTCACCCCTTTTTCGTTTGCTCATCCGTTTTGGCGCTAACTCTTAGGCAGCCAGCCCAGCAGCCCGGACGAAACCCAGCAGCCGCGCTCCGCGGCCCCCGGGACAGAGCCGCGGGGATCGCAACAGACTCCCCCGACACGGGGCGCACGGGGTCCGGCCAGCCCGAGGCCGGGGGCAAACAGGGCGCCCGGGCCAGGCGAGAGCCAGGCACCCCGAGGTGGCCGAGCCGTCATGCTGAAGATGGCCATGAAACTCAAAGCTCGAGCGTTGGAGAGCGAGAGGAAGACAGCGTTGGCTGCGGCCGAGGTGGCTGCCGAAGCTGCGGCGGTGGCTGCAGCGCTGGCCGAGCAGCGCGCATCGCGGAAGAAAGGGGTAGCCGAGAAGCCCCCGAAGAAGTCGGAGCAAGAGGCGCCCGGCGAGAAGTTGCTAACCGAAAAAGAGAGGCGGAAGATGGAGAAGAAGCTGCTGGAGAAGAGAAGAAAAGAGGAGAAGAAGAAGGAGAAGGAGAGGAAGAAGTTGGAGAAGATGCAGAAGAAGATGAAGAAGAAGGGGCTAGAAGCCCAGGAGGAGGCCCGAGGCCCGGAGGTCGCCGCCGCAGCCGGCGCCGCCGCCGCCGTCGAGGGCGCCGCGGAGGGCGCCGCCGGGGTCGGCGTGGGCGCCGGCGCCGGGGCCACGAGTAGGATCTGGATTGAGTGGGACACGGACTCGAGTGACGAGGACGACGACTACGACGACGAGGAGGACGACGACGACTACGACGACTTGATCGACGCCCTGCGAGGCTTCAGGAGCGCCGTGTGGGGGTCCGGGCGGCTGGAGATGAGCGCGCTGAGCGCCCACCTGCCGCTGCTGACCTTCCTGGTCTTCTCCGTGCGCAACCCCGCGTGGGTGCTGGACTTTCTGCTGCACCCAAGCCCGGACGAGGGCCGCGGCTGCGGCTTCTTTTTTGGGGCGACCTGCTGCTTCCGAATGTTCCTGGGCTGCGCCTTCTTCTCCTTCGTGGGCGGCCCGGCCAAGGCCAAGCGCAGAGAACGAGGGCACTCCGGGGCCTCGGGTGCCTTCGGATCCCGCCCTGGCGCCCGTCGCCGGGGTCGCGAGGAGCGGCTCATCTAAGTCGGACCCCCTCCCCCTCCCCCAGACACCACCATCGCTGTGTAGTGTGGAGTTTTATTGAGTATTTGTGTATGTGTGTTTGGACACATTTTCCTTTTTGGTTGCTCTGTCCTTTGGTTCGTGCTCGCCTCGCTTTTTCCACACTTCCCTGCTCTCTAGCTCTCTCTATGTCTCTCACTTCTTTTCGAAAATTTTCCTAAGTCCGGGCTCTGGCTCGCACTCCCTCCCCTTCCGCCCACCCCGGCCCCTCGGCGGCGCCCGCGGGAGGGGAGGGGGGCGCTCGGCCTCGGGGGCCGCAGGGCGACGCGGCCCGGGGGGTGGAGCGTTGGCGTCGTGCGAGGGGTCGTCACCGGCTCGGAGACGCCCCCTCTCCCCCCGGAGGCCGGCCCCGCTTGGGGCCCAAGCCAGGGGGGGCGAGGGGGCGTCTCCCGGGCCTGTCCCGTCCCGGGCCGGACGCGGGCGGAGGGACCCCCCTCCCCGGGTACCCGGGGGGGCGCCTCCCTCCGCCAGCTCCCGCCCTCCCCGCCGCCGCGGCCGCTCCTCATCCCTCCTCCTCCTCCTCCTTCCACCCCCCTCGCCGCCGCCGCCTCCGCCTCCCCCCGCCTCCCCCCGCCCGCCGCGGAGCTCTGGGTCGGGGCGGCGGCGGGGCTCCGGCCGAGGCAATAAGAGCGGCGGCGGCGGCAGCGGCGGCAGCAGCGCCCGCAGCTCCGTCTAAGGTCCGCCTCGCTCCGTGGCGGCCATCAGACCCTTGGGCTCAGGCTCGAGGGGCTGGGAGCTGCGCGCTCCGCTCAGGCACAGCGACACCGCCCTCCCCGCGCGCTCCTCCCCGAGGAGCCGAGTCCGCGCCCGGCCCGCCCGCCCGCCCGGCGCTGCCCCGGCCCTCTCGGCCCGCGTGAGGCCGCCCGCGCCCGGCCCCGCCGCCGCCGCCGCCATGGGCTGTCTCGGAAACAGCAAGACCGAGGACCAGCGCAACGAGGAGAAGGCGCAGCGCGAGGCCAACAAGAAGATCGAGAAGCAGCTGCAGAAGGACAAGCAGGTCTACCGGGCCACGCACCGTCTGCTGCTGCTGGGTAAGGGCGGGGCGGGGGGCGCCGGCCCCGGCCCGGCCCGGGGGGGCCCCTCGGGGCGCCCCGCAGGCCGCGCGCGCCGAGCCCGTCCCCCGCCCCGGGCGCGCGCTCCCGAGCCCGCCGCCCGCCCGCGGGCTCAGCCTCCGGGGGGCGAGGCCGGAAGGGGGACCCCGGGGCGCCATTCGGCCGGGCGGGGGCCTGAAATGGGGCGGGGGGCCGTGGCGACGCGGGCGCGGGGCTCTCTGCCCTGTCTGCCCGCTCCCGGTCGCTCTCCCGTCCTCCCCGCGCCCTCCCCTCTCTCTCTTTCTCTCTCCGCGAGGCCTACACGGCGCCGGGGCTTCGGGTGCGTGTTGGGGAGGGGGAGGGGGAGTCCCACAGGGCTCGGGAGACTGCGACAAAAAGAGGGTTTCGGGGACAGGAAATGGGGTGGCGGGCCACGGGAGGGGGACCCGCCTCCGTGGGGTGTGTGATTTGTCGGGAGAGGGACAGGGAAAAAGCCAGCCAGCGGGGTGGGGGGGAACGCCGCGGTGGCGGAGGGGGCATCGTCGAGGGGAGGTTCGGCGGGGGAAGTGGCCGCGGAGAGTCGGGGGGGGCGGGTGACATCAGCCCCTCGGAAGGGCTCCGGGTGGTAAAGGTGGTGCAGCGAGGGGGAGGGGGCGCGGGCGAGTCGTGGCGCCGGAGCCGAGGGGGGGGGGGCGGGAGGAGGCTGCGCGGCGGGCGCTGGGCGCGACTTGGTGCGTTTGGGGCAGGACACTCTGTGTGCGCGGAGCAGACGTGTCCCGGGCCGGGCCGGGCCGTGGAAGGAAGCGAAGGAGAATCGAATAAAATAAGGCCGAAAAAAAAAAAAATGGAGTTAGTACGCTGAAGTGCCCAGTGAAGCCAAATGACACGTCATTTTACAGTATGACCTTTTTTTCCCCTTCCAGATATGCAGGCTTTTTGAAAAGCAAAGAAGAGAATTAATTGTAGCAGCTGCCGCCCACCCCCCCGCAGCAGCGTCCCCCCATAAACCATTAGCACACACATTTTCCTGTTAGTCGGCCACATTGAGAGCGCTTTGTGAAAAAAGGAAAAAAAAAAAGACATGCACAAATCAAAACTGGAAAATGACATTTGTCTGTAAATGGCTTCTTGGTCTGGAAATGGCGTGGTTTTTTTTTTTTTTTTTGTCCTTTTCAAGGTGTGGGGGGGGAATCCAGCGCACTTGAAGGAAAAGACTTTTTTTCCAGGTGGAAGGAGAGGAGAATACATGAATTAGTTGTTTGTCAAGTGACATTTGGTTGGTTGGTTTTGGGTTTTCTCTTTTGATTGCGGTTTTTCCTCTTTGGCAAAAAAAAAAAAGCGTGGGGGTGGGCTGTTAACTCTAAGGAGATGGCCTTTCCCCCATTTTTCTTAAAGGTGCTGATTTGGAAAAATAAATAAAAGAAGCATAAAAGAAATTGTTGAAATGACCAGAAGAATTACACAAGCATTAATTAGTATGGAAGTTTTCCATTTCCTTAGTAATTTGGCTATCTGAGTGAATTTGCTAGGTTAAGACCTAGTTCAGGGTCACGTATCAACAAAACAGCTTGATTATAAAGAATAAAATGTAAAGGGCTGTTTTTCCGTTGTGGTGGTGTCTCCTTTGCTTTTGGGGGACGGGTCATGTCTTTGTTCTCCTGGGTTCAGATTTATGTAAAGCAGAAAATTAAGTGAAAATAAGTCTCTTTGGTGTTTATGCATTTGCAATTACAGTAATTAAATGGTACATATGTTGAGCTGTTGTCAAAAACTTCTAAAAGTGGAATTATGGTGTGTGAATATTAATTGCGTATAATTTGATAATTTGATTTCAAAGTATAAGCCTAGAAAAGTCTAGAATCTTCCCCAGGAACACTCTTGCTATCTGAATAATTTAAAACAAGTGTGATGCGAATGGTACCTTAAATTTCTGACACCTTTGCACAGTGGTCATAGTCTCCCTTTAATTTGAGACTGATGACTCTGAATGCACCTGGCATCACTCAGCTAACCTGCCCCAGGTGTCCTAGTCCTATTATCATAGAAAGCCTCTGGCGTGGGGCTCTGCAGCCCGGGTCAGTGCCATGCGTTTTACATCTTTAAATGGTGATTCTCACCGAGTGATGCCCCTTACCCAAAAAAAGAGGAAACATGATGATGCCCTTTTTCATAAAAGAGGATCATCTTTTTTAATTTAATGGAATAAAATTTGAATTACAGAGCCACAAAAGATCTTGCAGTAGTTTTTAGTTTCTCTGATTTCCTAAATGTGGAAACTGAGGCACGGACCTCTGTGTGCATGTAAAAGAGAGGTGCTACGAATTTTAACACAAAAGAAGAATATTGGAGATTCTGATTAATATTATGTACCATTAATATTTTAATTTGTGAGAGTTAGGCTCATTAAGATAGAATGTTTGCTTTGAAATCAATGTTTCTGTGGAAACTAATTTTAACTTTTTACAGATATTGATTACAGCCTTGTGAAAAGGCAAGAGAAGGAGGAATGCTTGGCTCTCTGGGCAGTAAAACAAAACAATAAAAAGTGAAGAGGGGCTAAAAAACCAAATAGGTTTGTGTGGGAGGGGGACAAAAATTGTCCACTCAGGATTATTTGTTGGAGAGAGGATCCATTTACAGAGTCCGAGAAACTAGCAATCCTCCTCCTAGCTTGGTGGAACTATGTTTTTTCCATAAAACATGTTTTTACAAATTTAAGGTGATTTCAAATGGGGCATACGCCCTTTTTCTAGCTCTGTTAGTCGTGAAGGGCTTGGAATCATAGAAAATTCAGTCGTTTTCAGGAATATTTTCCCTTATGATTAAAGTCTTGTCCTTTTTAACATGTTATTAATAGGGTTGTCCTCAAGCACTGTATTTAAATATTTTTCAAGAAGACAGCAAATCGATGGTCTTTCATCTCTCCCCGCCCCCACCCCCAAATGGTGGTTATATCCAGAGAGAGTTTACCTTAGAAAAATAAAGTTTGCAGTAAAAGGGGGGAGGGGTGTGGAGAAGTGGATCAAACCGCATATTGTGGGGCTAAGGGGGTGATTTTTAAGTAGCCCAGGGGACAAGAACCCTGCAGACAAAACAGCTACTTTAAGAAAATGTTGGAGAGCTGCTGCGTCAGTTTAGATCTGGGGGCACCACAGGGGTCTGGGCATTGTCTGTGAACCCTGGGGTATTTTAACCACGAAACAGCTGACAAACAATGAATTAATGTGCCCATATACATTAAGGTGTACGTTTTTACCAGTGAATGCTCGTAGTTCAAAGATCCAGTTTCATAGTTATAACTAATTTTCCTACCTCTCCCCACCATGACAAAATTGCATCATTCTCTCTGTGCCCACCCCACAAATTTTAAAACAACTAAAAGAAAACACCTAAACAAACCAAAACCTTTAATTCTTGTTTGTTGTTCTGATGGTGAAATACTGCAGGTACACACAAAGTTGGATGTTTATTTCATTTTTTCTGCGTCGAAATGTCAAGGAAATTTGCACGTCTCGTATTTTGCTTGTGTTTTGCGTGTTGCTTCTATGGAGAAAACAGCAGTAGTGTCTCTCTCTCTCTCTCTCTCTCTCCCCCCCTCTCTCTCCTCCTTGCCCAAAGTGTGTAAAATGTCTCTTTCTTAACCTGAGACTTACTTTCATTTTCTAGGTGCTGGAGAATCTGGTAAAAGCACCATTGTGAAGCAAATGAGGATCCTGCATGTTAATGGGTTTAATGGAGAGTAAGTGTCAAATCTGTACCAAGGGCACGGTCAGAGTACCACATTTTATACTAACCTTTAGGAAGTTTAGGTAGCTTTTAGGGGCTGGGCAGCCAATGTCCACTTAATATTTTCAGCCTACATATCAGGAAAGAGCTCTTTAGGGGCTGTTTTCCTCCTTTTTTACTCTTTGGTGCAGCAACAAACAGTAATAGTTATAAAGCCCCTGCATTGGCCCCGTGACAGGTCTGCGGTAGGTTTTGGTGCAGTGGGTCTCCAACGTGGCTAACACCGGCCCTGGCCATCCCTTTGCCTAGCCACGCTGACCACTGCAGAGCTGGTCCCCACCCCCAGCACATTTCAGCGCAATGCACCAGTGCAGGATGTTTTAAACTATTCGGGAAACATTGTTTCAATAATATTCTCACATAAAACAAAGTGGAAAGAGTCAGCCCTTGTTAGTAATTCATCATCCCCCCCCCTTGGAATTACCATGGGCAAATCATCATTGCCCTTTTTAAAAATCGATGATCTTGCCTAAAGAAAAGATAAAGATATTTAAATGATGGAAAGGCTGGGAGTTAGGTACTTCTGGCCAGACCTAGGGGCACTTTTGCCTTTGAAAAGTCCTTCAAGGCATCTTGCTTTAGGACAATGTGACAATACCGCAGTGAGAATAAAGATGAAAAGAGAGAGTGCATATATGAAGATGTAAGCTATAGGAGAAGAATGCAAATAAGGGGCATAGGTCTCCCCAGACCCACTTCTACTTTCACGAGGGTGGGAGGGCTGGTAAGGGTAGTTAACCTTACAAACACTTGCAGGCACTAGTTTGTAGTTAACTAGTTGGTTAACAGTCCTATTCTTTTTCTTAAATCTGGGTTCAATTTAAAATTGCATTCCCCTTTAGTTTCCAAAGGGGAGGCTGAGTCAGAGGGGCATAGTTTTAATTCAGTTATGCACCAACTGCTCCCTCCAGTGAACTAATAAAGACCAGTTACTGTCTCCTACTATGCACTACACAAGGGGAAACAGATGAATTTTATCACCTGTTAGAAGTAAAAACTGCAGGAGGCAGCTCTTTATGGAAAGTTCCAGAATTTCTTAGATCAAATAATCATGGAGGGGGAAGGTAGAGAAAAGGATGACATCATCCATACAAATGGACATTTAGTTTAGGATGCTTTTTAAGTTTAAAATTCAGAGGGATGAGCTCTTTTACCAGTTTTATGAATGGCTCTCCCGATGAGTTAACGGTATGCAACTAACTACATGTTGATTAAGTCACGTTAACATGTCACAAACAAATTCTGAAATTCTTAATTTGACACACCTTTCAGTAAAGCCCTGCCACCAGAGACTGTTATCTTTCAATTAAAACAAAAAGCCTGAAATAGGCTTTTTGCTGTGATTTTGTAATTTAAAGAAAAACCTTGCATAATTTTCCCCCCAGCAACTTTCCGGGGAGCGCTGCTTCAGGAGGCTTGTTAAGCAAAAATAATTTGACCATGTACCCTCTAGATAAATATTTTGATTAAAACTGGATGTGGCCTGCATTTTTAAAAGGATGCAGCAGCCACTGTTTACCTTAGCTCAGGTCCAATAGAAGATAGGACATCCTTGAAATAATTCACTTAAAGTTTTATTACTCTGTGGATTGCCGTAAATTTTTTTAATTTTTAGAGAAAAGTTTCTCCCCCCTAAATGAGTCTGTCTGTAATGCAGACGAGGCATTTAAACCAGCACTTCTCTTTTCTGGTTTTTTTTTTTTTTTCCTCCCCCCCCCCAAAAGAGGAAGAGACATTCCCAGTTTGCCTGTTTGTAGAGGAAACCATAGGTAATCTCTGAGGATGTTAAATTTAGCCTGTGAAAGTGACATACAGGGGAATTCTTTATGTGAGCCTAGAAACCTTATTTTTATCTCATACAAATGAGCCTCCTTTTTTCTTTTTCCTCGCTGCGGTATTGCAACAAAGGCGGTTTCCTTCTCCACTAGGAATTCCCTGCCAAGTGAGGACATCCGTCCACCCAAGGGGATTCTGTGTGGTGGCTCAGGGTCTCTGCCTCCTTGCTCCGTAAACGTGCGCTTTGTCAGGACTGGGCTGAGCTATTACATTTGCCTTAACTGTCCGCAGACTGCTGTGCCGAGTACCTCTGCAGAGTAACCATGGCATATTAATCTGACCTTCACAAACACAGAGGTCAAATGCGGATTTTCCTAACTCAATGCTAGCTAACTCTGTTACATTTGGGGGTGGGGGGAGTGCCATTAACACTGGATGAGCTAATAAGCTAATCAATTACAAAACCTGGTAGACAGCTTAAGCCATCCTGTCCCTCCCACCTTTAAGGAGGAGTTGCTGCCAATCACGAAGATTGGGTTTGGGGAGGGAGGGGCTTGGTGGTAGTGGGTTTTATTCTTTTAATCTTTTTTTTTTTTTTTTTTTTTTTGCTGTGTGCCTCACAGTCCAGGCACACTTTTAATTGATGACAGTTTGTGGGGAACAATTACATAGAAATAAAAACATAGGTAGCTGCCCAAGTCCAAGAAGGGAGGAAATTAATAACGCACCAGAAAATCACGGGCCAAAAATCATGGACCTTTTGTGTGTTCAGTACAACACGGCGACTGAGGTCTGGAACCATCAGGGGCCTTACGCGATGCTATATTCTCCAAAGAACTGTGAGATAAATCACTGTGTTAGCTCCCTGATGCATGTACATTTAGTGAAAGCACAAGAAAATAATTATCCGTCCCTCCTGTACCTGACGAAGTCTCCAGAGGGTTCTGCTAATGCTGCAGTGAAGGTGTGGAATTCTTCCCTCCATGGCCTGCAGTCTCAGTAGAGGTGCCAATTTAGCCAGGAAGGCGACCTAAGAATTAACGGGAGGATGGCGGCCGTTTGTGTAGGAATGTAGGGAGGCTGTGTGGGGTTTTTGTGAAATTGCGGTGCCTTGCAGATTAGGTGAGCTTTCAATCTCTCTTTAAAAGGGGCGGCGAAGAGGACCCGCAGGCTGCAAGGAGCAACAGCGATGGGTAGGAACATTCAAAAACAGAAAAACTTTTTTTTAACACACACACCTGACACACACAAAGCTCATACTGGGAAACAGGACACAGAGACCCGGGAAGAAAACCAAAATCATTTAAGGGCCATCAGCCATCTTGGTATATACATCTGCAAAACAACACAATTTCTTGTCATTTTAGAGCAAGTGAAGTGCAAAACAGGGTGGTTTTTTTTTTGTTTTTGTTTTTTTGGCCATCCTTAAAGTATAATTAGATCCAGCTGGGGGAAAGCTATAGATTTCAGCATTAAGACGGTCAGTTTAGGATTTCAAAAATTGATGGTTTCTATCCCCCACCCCCAGCTCTCCATTTGAATTGGCTACTTGTTTTAAAAACTGTCTACTTGTTTTTAAACCTGCTAAATTCTGTCTACCGTGTGGCTGGTCTGATGTTAAAATTTCAGACCTCTTTGGGGGAAAAAAAAAAATCTTTTTTACCTCTATTAAAATACGTGGTGCCGCACCGTCCTTAATTGGGCGGGGGGAGATAAATACTTGGCACCTTGAGGAGGAGGGAGGTCATTGTTGAGAATGATCTGGAAAAGTCTCTGGTCTTTTTAAAACTGTCATTTTATCCAGTGGATAGGAAATTAGTGATGGCCTCCATCTTTTTCCACTCATTATCAAATTATTTTTTTTCTGCACTTCCTGCATCCGCACTGCCCATCACACTCATGCACACATACATACACGCATGCCAGGTAACCCTCTCCAAACACTGCTCTTCGTATTCAGCATGCAGTGAGGGAGCAGCTCTTTGTCCTGAGAACATGAAGAGCCAACTGACCTAGCCTAGGGCACCTCAAAAATAGCTTCTGTGGCTCGGGAGGGGAGGGGCAAAGGAGACTGGGGGGTCGGGACCAAGTAACTGACACATGTTTGTTCATCTGTTTTTTTTAGACTATATAACCCCTAGATGATGGCTTCAATTTCTCATCTTCCCGGCTATGTCCTATCACACTTTGCATGCTGGAATTGCCCGTCTTAGGAACTTCTAATAAGAATACTATTCTGTTGTGGGGGGGGGGGGATGGGGCCCCAACACCTAACCTCTAAAGATAACTGAAAAAAAAAAAAAAATTAAAAAACAAACAAAAAGCAACAAAAAAAGTAACCCTAATTGACAAATATGTAGTGTATCAACCACCCAAAGCATCTACATAAACAGTGATTGACAGCTTACTGTACCAAAAGTTGGCATTTGAGAGCTATGACCCCTCTCTATTGAACCCACTTCCCTATTGAACCACCTCCTGTATACTTCCTAGATGCTATGCTAGATCCCTGACTGAATCCTACTAATACCTACTAACGGCCTGCTCTTCTATCTGTGACTCTGTTCTACAAGTAAAACTTAAGTATTAGGCCTGCTCTTCTATCTGTGACTCTGTTCTACAAGTAAAACTTAAGTATTAGGCCTGCTCTTCTATCTGTGACTCTGTTCTACAAGTAAAACTTAAGTATTAGGCCTGCTCTTCTATCTGTGACTCTGTTCTACAAGTAAAACTTAAGTATTAACAAATGTGATAAATAAAAATTCTCTGCATGTCTCAGCAATCCCTGTATCTTGCGTCTGTCTTCTGTCTTTCTTCTTTTGTCTGTCTGCCCACCAAAAAAAAAAAAGCATAAAGATAAAAGATATAGAAGTCAGTATACAACATAGCCTTCCCCTAACACACGGGGGAGGGGGTGACCATCTCTTAAAATTTGAACCCAGCATATAAAGCAGCCCTGATCTCAGGCTTTATACATGTTGGAGGGGAGGGGCAGTTACAAAATCCAAACGGTTCTTCCAGCCCCCACTTTGCATCCATCAGAATTCTGTATGTAGTTGATATACATTTTGGCTTTCATTACGTCAAAGACATACGAAGAACTTGATCAGAGAATGTCACAATCAATGTTAAATTCATTAAGCGATAGTAAAATTACAGTAAACCTGCCAACCCCCAGTATAATATCTCCATCTACATAGTAATTGCTTCAATGGAGGAATTTTTGTTTTAGTATTACACACCCGAATTAGATTTTAGATTTCTATTTTAGCTGTTTTATACTTGATATACTCCCACACCTATTCACATACGTAGATGAATACTGAGCACATTCTCAGAATATCCGTATTTAAGACTGGAAGTTTTCCAATTACCATACTACTACTTAGACCAAAATATCAAACTGAATGAAAGAACCAGGTTCCTGGAAATAACTTTTCTCTTGTTTTGGGCTCATTTGGGCATTAATACCCAGACATAAATAATTTTAACTATTGTGGGACCTTAAAACCAAAGCTCCAAGGCTCTCATTACCATGGAAATGGAGCTTCTTTCTAATGAATGGGAATGGGACTGTCCTGTGGGGTTTTAACTTTGAATTTCTGTGTGCAACTTGGGAACAAACACAAGTCCGTTTAAAACTCCAACATCTAAATACCTGATTTAGGCCGTAGCGCCAAGTCGGGACACGATTAGGAATTTCAGAAACTCACCAAACTCTCAGAGGGGTTCAAGATGAGATCCCTTTATATTGATGCTGGTTGCATTAAGAGTTGGGTTTGGGGCACAAATCTCCCACTCCTGGTTGGTGGCACAGCTCTCCTGGAGTTCTCCCGCCTTGCAGCACTTTTATTAAAGAGCCATGAGGGGGTTGGTTCCTGGTACCATCTGTAGACTTGCACCCGCAAAACATACACCTCTTCAGCCCCTGATGAGGGCAGTACCTCTAAACTAGCTCCCCCCATTCAGATACGAGACGGGCAGGGTCTCGGAGGCCAGTTGCACCCTGGGGAAGGGATGAAATGAGATCATTTGGAAAACGAGGGCCCACCGCTCAAACGAATATGCAAAAGGATTATTTTGAAAGGGTGAAAGGCCAAGTTCTCCAGGGGGTGGGGCTTTGCAGGTGATCACATGGCCACACACCCCACCCCATCCCACCCCCGGCCCAGGAGCCGCCTCCCCCTCCCCATGTCACACTGACCTCCCGGGCTAAGCTGCTCTTGTTAACATCCCCTCCCCGCGTGTCCTCTACGCTAATGTCCTGTCGTGTCCTGCCCCTGAGGGGCTACGTGTTTAAATTACCTCCATCCCAGTACTCTAGGTGAATTAACCCCGTGAATACATCAACAACTGGATTCCAGAGGTTTCTTTAAAAAACCCCCAGCAAGAAAAATATAAGCCCTGTCCCCCTCCTGCCTCTGTCACCGGGACCCTCCGTCCCCTCCCCTGAGGACAGCACCTTCCATCTTTGTGACACCACTGTCACCTCCTAGGACCTGATACTCAGTATGTGTGTCGTGGGTGTGGTCAATCCCCTAGCCCACAGGTGACCCACTCTGGGCAATACTGTGGCAAGAACACAGCCCCAAAGAACCTTCCCTGGCTGTGTTTGATGATGGACAGTGTCTGAAGACACACGGGGATAAGCACAATGACAGGGTTCCCCAGAGTCAAAGGGCCTTTACCTGTGTCCCCAGGGACGCTGAAAGTGGCTGGTTCCACACAGACCACACCTGCCCTCCCAGGTGTGCAAGTTAAAATCAATTAAAAACTGATGAAGGCACTAACATCTACCTAACTGTGGGGCGTAGGCCACACCGCCTCCCTCCCCTTCCCCCCATAAGTCCCAGATCTTAAAGACTTCCAGGGAGGGGTGGCAGAATTCCATTTTACTCTGTTCACATTGAGGGATCAATGTATATTAACATCAACTAGAAATATTGTCCACTGCTGCTGGCCGCATCGAGGGACAGTGACTATTCCAATAAATAAAAACGGGGCCCTTAAGTCTGTAATTAACACTACCACCTTCGTTTCATTCACTGCTGGTCCCTATGCTAATCCAGTGACTGAAGAAGCCGCAAGGCACACCATGACCTTTCCCCACCTCCTTAACCCTACAATAACACTTCCCCGCCCCCACCAAAAGCTTCGGGACAGGGATGCCTGGCGTGCTGCAGTCCATGGGGTCGCAAAGAGTCAGACACAACTGAGCAACTGACCCTCCAATAGGGATGCTAATAAAGGCCAATAGGAACTTTTAGGAAGTGCTGGCATGCAGTGGGGGCCACAAGAGGGTGGAAGCCCCTCTGAATAGCAAATAACCAGTCCACACTTCTGGTACAGTAGCCACAATCCTTATCTAGATGCTTGGGGTTCTGCCCCACTTGGGCGTGTCCTCAGGACACAATGGGTGGTTATCATTTGAAACCACCATTATTCGGGAACCTCCAACCTCAGCCCAGATCTGAACCCACCACTCCTTCAAGAACAGAATACTATTTTAGTTGGAAAGTCGTGGTTGAAACGACACTGTGAGTCAACGTGATGCAATATGATTTTTTTTTTTCTTTTCAATCCCACTGTAGTGAGAAGGCCACCAAAGTGCAGGACATCAAAAACAACCTGAAAGAGGCCATTGAAGTACGTGCCTGGTCCTTTTCTGTCCTTTCTTTTAGCCTCCCTTTCAGACAGCGCTCTCCCCCTGACCTTTGCTCCATCATTTTCAGACCATCGTGGCCGCCATGAGCAACCTGGTGCCCCCTGTGGAGCTGGCCAACCCAGAGAACCAGTTCAGAGTGGATTACATTCTGAGCGTGATGAACGTGCCGGACTTTGATTTCCCTCCCGTAAGCCAAGCCTGCACCCCCTCCCCACACCACCAGGGACCCCCCTCCGCTACTCTGCCACAAAACTCAGTTTGCACACTGCCAGCAAAACCTAGTTCTTTGACACTGTTAGGAAACAGTTAACCCATTAAGAATCCTTATTCTTAAAATGACAGCAACAGCTAGCAGTAAGCATTAGGGCTTTAGTCAAGATGGAGGAGCAGAGTCCTGTCACCCCGTGTGTAAGTCTTGACTCACTCCTCTCCACAAGTAAACATCCCAGTTCAATACCACCATTCCCACTGCACTGGACTGTAAATTTTCACAGAAGAAAAAGTCATGACTTGTGGCAGCCTTAATTACTCCCTTATACACATCTTGTGACAAAGTACTATATGTTGAGTATGGCACAGAAATGCTAATCGTCTAGCTGATTGAAACTATTCTGAGATACCAAGGAATGAGAGATGAAGTGCCAGCTCTGAGTTTTATAAATGGGAGATATTCTCATTTTAAACAATTTGCCATTTAACTTTTATTAATTTTTCCTAAAATCAGTCCTTGCCTTGGGCTAAATGAAATCTTTTCTCATTAATTTAAAAAAAAATTACAAAAGGCCCTCACCTAAATGTCATAACACAGGGATTGTCTTCTGTGTTGCCTGGCTGACGTGCAGGACGCTTTTTGCACAGATTTGTCGGCTCCATAAAGAACTATTTTTAGGGAACAGAGAACTGCCCATGCCCTAAGCATATATGTTTTGACCCTTAGTGAGGGAAGAATAGTTTATAAGAGGGGAACAGGAAACAAAATGGAAAGATGGGCAAGTTTATAAGGTCCAGAAGGAAAAGACTCGTCTGCAGCAAAAACAATGACTTATTGTCGCCTTTTGTCAGGATTTCTTGGGGTAATTTGTGTTTGTATATTTTAAATGGGTTTGGCTGCAAACTTCTCCTATCCAGGAAGCAGTATTAATAAGTATGGCTAGGTAAATTCTCTTAAATAGGAAAAAATAAAAGAAGAGTCGAGCAGTAAACACAGCATACATAATGCCCAACACAGGCTTTTCTGTGGTTCTGTAGCTCTAATAGAAAAAACGAATTAAAATTGCACTACGATGGTGACCCTTAAGGGTCCTCCCATTTAGCTTTTGACCCTTTTCTTGCTGCATTCACATTGCAGAAAAACCTTTTCTTCCCTTGTAAGGGGAGATTGCCCCCATATAATTAAAAATGTTTTTACTCAAATGACATATGAACTGTGACCTATTGCAGTTTTAAAACCAGGCAGAGGTCATTTGCTCCTTTGATTGATAGGCATTGACTGACAAGGTCAGATTTGCCAACGGCTCCCAATTATAATATTTTTGCTAAAATTTGCATTTTCCTGGAAGGAAAATTGCGGTCTCACCACATCTTCATAAATGAGACGTCTTATCTCCATGACATCAAATCATTTATTGGCAAAGTCTCCTAATTAGCTTGTATTCCTCCTAGGTAAGCAATTGGGTGAAGAAAGAAACTTATTCAGTAGTTTAGTTTGGCCCTTCATCCCATTCCCAAAAAGTATAGGATGAAAACTACCCAAGACCAGTAATCCACAATAAGAGATCAGCTGGTCTCAATTTCCAAGTATGTGTAGCACGTTGAAGTTCTTTATGAACACTCACTCCTTAGTTTGCCTCGAAACAGGGAATAATTGCACCCAGGGTTGGTGGCAGGGTGAACTCTGGTCTCACTGGGAGCAGCCCCCGTGTCTAAACATTCCCTCTCTTGTTCACTTCCAGGAATTCTACGAGCATGCCAAGGCTCTCTGGGAGGATGAAGGGGTGCGTGCCTGCTATGAGCGCTCCAACGAGTACCAGCTGATTGACTGCGCCCAGTAGTAAGTACACGGTCTCCACAGCAGCGTGCATATCGTGCACACACACAAAAACACATAGAGAACATCCTAAAAACCACAACTCACACTGCTCAAGTTACTTCTTTTCAGAGAAGCCAGCCAGTTGTTCCCACCTGCAGTTTGAAAGTTCTAGTCTGATTCACTGGTTTTATAAAGCCCTTAATTGCACTTTTTAGTGCAGTGACATTATTTTTATACAAACAGGTAATGCCTGGTAGAGCAAATGATAATTACCTGCAGTAAAGTGATGTTCATAATTAATTACCTTGAAGTAATTAATTGAATTGACCTCCAAGCATGTGGGGAGATAGGACAGCTTTCACACTTTGGATAAGGTAGAAGTATTATATTTTATTGCTGTAATTTAAAACATGACAAAGAGGAACAGTGTGGCAAAAATGTGCCTCCCCCTTCCTTCATGGCCAGTCCGTTGCTTTGCTGTTTCCTCTATCAGGGACGTGACTGTAGTAGCTGCCAGAGTCCAGTGTGTCTAGTTCATCTAGAGTTGGGTATTGTGTTGAATTCCATTTCCTATCCTTATTGATTCATTCACACTGGGCTTAATTTGAGGATGCTCCCCCCATGGGGTCCTTGCTGTGTCCCTTCATGGGCTCTCTTCCAGTGGATGTGATAAACACAGCTGGAAAGTTGCCTTTTAAATAGTTTATGACCTTCCTTATCCTGTACATAATATAGCAAATATGTGATGTTCAGAGCCATAAAAGATATTTTAAAGGTATCGTTTGTTTGCTGATGTTGCACAAATGTACTCAGCGGTCTCAGTTATCATATATTCTCAAGTTGGATTGTCTTTTATGACTGGGGGAAGGGCAAGAGATATTTGTGATGTTTCAGCCTCTCTTATGTAAGTAACTGAAACACACAATTTTGCTATTGAAAATATTAAGTAACCAGGAACATGGTACCCGGCTGGCTCACAAAAAGCTAAAATTGCATTACTTAGGAGCCCCACGCCTGAGGAACTTATGAAAACCACTTGAATAAACAGGAGTGAGGAAGAGGTGACAGCACTCCAACTGCAAACACAAAGCAAGGGCCCCAGATTCTTGTATCTACACATCACAAGAGCTTATGTTAGGGGCTGTGAAGCCTATTAATTTCTCTCTCCCTGACCCTGCTTTCCCATTGGAAGTGCATTTGATTATTTTCAATTGTCACACATATAGCTGTTTTGTGATTTCATATACAAGCAAATCTGTATATTTTTTCAACAAGTAAGAAAAAAAAAGTCCATCTTGGCCAGTCTCTGTGACCGCCCCCCCCCCAACCCCCACCCCCCTCTTCAACAAAGTCTCTGATTTTCTCAAAAGTTTGTGCTTAAAGCTGGAAGTGCTAATTATAGTAAGGCAAAACAAATGGAAATCCTGGAATTGTTTGCCTTTTGTAGTTTGGATCCAAGTCAGAAGTACAGGTACAAGATTAGAAGGATTTAACCACCCCAGTTTGGAGTGCTCTGGGAGGGGGGAGGGTGTAACAACTTCATTAATTAACAGTTTAGCCAGCTTTTTTTTTTTTTAATCTCACACCATTTAAAAGTTTTTTTTTGTTGTTATTGTTTTTTAAAGCAACACTCAATTACTCCTGCAACTTTATCTGAAAAAGGCAACATTTGCAGTTTATGGAAAGTTTTAAGGCAACTCTAAGAAAAAGAGAACACAGCTCAACTTTTATAAAATGTCTTCCCCAGCCCGATGCTTGGAAAGCAGCTCTGCCCTGCAGTGACCAGTGTGTGTCTGGTTTCACTGCCTTTATGTTAAAAAGTTGATCTACTGCTATCTTGCCCATTTCTTAAGGTGCCTGTTTTTATTTGTTGAGCCCGGGTTTGGCTGGCCCCACTCCAGATGTCTCTCTCACAAGATTTGGTGCTGATGATCTATTTTTAGAACTGTGGTTCTGTTGCCATGGCAACATGCTGGAGGCCAGGGCGGCTGGGGAGCTATTTCTGGACTGGTACTGTAATGTAAGACTGATTGGGCAAGTTAGTATATCCTCTAAGCCAGACTAACTTTAAACTGGTAAAAAGGAAGGAGGAAAGAAGAAAAAAAAAAGGTACAGAATTTCTTTAAATAGACTTTTCTTTGTGATTTTTCTTCTCTGATTAGCCCACTTTAAAATAATTCCAGACCCCTCCCCCCAAGGAGGAAAAAGAAAAAAGCTGGTTTTAACATTAACACAGTAATTAGTGTTTTAAAAGTTATTTTCCTAACAGTGTTATCTAGTCTGGCAACACAAGCAAGGTACTTTTTGCTTTGGGGACAGTGTATAGCTGTGGAAAGGGAGGTATAAAACACTGCTTTTCCCCTATAAAGCTTTCTCATCGTTAAGGATGGCCCCTAAGATCTCCACCCCTCCACTGTGCAGGCTCCCAGCCTGAATAAGGGCCCCTAACCTGGGTGGCTCTGAGGGTTTTTGAAAACGCTAAAGTTTAATATCTGGACTGTGCTATTTCATAGACGAAGTAGAACGGAAGGGAACGTTGTGTCTGTTTCCTGTTCAGTGTGGTAAGGGCCCGGCCCCTTCTTAAAAGTAGAAGGAAGGGATACCCTTTCTGAGTAACTCAGACAATCTCATTTTCATTAGTCTCTTGGGAGGGAAAAAAATCCTTGCTGCTCTTAAATGTGCCATTTTTTTTTTTTCCATTTTTTAAAACTCTGCATGACAGGAAGGGTACAATTTTCATCCTACTTGCCATTTTAATCAAAGCCAAACAATTTGAATTTAACTCAGTCATTATCAAATGGCACAAAATCAATCAGCTGATTGATCTGCACAGAACCAGCCTTTTAAAATTAAAACAAGGCCAGGAGAGCCCACTCCTAGTTCTGGATTCCTAGACCTACTACTGCTCAGCCAAGTACATTTATCTTGTATTCTCTTTGCTTTAACCTCTCTAAAGCATAAGCTTGGAATCATAAGCTTAATGAACGCAGAAAATTCCCACTGACTTAATGCCATGTAACTGTGGGGTGGTCATTTCCATCAGCTGGTCTTTGCAGAGAGGCAGGGATAGTGGGTGGGCAGAGTGGCATAAGCACGTGGTCACCCTGGTGCATCTTTTCCTCCCAGCTTCCTGGACAAGATTGATGTCATCAAGCAGGATGACTACGTGCCCAGCGACCAGGTATGCACACGTTCTCACAAGCAGAGGACTCGGAGCCCTCTGTCCCAACTAATTGGCAACTCCAGATTGGCAATTATAAATGAGTTTTAGTTGGTTTCGGTGAGATCCCTTGACCCAAGATTCTGTTTTAGGATCTGCTCCGCTGCCGTGTCCTGACTTCTGGAATCTTTGAGACCAAGTTCCAGGTGGACAAAGTCAACTTCCAGTAAGTAAACGGTTCCCTTTAAAAAAAAAAAAAAAAGATATCTTGACATTCCCTCTGGTAGGGAGAGCGGTGGACCAGTGTTGGCCCTTGGAGTGACCAGGTATCATTTCTCTCCTGCAGCATGTTTGACGTGGGCGGCCAGCGCGATGAACGCCGCAAATGGATCCAATGCTTCAATGGTACGGAAGCCATGGGCTTCTCTGCTCTCTAAGGACAGTTTGCTTTTCTAATTGTTAAGGATCACTTTCTCTGCTAACATGTGTTATGTTTGCTTTATTGTGCTGAAGATGTGACTGCCATCATCTTCGTGGTTGCCAGCAGCAGCTACAACATGGTCATTCGGGAGGACAACCAGACCAACCGCCTGCAGGAGGCTCTGAACCTCTTCAAGAGCATCTGGAATAACAGGTTTGTGCAGTGCCCGCCGCCCACCTCCATCTCCTCCCTACTGATGTCAAGGTCAATAGAAAAGAATCTTGTACAAGTTCTTGTACAAGCATCTCAAACTACTTGCAAAAAGAATAATCTCTTCCTGGGCAATAAACCCGCTTCCCTCTTTCTTAGATGGCTGCGCACCATCTCTGTGATTCTGTTCCTCAACAAGCAAGATCTGCTGGCTGAGAAAGTCCTTGCTGGAAAATCGAAGATTGAGGACTACTTTCCAGAATTTGCTCGCTACACTACTCCTGAGGATGGTACGTATGGCCTTCTGCAGTTGATTAGTGCCCATTGGTCCCACAGGGTCTTGCATATGTTAAAGATTTCTGTTCTTGATTTTAAAAATGAATGATCTCTAAGAATGGAACTCTGCTTCCCCAGCCACCACCACCACACTATAAGGGGTCTATAGGGGGAACAAAGGAATCTCATTCTTGTTACTTAAGTAACAAAATATTTATATTCTTTACAGCGACTCCCGAGCCCGGAGAGGACCCACGCGTGACCCGGGCCAAGTACTTCATTCGAGATGAATTTCTGGTGAGTAGAGACTGTTGTTTACTTAATTCTAAATCTGAGGATCAAACCATCCAGTTCCTCCATGTTATTTCACCGATAGCCAGCATGACTCTTAGCCTTTGGGCCCTTCAGTTGGGGATTGTTTCAACATGATGTCAATAACTGGTGGGCAGAGCTTGGTAGATGACATCTACTGGTGAGTTACTGGCGAGGGGGCACTCACCACGGTTCCTTTGTCCCCACAGAGAATCAGCACTGCTAGTGGAGACGGGCGCCACTACTGCTACCCTCACTTCACCTGCGCTGTGGACACCGAGAACATCCGCCGTGTGTTCAACGACTGCCGTGACATCATCCAGCGCATGCACCTCCGTCAGTATGAGCTGCTCTAAGAAGGGAACCTCCAGATTTAATTAAGGCCTTAAGCGCAATTAATTAAAAGTAAGATATAATTGTACACGCAGTTGATCACCCACCATAGGGCATGATTAACAAAGCAACCTTTCCTTTCCCTCAAGTGATTTTGCGAAACCCCCTTCACCTTACAGCTTGCTTAAATATTCCAAATTTAGAAAGCTTAAGGCGGCCTATAGATTAAGATTAAGAAAAAAAGGCCACAAATGTTCCCTTCTCTCTTTAAGTAACTACAATAATAGCAGCAAACAGAAATAAATAAATGAAATAAATGAAACAAATGAAATAAATATCGTGTTGTGCAGCATTAAAAAAATCAAAATAAAAATTAAATGTGAGCAAAGATGTGACTCCTGTGAATTATTTGCGGTTTCAAGCACACACACACACTGTTCAGGGTTTGCTGCTACTGCTAAGTCACTTCAGTCGTGTCTGACTCTGTGCGACCCCATAGACAGCAGCCTACCAGGCTCCCCCGTCCCTGGGATTCTCCAGGCAAGAACACTGGAGTGGGTTGCCATTTCCTTCTCCAATGCATGAAAGGGAAAAGTGAAAGTGAAGTCGCTCAATCACGTCCGACTCTTCGCAACCCCATGTTCAGGGTTTGGACTACATCAAAAGTTAGGAGGCCCCTGTATTTAGGTGACAAGGCCCCAAGGTTATAAGTGGGTGTAAAATCTTGCCATACTTTTTGTTGACCTAATCTTGGGTTTCTGAAAATGGTTTTCAGACAATATCAAATGTTCACCCTGTCCTCCTCCCAAACCCATGCCCTGAAGAAAACCACTAAGGTCCATCAAAAAATTCTGTACTTTGATCATTGCTGCCCTATCCAAGTATTCTACCAATTTATACCTTTATATACTATCTCATGGTGTGTCTACTTACCTACTCTCCCCAAAATAGGTGTCTGCTTTTCAGCTCTCTGTCCATCCAGCATCTCAATTGGGTGGGAGTAATTTAGTAATGCAGGTTCAAATCAAGTGGATTTACTCAAGAAATAGTGTACAATGTATATTAAATCATCACACTGTACACACTATATTAAAATTTGTCAATTATAACAGTAAAAATGATGGGAGGGGTGTGGGAGGTAGGGGGTGGGAAGGAATAAACCTGGTACAAAGCTATCAAATAGTTAAAAATAAATGGTGTAGTGATTTGGGGGAAAATTAGGCTGGATCCCTATCTCATTCCACATGTAAATGAACTCAATGTGCAGCAAACATGTATGTTTAAATACATAAAGTTACTTTAAAAATGGCTATCTTTACAATTAAAATCTTGGTTTATAGATGGCCTCTCTAAGTGTGACCTAAGATTTAAAAAATTTAAATGGGGGGAGGACTGTAAAAAAATTAAATATGAGTGGGGGCAGGGGTGGGGACTGGGTAAAAAGTAAGAAAGGATTCATTTTCCTAACAGGCAAAGAGCTCTTAAGCATTAATAAGCAAGCCCATCACAAAAATGGGCAAGGTACATGAACAAGCAATTTTACTGTTTTAAGGTACAAATAACTAATTACCTCTACACCTCATCTCATACACAGATGAACTCAGTGGGTCAAACACATATGTTTAAATATAAAAATGTACTTTAAAAAAAATGGTGATTTAAAAAATGGTGATTTTTACAATTAAAATCTTAGTTTATAGAAGACCTCTCTAAGCGTGACCTAAGTTTACAAAATATAAAGCGGGTGGGGAGATGGGAGAGGACTGTACATAAAATATGGATCAGGGAGGGGGTAGGGGTGGAAATTGGGTAACAATATGTAAGAAAGGATTAATTATCCTAATTAGCAAAGAGCTCTTAAGAATTAATAAGCAAGCCATCATAAAAATGGGCAAGATACATGAACAAGCAATTTTACTTTTAAAAAAGGTACAAATAACTATCTCTACCTCATCCCACACACAAATGAACCCAGTGTTGGTCAAACACATGTTTAAATACAAACGTACTTTTAAAATGGCAATTTTTACAATTAAAATCTTATGGAAGGCCCCTCTAAGCATGATCTCAGATTAAAAAAATATAAAATGGGGGTGGGGAGGTGGGGTGGGAGATGGCTATACAAAACTTAAATAAGAACGGGGTTGGGGTGGAAACGGTAAAAATATGTAAGAAAGGATTAATTTCCCTAATAAGCAAAGAGCTCTTATTTAATAAGCCATCACAAAAATGGGCAAGATACATGAACAAGCAATTTTACTTTTTAAAAAAGTACAAATAACTAATTATCTCTACATCATCCCATACACAAATGAAATCTGTGTTGGTCAAACACATATGTTTAAATACAAACATGTACTTTTAGAATGGTGATTTTTACAACTGAAATCTTATGGCCCATCTAAGCATGACCTAAAATTTAAAAAACGTATAGTGGGGGTCGGGGATGGGGTAGGAAAGGGCTGTATAAAACGTAAGATCAAATATGAATGGGGGTGGGAGTGGAACTGGGTAAAAATACGTAAGAAAGGATTAATTTTCCTAACAAGCAAAGAACCCCTAAGAATTAATAAGCAAGCAATCACAAAAATGGGCAAGGTATATGAACAAGCAATTTTACTTTTTAAAAAGGTACAAATAACTATCCCTACCCTCATTCCATACACAAATGGACTCAATGTGGGTCTAAAACATATTTAAATATAAAAATATATCTTTAAAATGGCTACCTTAAAGATAAAATATTGGTTTATAGAAGGTAATAAGCATGACATAAGATTTAAAAACCATAAAGGGGGGTTGGCTGAGCAGAATGCAAAACTTAAATATGAATGGGGGTGGGGATGGAGACTGGGTAAACATCTGTAACAACAGGTTAATTTCCCTAATAAGCAAAGAGTTCTTAAGAATAAACAAGCCCATCACAAAAATGGGCAAGGTACAGGAACAAGCAATTTTACTTTCTAAAAAGGTACAACTGACATTGGGGAAACCATGCAACTTTACTCATAATGAAGTGAAATACAAATAAAAATCTTGCACCATTGCTGGGGGAGGGAATGGGCACCAGCACTCAATAGGTCGCACACCAAACTCACTGAATCCTTGACGGGTCATGACTTGGACCTGAGATCCTCTTGGGCTCCCTACAGTTCTTCATCCCCAGGCTCATCCCTTAAGCTCATGGTCACCCATGGTGTGGCTTCCTAGAAGGTTGGGAGGGAGAGACCAGCTCACCCCCAGCATCAACCATTGCACCCTCTGAAACAGGCCAAATGGGACATCAGTTAAGTTGACTCTACCTCAGGCCCAAACCCTACTTCCTGTTCTATTTTCCAGGTCAAATTAATCCCAGCCAATTAATCCTTAAGCTCAGTACTGCAGAGGTGAGCAAAGAGTGTGCCACCGAGGGCAAGAAAAGTAGCAAACACCCCCTATCCATTAACCTTCCCAAAGTTCCTATGTAACATTCATTCCACATACAAATTGTGTGCTTACTAGCGAGATTTCATCACAAAATGACACTCAAAAGCCACCCAAATGAACATACAATCGACATGAGTGCTTGCTATCCAGATACAGCCAAAGACCCACCCCTTAAATTTGCATAATCCTCCAAAGTACCCCAAATAAACACTAAACCCTGGGCAACAATTACAGGACCAGCCCAACCATAAAAATACCCAGCCAGGTAAAGTGCTGGCAGAGAAGAGTTCCCAAGCCCCTCTTCCAAGATGGCCAGCCGGAGGCCCCACCCATCCAGAGATTCTAGAACCTTCTTGGAATAATCCACATTAGGTTGCTATAGCGCTGGCCACATATCCATCACAATTAGAAAACAAACTCTCAGGCTATAGAACATGTATATGTGAAAAATGCAATCCCAGAACCCCAGGCCCTGCTGATCAAAACTGGCAGAGACTATGATGACGTCCAGAAGGATGGTAATAAAAGTCACAGTTATCCAGCATCCACCGGGCACCCATCAGCGCCTAACCAGGCAGGGTCCACTTTTTTTTACCAATGACTAAACACGGCCTAGAGAGGCCAAAGTAACTTGCCCCAAGAAAGATTAGTAAGCAGGGAAGATGGGCTTCAAATTCAGGTAGCCAAAGCCCACTGCTTGGCTGCTATCATATCCTGTAGTTCTAGAAGATACAGGAAAAGAGAGAGGGTCTCCTGCTAGTCTTTCCAGATGTCAGTTGTGGGGAGACCATGACCCATGGTCTCCATTGGATTCCATAGCCGGTGGTGATGGGGGTAGGGAGATTCGTGAGTAGGCAGCAGAGTGGAAGGGAGGAGTGCCCTCCTCCCTCAGAGTGGCACTGGACACACGCCCCCAACCCAGGGATTGATCCTGCATCTCCTATGTCTCCTGCATTGCAGGCAGATTCTTTACCACTAATAATAAACCACTAAGTGGCCTGATGAAGCTTTAGTTTGAAGGTCTAGAATTTTTACCCATCTTCACTTTCAAAATTATCCCCAAAGAAATGGCCACCACAGCACAGCCCTTCTATGTCAAATGGTATTCTCTTATCATAATAGTTTCTTGGACATTTTTTGGTCTTTTTATTCAACAAATAGAGAGCAGAGAATCTATGGCAGCCACTGGGAGTTCAGCTCTCATGGGGTTTACGTCTATCAGGGGAGACATGCATTTACCAAATAAATAATTGAATTACAGATGAAGACAAGGCCTCTGGGCTAGTAAACAGGTTGGGGGAAATGGGGAATGGGAACGGTTGGAGGGATTCCACTTCAGATAGAATAGCCAGGGAGGGCTTTTAGGAGGAGGAGGCTTTTCTTACTGGAATACAAAGGATAAGAAGGAGCTAGTCATTTAAGTATGAGTTACCAGTAGCAAACATCACTCTTCTTTATCGATATTGATTATTAAAATATTATTAGCATTTATGGAGCACTTTACTGGCACTTTATGTGCCAGACAGTGTCCTAGGCCCTTTATAGGGTTTATTCCACTTAATCATTTTGAAACCCTAGGAGGATGTACCCTATCATCCATGTAAGATGTGCACAATCTGTTATCCCACTGAACAAAAAAAAAAGGTAAAATATATCTAAAACATTGTGAATAATTTATGCAAACTATGCTTTTAACACTGGTTACACTATAAAGGTCATGCAATATTCACTTAATTAGTGTAACTGCTACTCAGGTTGCTAACAGAGAGTTGGGAAATTTAGTGTCTCTACGATAATTTTTCTGTGTATCAACATTTATGTACTATGAACAAAACAGTTATCTGATTTTGCCTGTCTTGTTCTCTGTATCAGTTAGGAATGTATTCAGCCACACATAACGGAACCTGACTTGGAGTGGAACAAACAGGCTTACATCTCTCACCAAGAATTCTGGAGGTAGGTGTTTCCTGGTTTTATCTTAGCAGCTCATCAAACCGCAGAGCCAATGCCTCCACAATTCTCTTGGCTTCTCTCTCCTGGTTGCAAAATGGTATATCTTAGCCTTAAGAAGAAAGGAGAGCAGGACGTCCCAATCAGCTTTTTCATCTGGAATGCACATGCTTTGTAGATGCCCTTCATTCTCTCTACCATGTGAAATGTACAGATACCAGGATAGCAAGATGGTTATAAGGCTAGATAAATAGCTAGCCAGCCAGCAAGAAAAGTATCTGTTCAATAACACTATTGCACATTCATGCACACACACACACACACACGGATTTGTAATCTTTTGTTGCACGGACCTTAATGGAATATCTCCACCCAGAACCTGTTGTTTTTAAGGATTAGGGAATACAACAGGTAAAACATTCAAATCATAAAGGACTAACTTGCATAATTATAAATCAGTAAATCAGTTTGAAAGCTTGGATGAAATAGATAATTTTCCAGAAAACATTGGTTAATCAAAATTGACTGGAGATAAACAAAAAAAAAGACGTAAGTGGACCATATAACATAGAAAAAAAAATTACAGAGCCTAGAGAACACTATGACCAAAGGGCTTCAGGCTCTTGTGGGAAGCTAGAGAGTTCAAGAAAATATGAAAGTGGTTTCTGGGGTGCCAGTGTCTGTTTCTTGATACAAATGCTGATTAAGCAAGCATATTCTATTTGAGAAAATTCACAGAACTATCTACCTATGATTTGATTTTTTTTCAGTAATGTATACTTAAAAAAAGAATCTAGGATGAAAGGGAAGAAAGGATTCTTTATATATAATGAGGAAATGGAAAAAGGCAGACCCAGGTAGTTATATAGGGGAATTCTACTAAACCTTTAAAGTTCAAATAATTCCAATGCTACTTAAATTATTCAAGCATATAACCAAAGGAAAATTTTCAAAATTATTTTTATAAAGTAAAACACTGATTCTAAAACATGCCAAAGATTGCATCCAAAAATAAAATTACAGACCAATCTCATTTAAGAATATCAATCATAAAACTTTAAAATATAAGCAAGCTGAATCCAGTATTATCCAATCTAATATTATTAGATTAAAAAAATAAAACATCATGCCTAGGTAAGATTTATTCTTTGAATTCAAAGTTGGTTCAATATTGGCAAAGCAGTAATATTTGCCAGAATTTAATACCTATTTATATTTTTAATAATCCAATAAAATAGTGATCAATGGATGCCCCTTAATATGATGAATTTATGTAACATATACATAACATTAATTATATTATATAAATGTTATATATAGATAAATTATTATATATGATACATCTATAAAACATATTTTTCTCCAATACTCAACAATTTACTTGATGAAGAACATCTAAAACTTTTCCACCAATGTCAGAAATAAGAATCAAAAAAGACAAGTTTGCCTCACATTGCCATACTATATCATTTTATTGAGCATATAAGCCAATTCAATTAGACACAAGAAAAAATTAGAGGTCTGAGAATTGGAAAGAAGTAACACACAAATGATATAATTAAATAACTTAACTCCCCCAGAAAGTTCACAGAAAAATAATTTCTAAAAATTGAGAATTTAGCAAAGAACAGAGTTCTAAGATGAACATGTAAAAATCAATAGCCTTTCAAATTTGATTTTCCTTCTGAATGATCTACCCAACAGCTGACTTGAACAACATAACAAACACATAGACACTAAGACTTAACAGATATGTGCCACTGAATAAATATCATTCTCAAATGCACATGAAATATTCTCCAGGATAAATCATGTCATAAAACATATCGCAATGAATTTAACATTAAAATCATTCTAAGTATCTTTTCCATCTAAAATGGAATGAAGCTAGAAATCAAAACAGTAAGAAAATGAGAAAATTCACAAATAGGTGGACACTACACACATTCTTGAACGATGATTGAGTCAAAGAGAAAATTAAAAGGAAATTTTAAAACTGTGTTGGGATAAACAAAAATGAAAATATAACACGCCATAACTTACGGGATGCAGTAAAAGCAGCACCAAGAGGAGTGTTTATAATGACGGATTCCAACATTGAAAAAGAGGAGAGACCTCAAACAAACAACAGAACTTCACATCTCAAAGAACTAGAGGAAGAACAAACTCAGCTGAAAGCTACCAAAAGAAAAGATACAATAATGATTAGAGCAGAAGTAAATCAAACAGAGGGCACAAATCAAATAGAGAATAGAAAAAAGGGGGGAAACTAGGAATTGGTTTTTTGAAAATATAAACAAAACCAACAAACCCTTAGTGAAACTAACAGGAAAAAAAGACTCAAATTTTAAAAATCAGAAATGAAAGAGGAGCCATTACAACAGATGCCTCAGCTATTAAAAATAAAAAGATAGTAAGGGATTATTATGAACAATTATATGACAGTAAACTGGATAACTTAGATGAAATATATAAATTCTTAGAAACATACAACCCGCCAAAACTAAATCTAGAAGAGACAGAAATTCTGAACAGACGAATAACAAATCAAGCAGATTGAATTAGTAATCAAATCCTTGCCAACAAAGAAAAGCCCAGGGCTAGATGGTGTCATGGATGAATTCTACTAAACATTCATAGAGAAATTCATACCGATTCTTCTTAAACTCTTCCAAAATAACAGAGGAAGAAGGAACACTTCCAAACTCATTTTATGAGGCCAGCATCTGATACCCTGATACCAAACCCAGATAAAGACACCAAAAGAGAGAATTCCCTCGTGCCCCAGTGTAGGATTCTGCTTTCACTGCTAGGGCCTGGGTTCAATCCATAGTCAGAGAACTAAGATCCTGTAAGCCACATGGCATAGCCAAAACTACAGACCAATATCCCTGATGAACATAGATGCAAAAATCCTCAAAACACTAATGAACCAAATTTAATAATGCATTAAAAAGATCATATACCATGAACCAGTGGGATTTATCCCTGGGATATAAAGATAGTTCAGCATGAAGAGTAAAAATCACATGACCATCTCAATCAAGGCAGAAAAACATTTGACAAATGTCAACATCCATTCATGATTTAAAACTCTCATCAGGGGCTTCCCTGGTGGCTCAGTGCTAAAGAATCCGCCTGCCAATGCAGGAGATGTGGGTTCAATCCCTTGTCCGGGAAGATCCCACATACCTCACAGCAACTAAGCCTGTGTGCCACAACTGCTGAGCCTGCGCTCTAGAGCCCAAGAACCACAACTACTGAGCCCATGTGCCACAACCACGGAGGCCCACCTGCCCCACGTCTGTGCTCTGCAAAGAGACACAACTGCAATAAGAAAGCCCGGCTACTGCAGTGAAGAGTAGCCCCTGCTCATTGCAACTAGAGAAAAGCCCGGGCAGTAACTGAGACCCAGTACAGCCATAAATAGATAAATAAAAAATATTTTTTTAATCTCTCAACAAAATCAGTGTAGAAAGAACTTTCCTCAATACAATGAGGCCACCAAGGAAAACACAGCTAATACCGTAATAAATGGGGAAAAACTGAAAGCTTTTCCTCTAAGATTCAGTATAAAACAAAGATGCCCACTCTCATCTGTTTTGTTCAGCATAGTACTAGAAGTTGTGGCCAGAGTATTGGACAGGAAAAAGAAATAAAAGTCATCCAGACTGGAAGGGAGGAAGCAAAATTAATTGTGTTTGCAGATGACATGATAGTATATGTAGAAAATTCTCAAAACTCAACAAAAAACAAAAAAACTGTTAGAACTAGTATGAATTCAGTAAAGTTGCCAGATAAAAAACATGTTAAAAATGAGTCTCAGTTCTATACAAGCAACACATTATCCTACGAGGAAATAGAGAAAACAATTCCATCACAATAGCAAGAAGGAAAAAACAACAACTTAGAAATAAACCAAAGAGTTGAAAGACTGGTACACTAAAAATTATAAACCACTGATGAAGGAAATTAAAGAAAACATAGGTGAGTGGAAAGACATCCTATTTTCATGGACTAGAAGAATATTATTAAAATGCGCGTACTACCCAAAACGGATCTATAGATTCAGCACTGCTGCTAAGTCACGTCAGTCGTGTCCGACTCTGTGCGACCCCATAGATGGCAGCCCACCAGGCTCCCGTCCCTGGGATTCTCCAGGCAACAATATTGGAGTGGGTTGCCATTTTCTTCTCCAGTGCATGAAAGTGAAAAGTGAAAGTGAAGTCGCTCAGTCGAGTCAGACTCTTTTCGACCCCATGGACTGTAGCCTACCAGGCTCCTCCATCCATGGGATTTCCCAGGCAAGAGCACTGGAGTGGGGTGCCATTGCCTTCTCCTAGATTCAGCACATTCACTATCAAAACCCCAAAGACATTCTTTACAGAAATAGAAAAAAAAATCCTAAAATTAACATGGAACAAAAGACCCCCAAATAGCAAAAACAATTTGAATAAGATCAACAAAACGGGGGTAACACACTTTCTTTTTAAAAATACACTGCAGGGACCTTCCTGGTGGTCTCTGTGGTAAGACTGTGTGCTCCTAAGGCAGGGGGCCTAAGTTTGATCACTGGTCAGGGAACTAAATCCCACAAGCTGCAACAAGAAGATCAAAGATCCTGCATGCTGCAACTGAGACCCTGCACAGCCAAATAGATAAATATTCTAAAAAACACATTACAAAGCTACAGTAATAAAAACAGTAATAGATATGTAATAGATATGTAATTATGTAATACATACTTATTTGATATATATTATATAATGTATATAATTTTATTTTTATATACTATATAATATATGCCCATATAATATAACATAACTGTTTATTTTACATTATATGTATTTCATATCTATGGTTATGCTTCTATGAGTTTCACTCTGTTGGATTGATCCCACACATAAGGGAGATCACCCAGTACTTGTCTTTTTGTGTCTAGCTTATTTCACTTAGCATAATGTCATCCAGGTTCATTCACATTATCATAAACAACAGGATTTATTTCTTTTTTTTTTAAGCTGAATAATATTCCATTGCATATACAATCTTTTTTAAATCCATCAGTAAATAGATCAATTTAGATTGTGTCCATATCTTAGCTATTGTGACTAATGCTGCAGTGAATGGGGGAGGGTTATCTCAAGACACTGATTGGATTTCTTTCCGCAAGTACCCAGAAGTAGGACTACCGGACCATATGGTAGCTCTATTTTTAATTTTTCAAAGAACCTCCATACTGTTTTCCATAATGGCCACCCCAATTTACACCCAATCAATAGCGTGTTCAGTTCAGTTCAGTCGCTCAGTCGTGTCCGACTCTTTGCGACCCCATGAATCGCAGCACGCCAGGCCTCCCTGTCCATCACCAACTCCAGGAGTTCACTCAGACTCACGTCCATCGAGTCGGTGATGCCATCCAGCCATCTCATCCTCTGTCGTCCCCTTCTCCTCCTGCCCCCAATCCCTCCCAGCATCAGAGTCTTTTCCAATGAGTCAACTCTTCACATGTGGTGGCCAAAGTACTCTAGTGTGTAAGTGTTCCCTATTCTCCACATCCTCACCAACACTTACATTTTACCTTTTCGATAATAGTCACTCAGACAGGGGTGAGGCAGTATCTCATGGTAGTTTTGATTTGCATTTCCCACATGATTATTGATAATGAATGTGTTTTCATACACTGTTGGCTGTGTGTGTGTCTACTTTTGAGAAATACCTATTCATGTCCTTTGCCTATTTTATATTCAGGTTATTCAATTCCTGTTTTTGAGTTTTATGAGTTCCTTACCAATTTTGCATATTAACCACTCATGCACATCTATTCTTCTATTCCCTACACTGTCTTTTCCCTCTGTTGAGTGTTTCTGTGCTCAACCTTTTTGCTTAAATGCAGTCTCACTCACCTATTTTTGCTTTTGTTGCCTGTGCTTTCAGTATCCAAAGAATCACCACCCAGACCATTATAAAAAGCTTTTTTCCTATGTTTTCCTATATTAGTTTTATGGCTTCAGGTCTTATGTTTAAGTCTTTAATCTATTCTGAGTTGACTTTTTTTTTTTTTTTACCATTTTTAAAATTGAAGTATAGTTAATTTGCAATGTTGTGCTGGTTTCAGGTGTACAGCTGTCTATGGACAAATAGATAAAAGAAAATACTGTATATGCAATGGAATATTATCCAACCTTTAAAAAAAGAAGTAAATCCTGTCATTTATGATAATATGAATGAACCTAGGTGACATTATGCCAAGTGAAATAAGCTACACAAAAAGGCAAGTACTGGGAGATCTTCCTTATGTGTGGGATCTAACAGAGTTAAACTCATAGAAGCAGAGGGTTAGGATTTGTGGTTGCCAGGAGTTGGGGTATGCAGGGAAGGGGAGGGATAGTTTAGGAGGTAAAGTTTCAGCTATGCAAATGAATAAGTTTGGGGATCTGACGTACACAATATGACTGTAGTTAATACTGCACTGTGCTTTGAATTTGCTAGGAGAGTGGACCCTAAGTGTTCTCACTACAAAGAAAAAACAGAAAAGAAAACATAACTATGTGAGATGATGAATATGTTAATGAACTTGATTATGGTGATAGTCTCACAACGCATATATATACCAAAACATACATACATTTTCCATAGTCCATGGAATTCTCCAAGCCAGAATACTGGAGTGGGTAGCTGTTGCAGAATCTCCCCAACCCAGGGATTGAACCCAGGTCTCCTGCATTGCAGGCGGATTCTTTACTAACTGAGCAACCAGGGAAGCCCAGGAATGCTGGAGTGGGTAGCCTATCACTTCTCCAGAGGATCTTCCCAACCCAGAAATTGAACCAGAGTTGCTTGTATTGTAGGCAGATTCTTTACCAGCTGAGCTACCAGGGAAGTCCTTCCATTATCTATTACACCTCAGTAAAAATGGGGAAATTCAATTAGCATGTGAAACGTAAAACAACAAAGCTTTTAGGAGAAAACACGGGAAACTACTGCTTGGATAGGACTCACAAGTTGTATTTCATTTATATGACTTTTTAAATTTTATATTGGAGCATAGGGCTTCCCTTGTGGTTCAGATGGTAAATAGTCTGCTTGCAACGCAGGAGACCTGGTTTCGATCCCTGGGTCGGGAAGATCCCCTGGAGGAAGGCAGGGTGATCCACTCCAGTATTCTTACCTGGAGAATCCCATGGACAGAGAAGCCTGGTGGGCTACAGTCCATGGGGCTGGACAGGGTTGGACATGACTGAGCAACACACACACACACATAGCCAATTAACAATATGGTGGTAGTTTCAGTTGGACAGCAAGGGACTCAGCCACGTACAGACATGTATCCATTCTCCCTTGTACATAACTATTAAATTTTGCCTAATTCATAGGTTTCTCCCTCTCTTCCTTTTTTTTTTTTCTCAAACAACTCTTATTACAATTTATTTAGTTGTTGAAGGAAAAGGGTTATTTGTCCTCTAGAGTTTTCCCTAGTTTAGATTTTGCCACCCTGCAGTTCAGACCTATTTGGAATTCTTATTTGAACAAAACAAAAATTATGAAAAAAGTAAAAATAGAAATATAAAAAGTAATGAAATTATCAGGGAAATCTGAACACATGGATATTTGACAATATTGTAAAAATTAGTGTTAACTTTTTAATATGTGACGAGGGAATTATGGTTTTATTTTTAAAGGAGCTGTAATATTTTAGGTGTACACATTAAAGCAAAATAATATGACGTTCCAAAGGAATCTAATGGGCTGGGGGTGGGAGTTGTAGCAGCAGGAGTCTGGTAATTCCTTAACAACAGGCTCTTCCAGCACAGCAGTGGGAGCAGGGGAGAAGGCTTGATTTGTAGCCCTTGCCAATTTCCATGATGTAAATACTCCCACTATGGTTGGCTGCAAACTCCCAGCAGTGTGTCATTGAACACAGAATTGGGAAGAGAATCTTGGGTCTTGGAACGGAACATGGAACTGGGTCTTGGCAGGCAGAGCAAGTCAGCTCCAGGACATGACTGGTATCGGGCAGAGGTCAAACAAGATTAGCTTCGAGTCCATCCTGGTTGAACCTGAAAGATGAGTCCTTGAGGGTTCATTAATTATTCTAATTTAAAAAATTGAGACATAATTGACATACAATGTTATATTTGCTTCAGGTGTGCAATGTAATGATTTGACTTATTTATTGCACAATGATCACCACAATAAATTTAACAGCCATCCATCACCACATAGTTAAAAATTTTTTGTGATGAGAACTTTCAAGATCTCTCAGCAACTTTCAAATAGACAATAATCTTATTAATAATAGTCATCGTGTTGTATGACACCCCCATCTAATTCTGTATATGCTCATTTTGTATCAAAATTTTAAAAACAAGAAAAAAGAAAGAAAAATCCTAAATCTCAAGATTAAACTTTATTTTTTTTTTTAGACTTCCAGGGTAATGAGTGGCCATTGCAAATAATTATAAACAAGAATTAGGACTTCCCTTATGGTCCAGTGGTTAGAAATCTGCCTGCCAGTGCAGGGGACATGGATTCGACCCCTGGTCCACAAAGATCCAACATGCCGTGGAGCAACTAAACCCTTGAGCCACAACAACTGAGCCTGTGTGCTCTAGATAGGGCCCATAGCCAGTAGCAAGAGAAGCCACTGCAATGAGAAGCCATGCATCACAGCTAGAGAGTAGCAGCCATTCTCCGCCGCTTGAGAAGGCCAACTCACAGCAAGGAAGACTCAGGGCAGCCAAAAATCAATACGTTTATGAAAAAAAAAAAAAAAAAAAGAATTACATGTAATCACATCAGTGGTCCATGAGAGACTTGCCAAAGTAAATTAACGACAAAAGTGAGAGCTACGGTATTACTCAGTGCCCACTACCTGCTTGACCTTGTTTAGTGCTTTACAAGGAATAACCCAAGGGGCTATTGTCATCCGTGTTTCACAAACAAGGAACCTGACAACCAGACAGCTGAACAACTTCCTTGGTCTACAATCAAGCAGCCATAAGGGGTAGTACTGGGATTCAAATCCAGATAATCAGGCTCCAGAGCCTGTGATTTTAAACTCTGACCTAAGACACTTGATTCCACACCCAAATTTGTTGGATTGGAGATAAATCAGTGATGTTGCTGAAAGACAGTCAATATGTGTTGTACTGTACTCAGTCGCATCCAACTCTATGTGACCCAGCCCGCCAGGCCCCTCTGTCCATGGAACTCTCCAGGCAAGAATACTGGAGTGGGGTTGCCATTTCCTTCTCCGGGGGATCTCCCCGACCTAGGGATTGAACCCAAGTCTCTTGCCTCTCCTGCATTAGCAGGTGGAATCTTTACCACTGCTCCCCCTGGGAAGTCAACATGCCGTCCAGGAAATCCTTTCCCCATTACTGATTCACTCTGTGGACCTGTGCTGGACCAAATGATGTGCAAGGAGCTCAAGCTGCTGAGCACAACCCCAAGGAAGTCTGGATGCCCTCCATGTCTTTAGAGCACATATTTTGAGACACAAATGTGGTTTTGTAATTAGGGACTTTGGGTCTTGCTGTGTAGGTGGTCTCCAGCCTTGCATCCCAGATTTCTTCCTCTCTAAAGTGAGAAATACCAACTGAGAGCCATGATTCTGGCTGGGAGGGCACACTTGGGAGTAGGTTTAGGAAAAGAGTGAAAGAAAGAAATACTTCCATCTAAGAATCTGGAATCAACGGCCTTGACCATACAGCCCAGAAGAGCACTTGTCATTCAAAGTCATGAAGAGTTTGAAGATGAAATACCTGGAGAAACAGGAGGGCCTTTCCATGAATCATCTCTTGAAATTAATGAGATCATCACGGTGGCTCTTTCAATAAAAGAAATGTGAATGTAGACCTCCCTGACCCTACCTACCAAAATTTTTCTCATGGCTCTCAAGATTCTAATGCCTTAGGTTCTTTAAGTTTGATGAACCCTTTAATGTAGTTTCATTCAGATGATTTGATGATGCATTTTCCCCTTAATTTCAAGCCAAAAAAACTTTTTTAGTACCAGATTGCAAATAGACTGGCCACTAAAAAGCTGTAGATCAGAGAAAGAGAAGCTCCTAAAGAAAAAAGTTATGACCAACCTAGATAGCGTATTCAAAAGCAGAGACATTACTTTGCCAACAAAGGTCCATCTAGTCAAGGCTATCGTTTTTCCAGTAGTCATGTATGGATGTGAGAGTTGGACTGTGAAGAAAGCTGAGCGCCGAAGAATTGATGCTTTTGAACTGTGGTGCTGGAGAAGACTCTTGAGAGTCCCTTGGACTGCAAGGAGATCCAACCAGTCCATCCTAAAGGAGATCAGTCCTGGGTGTTCATTGGAAGGACTGATGCTGAAGCTGAAACTCCAGTACTTTGGCCACCTCATGCGAAGAGTTGACTCATTGGAAAAGACCCTGATGCTGGGAAGAATTGGGGGCAGGAGGAGAAGGGGACAACAGAGGATGAGATGGCTGGATGGCATCACTGACTCGATGGACATGAGTTTGAGTGAACTCCGGGAGTTGGTGATAGACAGGGAGGCCTGGCGTGCTGCAGTTCATGGGGTCGCAAAGAGTCGGACACGACTGAGCGTGAACTGAACTGAAAGAAAAAAATGGTAAAAAGGTGAGGGGGAAATCAAACTGGTGCAGAAAGTTTTAAGGAGAATTTCAAGTTTTCTCGCCTTCTCAAAAGAAAAAAAAAAGAATTATTGTCACTGAAGTAGCTGGAAGAATTCTTATTCGTCTCTAGGAACCAGAATCCAATGAATACATATTGCAGAAATGAATACATATTGCAAAAGAGAAGGGACCTTTCTTTAATTAGTAACTGTGAAATCTAAAAACCAGTAGATAATCCAGGTTAAATTCAAAATGATAGTACATGATAACAAAGCATTAAACCTTTACCCATAAAATTATAACTCATCATACAATCCATTGACAAATCACCCCATAAAGAATTCCATAATTGCTTCTCTCTGCAACTATAAACATCTCCATTTTCTTCATATAGAGGTTCAAATATTCTTATAATAGTTTCAGCAATAAATCGAAGTTGTTGTAGTAGTAGCTTACCCTTTGCCTTATGGCTTTTAGTTTTATTAAGTAGTATTAATAATAGTAGTAGAGACACAATGAGGTCCCTGGTATGTGCCTGTGATGAGTTCAATCGATCAAGGTTCAACCCTTGATGAAATCCATCGTGTCTTCAAAGTAAAACTGTTCTTTCTATATAAAAGAGGATTTGTTTCACATCTACATACTGAAGAGAAAAATTAAACTTATGTCACTTTTTACCCCCCAATTAGGAGTTTTAAATTCAGACATGGAATTAACTCACCCTCACATATGACCATGATAAGAGTTTTTCCAGGCTTGATTCAGCAAATCTGCAGCAACTCAAACCTTTATTGTAAGATTTTAAATTCAGGTGAGTTTCAGGAGTCAGTTTCTGCCCTTGTCCTCAAAATAAGCAATTCTGCCAGTTTTCCTCTGCATTCCATTGTGGCTTTAGGTTCATCAAAGCTGGTTCCACCAGTTGGTGCCATCTGAGGAATCTTATTACCTTGGGCTTACTTCTGCCTCATTTAGTTCTTCCCCCAAATGATACTGATCCTGTTTCCAGACCCTGATGCTTGATGCACCTCTTTACAAATGAAGAGATGAACTGAATTGTAGTAAACAAGATCCAGACCACAGAACGTGGGGTTTAGGGACAGAAGGCAAAGGATGAGCATCACAAATCAGCCAGTATGTTTTTCTAGTTAATAGAACAAAGGAGAAGAGCCTTCAGTAACTCATTGGGGATTGAAGAGGCATTTGAGAGCACTAGGTCTCTTCCTGGTTCGTTCATTTTTTTTAAAGGCCTTGGCAGAATAGTAATAAAAGGACACTTCCTTAACATCACTGGGAGTGAGAATGGATCCGACAGCCAGCAATACTCAACCTTCTTGAAGTCAGGAACAACAAATTTCTGTTCTCATCACTGTTATATAATTTTGTTCTGAAAACTGCACTTCTAGAACAATTAGACAAAACAATAATAACAAATGGAATTAAATACACGAGAAAGTGGAAGGTACCATTCTCATTTTGTGTGGATGAGATGATTGTATGACGTAAGCAAATCCCAAAGAAAGCTTGCAAGAAAATCCCAAAGAAAGCTTGCAAGAAAATCCCAAAGAAAGCTTGCTGAGTGTACTACAGTATGAAATTAATACGAGCACTGGGCACTAAGTGCTTTAGTACTCACCTGCTACATACCAGTAGAAGATAACATCTATGGAGTCGTTACCCTGGGCCAGGCACTGTTTAATTCTTTGCTACTCATAAACTATACAACTATAGCAATAAAATTTTATACTTACTGAGTGTTTATTATGGGCTAGGCCTTGTCAAAATACTTCAATACGTTTGACAATTGTAAGAGGCTTTAAATCCTGTTTGTGTCATATGATATTATAGATTAAAAATGTGTTGTTACTACATATATAACATAGCTTATAATTATACATATATGTGAATTTACACATTATCTATTAAATTATATATAATGTGTTATACTATGCATTATAAATTTTATTACCAATTAGTCATGGTTAGATTTTTACATTAGTACATACTTATATAACATTTCTCATGCTATAATTACATATATATAAAGTAATATATTACCAATTATATAATTTATTATGCTATATTTTGTTATATAGATTAATATCTACTCGTGTGTTACATTTAGGGCCTCCTGTGTGCCAAAGCGGGAGATGCATGAGACTCGGGTTCGATCCCTGCATTGGGACTGTCCCCTGGAGAAGGGAATGGCAACCCGCCCCAGTATTCTCGCCTGGAAAATTCCATGAACAGATGAGCCTGGCAGGCTACAGTCCATAGGGCCACAAAGAGTTAGATATGACTGAGCACACACAACAATATGCTACGTTACTACATAGTTATATATTTCATATCATAGTTACATGTGTATAATGGATACAATTGTACACATTAAGTTATATATAACTAAACTACATCATACTACATTATGTTTTCAATCACACCATCTATGGAGGAGGAAAGTGAGGTACAGGAAGGCATCCTTCATTTGAGGTCGCGAGGCTCCTGGAACTCCCATGCCACTCTGCTCTGGCTCCAGAATCACTCTTTATTTTTGGCTGCGCTGGGGGCCACAGCGCATGCAGGATCTTAGTTCCCACACTGGTGATCCAGCTGGTGCCCTCTGCAGTGGCAGCCCTAGTCCTAACCACCGGACCACAGGGAAGCCCCCAGAACCCCTGCTCCTCAGCTGTGCGCTCCCCGCCACCCTCTCTGGCGCCGCTGAGCTCTCCACTGACTGTGGGGACCTCTACCTGCTCTGTGCCTGGAAAGAGACAGGCACGGACAGACACTCTTGCATCTCCTGCATTGGCAGGTGGATTCTTTACCATTTCCTGGTGGGCTGCCGTCTGTGGGGTCGCACAGAGTCGGACACGACTGAAGTGCCTTAGCAGCCACCAGGGAAGCCCTAATGTTTCTGCCAAGGGTCAAAAGCTCAATGAGCATGTCATGTGTGATTTTAAAATTCCAAATGGCCCCATTCTCCCAGCTACACGGTACTGAAGGTGGGAGGAACATATGGAAAGGCAGGGCGCGTGCAGGACACAGAAAGGGAGGCAAGGCCATTGGATTTCTTCCCTCAGGATTGTGAGGAAAGAACCACTGGTGACAGATGCTGCAGAGGAAGCATGTTGGGGGAGCGGCAGCTGGACCACTTTGGAGCTGAAATGGTAACCAGGAACTGGTGGGAGGAGCCAGGTGGCCGAGCTGGGCAAATGGAGCTGATAAGCAGGTAAGCAGAGGAGACACCCAGGAGAAAGGTCTGGTGGGCAGCTTCTGGGCTCTCACCAGCCTCCCAGGTCCTTGCCTCTGTGGGTGGTCTGCATTCCCCTCAGCCACCACTCCATTTCCTCCCCTCCCCCCCCCCACACCTTGATTACTTCCAGGGAGTCTATATTTCTTGGTGGCACTAGTAGTAAAGAACTCACATGCCCGTGCAGGAGATTTAAGAGACACAGGTTCAGTCCCTGGGTTGGGAAGATTCCCTGGAGAAGGGCATGGCAACCCACTCCAGTATTCTTGCCTGGAAAATTCCACGGACAGAGGAGCCTGGTGGGCTATAGTCCTTGCAGTTGCAAGGAGACAGACACGACTGAAGCAACTGAGGGCACACACACATATTTCTTGCAATAATTGTGTGTGTTAGTCGCTCAGTCGTGCCCGACTCTGCGATCCCACGGACATAGAAGTCCATGGAATTTTCCAGCCAAGAAGACTGGAGTGGGGTGCCATTCCCTTCTCCAGGGGATCTTCTCAAACCACGGTCTCCTGCATTGCAGGCAGATTGTTTACCGTCAATAATTAGACCCACCCTGAAAACGACCTGATGGTTGGGGACAGAGTAATCGCACTCAGAGTTTATAGCACATGTATCAACACCAATACTAACCTCTTAGAAAGTAAAACCAGAAAAAGGTACAAACCACCACAAGAAAAATTATAAAATATTTAAGAACAAATTTAACAAGCGCAGGTTTTTATTAGATGAAACTGTAACTTTACTGAAATACAGAAAAGAAAATTGGAATAAATGGAAAAAAAAAAAAAAACACCTTCCTTGTGCTTGGCTAGGAGGATTCCACATTGAAAGATGACAATTCTCTCTAAACCAACCTCTAAATGTAACACAACCTCAGAGTACTTTTTTTTTTTTTTTTTTTTTCGCTCCATGTGGCTTGTGGGATCTTGGTTCCTCAACCAGGAATCCAACCCATGGCCCCTGCCATGGAAGGGCAGAGTCCTAACCACCGGACCTCTAGGAAATTTCTTACCCTGATTTTTTTTTCCCTACTCTGATTTTTTGAAAGCAGCTAAATTATGCTATGTAGCTCACCCTGGAGATTGTATCATACAAAAGAAAAGCAGATAAAATTCTGAAAATGAAGGTTATGGACAGGAGACTTGCCAACTAGATATAAATAATAATCTAAATATTACAACCATGTGATAAAGAGAAGGAGCATTAGAACAAAACACAAGTCCAGAGAAGAGACTAAAGTATTTGGAAATCTCATATATGATCCAAGTAGTATTTGAATGCATTGGTCAGGATTCGTCAGTTACATGTTAACAGAAACTCAACATGAAATAGCTGAAGCAAAGCAGGGATTGGATGGAGATTCGTAACACTACAGGAAGATCAAGGGCGGATATCTGCATCTTGGATTTATCCTCCCAGTTTTTTTTTCCCCATATGGTGAAAACCCTGTCCCATGGCCCAGTTCTTCCAATCTCACCATCAAAACTTGACTGAGAAACAAGAAACAAGCAACAGACCAAGGGCATACCTTCACACACGCTTCCATTTGCATGAAAAGCATGCGTGCGTGTGGTGTTGGGGGAGCATGTGTATCTGCGTATGTTTAAACTATGCCCACTCCAGCAGGATGCATAGTAAACAGGAAGTATTGGATGCCTCCGGGGAGCAGGTGCAAGGTGAGAATCACTTTCCCTTCACTGGGCCTCAGGAAAAGCGTTAAGGACGGTCCCCAGGTCACAGCCTGGCTATCACTGGTCTGTGCCGGTGCATCTTGTTTTATTGATCTACTTGCTCCCTTTTACCTGCAATTTCCCTTTCCACCATTGCCAGCAATTCCAGGATGTTAGATGTCCAACCCTTTGGGGTGTGTGTGTGTGCTTGGGGAAAATGTGTAAATTGTCTGGGGGCACATTTTTTTAAAAAATGAAGCAAGTTTATATATTAAAACAGTGCAATCACAGCAAGCAGCATATCAGATGTCATTTACTTGGACCCATTCTGCATTTTATGCACCTTCACCAAATGAAACTCTTATAAATGATTGGCTGTGGCTTTGAAGCCATTTATCTTGAATTTGCATGTTAGTATTGAACATGCTTCTTAATAGATATATCTGCAATATTTGGAAGAGAATACATGCATTTGCTCAGTGTTTGCATTTGTCCAGTGAGTTTGTAACTTCATTTTTTTAATTTATTTTTAATTGGAGGGTAATCAGTTTACAATATTATATTGGTTTCTGCCTATATCAATATGTACCCTCTCTCTTTAGTCTCCCTCCCACCCCACCCCATCCCTCTAGGCTATCACAGAGCACCAGATTTGAGCTTCCTGCGTCAGGCAGTAAATTCCCAGTGGCTTCTAATTCCACATATGGTCACGCATGTGTTTCAGTGCTACTCCCTCAATTCATCCCACCCTCTCCTTCCCAATGAGTTTGTAACTTTGGATTTGACAAATGTGATCGTTCTAAGAATAAGTGGAAAACATGTAGGCCAACATCAAACAAGTTGATGTCTTTAGGATTAAATATGTTAGTTACTATGCTAGTTATCTTATGGTATCTCATTAGTCACCCCAAATTAGATGGTGTATGGCAACATGTACTCTGATCAACCAGCAACAACAAATCTGGATTCAGATTAACCACCAAACTAACCACAAACATAACAGACTTCACCCACCACTCATTATTCCTTCAGATTTCACTTTTAATCTTCTATTCTGGTTTTTTTATTCTCCTTCAGGGATCACAGTTCACTGTGCATCAGTTTCCAATAATCCCAATAGGCTCTGTTTGCCTATCTTCATTAAAAAAAAAAAAAAAGATTTGGATAGATTGGGTGCTTCCCAGGTGGCACTCGTGGTAAAAAACCCTCCTGCCAATGCGGGAGACAGAAGACAGAACTTCCCGATCCCTGGGTCGGGAAGAATCCCTGAAGGAGGGCATGGCAATCCATTCCAGTATTCTTGCCTGGACAATTCCAGGGATAGAGCCGCCTGGCAGGTTATGGTCCATAGAGTTCCCAAAAGTCGGATATGACTGAAGCAACTTAGCATGCATGCATGTTGGATAGGTCAAATGTTTTTAAGATTTTTCTTGAGGTATAGTTGATTTACAATATTGTGTTAGTTTCGGGTGTGCAGAACAGTGATTCAGTTATATGCATCCAAATCTAAAGAGTAATATACATTATTTATATTTATATAGTTAGATTTTTTTCCCTTATAGGTTATTACAAAATATTGAGTATTGCTCCCTTCAGTCATTCAATTTTACTCATTGTAGAAATAGGATGGTTGCTCTGCTGAGAAGCAGCAGCTTCGTTCTGTTCAGTTCAGTCGCTCAGTCGTGTCCGACTCTTTGCAACCCCATGGACTGCAGCACGCCAGGCCTCCCTGTCCATCACCAACTCCCAGAGTTTACCCAAACTCATGTCCATTGAGTCGGTGATGTATCCAACCATCTCATCCTCTGTCATCCCCTTCTCTTCCTGCCTTCAATCTTTCCCAGCATCACGGTCTTTTCAAATGAGTCAGCTCTTCGCATCAGATGGCCAAAATATTGGAGTTTCAGCTTCAGCATCAGCCCTTCAGTGAATATTCAGGACTGATTTCCTTTAGGATGGACTGGTTGGATTTCCTTGCAGTCCAAGGGACTCTCAAGAGCCTTCTCCAACATCACAGTTCAAAAGCATCAATTCTTCAGCGCTCAGCTTTCTTTATAGTCCAACTCTCCTATTTATACATGACTACTAGAAAAACCACAGACCTTTGTAGGCAAAGTAATGTGTCTGCTTTTTTAATATGCTGTCTAGGTTGGTCATAACTTTTCTTTCAAGGAGTAATCATCTTTTAATTTCATGGCTACAATCACCATCTGTAGTGATTTTGGAGCCCCCCAAAATAAAGTCTGTCACTGTTTCCATTGTTTCCCCATCTATTTGCCACGAAGTGATGGGACCAGATGCCATGATCCCACTTTTCTGAATATTGAGCTTTAGGCCAACTTTTTCACTCTGCTCTTTCACTTTCATCAAAAAGTTCTTTAGTTATTCTTTGCTTTCTGCCATAAGGGTGGTATCAGCTGCATATTTGAGGTTATTGATATTTCTCCCGCCAACCTTGATTCCAGCCTGTGCTTCATCCAGCCCAGCATTTCTCATGATGTACTATGCATATAAATTAAATAAGCAGGGTGACATTATACAGCCTTGGCATACTCCTTTCCCAATTTGGAACCAGTCTGTTGCTACATGTCTAGTTTTAACTGTTGCCTCCTGACCTGCATACAGATTTCTCAAGAGGCAGGTCAGGTGGTCTGGCATTCCCATCTCTTGAAGAATTTTGCACAGTTTGTTGTGATCCACACAGTCAAAGGCTTTGTCATAGTCAATAAACCAGAAATAGATGTTTTAATGGAACTTTCTTGCTTTTTCGATGATCCAACGGATGTTGGCAATTTGATCTCTGGTTCCTCTGCCTTTTCTAAATCCAACTTGAACATCTGGAAGTTCATGGTTCATGTACTGTTGAAGCCTGGGTTGGAGAATTTTGAGCATTGCTTTACTAGCGTGTGAGATGAGTGCAATTGTGTAGTAGTTTGAGCATTCTTTGGCATCGCCTTTCTTTGGTATTGGAATGAAAACTGACCTTTTCCAGTCCTGTGGCCACTGCTGAGTTTTCCAAATTTGCTGACGTATTGAGTGCATATGTGCTGGTATATTGCTCCCTTCAGTCATTCAATTTTACTCATTGTAGAAACAGGATGGTTGCTCTGCTGAGAAGCAGCAGCTATAGTATCCAAATTCCATTTTTCATATTTCCAGGAACCTTCAACAGAACTTTCACATCAGACCAAGAATAGTTTATCAAATATCTTTCCATCAGGAGCTTGTCAGAACTGCCCTGTCTGAACTTCCCTTTATCCTGAGCTGCCCTTGACATATTGACATGAGGATGTGATGCTGATTCTTGCTTCTGACCCCACTAAGCAACATGGGGTATGTTATGTTTAATTTATATAAATGGTGTTATGGTACAGATCTCCTTCAGTTTTTTATCTCATCCAACACTTTTAAAAAAGTATTTTACTGAAGTAATAGTTGATTTACAATGTTGTTGATTTCTGCTTTATAGGAGTGATTTAGTCATACCTATATATGCATTCTCTGTCATGTTCTTTCCCACTGTGGCTTATCACAGAATATTGAGCATAGTTCCTTGTGCTATATAGAACCTCGTTGTTTGTCCACTCTGTGCATACTAGTTTGCATCTGCTAATCCCAAACTCCCAACCCATTCCTCCCCCCCAACCACTTCCCCCTTGGCAAGCACAAGTCTGTTCTCTCTGTGCATAAGTCTGTTTCTGCTTCATAGGTAGGTTCATTTATGTCCGATTTTAAGATTCCACATATAAGTGACATCATATGGTATTTGTCTCTTTCTGACTTCATTCAGTATGATCTCTAGTCCATGTTTCAGCAGATGGTATTTCATTCTTTTGAATATGTGCGGAACACTCTTGTGTGCTTTATCCATTCGTCTTATCGAAGGACATGCAAGCTGTTTCCATGTCTTGACTGTATAGTGAAGGACAGGGAAGCCTGGCATGCTGCAGTTCATGGGCATGCAAAGAGCTGGACATGACTTAGTGACTGAACAATGACTGAACAGCTGTTTTTAAGATCTATCCCCAATGCTGTGTATGTGCCTGGTCCACAGCTTCCACTGTGTACATGTATCACTGAGTTAGAGTAGGTTACACTGTATCAGTCAGTCAGAGTAGATTACACTGCAGTAACAAATACTCCCCAGATTACAGGCATATCTTATTTAATTGCACTTTGCTTAATTGTGTTTTGCAGATACTGCATTTTTTAAATAAACAAATTGAAAGTTTGTAGCAACCCTGTCTTGTCAGATGGCGTTAATGCTTTTTAGCAATAAAGTATTTTAAAATTAAGGTATGTACATTGCTTTTTTAAAACACAATGATACACATTTAATAGACTACAGTATAAACATATTTGTATATGCGCCCTGAAACCAAAAAAATTCATGTGATTTGCCTTATTGCTGTGGCTTAGAACTGAAAGTGCAGCATCTGAGGTATATCTGTGTAATAGTTTAGAACCACAAAGGCTTATTTCTCATAGATGTTGCACGTCCACTGCAGATAAAAACACCGACCCTTGACTTCCATTTGCAGCTGACATCCACTCTGCCCACATTCTCACGACCTTTCACTTTTATTTCACATGGTCCCACCTACCTTACACGGCAGGGAAGTTCAGTCCCATCACGTGGTCATGGAAAGAGAAAGCTGGAATATTTGTGGACAGTCCTAATGACCACCAGGGACACTCAGGCTGCCTTCAGCTCCCTGTTCCCCCAAACAATGGCATGATAAACATGTGAAACAAACCTGTACTTGTTCCATACAGGCCCATGGCCACTGTTTTAGGCATACACCCAGGCATGGGATTGCTGGGCAGCACAGCACACATTTCATTTCCCTCAGGAGTACCAGGCGATTCTCCAGACGGCTGTCGCAGTCCGAACTACAAGCAGGCACAAAAGTGTGTCTATCCCCACATCCCTCTGATGTGGAGGAAATAACCACCTTTCAAAATTTTGCCAAATAGGGATAAAGGGATAGCTACTATTGTTCTTAATGTGGTCTCTTGTTTCTAATGAGTTAAAGCATCTTTTCATATACTTTTCAGCCTTTTAGATGCCTTCTTCTATAAAGTGCTTGTTCATAACTTTTTCTTATTTTTTTTTCCTATTAGGGTTACTATAGTTCTATTGTTGATTTTCAAGAGTTCCTGGTAGAAATTTTTTACTGTATGGCCTTCAATATCTTTTGGATTTAAACAACGTGAATATACTTCTGCCCCCCAGAAAGTTACATATTATTTTAATGGCTCACCTATCATCTCCCAACACTTTGCGGGGAAAAAAAATTAAAGAAAGGAAGATAGAACAGGCTTGAATCAGAAGCCATACCTGAGCCAATTGAAGTGGGCTGAGAAGGTGAGACTTATACAGTGACAACTTCTATTTAAACCACAAAGTTGAACAGAAGAAAAAAAATTTCCCAGAATAAAGGGGAGGGTTGAGGGGGAGAGGAAGGGAAGGATGCTCTTCTTTTGGGCAGACAAAACAACAGATGATCCCTGGATCGGCATTTGATATAAAAAATAAGACCATACATCCATCAAGATCCTTTTGATTGCAAATGACAGAAACAACTGAAACTAAGCTTTAAAAAAGGGATGTGCTGGTTCAAGTAACTCGAAAGTCCAGTGGATGGGACAGCTAGATCCACGTGTTCCCATAATGTCTTCAGTCCCCGTCTTTGAATCCATCTCTCTGATAAGCTCTCTCCAAGGTAGGCTGTCTCCAACAGCCAGACACACATAGAACCTTAACAGCAGCAGCATAAAGTGGTTTTTTCTTGATCTCTGTGGTAAAAACACATCATAGGGAGGAATTCTCATTGGTCCAACCTAAAAGACACACCCTTTTCTAAACCAATCACTGTGGCCAGTGGGATGGCGTTGCCTGATTGGTCAGATATGGGGTCAGGGTAGATGATGGATAAGCCACTTCAGACACAATGAGAGGGTGCCCCATAGAAAAGAAGGAGAGAGTTCGTGCCAGAAGGAGAGAGATGACATGTTGGACAAGCAGAACCCAGAAGTACCAGATCCAGGCCAGATTTCTACCTCATTCCTTACATCAATATGCATTCCATATGGACAAGGACTGGGGCGAATGGGAAGAAACCACAGGAGAGTGAGAATATAATACTGGTGACTGAAAGAATTAGGGGCTCAGCAAATGCCCTTCCAACCAAGACACTAAAATCAGACACTATGATGACAAAGACTGATGCCTTCTAAACTTCCATAGCACAAACACAAAACAATCAGACTCTCCATAGGCAAGATCAAGAGACTATTGACAAACTGAGAGGAAAACATTTATAACCCACACGTCAAAGTATTGGGATCCCATATGTGCCAAAGAGTGCTTAAGAGATTCAGACAAAGTGGACAGCCGCATGGAAAGCTGAGAAAATGACATGAATTAATTCAGAAAGTGATGGTGCAAGTGCAAAAGCTGTCTGAAAGATAGGAAAAAAGATAAAAGTTTAAAAAAATTGCCAACTCTGGGTAGAAATACGAATGTGCTCAGACCTCCTTCAGGCCCACCCTCCAAAAGCAGATGGAGTCCTGGTGTGCACACTCTGAGCCCGAGGAGTGGCCAAGGGGGTGGACAGAGCTTGGAGGTGTGGGCTGGGGTGTTGACACATGTGTGTCCAGTCCCTTCAGGGTGGGACCTAGACAAGGACGGAAGAAGGTGCAGACCCAGGTACCTCTGTTTATACTCTTGCTTCGGGTCCCTTGGATGCTCAAGCGGTGGATCATTCAGAGCTTTTGAGAGCCAGGTTAGAATTAGGGACATTATCCTAAGAGCAACAGGAGGCCCTCCTAAAGGACTCTTGGTAAAGAGAAGGACAGGAATAAATTCGGGTTTTTAGAAGATCCTTCTGGCTTCAAGGGGGTGAATGGGTGTGACATTAGAAAGGAAGAAGAGGGAAGGGTTGGGAGAGTGCTGTCATAATTCAAAACAGAGATGATGGCAATTTACATTGGAAAAACAGGAAAAAGTGAGGAGGAGAGACAAACATGGTCATGGATGCTATATGGGGTTGGAGAGAGCAAGGGATCAGGGGTCACTTTTTAGGCTTCTGGCACCTGTTACTGGTGGGCAGTGGTGCAGTCTTTGGGACAGGGAGCTGGACAAAGATTCAGCTTTGGTGGGAGGTGGGGAGGGAGGGGGGAGAGGAGACCACAGACACATCGAGCTCATTGCCTTTGAGACATCCAAGCAGGGATGCCAAGCAGGCAATCAGATGACTAGGTCCAGAGCTCTGGGGACAGGCTGGGTTGAGGAGACACGTGGCGTCAAGACTAGATTTTACATCATCCAAGGTGCCACCTACTGGAAGCTTTACCATTATTTCAGATAACACTAAGAAAGAAGAAAAAAGCATTGATATTCAGCTATACTATGCCCCAGACTGAATAGTTCTGATTTCAGATAAAAAAAAAAAAAAAAATGCATCTGAGACTTGATTAAATTGATTGTTAGGGTGTAAGTCTGGCTTCTTCTGATGAACTGAAGTGACAGGGACATGGTGTGATTGAAGGTCCCTTCTGTGACGTGGAGAAGCTGGAAAAGGTACTACGGCCTTGCTGCACGAGGGGTCCTGGGGCCCCTTTGCGTGTCTCTCCTTCCACTTTATGGTGCACCCATCTCCAGAGCTGTTATCAATTTGCAAAACTAAAACTCGGACCCCATTAAACACTAACCCTGCACTGTCCCAGCTCCCTAGCTCCTGGCAACCACCATGTGATTTTCTGTGTCTGTGCCTTTAACAACCTCTGGTTCTCTTTAGTATGCTCATCCTCAGAACCCAGCTGCCCTACTGGGAAGAAGCCTGAAGTAGTTCATGAAGAGGTCACTTGGGTCCCCAGCCCCTGTTCCAGAGACCACTGGCCAAAGTTCAGACACTGGAGCAGAAACAAGCTAGCCCCACTGTGCTCAGTCTGAATTCCTGACCCAAAGAAACCATGAGAATAATCCATGTCACTAAGTTTGGGGGTCATTTGTTATGTAGCCACAGTAACTGGGACAGTAGGTAATTCTTACAAGCAGTTTCTCTTGTGAAGGAGAGGAGGAAACTCGGGGAAGGGGGTGACCCAAGGAGGGTAAGTCAAGGACAGCTGGTCTTTGTTTTGCTTCTTTAAGCTGGAAGCAATCTGAGTATGTTTTACAACTGAGGGGAAAGAAATACCCATGGGAGGAGACTTGAGTGACTTCTCTGGTGGTCAGTGACTTAAGACTTCATGCTCTGAATGTAGGGGGGCCCAGGTTCAATTCCTGGTGAGGGAACTAGATCCCACAGGCCGCAATGAAGACTGAAGATCCTACATGCTGCTACTAAGACCCAGCACAGCCAAACATATTTTTTAAAAAGGAGACTTGAATATTCGAATGAAATAGGACGAGTCCATGGGTAAGTTTTTCCAATGGATTGGGTTTGATCCCTGCCAGGGAACTAGATCCCGCATGTCACAACTAAAGATCTCATATGCTGCAATGGAGACCCATCACAGACACATAAATAAAATACTTTTTTTTTTAAAAGGAGACTTGAATATTCAGATGAAAGAGGCTGTGTCCATAAGGTAAGGTTCCTGATGCGGTAGAGTGGAGGCGGTTCTAAACACAGGTGGAGGGCTAGCCCACCTGTGAAGAGGGACCACTTCCTTGTTATCAGGTGTAAGAAGGGTGTGCTGTAGGAGAGAACCAGGTGTTCACAAGGCTATACCTGTAACGTGGAGAAGGTGGTGGGGCAATTGTGGGATAGCCGCTCTATTCTCTGTGAGGATGTGAGTGGGGAGGGTGAAGTCAGAGGTTTGGGGATAAAGTTGGAAATATCTCTGCAAAGAAGGGGAGGATATGTTGACCAGACAAAGCAGCAGGACATGAGGACCGATGGCTTACTTGATGCTGGTGATTAGGAATCTCTAGGAAATCAGGTGATCCTGGTATGTGCTTTTTTTCTCTATAGGAATTATCTACCCAGGTGCAGGCATGGTGGAGTCACCCAGGGCTGAGGTTCTGAAAGCTCATGTGATAAGATAACAGGGCAGTGGACTCAAGGCTTTAGCAAAAGAATGGTTGTACATGATGCAGCATGAAAATTAGGCTGGAGAAGTACAGAAATTATGGCGGGTTGGGGCAACTGAGGCATTTTGACTCAGCATTCCCACTTCTACAATTTATGTGGAAAAGAACTTTGTGCCTGGGTGTCCAGCAGTTAAGACTTGGGGCTTTCACTGCCATGGGCCTGGATCTAACCCGGCTTGGGGAACAAAGATCCCATAAGATGCCCATGCTCAGTCACTTCAGTGGTATTCAACTCTTTGAAACCAGATGGACTATACCCCACCAGGCTCCTCTGTCCATGAGATTTCCCAGGCAAGAATACTGGAGTGGGTTACCATTTCCTACTCACAAGATGCACAGTTACCCCACTTTCCCCACCCAAAAAGAGAAAGAGTACTGTGAAAAAAAGAGAAAATGTGGACCACTTCTGGTTTCCAAGTCCCTATGTAAAGAACTTAGAAACAGTCACTCCATCCTAACAAGTAAAAAGCTGGGCAGATTATTAAAAACAAAGAAAACCCAACAACTCTTCTTGGATCTCTAAGATGGAAGAGGACACAGAACAAACTTCTGCCTTGAGACTGGAGAGACCAAGAAGCAAATGCAGCAATCACTACTTACCAGAGTGAGACTCACAGGTCAAAACCCTGGGGACCAATGTCAGGCAAGAAAAGCTGAACTGTAATTGAAAGACTGCTGGAGGCTCGGTGTGGATAACTCTGAGCTTAAAAACCTAAGACCACAGGGGTAGAGGGACCCCCAAATATCATGAGATTCACCAGCAGGAGCTCAGCAGTGGTGGGGGGGGCAAATATCATGAGGTTTACCAGCAGTAGCTCCACCAGTTCCCCCTAGTATTAACAAGTATCTGAGAAGAATCCCCTCAGGCTACCAGCATGGAGAGGGGGGAAGGAACCATTTTAAATACTCAGAACGATCTGTTCTTCTTAACAAGGCCTGACCCTCAGGGGAAGCAAGTACCAGCACCTGGGGAAGGGAAACACCCAACTGTAGTCCATTGGAGTCATTTGGTTCCGCCTAAGTGTAAGGAGATCAAACCAGTCAATCCTAAAGGAAATCAGACCTGAATGTTTACTGGAAGGACTGATGCTGAAGTTGAAACTCCAATACTTTGGCCATCTGATGTGAAGAGCTGACTCATTGGAAAAGACCCTTATGTTGGGATAAGAAGGCAGGAGAAGGGGATGGCAGAGGATGAGATGGTTGGATGGCATCACTGACTCAATGGACATGAATTTGAGCAAGCTCCCGGAGTTGGTGATGGACAGGGAAGCCTGGCATGTGGCAGTCCATGGGGTTGCAAAGAGTGATCCCATGGACTGAGTGACTGAACTGAGCTCAAGTGTGGAGAAACACGGGTGAACTTCACGGTCCAGAGACACAAGCTCAGGAAAGACTTAATTACAGGACCCTTCCCCTCCCCTACTCCTCACCACCATGTTACTAAAGGGCTATTTACAGCATTTCTTTTTTACCTAGTACATCATATATGCCTATCAAGAAAAGAAACACCTGCAGCAAAGAAAATTTTAAAAGGCATACCAAGTAGCAAAAATCACAATCTGAAGAGATGGAGCAAGCATCAGAACTAAACATGGCAGAGATGTTGGAATTATCAGACCAGGAATGTAAAGCAATTAATATACTAAGAGCTCTAATGGATAACGTAGACAGTAGGGAAGAACAGATGGATGTCAGCAGAGAGATGCAAATCTTAAGAAAGAACTAAAAAGAAATGCTAGAGTTTAAAAAAAAAAAAAACTGTAACAGAAATGAAGAATACCTTTGATGATGGGCTCACTGGAAGACAACATGATTCCAGGAAGAGTCTCTGAGCTGTAGGATGTACCAATTTGTTGTATTAAGTGGCTAAGTTACGTCCAACTCTTCACAACCCCCTGGACTGTAGCCCACGAGTCTCCTCTGTCCATGGGTTTTTTTTCCAGGTGACAATACTGGAGTGGGTTGCCCTTTCCTTCTCCATAGGATCTTCCCAACTCAAGGATCAAACCTGTGTCTCCTGCATTGGCTGGTGGATTCTTTTACAGGCAGAATCCTGAAAACCCGAAAAGCAAAGAGAACAAAGACTGTAGTTGTGTAATGTGCATGGAATACCAGGAGAAGGAAAAAAAAGAGCAGAGAGATATTTGAAATGATACTTTCAAGAATTTCCCCAAATTAATGTCAGCAGGCCACCCATCCAGGAAGCTCAGAACACCAATTAGGATAAATGCCAACCCTCCTCCCCACCCCAACTCCGGATAACCCCTATACCAACATAGATCATTTTCAAACTACAGAAAATCAAAGATGCATAGAAAATCCTGAAAAAGCCAGAGGTGGGTAAGGGGTTGGGCGGTGGCGGGGAAGCCCATCTTAACTAAAGAGGGAAAAAAAGGTAAGAATTATATTTCACTTCTCATGCAAGCAAGAAGAGAGTGAAATGAATTATTTAAAGGGTTAAGAGAAAACCCCACTAACCTATAATTCTTTATTCTGGGATGTCATCCTTAAAAAATTAAGGAGAAATAAAAGATTTTCTCAGAGAAACAAGCAAACAAAAAAAGTAAGGAACTCTGTTGCCAGTAGACCTGTCTTGCAAGAATTATTAAAAGTTCTTTGAAAAGAAGGAAAATAAAGTAGTCTACATAAAGTAAGGAAGGGCACTGAAGTAGAAATAGTGAAAATAAATACTTTCTATTTTTTTTAACTTGGCTGGGCCTCGAGACATGTGGGATCTTAGTTCCCTAACCAGGAATTGAACTCTAACTCCTGCATTGGAAGAATGGGGTCTTAACTACTGGACTGCCATGGAAGTTACAAAACTTCTATTTTTGATGTTCTTAGTATAGCTAACAGATAATACTTTGTTCAAAATAATAATAGCAACAATATATTTGATTATATCTGTTAATGTGCATATATGCTTATATGTGATCAGGTATAAGCAAAATGAATGATAGCAGTAATACAGGGTTAGGAGGAAGAAATCATGAATAGTTTCTTATTATAAGGCATTCGTACTACCTGTGAAGTGGTATGATGTTATTTGAAAAATAATTTGGATTGGTTGTAACTGTAGCCTGCCAGGCCCCTCTGTCCACAGGAATTTCCAGGCAAGAATACTGGAGTGGGTTGCCGTTTCCTACTCCAGGGTATATTTCTGACCCAGGGATCAAACCTGCATATGTTGCAAACTCTATTACCACTACAGAAAACAGTTGGGGAAAAAAGTACAATTGATAAGCTAAGAAAATAGAGAAAATGGAATTAAATACTCAATTGAATTGACAAAAGACACACAAAAATAGGAACAAAAACAAAAGCAACAAATAGAAGACATTAAGGAATATAGTAAATATTAATCCAATTATATCAGTAATCACTTTGAACATTAGTGGTCTAACTGTACCAATAAAAAACAGATTGTCAGAGTGGGTAAAAGCAAACAAACAGATCAAAGTATATGTTGCTTACAGGAGATCCTCTTTAAACATAGAGACACAGATTTAAAGTACAGTTGACCCTTGAACAACATGGGCTTGAACTTCATGGGTCCACTACATGCAGATTTCTTTCACAAAGTATATACTACAGTACTACATGATCCAGGGCTGTTCGAATTCATTGATATGGTGAGTCAATTGGAAAGTTGTACCTGGATTTTTGACTGCACAGAAGGTCAGCTCCCCTATACCCAAGTTGTTCAAGGGTCAACTGTAAATGGATGAAGGAAAATATACTATGCTAACACTAAACATTGGCACCCACTCCAGTACTCTTGCCTGGAAAATCCCATGGACGGAGGAGCCTGGTAGGCTGCAGTCCATGGGGTCGCAAAGAGTTGGAAACGACTGAGTGACTTCACTTTCACTTTTCACTTTCATGCATTGGAGAAGGAAATGGCAACCCACTCCAGTGTTCTTGCCTGGAAAATCCCAGGGACGGGGGCGCCCCGTGGGCTGCCGTCTATGGGGTAGCACATTGTCGGACACGACTGAAGCGACTTAGCAGCAACACCAAACAAAAGAAAGCAGGAATAGCTATATTTGTTTTAGACAGAGCTGACTTTAAAGAAAGCTTTATGGTAGAAAGTGAAGAGGAACTAAAAAGCCTCTTGATGAAAGTGAAAGAGGAGAGTGAAAAAGTTGGCCTAAAGCTCAACATTCAGAAAACTAAGATCATGGCATCTGGTCCCATCACTTCATGGCAAATAGATGGGGAAACAGTGGAAACAGTGTCAGACTTTTTTTGGGCTCCAAAATCACTGCAGATGGTTATTGCAGCCATGAAATTAAAAGACACTTACTCCTTGGAAGGAAGGTTATGACCAACCTAGACAGCATATTGAAAAGCAGAGACATTACTTTGCCAACAAAGGTCCATCTAGTCAAGGCTATGGTTTTTCCAATGGTCATGTATGGATGTGAGAGTTGGACAATGAAGAAAGCTGAGCGCCGAAGAATTGATGCTTTTGAAGTGTGGTATTGGAGAAGACTCTTGAGAGTCCGTTGGACTGCAAGGAGATCCAACCAGTCCATCCTAAAGGAGATCAGTCCTGAGTGCATTGGAAGGACTGATGCTAAAGCTGAAACTCCAATACTTTGGCCACCTCATGCGAAGAGTTGACTCATTGGAAAAGACCCTGATGCTGGGAGGGATTGGGGGCAGGAGGAGAAGGGGACGACAGAGAATGAGATGGCTGCATGGCATCACTGACTTGATGGACATGAGTTTGAGTGAACTCCAGGAGTGGGTGATGGACAGGGAGGCCTGGCGTACTGCAATTCATGGGGTCGCAAAGAGTCGGATACGACTGAGTGACTGAACTGAACTGAACTAAACCAGGGATAAAGAAGGGTATTACATAATGATATACAATTCTCCAAGAAGATGTAACAGTCCTCAATGTACATGTGTATCAAACAACAGAGCATCAAACAATGTGAGGAAAAAACTAATAGAACTACAAAGAGAAACAGATAAATCCACTATCATAGTTGGAGACTTAACACCCCTGTATGAGAAATAGATTCAGCCAACAGAAAATCAGAAAAGACACAGCTGAACTTAACACTAGCCATCAACTGGATATAACTGACATCCTCAGACTACATACATCATCCAAAAACAGTAGTTCCTTCTCAATTTCTCACGGAACATTCATTAAGAGAGACCCCATTGTGGGACATAAAACACATCTTCCCAAATTGAAGAGAAATCATACAGTAAGACATTCAGAACCCAATGGAATTAAACTGGACATCAAGAACAGAAAGATGACTGGAAAATCCCTGTGACTGAACAAAACACTTCTAAATAACACACGGGACTAAGAACAAATCTCAACAGATAATTTGAAATATGTGAACATGAAAACACAGCTTACCGAAATTTGTGGGATGCAGCAAAAGCAGAGCTCGGGGGAAATTTAAAATATTGAATACATACATTAGCAAATACAGAAGATCTAAAATCAATCATCTTAGCTTCCAAATTAGGAAAATAGAGAAAAAAAGAAAGAAATGACACTGAGCAGAAGAAAATGAAGAATTTGAGCAGAAATAAATGAAGTTGAAAACAGGAAATCTATAGGGAAAATCATGAACCCAATGCTGGTTCTTTGAAAAGATCCATTATGGCAATAAGGACTTCACTATAGATTCTATAGACATCAAAATGATAAAAAAGGAATAGTATTATTTGATAATGATGAAATGGGCCAATTCTTTATAAGATAAAATCTACTAAAATACATGCAAGAGTAGACAACCTGAAAAAAATAGGCAATCTACACGAACCTATCTATATTAAAGAAATTGAATTAATAATCTTCCAAAACAGAAAACAAGAGCCTGAGAGGGGCTCACTGGTAAATTCTGCTGTTGCTGCTGCTAAGTCACTTCAGTCATGTCCGACTCTGTGCGACCCCATAGACGGCAGCCCACCAGGCTCCCCCGTCCCTGGGATTCTCCAGGCAAGAACACTGGAGTGGGTTGCCATTTCCTTCTCCAATTCATGAAAGTGAAAAGTCAAAGTGAAGTCGCTCAGTCATGTCCGACTCTTAGCGACCCCATGGACTGCAGCCTACCAGGCTCCTCCGTCCATGGAATTTTCCAGGCAAGAGTACTGGAGTGGGGTGCCATTACCTTCTCCAACTGGTAAATTCTACTAAAACTTTAAGGAAGAAATTATACTCATTCCCTACAACCTATAGTAGATTATATATTTTAGAAAAATAAATATTTTAGAACTTTGTCTTCTGATGCACAAAATTTTAAAAGATTTTTAGGAAGTCCAATTTTTCTATTTTCTTTCTTTGCTGTGTCTTTGGTTCATGTCCAAGAAATCATTGCTGAATCTAGCATTGTGAAATTTTGCCCTATGTTTTTCGAGACTTTTACAGTTTTGGGTCTTCTTATATCTTACATACATTAGATCTTTGATCCATTCTGAGTTAATTTTTTGTATGATGTTAGGTAAGGGTCCAGTGCCATTTGTTAAAAACTATCCTTTTCCTCACTGAATGATCTTGATAGTCTTGTCAAAAATCATTTAATGATACACGTGTGGGTTATTTCAGGTCTTTTTAGTCTATTTCATTGGTCTATAGGTCTCTCTCCATGCTAGTACAATGTTAGCAAACACTGTTTTGATTTACTGTAGCTCTGTAGTAAGTTGAGTTTCAGTGCTCTAATATGTAAACTTTTAAGAAAGCATCTGATAGTAAATATTTTAGGTTCTGTGGAGGAAGACCAAACTCAATGATGTACATACTTACATAACAAGAGAAGAAACAAACAAGTTTTTAATTGATGAAATTAAAAATATAATAACTAATTTTTGTTATATAGGTCTGCTAATGAGAAGAATGGGGTACTTTCAGAGGGGATAATGGTTGCTTAGTTGGTGATCAAAGTTAGTGTCCCCTATAATCCAATGCAAATATTCATCTGTGAACGCTGATCTGTGATGTGGTTTTGTTTTCCATCTTTGAAAATGCCCTTTCACACAGACAGGCACTTCCCAAACTGGCATCAGTGCACAAGCATGTGATTTTAATCGAGCATCTTCATCACATACAAGGCAATCGAAGAATTCTAGTAGGTTCTTCTCCTGACATTTCCATTTAGCATGTCATTGCATTACAGGTTAATCACTTCCCATTGAACGTTGGGCAGAAGCTGCTCAGTTACAGAGTTAAATCGATTTTTGAATATGTAGATTTCCTTTGAGTTTGCATCAAAGTCTAAAAGACACTACTTGAACTGCAGTTTGAACTCAGAAACTAAATACACTGTGAGTTCATTTGAGATTTGAGAGCTTCACTCTTGTTTCAAATTTGGAGCATGAGAGGTAAAACAACTTGACATTGCATGTGATTCAAACACTTTTAGTTAGTAAAGCTGAAATGACTAAACCACAGTATATTTTACATATAAACTCTGTATAGCCTTTTAAATATTAGTTTGAATTCATTAATAAAATTTTTTTTCAAGTCCACAGCAAAATTCAGTTTCCAAAGCCATTCAATATTTGTAATAGTGGTTGACGGAAAGAGGTTCTTCTTATTCGGAAAAATTTTAGTCTTGACTCAGAGCTCAAAATATCTTGATAAAGCTTGGCTAATGATAAGCCTTCAAATTTTTGAGTTACAACAAAGTTACAATATTCTGAGTTCAGCATATCCCTCTTACAGTTCCGACAAAAATGTCACAGAACTGATGTTCATGTCCACAAGAAGAAATGTAGTTCACTATTGATACTGATTCAGTAATACATGATAGATTCAGATATTTCCCTTGAAGTACAGTGAGTTACCATAAACACCTTACATTTTCACAAGCTTTGCATGTTTTCCAGCCAAGTCAATTGCTGTCTCACCCATATTTTTTTCCCGTTTTATTGAGAAATAATTGGTACACAATCTGTACAAATTTAAGGCATACACAGTATGATGATTTGATTTACAGATATTGTGAAATGATGACCACTGTAACTCAGTTAACAGAATATATTTTCATACAGATACAATAAAAAGGGAGAAAAAAAGGAAAGAAGTGGGGAACTCTCCTTGTAATGAGAACCCTTAGGATTTGCTCTCTCACCTCCCCTGCATGTCATGCATTACTGTTAGCTCTAGTCCTCTTTGCCTCACACCTTCAGCACTCCGCATCTTATAAATAACTGGAAGTCTATACAGTGTGATGCACATATATTTTAACACCTCTGGTTGTAACACACCTTAGTTGATTCTACTTCAGGCTGTGCTGAATTTGTGTTTTATTAATGTCTTTGAGAGCTTCCAGGTGGCCCCAGTAGTAAAGAACCCGCCGATCAATGCAGGAGACATAAGAGACGCAGGTTATTCGAACCCTGGGCGGGGAATATCCCCTGGAGGAGGGCATCGCAACCCATTCCAGTACTCTTGCCTGGAGAATCCCATGGACGGAGGAGCCTGGTGGGCTACAGAACATGGGGTCACAAAAGAGTCAGCCACGACTGAGTGATTTAGCCCTCACCATGTCTTTCAGTAACTACAGGTGAGACTATTTTCAATCTGACTATTTAAAGAAGCTAATTCTGTCGTCACTTCTATCTAAGCACTGACTCCTTAAATAAACACCAACTGAGTAGTAACATCTGCCCTGTTTTTAAGTTGTTCTTGTTCCCAATGTCCTAAATTCCTCAAGCTTCTATTCTCAGTATGAGGCTAATATTCTTTAAAAACATTTTGTTTCCTGGACCCATTTATTCAGCTGTTGCAATCAAACACCATTTAATTAACTTACCACTTATAAATGGCTTCTTTCTTGGCTAAGAAATGAGCCCCTTGACAACCAATTTTGGTATCGGATTCTTTTTCATTTTTTCCTGTGTGTTGAAGAGAAATTCTGTCACAAGATAGAATTTTCTCTCACAAGAGAATTTAAGACAATCTTAAATTTTCCAATCTTTCTAATCTCCCCTTTGATTTGGGAATATTTGGATGAATGCTTAGTGTGGTTGTGGTCCCACTAATGTATGCTGTAGTTTTTAAACACAGCTCTAGTGTCATCACACAACACAACATCTTGCCGTGTAATGTAATAACAACAGAACCCACACTCCATTATGCTGTACAAGCATGATGGTCAGTCCACTTTGGTCTTCTTTTCTTGTTCTGACATAAAGATGAGCACTGGAAACTTCTTGTTTAATCACAGTATGGCAATATGTGTGGTACTCCAAGTGCCGCCGAGTTCTAACTGTGTGACTGCAATTTGCATTGTTCCAACCACTGGCATAAAACCGCAAGCGCACCACACGGTCTCTGCTACAATTACTCACCTTTGCTTCAGTAGCAGGAAAACACCCACAGAAAGTATGTAAACAAATGAGCACGGCTGTGTATCCTTAACAGTCTATGGACATTGAAACCTGAGTTTCAAATACTTTTCATGTGCTGCCAAAGAGTCTTCTTTTATTGTTTTCAACCATTTAAACCTGTTCAGAATGAAACAATGCCATTTGCAGCAACACCGACGGACCTAGGATTATCATACTGAGTGAAGTCAGTCAGAGGAAAACAACATACGATCACATATCACATCTACGTGGACTCTAAAATACAACACAAATGCACCTACTTATGAAAAGAAACAGATTCAGACTCAGAGAACAAAGTGGTGGCCATGGGGGAGGGGCTGGGGGAAGGATGGATGGGATTAACGGATGCAAACTTGTATATATAGGACGCATAAACAACTCAGATCCTACTGTATAGCACAGGGAACTATATTCATTATCCTGTGATAAACCATAATGGAAAAGAATATGAAAAAGAATGTGTACATATAGAGACACACACACATAACTGAATCACTTTGCTGTACAGTAGAAATTAACACAACATTGTAAACCGACTATACTTCCATTTTTTTTTTTTAATGTAAGAACTGTTCAGCTGATGTCACACAAAAATAGGCAGGTCAGATTTGGTTCACAAGCCATAGTTGCCAGCCCTTGCTTGTGCTCAGTCATTCAGTTGTGTCTGACTCTTTGCAACCCTATGGACTATAGCCTGCCAGGCTCCTCTGTCCATGGGATTCTCCAGGCAAGCCAACCCCTGCTATATGTCAATAAATGTAATTTTTATTTTTTAAAATTCATTTCATTTTTTTTTCATTATTTGTATAGGTAATTATTTTCACATGACCTAAAATGGAATAAGTTCATGAAAGGCAGAGGGTATAACATCTCCCTTCCACCTTGGCCACCAGCTCCTGATCTCCCTGGAAGAAAATCAAGGTTGCTAGTTTCTCATGTAATGTCCCAGAGCTATTCTGTAAAATAATAAGTAATTACACACATTTATACTCTTCTTTCCTCTTCATCTTTACATAAAAGGCAACATACTCCACACCCACTGCCATGGCAACAGTCAAAGGTGGACAGTAACAAGTGCTGACAAGGATGCAGAGAAATTGAAACCTTCACACATTTTTCGTGGGAATGGCAAATGCTGCAGTTGCTTTGGAAAACAAATCGGCAATTCCTCAAAAAAGTTAAACAAAGAGTTTATAGACAACCCAGAAATTTTGCCCCTGGACGTAGACCCAAGAGAAATAAAAATATGTTAACACAAACATTTATACACGCATGTTCTTACCAGCATTACTCATAATAGCCCCAAAGTGGAAACAAATAACCATCACCTAGTGAATAAACAAAATGTGGTCTATTCATATGATGAAATATCTTTTAATCATGAAAAGGAAATGAAGTACTGATATACAACATGGCTGAACCTTGAAAATATCACAGTAACTGAAAGAAGCCACATACTATATGATTCCATCTACAGGAAAAGTTCATAAAAGGACAATCCAGAGAGAAAGTAAGTTAGTGGTTGTTGGGGGCTGGGAGGCGGGAGGACTAGGAAGTGGCTGCTAATGGTCACAGGGTTTCTTCTTGGGGGGCTGAGAACATTCTGGAACTAAACAGTGGTGATGGTGGTACAACATTGTGAATATACTAAAAACCACTGAATCGTACACTTTGAAAAGGTGAATTATATGGCGTGAGCATTATTTCTCCATAAAATAAGGTAGCATCCTATACACACACCCTTTTCCCTTAACAGTATTCAGTGCGACCCCATGGACTACACAGTCCATGGGACTCTCCAGGCCAGAATACTGGAGTGGGAAGCCGTTCCCTTCTCCAGGGGATCTTCCTAACCCAGGGATCAAACCCTGGTCTCCCTCATTGCAGGCAGATTCTTTACTAGTTGAGCCACGAGGGAAGCCCAACAGTATCCAGAGGCCATTTAAATGGGGTGAGAAATGCAGAAGCTGGGAAATAGAGTGGCTGCCTCTCTCGGCATCAGCAAACTTTAAATTACCAGTAGCCCAAATCTCGAGGAAGGGAATAGAATCCCAGAGCCTTTCTACTATGTTCAAAGACCTTTGAACTGACTATAAGAAGGCCCAACACCACTGAAAACCAAACCATCACAGATGGATCCTGTGGCTTGTCGAGTTCACTGTCTACAGTACATTTAACTGAAAGTTACAGCAGTAGTTGAGAAAGGCCAACAAACTGAAAATGAAATTAAAACATGCAGGAATAGTCTGTGATTCCCTGAGACCCCATCACCCTGAAACACCCCTCACTATTTAGGGTCTTCTCCCTAAGACCCTCCCCTTGCCAGGAAAGACACCATCCCCCATCCTCCTCTCTCCAAGGTTTGCTTGGCTGGGAAATAGCATCCAAATCCAGGGTGGTATGGGAGCGAAATGCAGAACAAGAAAAATGCATTCCACTGTGGAAGAGGGGCAGGAACTGGCTAGCACAGAGAGGTACACACCTTGGAGGCACCGGTGAGAATGGACTTGGGGTGCATGGAGAGGGAAGGTGGGGTTCTCTTTTCCATTGGAATGAGGTTAGGGGTTTGAGTGCATTCTTTAGGAAGGCATGACAGCTGCTTCTGCAGCTTGCTGTTTTAACTAATGTTCTGGACACTCCTCTGTGCAAAGTGACACTGGGAGGCCAGTAACACTTCGGCATCAGATAGAGAAAAGGATTCAAAGACTTCAGGAGAGAGGAACGATGAGACTTGAATGAACTCCCCCAGTGCCCCCATCTCCCACCCCCGCTCCGTCTCCCATTAGACCTGGAAAGACCACGTGTTCCATCACCTTGAGGAATGGTCTGGGGAGAAAGATGTTAGTCTTTTAAAATGGGCTTTAATTGACTGTTTTCCTAACTAGGGAAGGCTGGTGGTGGGGGGGGGGTGCTGCAATGGGCCTTCCTGATCAATTGCAGCAGGGATGGGTGGAACCAAGGGTGGCTGATCCAGGTGTTACCTGCCAGAAGTAAAGTGGACCTAGTTATCGTAACTGGCAACAGAACAGGTATGTTTATTTAACTTCACGAATTGGTGTGGTGCCCAGCAATCTTTAGCTGTGATTAATTCATCATAAAGTTCTCAGGAATTAAAGTGACAGATGACTCATTTTTTTCCCCCATAAAATAAGTCCAGGTCTAATGGGACTATGCCCAACTTAAGAAAACCAACAAATTCTACGTAATTCGTAATGCTGCATCTTCACTGATTCAATCTCCATCTATACTCAAGTAGATGTCAGGTAGCCTTGAGACCTACCGAAGCATCATAGCAAATTATAAGTCTGCTTCCTCATGTTCCCTGAAGAGAAATGTGCCCCAGAGGAATGAACATACTCAAATCTTTGGTCTACTGGATACTTATTCCAAGTTAATGCTAATCATTGGGATCCTATAGATCTTGTCTGCCTTCTGGAGTACGGGCTATGTGGATCTAGAGATAAATGGACCAGGTGTACCTATGGCAAGCTCGTTGTTGTTCAGTCGCTAAGTCCTGTCCGACTCTTTGCAACTCCATGGACTATAGCCCACCAGGCCCCTCTGCCCATGGATTTCCCAGGCAAGACTTCTAGAGTAGGTTGCCATTTCCTTCTCCAGGAGATTTTCCTAACTGAGGGATCAAACCCAGTCTCCTGCATTATGGCAAGTTCATCCAAAGGCTATTTTCTGTCCAAACAGAAACAGCTGAAATGGATTGTCAGCCTCAGGGAAAAGCCTGGACTGGCTTTCTAAGGCATGGAGTGTCACTATGGTATACAGAGTCAAGAAGAAAACACCGGAACTCCTTCCTTTCAAAATAGCAGTCAAAAAGCAGTATCACCTCTTGAATAAAAAAGTACGGATTGTTATAACCATCAAATATTTAAAAGGGCTATGTTTGGTGGTTCTCACTGACATCCCCACTGAATCCACACAGCCCATCACATAAGATGTCAGTGAATTAACACAAACTTCAAGTGGATTCTCCTTACCCGACCAAAGCAACAATGTTGTCTAGAAACTGGTGCGTACTTTGATTTAGCAAATGTTTTCTTAATTCCTTTACAGTCCTTCCTCAAAGCCCTCTCTCACTCTAGGGCTTAAATTGGTCCCATTAAATAAACACCTTACACTAGCTGGTCAGTTACACTGAAAGCATCATTTTTTGGTTTGTTTTGACTGTCCCATGCGGCTTGCAGGATCTTATTTCCCTGACCAGGGATTGAACCCTCACCCTCAGCAGTGAAAATTCCCCTGGACTTCCAGGGAATTTCCAAAGGCCTCGTGTTTGATAAACAAGGAAGGTAAGAAGTAACAGCTGCCATGAAAATTTCTTTAGGGTTTTTCTGCACCAAGAGATCCTTGGAGGGGCAGGAGTATGTTCATTCATCACGTAGTACCTTGGTTTCTGCAGCAGGACGAGTATTATTCAGACATGATCAAACCAGTCAGTCCTAAAGGAACCAATCATGAATATTCATTGGAAGGACTGATGCTGAAGCTGAAGCTCCAATACTTTGGCCACTTGATTCGAACAGCCAACTCACTGGGAAAAAAAAACTCTGATGCTGGGAAAGATTGAGGGTAGGAGGAGAAGGGGGCAACAAAGGGTGAGATGGTTGGATGGCATTACCGACTCAATGGATGTGAATTTGAGCAAACTCCAGGAGACAGCGGAGGACAGGGAAGCCTGGCGTGCTGCAGTCCATGGAGTTGCAGAGTCAGAGACGACTGAGTAACTGAACAACAACAACAACAAAAAACCATGTGTGTCTCTCACCCAGAGAACCCAGGCTTGCAGCTGTGTTTTAATTGGCTATGACTTTGCATTATCTTCATTTGGAAAGTAAGCAAGATTCTGGAATTATCTAGGAGATGGGCATGGAGGAATTTTAAATGTTATACGGGATTATGAGCAAGTGTCTATGCAAACACACATGTGTACATGCACACATGAAAGCTAAGAGGTGGATGCAGTCAGCAATTACTGGTTTGGCCAGGCACCCTGATGCCTTTAGGGAAGTTATCTCCAGCTCCATCCAGTGGCGTGAAACGGGTGCCAATCAGAGGACCTCATTCTGAGTTCTAACCAGGACTGGAAAGTGACTCAGGCCAACCATAATTCTGTATTGGTAGGAACACTGTAAGTGTCAATACACAGAAAACCCAACTAACGTGCTTTTGAAAGAAGAAAAACTAAGGGGTGTTGATAGAACACTACGCAACAAGAGCAGAACACATTTATTTCAAGGACACGTGGAACACTCACCAAGCTAGACCATACCGTGGGAAATAAAGCAAATCTCAACAAATTTGGAAGAGCTGGAATCATACAAAGTGTATTCTCTGGCCACAAAGGAATTAAACTAGAAACCAAGAACAAAAAGTGTTAAATACCCTCAGATATTTGGAAATTAAATAATGCACTTCTAAATAACCCACAAGTCAAGCAAAAGTCTCAAGAGCAATGGAAAATATTTTTTGAATTCAATGAGAATGAACACACAACTAATCAAAAGTAGAATGAAGCTAAATAGTGCCTCGAGAAAAAAATGATAGCGTTAAATACTTATATCAGGAAAAAAGAGTCAGTGATCTATCACCTTAAGAAGCAATAAAAAGAGTAAGTTTAAACACACAGTAAGTAGAAACAAGCAAATAATACAGATAAAAGTAGAAACCAATGAAATTGAAAACAGAAAATTTATAAAGTCAATTAAACCAGAAAGTAGTTCTTTAGATCAATACAATTTATAAACCTCTAGCCTACCTAAGGAAAATAAAAAGGCAGAGATAAGATAGAAATTACCAACATAATAAAGAATGAAAAAATAAAAAGAATGAAAGATCTTACACTATCGATCTTAGACATTAAAAGGATAAGGAAGTATTTTAAACATTATACCTACAAATTTGATAATTAGATAAAATGGACAGATTCTTTGAAAGATATAAACTTCCTCAGCTCACTAAAGAGGAAGCAGGTGGTCTAGATGGTCCAATATATAACCTAGAAATTGCATTGTAGTTTAAAACCTTCCCCCAAAACCCTAAATCAAACCAAACCAGAAGTCCAGGCCCAAATGTATTCAGAGGTGAATTCTACCATTTAAGAGAGAAATAATATACGTTCTCACAAAACCTCTCAGAAGATGGAAGAGAAGAAATTGCTTTCTAACTATTTCTGAGGGCCCTACTTACTGTCAAAACCTGAGATAAATATTACAAGAAAAAATAACCTTCAGACCATATCCCTCATGAACACGAATACAAAAGTTGTAAACAAAACATTACCAAATTGAATCCATCAATAGATAAAAAGAATAATGTATCCTGAAAAAGAAAAGGAGATTAGATTACCCAGGGAATGCAAAGTTGGTTCCATACTCAAAGATGGATTAATTTAATATGGAATTCAATAAAGCAAGGAAGAAAATCCATATGAACATCTCAGTGCAAGTGAAAAAAAACTGTTTAAAACATTTAACAGAATCCAACATTAATTTGTCATAAAAAAAGCTTTCCACAAACTAGGTATAGAATGAATTTCCTTAAACCACTGAAGGCAATTACAGAAAACCAACAGGTAATGTTATATTTAACTGTGAAAGATTTAACGCTTTTCTCCTAAAAATAAAAACCATGCAAAAATGTTCACTCTCATCACCTCTATTCAACATCATTTTGGAGGCCCCAGCCAGTGGAATAAGGTAAGAGCAAGAAATAAAGATCATGTAGGTTGGTGATAAAAAATAAAACTGAGTTACAGATTACATGATTGTCTATGTGGAAAATATAAAGATTCTATTTTTAAAAACTTTCTAGAACTAATAAATGCATTTGGCAAGGCCACAATATTACAAGGTCAATGTAATCAATTAAATTTCTAGACACTAGCAATGAACAATTACAAAATGGAGATTTTAAAAGTACCATTTACAAGGACACACAAAAAAATCATGAAATCTAACAAAATATGTGTAAGACCTGCATGCTGAAAAATACCAAACACTGATGAAAGAAATAAGACCTAAGTAAACAAAGAGATATTTTTTTGCCTTCATGGGTTGGAAGACTCAATATTATTAAGATGTAATTCCACCACAATTGATCTATAAATTCTATAAAATACCAAGCAAAATCCTAGAATGATTTTTGTAGGAATATATATGCTGACTCTAAAACTTTTTTGGTAAAGGCAAAGGAACTATAAGTGCCAAAGTAATTTTTTGAAGAAAAAATATGGGATTCCTGGTTTCCTGTCTGGCATGTAAGAGCTTAGAAGTCACCACTCCATCCTGAACAAGTAAAAAACTGAACAAACTGAAAAATCAACCAGTCTTGGCTCCCAGTTTAGAAAGACACACAGGCTGACAGAATCACAACTTAACTCGAGCTGAAACCTCCACGGAAACCAGCACCTAGGCAAGTAAAGTCAAGTTCGGAAAAATCTCAACTTTTTTGGACAGATTGCTGGAGGCTCAGTATAGACAATTCTGAGAGTTAAAGACTTCAGGAAGACCCAGTGATATGAGAACACCCAAACTTTCCTGGTTTTGCCTCCAGGAGCTTCACAAGGGGGTCCTCACAGTGACCACCAGAGAAAAGTTCCTCCGCCTTCCACTCGCAGGTGGAGGTGAGTTCAGTTCAGTTCAGTTGCTCAGTCATGTCCAACTCTTTGTGACTCCATGAATCGCAGCACGCCAGGCCTCCCTGTCCATCGCCAACTCCCGGAGTTCACTCAGACTGATGTCCATCGAGTCAGTGATGCCATCCAGCCATCTCATTCTCTGTCGTCCCCTTCTCCTCCTGTTCCCAATACCTCCCAGCATCAGAGTCTTTTCCAATGAGACAACTCTTCGCATGAGGTGGCCAAAGTACTGGAGTTTCAGCTTTAGCATCATTCCTTCCAAAGAACACCCAGGACTGATTTCCTTCAGAATGGACTTTTTGGATCTCCTTGCAGTCCAAGGGACTCTCAAGAGTCTTCTCCAACACCACAGTTCAAAAGCATCAATTCTTCAGCACTCAGCCTTCTTCACAGTCCAACTCTCACATCCATACATGACCACAGGAAAAACCATAGCCTTGACTAGACGGACCTTTGTTGGCAAAGTAATGTCTCTGCTTTTGAATATGCTATCTAGGTTGGTCATAACTTTCCTTCCAAGGAGTAACTGTCTTTTAATTTCATGGCTGCAATCACCATCTGCAGTGATTTTGGAGCCCCCCAACATAAAGTCTGACACTGTTTCCACTCTTTCTCCATCTATTTGCCATGAAGTGATGGGACCAGATGCCATGATCTTCGTTTTCTGAATGTTGAGCTTTAAGCCAACTGTTTCACTCTCCTCTTTCACTTTCATCAAGAGGCTTTTGAGTTCCTCTTCACTTTCTGCCATAAGGGTGGTGTCATCTGCATATCTGAGGTTATTGATATTTCTCCAGGCGATCTTGATTCCAGCTTGTGCTTCTTCCAGCCCAGCGTTTCTCATGATGTACTCTGCATATAAGTTAAATAAGCAGGGTGACAATATATAGCCTTGATGTACTCCTTTTCCTTTTTGGAACCAGCCTGTTTTTACATGTCCAGTTCTAACTGTTGCTTCCTGACCTGCATATAGGTTTCTCAAGAGGCAGGTCAGGTGGTCTAGTATTCCCATCTCTTTCAGAATTTTCCACAGTTTATTGTGATCCACACAGTCAAAGGCTTTGGCACAGTCAATAAAGCAGAAATCGATGTTTTTCTGGAACTCTGTTGCTTTTTCAATGATCCAGCGGATGTTGGCAATTTGATCTCTGGTTCCTCTGCCTTTTCTAAAACCAGCTTGAACATCTGGAGGCAAGTAGCCAGGTTTAAATATTTCAGAGCATTCCGTACTTAACAAGGCATGCCCTCAGGAGAAACTACTTTAGCAGAGCCCAACTTTCTAGGCTTTTACCAGGCGTAGCCTGCAGGGGGCGGGGGGCGGAAATACTCAACTCCAGCCCCCTCCAGACCTCCCAGCCCACCTAAGAGCTGGCGGGGTTGGGGGTGGCGCTGGAGGCAGTGGTAGAGCTCTTAAACCAGGGACAGAGGCTCACCAAAGACCAAGACCAGACCTAGGACTGGAGAATCCTTCCTTTACACCTACGTCATACTTCAGCATTACTGAAGGAAGTGCAAGTCCCTTACCCAGGACTGCATGTTGAAAGTTGACTTACTTTTTTTTTTTAACCACACCAGGCAGCATGGGATCTTAGCTCAAGAACCAGGAATCAAACCCACAGACTAGGCATCAAACACCCACACACACCCCAATGTACTGAAAGTGTAGAGTCTTAACCACTGAACCACAGGGAAGTTCCTGGAAAGCTGGCTTTCAACAAAAAATGAAAAGGCATACTAAAAGGTAAAAAATGCAATTTAAGGAAACAGAGTAGACATCAGAACCAGAGAGATGGCAGGGAGGTTGGAATTATCATATCAGGAGGTTTTTTTCTTTTTCTTTTTTTAATCTGCTAAGAGCTTTCATTAAAAAAGAACTAAATAATGTCATTTGCAGCAACACGGATGCACCTAGAGATTATTGTACTAAGCCAGAAAGACAAATACAAATACCATATGATATTACTTACACGCGGAATCTAAAATATGACGCAAATGAACTGTCTATGAATTAGAATCATGGGCATAGAGAACAGATCTGTGGTTGCCAACAGGGAGGGGGTTGGGGAGGGTTGGGATTAGCAGATATAAGCTATTATATATGGACTAGATAAACAACAGGGTCCTACTATATAGCATAGTAGGGTCCTGCTGCTGCTGCTGCTGAGTCGCTTTAGTCATGTTCGACTCTGTGCGACCCCATGGACGGCAGCCCACCAGGCTCCCCTGTCCCTGGGATTCTCCAGGCAAGAACACTGGAGTGGGTTGCCATTTCCTTCTCCAATGCATGAAAGTAAAAAATGAAAGTGAAGTCGCTCAGTCGTGTCCGACTCTTAGTGACCCCATGGACTGCAGCCTACCAGGCTCCTCCGTCTATGGGATTTTCCAGGCAAGAGTACTGGAGTGGGGTGCCACTGCCTTCTCCGAGTAGGGTCCTACTATATAGTGTATATACCTGTAGTACCTATAGTAATATATATACCTATATGGGTATATATATGTATAGTACCTATAGTAGGGTGCTACTATATAGGTATCCTTGGAGAATCCTACTATATAGGTATACCTGGAGAATCCCATAGACAGAGGACCCTGAGGGACTACAGTTCATGGGCTTGCAAAGAGTCAGACATGACTGAGGGACTAACACACAGTATATAGCATAGAGAACTATATCCAATATCCTGTGAGAAACCATAAAGAAAAAGGATATTTAAAAACATATATATATGCACAACTGAATCACTTTGCTGTACAGTAGAAACTAACAACATTGTAAATGAACTATATTTCAATTTTTAAAAATATTAAAATTTTAAAATAGGCTAAAGGCTTTAATGAAAAAAGTAAACAGCATGCAAGAACAAAAGAATAGCATAAGCAGAGAGATGGACACTCAAAGAGTAAAAGAGAAATGATGGCGATTATTAAAAAAAAAAAACACCCCACAACAGAAAGGGAGAATGCTTTTGATGGAATCATTAGTACACTGGACACAGCTGAGGAGAGACTCTCTGAACCTGGGGTTATGACAATAGAAACTTCCAAAACTGACAAGCAAAGAAAAAACACTTAAAAAAAAAAAAAAAGAACAGAGTATCTATGAACTGTGAGACACCTTTGAAAGGTCATTTTGGGAAAGTCATTGATGGGAAAGCCAGAAGGAGAGGAAAGAAACAGAAGAGATGCTTTAGAAAATGATGATGACAATTTCCCCAAGTTAATATGAGACAAAAAAGCACAGGTCCAGGAAGCTCAGAGACCACCAAACACAATACAAACAACAACATGACGACCCTGGGTATATCATATTGAAACTTAAGAAAATAAAAATAAAGAAAAAGGGAATTCCCTGTGGTCCAGAAGTTAGGGCTTGGCGCTTTCACTCCTGGGGCCAGAGTTCAGTCTCTGGTTGGGGAAATAAGACCCCATAAGCTGAGGGCAAAAAAAAGATTAAAAAAAAAAATCGGAAAGAAGCCAGAGGAATGAAACCACATTATCTATAGAAGATCAAAGATTTCCATTCATCTTCTTCTCAGAAACCATGCAAGCAAGAAGAGAGTGGAATAAAATATGTGTGTTTAGAGAAAAAGAAACACGCACCTAGAATTCTGTACCCTCAGAAATGATCCTTCAGAAGTGAAGGAGAAGTGAAGACTTTCTCAGAAAAACAAAAATTGAAGATATTTGTAGATCCAGTAGACCTGCCTCATAAGAAATGTTAAGAGTTCTTGAGAGAGAAGAAAAGTAATATAGGTCAGAAACTTGGACAGACATATAGAAAGGAACAGCACTGGAGAATAAATAAGTAAAGGTGAAAAATCCAAACTTTTATTTTTCTTATTTTTTATTGATCTAATGAATCCAAATGGTTAATCCAATTGACCTTAATTAATGCAACAGTATCAATAGTCACATTAAATAGCAATGGTCTAACTATGCCAATTGAAAGAACTAGTCACAGTGGATTAAAAAATTACTTACCTCCATGTTGTCTGCAAGAAGCCCATTTTAAACATAAAGACATATAGATTAAAAGTAAGTAGCTAGAGGGACTTCTCTGATGGTTGGTTAAGACTCCATGCTCCTAATGCAGGGGGGCCTGGGTCTGATCCTTACTCAGGGAACTGGATCCTGCATGCTCTAAGACCTAACATGGCCAAGTAAATAAATATTTTAAAAAAGTAGATCAATAGAGAAAGCTATAGCCTGCTAATGCTAATTAACAAAATGGGGGCAGCTATATTTATTTCAGACAAGGCAGACTTCAGAGTAAGGAAGGTTACCAGAGATAAAGAGAACGTTAGTGCTAGTGCTAAGTCGCTTCAGTCATGTTCAACTATTTGGCATCCTATGGACCATAGCCCAACAGGCTCCTCTGTCCCTGGGATTTCCCAGGCAAGAATACTAGAATGGGTTGCCATTGCCTCCTTCAGGGAATCTTCCCAACCCTGGTAGTTCAGATGGTAAATAACACTAGGACCTAAGAAAAAAATCTTAAGAGAAAAAATTTTAATTTTGGCCTAAATGAAATACAACTTTTCAAAATTTGTGGGATGAAATGAATGCAGAGCTTAGAGAAAAACTTACAGCATTGACTAGATATATTTGAAGAGAAGAAAGATCTAAAATGAATCATCTAGGGACTTCCCTGGTGGTTCAGTGATTAAGACTCTATGCTTCCACTTCAGGGAACATGAGTTCAATCCCTGTTCAGCAACAAAGACCCTGCATGCCACATGGCCAAAAGAATAAAAAGAGAACTACAGATCTATATCTCCCATAAATATAGATGCAAAAGTCACCAACAGAACATTAAGACATCAAACCTAACAATGTATAAAGAGAATTCTGAATCATGACCATGTGAGATTATGCCACGTCTGCAAATTTTGGTTCAACATTCAAAAATGGATGTACTCCACTGTATCAGTGGTGAAGGACAGGGACGCCTAGTGTGCTGCAGTCCACGGGGGTCAAAAAGAGTCGGACTGAAAAAACAACATCATCAACAAGCTAAAAAAGAAAAGTCATGTGACCATATCAACAGATGCAGAGACAGCAGGTGATAAAATCCAAAACCCATCCATGATTAAAACTTTCAGTAAATTAAGAATAGAAATTAAGCTTCCTCAATTTGGCAAAGAATATCTACCAAAAAAAAAAAAAAAAAACCCTCTACAGCTAATATCATACTTAACGGTGAGAAACTTGAAACTTTCTCGCTAAGATCAGGGCTAACCAGGTGGCACAGTGGTAAAGAATCTGCCAGCAAATGCAGGAGACACAAGAGATGTGGGTTCGATCCCTGTGGGGAAGATCCCCAGGAGTAGGAAATGGCAACCTACTCCAGTATTCTTGCCTGGAAAATTGCATGGACAGAGGAGCCTGGTGGGCTGTAGTCCAGTCACAAAGAGTTGGACATGACTGAGCAATTGAGCACAGCACTAAGGTCAGATTCTAGGCCAAGATAACTCCTCTGTTTTTCAACATCCGCAAGTCCTAGCTAAGGTAATCACACACAAATATAAAATAAAAAGGTATACAGATTGTGAAGGAAAGAAAATAACTGTCACTATTTGCAGATGACATGATTGTCTACAAAAGAATCGACAAAAAACTCCTGAAACTATTAATAAAAAGTGATTATAGCAATATTGCAGAATTCAGTGTTCAAAAGGCAATTGCTTTCCTGTATACCAGCAATGAATGAATGGATTTAGAAATTAAAAACACAGTACCATTTGCATTAAGACCAAAAAAAGAGATGTGCTTTGGTATAAAACAAACAACAAAAAAATATGTACAAGATCTATATAAGGAAAACTAAAGACTATGATGATCAAAATCAAAGAATTAAATATGGAGAGATATTCCATTTTATGGATTGGAAGATTGAATAAGGTCAAGATATCAATTCTCTCCAACTTGTTTGAAAGATTCATCGCGATTTCAATCAAAATCCCAATAATTCCGTTTGTAGATACTGACAAACTGACTCCAGAGTTCATGTAAAGAGAGAAAAGACCCAGAAGAGGCAACTCAATATTAAGGGAGATAAATAAGTCAGAAGACTGACATTAGCCGACTTTAAGACTTACAATAAAGCTATGATAATCATGCAGTGTGATATTGGCAAAAGAATAGACAAACAAGGTGATGGAAATGAATAGACAGAGCAGAAATACACCCACATAAATGTGTCACCTGATTTTTAACAAAGGATGAAGAGCAATATGATGGAGAAAAGAGAATGCCTGTAACAAGTGGTTGGTACTGAAACAACTGGACATCCACATGCAAAAAAAAAAAAACAAAAAAAAACAATCTAGACACAGCCTTTATACCCTTCACAAAAATTAACCCAAAATGGGTCATAGACTTTGATTTAAAACACAAAACTATAAAATTCCTAGAAGATAACATAAGAGAAAGTCCAGGGATTTCCTCGTGGGTCCAGTGGTTAGGATTTCGTGCTCTCAATGCAGGGGATACTAATTCAGTCCTTTGTCTGGGAACTAAGATCCCACATACTGCACAGTGTGGCAAAGAAAAAAAAAATCCAAATGACGTTGAGTTCAGTGATGTGAAAGAAATCATCGATAAGCTGGACTTTATTAAAATGAAGATTTCTGCTCTGCAATAGATGGTGTCAAGAGAATAAAAAGACATGCCACAGATTGGTAGAAATCTTTGTAAAAGACATATCTGATAAGGACTCTTATCCAAAATATGGAAGGAACTCTTAAAACTCAACAATAAGAAAACAAACAAGCAAAAAGCCCAGTTATAAATTGGGACAATGACTTTAACAAACTTCCCAGTAAAGGAAATGTAAAGATGGCAAATCAACATATGAAAGATGCTCCATATTGTATGTCATTAGAGAAATGTAGACTAAGACCAAAAGGCGGTCCCACTACACGCCTGTTAGAAAGGCCACAGCTCCACGCACGGGTATCGCCGACTATCGGCGAGGATGTGGAGCAACAGAAACTGTCATTAACTGCTGCATGCTGAGTTGCTAAGTCCTGTCTGACTCTTTGTGACCCCATGGACTGTAGCCCGTCAAGCTCCTCTGTCCATGGGATTTCCCAGGCAGGAATACTGGAGCGGGTGGCCATTTCCTTCTCCAGGTGATCTTCCTGACCCAGAGATTGAACCCTCATCTCCTGCCTTATTAGCAGGCAGATTCTTTACCACTGAGCCACATGGGAAGCCCCATTAACTGCTGAGGGGGATATTAAATGATACAGCTTCTTTGGAAGAGAGTTTGGTGGTTTCTTACAAAACTAAACATACACTTACCATACATTTCAGCAATCAAGTGTTAGAGTTACTGAGTTGTGTCCAGCTCTTTGTGACCCCATGGACTGTAATCTGCCAGGCCCCTCCATCCATGGGGTTTTCCAGGAAAGAATACTGGAGTGGGTTGCCATTTCCAGGGTCAGCAATCAAACTACTTATTATTTACCCAAAAAGGTTGAAAACTTATGTATACACAAAAACCTGCATACAGTTGTTTAAGCAACCTTATCAATAATTGCCAAAACTTGGAAGCAACCGAGATGTCCTTCAGTAGACACATGGATAAATAATCTGGAGTATATTTCAACAACAGAATGTATTCAGTACTAAAAAGAAATGAGCTATCTAGCCATGAAAAAACATGGAAGAGATTTAAATGCATATTACTAAGTGTAAGATGCCAGTCTGAAAAGGCTAAGTATTGTATGATTCCAAATATATGACATCCTGGAAAAGGATAAGACTGTGGAAACACTAAGAGGAGGGCATGGCAACTTACTCCAGTATTCTTGCCTGGAGAATCCCATGGACAGAGAAGCCTGGTGGGCTTCTGTGACAGTCCATAGGGTCACAAAGAGTTGGTCACGACTGAAGTGACTTAGCACGCACAAACCCATGGAGACAGTATAAAGGTCAGAAGCTATCAGGGCTAAAGGGAGCTGAAGAGAGAAGTAAGAAAAGCACAAATGACTTTTAGGGCAGTGAAACTACTGTGCATAATATTGAAAAGGTGGGTATGTAAGTATAAATTTGTTCAAACCGCTAAAGTATACAACAGCAAGGGTCAGCCTACGGTGAATTATGGACTTTAGATGATGAGGATGTGTCAGGATGGAATTATCAATTTTAATAAAGTGCCACTTTAATGGAGGATCGGAGAAGGCGATGGCACCCCACTCCAGTACTCTTGCCTGGAAAATCCCATGGATGGAGGAGCTGCACTCCATGGGGTCGCTAAGAGTCAGACACGACTGAGCGACTTCACTTTCACTTTTCACTTTCATGCATTGGAGAAGGAAATGGCAACCCACTCCAGTGTTCTTGCCTGGAGAATCCCAGGGACGGGGGAGCCTGGTGGGCTGCCGTCTATGGGGTCGCACAGAGTCGGACACGACTAAAGTGACTTAGCAGCAGACTTAGCAGTTAATGGAGGATATTGATATTGGGGGAGTCTACACACGGGTGAAGCCAGGAGAAATGGGAAATCTCTGTACCTCCCATTCAATTTTTAAAAATGAATGAATGAATGAACCTTTGGCTGCTCATGGGCTTTCTCTAGCCACAGCGAGAGGGGCTACTCTTTAGTTGTGGTGCATGGGCTTCTCACTGTGGTGGCTCCTCTTGTTGCGGAGCATGCGCTCTAGGCCACCCGGGCCTCAGTAGTTAGTTATAGCTCCCAGGCTTTACAGTAGACTCAATGGTTGCGGTAAACAAGCCTAGTTGTTCCACACTGTGTGGACTCTTCCTGAGCCAGGGATTGAACCTGGGTCCCCTTAACTGACATGCAGATTCTTAACCATTGGACCACCAGGGAAGTCTTCCATTCAATTTTGCTGGGAAACTAAAGAATAAATTATATTTAAAATCAAAAGGTAGTGATTTAAAAAAAAAATGCTAGTCAGTGGTCAGGCCCAGGAAAAGCCTTATCAACATTTAAGGAGACCAGATCTCATCCTTAGAACATTAAAAAATGGCTGGTGGATGTTGTGTTAGTTTCCTATGACTTCTGTAACAAACGACCACAACCTAGGGACTTAAGAGAAATTTGTCCTCTCATAGTTCTAAAGGACAAAAGTCCAAAATCAAGGTAGGGGCGGTCCTGTGCCTCCTTTGAAGACTCTAGGGGATTTTTTTTCCTCTTCCATCTTTGCCTGGTTCCAGTATTCCTCAGCTGTGTCTACCAACAAATCTCTCCATCTCTGTTTCTGTCTTCACCCTGCCTTCTTCTCTGTGGATAAGGAAACTTGTCATTGGATTTATGGCCCACCCAGCTAATGCAGGATGATCTCCTGGATTAAGTTAAGATCCTTAACTTAGTTGTATCTGCAAGACCTCTTTTGCAAATAAGGTCACATTCACAGATTCTGGGGATTACGACATGGACCTAGGTTTTCAGGGACCACCACTCAACCTACGGCAATGTTAAGCTATATAACACACATCCGTAGGGTTGCTGTGTTAGTTAAGGCTCCTTAAGTGCCATATGAAATCTACTCTGGCTGAACAAAGCCAAGAAAGGGAGTAAGGAAAAGAGGGTTATTGGAATACTACTGAGGTCACAAAGTTGACAAGAAGTGGACAAGCTGACTTTAGAGAGGTCCATCCAGAGCAGCTCTCAGGACCTCAGCAGTGAAAATTCATGAATTATGCTTTAGACCAGGGGTTGTCAAGTATTTTCTATCAATGACCATTGTATATCTTTTCAGCTTTGTGGGCTACACAGTGTCTGTTGCAACTATTCAAATTTGCTGTTGTTTGTGAAAGCAGCCATAGACAAGATGTAAATTAATAACTATGGCTGTTTTCCAATATTTATTGCATGTTTATTAATAAAACTTTCCAACTTTATTTTCTAAAACAGAAAAGGATTTGATTCAGTTCAGTTCAGTCACTCAGTTGTGTCTGACTCTGCAACCCCATAGACTGCAGCACACCAGGCTTCCCTGTCCATCACCAACTTCTGGAGTTTGCTCAAATTCATGTCCATCGAGTCGGTGATGCCATCCAACCATCTCATCCTCTGTCATCCCCTTCTCCTCCTGCCCTCAATCTTTCCCAGCATCAGGGTCTTTTCCAATGAGTCAACTCTTCGCATCAGGTGGCCAACGTATTGGAGCCTCAGCTTCAGCATTAGTCTTTCCAATGAATATTCAGGGCTGATTTCCTTTAGGATGGACTGGTTGGATCTCCTTGCAGTCCAAGGGACTCTCAAAAGTCTTCTCCAACTCCACAGTTCAAAAGCATCAATTCTTTGGCATTCATGTTTCTTTAGGGTACAACTCTCACATCCATGCATGACTACTGGAAAAACCATAGCTTTGACTAGACAGACCTTTGTCATCTATTTGTCAATTACTTTAGCTATCTCCTATAAGCGGAATTATTGTTTGTCTTTTTGTGACTGGCTTAGTTCATGTAAGTGCTTCACTGGTAGCTCAGATGGTAAAGAATCTGCCATAACGTCCTCAAGTTTCATCTATGTTATAGCAGGTGATCAGACCTCCTTCCTTGTGAAGGCTGAGTAATATCCCATTGTTGTATAGACCACGTTTTGCTTATTCAGTCATCCATCAGTGGACACTCGGGCTGCATCCACTTCTATTCTTCACTATTGTGAATCGTGTTGCTACAAACATGAGCGTACAAATATCTCTTTTAGTTCTTTGAGATATATACTCAGAAGTGGAATTTCTGGATCATATGCTAATTCTATTTTTAATTCTTTGACGTTGCTGCACTTTACAATGCTACCCTTGCTGACTTTTTTTTTTTTTTTTTTTGGTCCTCTTGTCCACCAATTGTCAAGAGTGAGATACTAAATTTTCCAATGATTGTTGTTGAATTTTCTATTTTTCCTTTCAATTCAGTCAGTCTTTCCTTCATTTACTTTGGGTTAACCGATAGAAGTTGACACATACATATATATTTATAATTGTTACACCTAACTCTTGTATTGACTCATTTATCATTATGATTTATCTGTAAGACTTAAAGTCTCTTCATCTGATACTGATAGAAAAAACTCCAGCTCTCTTTGGTTACTGTTTGCCTGGTATACCTTTTTTCTATCCTTTTACCTTCAACCTACTTGTGTCTTTGAATCAGAGTGTTTCTGTTAAAAACAGCACATGGTACAGTCTTGCTTTTTCATTCAGTCTCACAGTCTCTGTCTTTAGAGGTTTTTAGTCTTTGCACATTTAATGACATTCCTGATATGATTGGATTTATGCCTATTATTTTGCTCTTTGTTTTCTATTTGTCTTTTGTCTCTCTTCTTCTCCTTTACTGCCTTATTTTACATTAAATGTGTTTTCATGAACTACTTTATCACTTCATTCTTTTCTACTTTTTAAAAGTTATTTTTTTAGTGATTGCTCTGAGGGATTATAACCTGCATCTTAATTTAGCACAATCTGCTTCAAAATAATATTAACTTCATTTCAGCAAAATCTGGAAACTTTGCTTCACTATGTCTCAACCTCTATCTTTTGTGCTATTGCAAACCCAGCCATACAGTGTTACAAATAGTGCTTTGTCCAATCATATATTTTTTTAAAGGCAAGAGAAGAAATGGAATCTATTTAAAGAACCCTTTATATTTGCCATTCCTGGTTTTCTTCCATTCTTCTTGTGAATTCAAGTTATGGTCTAGCATCAATTTCCGCTTGAAGAACTTCCTATAGTATTTCTCATAAGGCAGGTCTGCTAGCAACAAATTCTCTCAGTCTTTGTTTATCTGAGAATGTATTCATTTCACCTTCATGCTTTATATTTGCTAAACAGGGAATTCTTATTTGATAATGTGTTTTGTTTCAGCATTTCGAGTATGTCATTCTGGTGCCTTTGGTCTCCATTGTTTCTGATGAGAAGTTAGTCATGAACCATATTCCCCTTGTTGCTTTTGGGCACAGAAGCCTTCTCAGGCAAAAAAAAAAAAAAAAAAAAATCTGATTTTCATACTGTTCTTACCTGAACTTTGGTGTATGTGTGTGTGTTAGTTGCTCAGTTGTGTCTGATTCTTTGTGACCCCGTGGACAGGCTCCTCTGTTTATAGGATTCTCCAGGCAAGAAAGAATACTGGAGAGGGTTGCTATTTCCTCCTCCAGAGGATCTTCCTGACCCAAGGATTGAACCCAGGTCTCCTGCATTGCAGGCGGATTCTTTATTGTCTGAGTCATCAGGGAAGCCCTAAATCAACTATACTCCAATACAAAATGAAAAAAAATTGTAATAAAAAAAAATGAGCATAGAAAAAAATAAATAAAATATTCCTGTTTTGAATTTCAAGAAAACTTTATCAGCACTTCTGTCACAAAAAAATGTCAGTTTTATCTTCATATTTAAATAATCTCTCTCCTTAGTAGATTTTCAGCTTCTTGATGGCATGCGTCATAGTCACCTTGGTCACCTTGCTTCCTCTGTGGTGTGTAACCTTGCATCTAGAAGTTCAGTAAGTATTTGTTCATTTTAATTGCATCATAGGGCACAAATTATAAGAAAAAATGAACATCTTGCAATCTTTGGATTCTTTTCTTTATGGTAAAGTGATTCAGCAAAGTTAAAAAGAAGAACATTGTGGATGTTTGGAGAATAGACTAAGTGAGGCTCCTGTAGTATCTCGGTGAGAGTGGAAACCTAGACAGTGGGTGGCAGAGGAGATGGACAGAAGCGAGAGATGTGAAGTGCATTTTTAAAGTGGGAATGAGGGACTTTCCCTGGTGGTGCAGTGGTTAAGAATCCTCCTGCCAATGCAGGGGAGACGGGTTTGATCCCTGGTCTGCCAAGATCCCATGTGCTGCGGAGCAACTAAGCCCTTTGTCCACAACCATTGAGCCTATGTGCTACCACTATTGAAGCCCACTTGTCTAGAGCCCATGCTCTGCAACAAGAGAACCCACCTCAAGGAGAAGCCCATATACCACAACAAAGAGTAGCCCCTGCTTGCTGAAACCAAAGAAAGCCCTTACAGCAACAGAGACCCAGCACAGCCAAACATAAATAAACAAGCAAATAAAAAGTAATAAAGTGGGACTGATAGAGGATTTACCTTTGGATTGGATGGAGGAGGGGAAAGAAGTTAAGGATGACTTGTAGGTGTTTAGGGTTGGTAACTGGAGCTGGTGGCTCCATTTCTTGAGAGGGGATGGAGGCAAAAGCACCAGGTTTGGGGTGCTCATGGAGATGCTGAGGTACCCATGGGGAAGCCTAATGGTGAAGTCAGGGGGCAGTTGGTTGGGTAGATACATGAGTTGAGATGAGCGAAGACACAAGGGCTGCAGGTACAAATTTGAGAGTTCCCAGCAGAGATGGCTTCAAAGATTGGGGGTGGAAAAGATCTCCTTGGGGAAAGTGGGGAAGGAAAGAGTCCAGGCCTGGGTCCTGAGGCTCCATGGTGCCTAGAGAACTAGTAGAGGGACCCCAGGGGAGGAAGTCTGAGACAGAGTGGCTGGGGAGGAGGAGGAAAACCAGGAAAGCGAGGGGCCGCCAGAGCCGAGGAAAGACAGCATTTCAAGGTCAGAGCCGCCCGTGCCAATTATTGTCAACAGATCAAACCAATAAAGTCTCAGAAGTGTTCTTTGGGTGGGAAAGGAGGGTTGCCATTGGCAGGTGTAGGTCAGTGGCATGAAGAAGACGGGAAGACAGAGAGGGGACTTCCCTGGTGGTCCAGTGGTTAAGAACCTGCCTCGCAATGCAGGGGATGAGAGTTTGATCCCTAGTTGGAGAACTAAGATCCCACAGGCCTAGTTGTGTGGCACAACTAGGCCTGTGCAGCACAATTAGAGACTGTGCACCGCAACAAAAGATCCTGCGTGTCATAAGGAAGATCCAGCATACCACATCTAAGAACTGACATGGCCAAATTAATAATTAATATAAAAACTCACATTAAAAAAAGAGAAGACAGAGGAGAGGGCTGAAGCATGACCAGAATATGAAGAACTTAAATATTGGGGTGTTTAATATACTGGATAAGACCATTCACTCTCTACCTGTCCAGCTTCCTAAGCCTCTCCTAAGTGTACTCACTTCATCCCCATGGCCATCAAGCCTCACCTGGACATTTCATCCACAACCTCCTAACTGATACCCAGCCTCTACTTTGCTCCCTTTAAGCCCTTTCTCTATGGGGCTAGAAGAACCTTCTGAAGACCCTACCTTTGATCATGCCACTCCTGTGTTTAGACACTTTTGATGGCTACCCATGACCCAGGGATAAAGTCCAAGCCACTTGTAAGTTTTTAGGTCATCTGGCTCCTGCCTAGATCTCAGTATTTCTCTGGCTCTCTCTTCCCATTTCATCTCTGCTCTTCGATCATTTTCTTTTACTGTCATCTTGTATTTTCTCTACTGTGCCCTACTCTCTTTGTCCTCCAGGTTCAAGTCTGAAGTCTCAGATTAGACATCATTGCCCTAGAAAGGCTTCCCTTGACCTCTATGAGGTCAAGCCCTCTCCTCTCCACACTTCTTCTATCATCAGAAATGACATTTCTTTTCTCTTTTCCACCATTAGCATTAGATGAACTGTTTCCACAATTATAGCTACATCACAGTCCATGACACTGAGTAGGCACTCAGTAAATATTTCTTTAATAGATTAAGTGAAACCACATTCTCATTCTCCACCAGAATTTTTCTGAAATAGGAAAATCTCTTAAAAGACTTTAGAGCCCTTATTTTCAGTAATGTAAACTAATTTGGACATTTTAGACGAGGCTTTTCAAAAACAACGGGTCAACAATATCTTAGGAGGTAAAACCTACAGACTCAATTTTTCTAAATCATCACTACTTATAGTCTGAATGCAATGCTTTCATTAGGGCTTGTTTGTTAATCTGCTTAATAGTAAGTAATCTTTTGGTTGAGAGAGAGGTAAGTTAAATAATCCCTGATTCCATAGAAGCAATTAGTTATACATACATTAATTTGCCTGCTTTCAACTCAGGTACTATTAAAAAAAAATACAACAGGAGAAGTAGTGGGAGTTTAACAGCCATCTATTCTTTGTGACATTTTCAGAAAGCAAATGAAAATAATCCCTGAAACAAGCCAACCGCAGGGACACTCGTTAACTTGATATGCTTTAATCTTGTGAATAGAAGCTGGAGCTGAGTCACTGAATCAAGAACTGCACACTCCCAGCTCTGGATGCCTGCAAGACATCCAGGCATGAGTGTTCCGACTGCACCTCCAATCAGCACGACCCAATCTGAACTCAGTATTGGGCTCGTGAGGGTCCCCTGCAAAACCTGTACAAACCCTGGACTCCCTACCTCTGTGGTCCTCCATGCCTGGCACAAGGCTGCAGGTCTCAGCAGCATCCTCCTGGGCAGGCTCCTTGGCCATTTCCAAAGCTGCCGCGTCCTCAGGACTTAACCCTGTGCTATATAGTAGGTCCTTGTCGTTTATCTATTTTTTATATATCGTTATTGTTCGGCAATTAAGTCATGTCCGACTCTTTGTGACCTCATGGACTGCAGCATGCCAGGCTTCCCTGTCCATCACCAACTCCTGGAGCTTGCTCAAACTCACGTCCATCAAGTCGGTGATGCCATCCAACATCTCATCTTCTGTCACCCCCTTCTCCTTTTGCCCTCAATCTTTCCCAGCATCAGGGTCTTTTCTAATGAGTCAGTTCTTTGCATCAGGTAGCCAAAGTATTGGAGCTTCATATTGGAGCTATATATTTTATATATAGTAATGTGTAATGTGTAATTTGAATGCAGAGTTCCAAAGAATAGCAAGGAGAGATAAGACTTCCTCAGCGATCAGTGCAAAGAAATAGAGGAAAACAATAGAATGGAAAAGACTACAGATCTCTTCAAGAAAATTAGAGATATCAAGGGAACATTTCATGCAAAGATGGGCTCAATAAAGGACAGAAATGGTATGGACCTAACAGAAGCAGAAGATATTAAGAAGAAGTGGCAAGAATACACAGAAGAACTATACAAAAAAGGTCTTCACGACCCAGATAATCACAATGGTGTGATCACTCACCTAGAGCCAGACATCCTGGAACGTGAAGTCAAGTGGGCCTTAGGAAGCATCACTATGAACAAAGCTAGTGGAGGTGATGGAATTCCAGTTGAGCTATTTCAAATCCTAAAAGATGATGCTGTGAAAGTGCTGCACTCAATATGCCAGCAAATTTGGAAGACTCAGCAGTGGCCACAGGACTGGAAAATGTCTATTTTCATTCCAATCCCAAAGAAAGGCAATGCCAAAGAATGTTCAAACTACCGCACAATTTCACTCATCTCACATGCTAGCAAAGTAATGCTCAAAATTCTCCAAGCCCGGCTTCAACAATATGTGAACCGTGAACTTCCAGATGTTCAAGCTGGTTTTAGAAAAGGCAGAGGAACCAGAGACCAAATTGCCAACATCTGCTGGATCATTGAAAAAGCAAGAGAATTCCAGAAAAACATCTATTTCTGCTTTATTGCCTATGCCAAAGACTTTGACTGGGTGGATCACAACAAATCATGGAAAATTCTGAAAGAGATGGGAATACCAGACCACCTGACTTGCCTCTTGGGAAATCTGTATGCAGGTCAGGAAGCAACAGTTAGAACTGGACATGGAACAACAGACTGGTTCCAAACAGGGGAAGGCGTACGTCAAGGCTGTATATTGTCACCCTGCTTATTTAACTTATATGCAGAGTACATCATGAGAAATGGTGGGCTGGAGGAAGCACAAGCTGGAATCAAGATTACTGGAAGAAACATCAATAACCTCAGATATTCAGATGACACTACCCTTATGACAGAAAGTGAAGAACTAAAGAGCCTCTTGATAAAAGTGAAAGAGGAGAGTGAAAAAGTTGGCTTAAAGCTCAACATTCAGAAAACTAGGATCATGGCATCTGATTTCATCACTTCACGGCAAATAGATGGGGAAACAATGGAAACAGTGACAGACTTTATTTTGGGGGGCTCCAAAATCACTGCAGATGGTGACTTCAGCCATGAAATTAAAAGATGCTTTCTCCTTGAAAGAAAAGCTATGACCAACCTAGACAGTTTATTAAAAAGCAGAGATATTACTTTGCCAACAAAGGTCCATCTAGTCAAGGCTATGGGTTTTCCAGTAGTCATATATGGATGTGAGAGTTGGACTATAAAGAAAGCTGAGTGCCAAAGAAGTGATACTTTTGAACTGTGGTGTTGGAGAAGACTTTTGAGAGTCCCTTGGACATGAAGGAGATCCAACCAGTCCAACCTAAAGGAAATCAGTCCTGAATATTCATTGGAAAGACTGATGCTGAAGCTGAGGCTCCAATACGTTGGCCAACTGATGCGAAGAGCTGACTCATTGGAAAAGACCCTGATACCCACCACTCTGCTGTGGGTGTGTGACTTGCAGCAAACTAATCAGATCGTTTTCCAAAGGCTCTTTCAGCTTCACTCATGGGAAAAGACCCTGATGCTGGGAAAGATTGAAGGCGGGAGGAGGAGGGGATGACGGAGGATGAGATGGTTGGATAGCATCACCGACTCGATGGACGTGAGTTTGAGCAAACTCCAGGAGTTGGTGATGTACGGGGAAGCCTGGTGTGCTGCAGTCCATGGGGTTGCAGAGTCGGACATGACCGAGCGACTGAACTGAACTGAACTCAATGTGTATATGTTAATCCCAAACTCCTGATTTGTTCCCTCCCTTTCCCCATGTTTGGTTTTTATGTCTGCGAGTCTATATCTGCCTTGTAAGTCCATTTGTATCATTATTTTAGATTCCACATATAAGTGATATCATAAACCATTGTTGCCCTTCTCTTGAGCCCAGGAGTCACGTGAAGAAAGTGATGCTCAGAGGACCAAAAGTCCTGGTGAGAAAGACATGGGACCAGAAACCAGGCCCTGTGTGAGTCTAGTTTGAAACTTCTACCTATCTAGAGCCAACATCCCTGGGGCCCAGCCAGGTTGCTTTGGGGGATCAACTCCAGCGGTTCCCTCTGCAACGTATAGGTCGCCCTCTGCACCCCGCCCCTTCGCTCCGACCACGCCCCTCCACCTGGCCCCGCCTCTCCGCCGGGATCCTGAGCTTCCCGCCTGGGGACGAGGCGCGCGTCCGCAGGGGGCGGGGCCTCGGGGCCGCGCGTGCGCTCGCCGGTTCACCGTGCGCATGCTCAGTGTTCTCGCGCGCGCTCGCGAGAGAGGATGGCGGGGGCCGCGCCGGGCGCCATCATGGACGAGGACTACTTCGGGAACGCGGCCGAGTGGGGCGACGAGGCGGAAGGCGGCCAGGTGAGGGGGGGCACCGGGCACCCCCGACGAGGAATGTTGGTCCCCGACGCTGGCTGGCCGCCCCTGCCCCCGCCGCGTGATCCAAGCACAGCCCGCCCCGCCCCCTCCCGCCGCGCGCTTCGCCCCTGCCTCGAGCCCGCCCCTCTTGTTGCCGCCACGGGGACCCACCGCGCCGCCTCTGGGGGCGGGGGCGTGGGGCGATGACCTGGTCCCCGCAGGGACAGGCACGGGCGCCGCCCCCCAGTCGTCACCCGAGCTGACCCTCCGACCACCGTGGGGCGGCCTCGGAGGCGGGTCCGGGGAATTCTTAGCCCCCTGGGCGGGGCGAACACAAGCTCCAAAGAGAAGGATGGGGCTCAGACAGTTTAAAAAGTAGTCATACTTTAAAAAAAAAAAAAAATCCAACTCAGCATCAGGAGTGGGGAAAAGTGCAACTTTGGACTTTCTCACACGTGCTTTACTGTTTGTAAACCACACTCTTGGCGTTCTGGCTGATTCAGTCAGTCCTTGGCCTAAGTAATGACAAAAGGATTGTCCATCCTTGACCTTCAAAAGTTTGCTGTGGATGGTGAGGGGGCGGTCACAAGCTTCTCTTCTGAAGTCAGGGCTGCAGGTCCCAAACTGGGCGCTCTCGCTCGGCCAGGGGACCCCAACCTGATTCTGATCCGAAGACCCTGCCGAAGTGATGTTTGAATCCCAGCTTCTCAGGCTTCTCCCTTGGGGACTGGAAAGCAGTTGGTTTAGAGGGCAGGAGGCGAGGAACCTGCCTTTTGTTTATCTGTTTATTTAACATTTATTGGAGTATAGTTGCCTCCATGGTGGGTCAGCGGTAAAGAATCTGCCTTCAGTGCAGGAGATGCAGATTGGATCCCTGGGTCTAGAAGATCCCCTGGAGGGGTATGGCTGCCCAGTCCAGTATTCTTGCTTGGGTAATCCCATGGACAGAGGAGCCTGGGGACTACAGTCCATGGGGTCACAAAGAGTCAGACACAACTGAAGTGACTTTTAATGCAGGGGGTCTAGTTTTTTTAGTGTTGTGTTAGTTTCTAGGGTGGAACCTACCTTTTGAACAGGAGTCAAGGTTAGGTGTGTGTGGGACAATCGAAGTTATGTTTTAAAGGAAAAAAGCCTGCAGCGGCATGTTCTCCCTTGAAAGAGGCAGGTGGGGCACAGGAAGACATCGAAGCCAGGGTGCAGGGGTGCAAAGGTGGGCACTGTTTTCCAGGACCTGAAAGGAGGCCTGTGTGCTTAGATGTCTGGTGGAAGCAGTGGGTTCTAAAGGGCCTTTGAGAGCTGCTGAAAAGCATGACTTGTTCAAGAGTTGGAGCAGGGAGTGACACTCCAAGATTTGAGTGTTGGCTCATTCCATGGTGTTGGAGGCTTAGAGTGGAAGGATAGAGTCAGATTTAGCTAACCTAAAATCTGGGCTGGTCAGATGATTTCATGCATTTTCTCATTCCACGGACAAAATACTGAGTTGGGTATTACTCTGCTCATTTTGTAAATGAAGAAAGTGAGACAGGAGGACCTGGTCCTGCCCATAGTCAGAAAAGTAATACATGAAGGAAGGGGATCTCACCTACATCTTTTGTCTCCATTACCACTCTAGCAGATGCTGGACCACCAAGGTGATCCAGAAGAGAGACACGTAGGGTATCAGTCAGTTCAGTGGTGGGTGGTTCAAGCATTTGTTCAAAATGCCCTAGTATTTGTCACATTAAGGCTTCCAATCATAGTGATACACCTGGGGCATGTCTGAGGGCTGTCTAGTCAGTGCCCTCATTTTATAAACTGAGGGCTCATGCTGTTTTGAATAGCAGAGCCAAGCCTAGACCCCACAGACAGGGGCTGACGGCGGGGTCTGGGGTGAGAAGGGACATGCACTGGTTTGGGTCTCAAACTTTTACTCAGATGCCCACTTTACCACTAACTAGGCTGGTAGCCCCAGCCAACTCCCCACCCCCAACCCGTGACACTTAATCTGTGAGACAGAGGAGACTGACCAGACATTTGTAAAGGCTTCTCTGAGAACACATTGGGCTCTGTAACACGTTCCTGCCAAACCCTAAAACACAGTTCTCCCTTGAAAGAGGCAGGTGGGGCATAAGAAGACATAGAAGCCAGGGTGCAGGGGTGCAAAGGTGGGCTCAGTTTTCCAGGACCTGAAAGGAGGCCTGTGTGCTTAGTTGTCTGGTGGAAGCCTCCCCAAAGTGAGGGGACGCTTACTTTGGGGAACTTGAAGCACGATCCTGATCTGGCCCCACTAGGCTCCCACGATGGAGGGTGGACTAGATGTTCATTTCACGTTCAGTCTAACCATGACTGTGGAGGAGGGAGAGAAAGCCAGCCAGTTTAATGATCCCTGGCCCATCTCTTACCGCAATGTGTAAGGGTCAGTTGCACTGAGGTTGGTCTCTCCTACTAGTTTGTAAACTACAATAATTTTCCTAGTGACAAGTACAGTGCTCAGTACAGAGTGAATGTTCAAAGAGCATCTGCTTGTTGGTATAACAGTGTTAAAGCTGGACAGACCTTGGGGTCATTGAGTCCATCGCCTCCACATCCTCATCCTGCTTTGCCCTTAGATTCAGTGAATGGCCTAAAATAACTTCTGTGCAGAATGGGGACTAGAGTCCAAACAGCAGATGGATGTTGTATCTTCCAGAACCGCTTCATCAGTCTTTGCTGGGAAGCTTTCCGTGGCACATAAGAGAGAGTAATAGTGGAGACAGTAATCGTAGCTGAAATATGCTGAATTCTTACTGAATGTCAGGTACTAGGCATGGCTTTTCCAGAAATCAGCTCGTGGGATCTCACAGCAGCCCAGTGGGCAAGGGCACTGCTCTTACCTTTGTTCAGGAAAAGAGAAACAGGTACTGGATAAGGTGTCCTCATGAGATGCAGTAACTTCTGTGACCCCCGTACACGTTACGCAAGCGTGGAGTCATGCTGCAGGCCCACTTGGTTATGATTCTCAATTCCGTTCTCTTGGTCACTTGTTACTTGAAAGTTAAATGAAATGATAAATGTGGAATGCTTGACGTGGATAGCGTTACATGGGCTTAAGGTGAAATTTCAGGGTGTCTGTGGTAATGAAAAAGTAAACTGGCTCTTTCTGCCAACCACAGGAGGATGACTATGGAGAGGGAGAAGATGACGCCGAGGTCCAGCAGGAGTGCTTACATAAGTTTTCTACCCGGGATTACATAATGGAGCCCTCCATCTTTAACACTCTGAAGAGGTACATGAGAAAGTCTGGCTGCGTTGGGAGGAGAAAGCTGCATAAGAGACCCAGAGATGACATGTAAAGTCAGAGGGACATGATGCATGAGTGGAGGGCTTCCAGGGGCCCCCACTTTAAAAGCATGAACAACCCATCTTCCTCCTCCCTCCTCGCTGTTGCTGTCTGTCCGCATGCCCTCTGCGTCCATTCGAGTGCCACAGCTTGTCTGTCACTTTTCTAGGTATTTTCAGGCAGGAGGATCTCCAGAAAACGTTATCCAGCTCTTGTCAGAGAACTACACGGCTGTGGCACAGACCGTCAACCTGCTGGCCGAGTGGCTCATCCAGACAGGTGCTTTGTGGGGGGCCTAGGGCCTGCCTGTTCCCCACCCCCATCTTTCCAATTGGATCAGTTTTTTTTTAACTTTATTTTATATTGGAGTATAGTTGATTAACAATGTTCTCTTGTTTTCAGGTGTACAGCAGATTTACTTATACCTATACATGTATCTTTTCTTTTTCAAATTTTTTCCCATTTAGGTTGTTACATAATATTGAGCAGAGTTCCCTGTGCTGTACAGTAGGTCCTTGTTGGTTATCCATTTTAAATATAACAGTGTGTACATGTTGATCCCAAACTCCCTAACTGTCCCTTCTCCCGCCCTTCCCATTCTCTCAAGTCTGTGAGTCTGCTTTGTAAATAAGTTCATTTGTATCATTTATTTTTTGATTCCTCATATAAGCTATATCATATGATACTTGTCTTTCTCTGACTTAGTTCACTCAGTAGACAAGTCTCTAGGCCCATCCATGTTGCTGCAAATATGGATCATTATAATGCTGATAAATGGGAAAGCTTTTGTTTGTTTTTCTGGTTTTAAGACTTCTGTAAGTAAGAGGGACTTCCCTGGTGGTCCAGTGGCTAAGATTCCACGCTCCCAGTGCAGAGGACCTGGGTTCAATCCTTGGTCCAGGAACTAGATCCCACATGCCTCAACAAAAGATGTCATGTGCTACAACTAAGATTCGGTGCAACAAATAAATAAATAAATAAAGACTTCTCTAAGTAAGAATTGAACTTCTTACCCATTTTCATTTGCTTGATTGAATAATTGAGGTTTACAGAGAGCTTGCGAATGTAATTCTCATTGAGCTGTTTCCTGCCATGTTGGAGAATTAGAGGGTGTATGTTCAGTGTACCATTTTTAAGAAGTCTGTTACAGCGAGCAGTGGATGATGGGTAATTGAGGACCAGGTATGATTATGGCTTTTAGCTAATACGATCAAAGTAGGGCCTTACTGGAAATCGGCTCCTTTGAGTAGGGATGATATTGTGGGGTAAGTGCTGCCCAGAAGCAAGTCGATTTGCTGCTGTCATGGTTCTGGCCTCTTGGCCGGCATCTGTTCTGTGGTGGGGGCTGTTCTTCTGTCATCCTCCCTATTTTGGCAATCTGTCCTTGTTCCCTGCAACCTCAGAAGACGTCACCGTGCTTTACACGTAAACGAGCACCTGTGTCTGTTTCGCCCTGGTCTCCTTTTGGGGTCTTGCCAATATGTTAAATACATGTAATATTAATTTTAATAAGAAACTCCAAATCCTAAATGGTTAGAAGCAGTTTTGTAATATATGATTTGCACATGGACTTTTGATCTACTTTCTCTGAAGTAACATGAACTGAGAAGTAGCCATTCTCTATCTCGTTGCTTTCATTCTCTTCCAGGTGTTGAGCCAGTGCAGGTTCAGGAGACTGTGGAAAATCACCTGAAGAGTTTACTGATCAAACATTTCGACCCCCGCAAAGCAGACTCTATCTTTACTGAAGAAGGAGAGGTGAGGAACGTCCCCCCTCTACCCCGGCTCCTGGCGCACGTTGCTGGCTCCACATGCCCACCGGCACCTGGCATTGCCAGTCATGAGAGAGCTGGGGGCTGCAGTCAGGCTGGGAGGCCCAGCTTCTGAATCGCCTGCTAAATGCCCCTGCTTGGGGCGCGAGAGGCTGGAGCGTCTAAAGTTGGGGTGGAGGTGGGAGGGCATCCCCTGGCTCTACCACTCAGCCCCATATGACCTCACCAGCCCTGGGCCTGCTTCCTCCTGCACAGGATACCACAGCTGAAGCCAGGAGCCCAGGGACTCCTCTGTGATTGTTGGCACAATGTAATCTTCACTTAAGCTAGAGCCAGGCCTCTTACCTTGCTGTTTGTTTGTTATCAGACCCCTGCTTGGCTTGAACAAATGATTGCACACACCACCTGGAGAGACCTTTTTTACAAGCTGGCTGAAGCCCACCCAGACTGTTTGATGCTTAACTTCACTGTTAAGGTAGGAAGGATCCTGGAGTCAGAGAAAAGATAAAGGTACTTATGAATGAGGGTTACTTTGAGTTGGTTGGTTGGTGGTCTGTTCCCTCTGAAAAGGTCCTATGTGCTTTTTTGGTAAAGATCTTCATCGTTTCACTTTAGTAAGTCTTGTTAAATGTTGAGAAAGAAAAGCACAGAATGTGTATATTTTGGGGTCGACATGGACTGTGTTTTAGGGTTTGGCAGGAATGTGTTACAGAGCCCAATGTGTTCTGAGAGGAGCCTTTACGAATGTCGGGTCAGTCTCCTCTGTCTCACAGATTAAGTGTCACGGGTTGGGGGTGGAGAGTTGGCTGGGGCTACCAGCCTAGTTAGTGGTGGAGTGGGCACCCGAGTAAAAGTTGGAAATGCAAAACCAGTGCACGTCCCTTCTCACCCCAGAGCCCGCCATCATCCACCTTCCTGTGGACCTGTGACCATGGCTCATGTGTTTGGCTTCTTATTTCCGTGTTGTAGCTTATTTCTGACGCAGGATACCAAGGGGAGATCACCAGTGTGTCCACAGCCTGCCAGCAGCTGGAGGTGTTTTCTAGAGTGCTCCGTACTTCTCTAGCTACCATTTTGGATGGAGGAGAAGAAAACCTTGAAAAAAATCTCCCCGAGTTTGCAGTAAGTTCTTTACTTTATGTGGCTCAGATTAGAAGTAGGCCATTTGGGGTCATGTGTTTTCAAAAGCAAAATGCTCTTTACTCTGGAGAATGTCTGGGTCAGAGGTCACCTCCCCAGAAGGTGCTGAACTGTTGGCATCTGACTCCCATCTGCCTTTGCTGTTGCTGTGGTCACAAAGCCCAAACACGCTCTTCTCTCCATTCTGCAGAAGATGGTGTGCCACGGGGAGCACACGTACCTGTTCGCACAGGCCCTGATGTCTGTGCTGGCTCAGGAGGAGCAGGGGGGCTCGGCTGTGCGCAGGATTGCACAAGAGGTTCAGCGCTTCGCCCAGGAGAGGTGAGAGGTGGTGTCTCTGCTCTCTCACCCCACACCATTGCCCTGTTTCCACAACTGAAAACCCTAGGTCCTCCTGTTTTGATATAACTTCCTCTTACCCGTAGAGCTGGGAAAGAGCTTGCGTTCTAAAGTTTTGCTTTGATGAATATTTTGTAAAGGATTTACTTACAGTTTAATTCACTGTATTTATGAATTTATTTATTCCCAATATATTGGGACTCATCAGTAGCAGATGACAGTAGTCTTGAAACAGTTCTTCAGTGGTCCGCTTGTTAGGTTGTGGTCCATCTTTTACAGAACAGAATGATTAGCTTTATTAGCTAATAAAAGTTTATTTTTACTAATTAGCTTTATTTTCTACTCATGGAGTCTTAAGATACTGAAAAGTGCATGGTTCCTTTTAGGAAGCCCGTAAGCTGCACTGGATCCTTTTTTCCCAGTTAGCTCCAAATGTTTTCATGGGTCAGTAGGTAAAAAAATACCAGTGGACGAGAGAAATATGAAAAAACAAAGAGATTCCAACAATTCAAAGCATAAATGTGAAAGGCGGGAGGGAGAGAAGGTAGGAGAGGGCCGGGCAGGGAGCCACCTTATCGATGACGGGATATGTGATATTGTTTCATCAAGAGGCCACGACGCCAGTCAAATCACACTGGCACTGGGCACAGCTGCCTCCTACCCCCGGGCGTGCCAGGCCCTTGGGGCCATGCTGTCCAAGGGAGCCCTGAACCCGGCCGACATCACAGTCCTGTTCAAGATGTTTACGAGCATGGACCCGCCCCCTGTTGAACTCGTGAGTGGCCTTTCATTTTAACCATAAGGTGGGACACCCTCAATGCCAACTGGAAGTATATTCTTTTGGAACGTTGGTGCTCCTCTTAGTTCTTTCAAGTTAGGGAGTGCACGTGCCTGTTGAGATGTTCCTGTCCTTTGCCTGGTGCTTATCACGTCCTCAGTCCTCAAGCCCCCTGGAGCACTCTCAGCGAAGGACCTGAGCTGGCACTCCTGCGTGGGCGTGTGTGGACTCACCCCCATCTCGTTCCTGCTTTCGTTTTCACTGAGTTGTGTTTCTTTTCAGATCCGGGTACCCGCCTTCCTGGACCTGTTCATGCAGTCACTCTTTAAACCCGGGGCCAGGATCAACCAGGACCACAAGCACAAGTATATCCACATTTTGGCATATGCAGCGAGCGTGGTGGAGACCTGGAAGAAGGTAGTGTCTATGCTGAGAGCGCACGGGCTTTAGGGAGACATGAACCACCTCTGTTTGGTGTTATGTGTGAATTTTGGCTGTAGAGTCACAGGCCCAACTACTGTCTGAAATGTCTTTTCTGGTGTTTCTGCATAAAATAGCCAACGTGCTCAGTGTCTTAAGGAAATGTGCATCGCATCTATGATCCTAATTCAAACTGTAATCTGAAGTGTGACTAAAGAAATGAAACTGATTCCCTAGGACACTGACAGACACAGGTCCCCCTGGTCTGCAGTGTGTGTTCGCTGTGTGACAGGGACACTTGACTTCAGAAACAGGGGTTTGCAGAGGGAAGGGTGGAGGCTGGGTTACCCCGACTTCAAGGACACGGATGCCATCAGGATTCACCAGCTTGCTGTGTTTTCAGAACAAGCGTGTCAGCATCAATAAAGACGAGCTGAAGTCCACGTCAAAAGCTGTTGAGACTGTTCACAACCTGTGTTGCAACGAGAACAAGGGGGCGTCGGAGCTCGTGGCTGAGCTGAGCACCCTTTATCAGTGCATCCGGTGAGCAGATGAAGGTTCTAGATGTAATTATCTGGGGAGGAGCTGGTTTGAATTTTCATATTAACAGCTCAAAATATATCACAAAAGATTCAGAGGTACTTATTCATTTAATTTGTTTTCTCTTCTGTAAATATATAGAGAGAATTTTGTTTTAGCAGTATGAGTAATTTTCAGATATTTACCTGCCAGAAATCTGTTCACAAATTAGACTAAGAAGAAGGAAGACCAACCAGAATTAAAAAATTGCTTTGAAGAAGAGGGTCTATTCAAAGTAAAAGTTAGACCAACAGAATTTTGCCTGGATAGATGTGTGTTATGCCAGTTCTGTGAGCACTCACTAGGAAAGCTTACGCACAGCTGTCCTCTTAGGCATGTGAATTTTTGTCTGTTAATTTGTACTAGAGACTAAGAGCTTGCTTCAGCCCAGTCCACCAAGCTCTCAGAGTGCTGCGTTAATGGCTTTCTTCTTCTAAACCAGCGACGTTGGTCTAAAGTCAGTAGAGCGTGGGTTTCGGGTTCTGGTGCCCCACTCTCATCAGCCTGTTTGCACTTATGGCGTCTCCCTCGCAGAGCATGTCGAAGAGTGAAGTGATAGGCTAGACTGAGGTGTTTGGTTTCGGTGTTTGCATTCTGCCTTGTTTCCCCGTAGGTTTCCAGTGGTGGCCATGGGGGTGCTGAAGTGGGTGGACTGGACTGTGTCGGAGCCGAGGTACTTCCAGCTGCAGACTGACCACACGCCAGTGCACCTGGCGCTGCTGGATGAGGTAGGGGCTGCGAGGCGCTCGAAGAGCTCTGCGTCCTCCCCTCCCACGTGTCTTCCCTGCCTTCAGAGGACAGTCTTTTCAAAGCTAGTTATTTCTACTCCAAATGAGGAGTTTCCGTTTAAGGAATTAGTTTCGTTGACTCTGTAGACTTCTCAGTTTCTATCAAGTGTTCCTGAGAGGATGAGGAACGGGACAGAAGTTGACTGGCCCCAGGAACCACTGTTTTCCGCCACGAGTTGTGTTTGGTGGCGCTTCCCTGAGGCCTATGGGGAGCCCGGAGCCGCAGCCATGTGGCTCAGGGTGGCTCCCTCTGGCCTCTCTAGATCAGCACTTGCCATCAGCTCCTGCATCCCCAGGTCTTGCAGCTGCTGGTGAAGCTCTTCGAGACAGAGCACTCGCAGCTGGACGTGATGGAGCAGGTGAGTGGTGGCCTAGGGTGAGCTGGGCAGTGGGGAGATGGCCCTTCTCAAACTTGTCACCCCACACCCGCAGCTTGAGTTGAAGAAGACCCTCCTGGACAGGATGGTGCACCTGCTGAGCCGGGGCTACGTGCTTCCCGTGGTCAGTTACATCCGCAAGTGTCTGGAGAAGCTGGACACTGACATTTCCCTCATTCGCCACTTTGTGACCGAGGTCAGTGCCCTGGCAGTGCCCTTTGGGCTTGATGTTGTCACCTTGCACCCAGCAATAGTCACGGTGATGACAGTGATGTGGATACTGGTCTGTCAGGCACCTCCTATCTGCAGGAGCTGTTAGACCTTTATGAGCCCTGCCCGTCTTCATGTTGGAGTTGGGATGGCCTCCAGGAAGAAGGGGTGGGCGTGGGGACGGGTGGGGTCCCTCCACGCTGCTGCCCTCTGACCAGCTCACAGGCTGTGCTCCCACAGGTGCTGGATGTCATCGCGCCCCCCTACACCTCTGACTTCGTGCAGCTTTTCCTCCCCATCCTGGAAAACGATAGCATTGCTGGCACCATTAAAACCGAAGGTGAACATGACCCCGTGACGGAGTTCATAGGTAAGGCTGGCGTGAGCATCTCTGGGCTGCAGTTTTCATGTCGTCATTTCCCTCTTGTTTCTAACCCAGGTCCCTTCTGTTCTTACAGCTCACTGCAAGTCTAACTTCATCCTGGTGAACTGACTCAGAGCATCCCCAGAGTAGAGCCGGCCCCTCCGGGAGACCCCTGTGGAATAACCCTTTGCAGAAGCCGTTGTTGAAGAGGCCCCGTCAGCGTCTGGGAAATGGGCTCTGATGGGAGGAGGTGAAGGATTTCTGTGTAAAGGAAAATGTTAGCAGTGTAAGGGGAAAACTTGGGAGTGGGCCCTCTCCTTGTAAGTCCAGGACTGCCCCCTGGATCCCGTCTACAGTAGTCACTTCTCCTGGTAGTGGACTGGGCTCCCAAGACCCCTTAGGATGTAGCCAGCCGTCAGCCCTGGTAGAATTCAGAGACTGAGACACTCAGATGAACTGTTTTCAAAGTTGACTTTTGTTTTTGCACACGATTTGATTGGTTAGTTCATATTATTGTGATTACTTTTATTTTCCCAGAACATATAAAAGCTTTTCTGTGGTGGGAAGGCGTGGATCCCGATATCATGTTGTTCTTATGTGTAAATAAAGCATTCAGATTCAGTTCTGGTGTGAAGTGTGCATTTTATTCATCACTTGGGCAACTCGAAATTACCATCTCCCCCCTGTGCGCCCCATTGGTTTCAAGGTGACAAAGGAACTGGTGGTGAGTGCGAGCTGTTTTTCCTCCCAGACCACAGCTGCCAAGTCATCTGCTACGGAGGTCACATCGTTCACTGCCCCTCGGATCCCGCTTCTCCCGGCTGCTCTTGCGGCAGGAAGCCATCCAGTGCAGGCGCGGAGCCGGCGGCTCCCCGGCTCGCCCCCATGTCAGCCTGTGTGGCATTTCCACCGTGCCTGTCCTCGGTGCTCAGGGCCATCACTGGCTGTCACGTGAACGTCAACCCCCAGTTCCTTCAAACCACGGCAGCGCCACCCCGGTGCCTGTGACAATGGGATCCCCTCTGGTTCCGGCTCTCGAGATCCTTTCTGTAAGAGCTGCTCTGCCTTAAACAATGGGGTCCCCAAACGTGCAGCTCTCCTCGATGGCCAGGTTGTAACGGGCGCCCTCCCCACCTTTGTAGGTGCTGGTCACGATCCGCATCCAGCCGTGCTCGCCCTGTGAGGAGTGGGACTGTGCGTGAGGACTGGGGACCCCCGCACACCTTGCATCTCCTACCTCCCCTATCTGCTCTCAGAGCACACAGACTCTCTCCTCCCTGTTCAATTCACCTCGTGCTCAGGGCACCTGCAGTGTCCAAGCCACCCGCTCAGCTGCCTCTCCCCTTTCCTAGGACCCCGTTCAGATAGCGCTTTCGTGAAATATTTAAACTTGGTTAATCCTTAACACAGTGGGTACATGGGTCTGTATACCAAGAGCTAATTAATGTAGCTAAAATATTGACTCTTGTGAACCAGATGTCTGGACTACCTATTAACACCCCCATTTATAGTCATTGAATAAAAAATACTGACGTTTCATCACTTTGACATAAATCATCTTCCCTGGATTTCATCATAATGAATTAGTGTCTGAAGCTGTAATCGTTAATACGAGGTTTCAGAAATGAAAATTCTGGTAGTTGCTGTAACTCCCCTGGGTTTTTAACCCAAATCAAATAGTGTTTTGAACTTCCCTGGTGGTAGAGCGGATCCCCTGCCAATGAAGAGGATGCAGGTTCGATCCCTGGTCTGGGAAGATTGCACACGCTGAAAAGCAACTAGGCCTGTGTGCCACGACTACTGAGTCAGCTCTAGAGCCTGGGAGCTACAACTACGGAGCCCACGCGCCACTACTCTGAAGCCCAAGTGCCTAGAACCCGGTTCCAAAAGAAAAGTCACTGCAGTGAAGAGCACCCCCTGCTCACTGCAACTAGAGAAACCCCGTGCAGCAACAGAGACCCAGCACAGCCAAAATTAATTTTTTTTTTAAAGTATTTTTGAGGAAACCCCGGTTGTTACTTAGGAGACCAGAAAATATGACAAGAGAAAGAATGAGATGGTTGTAAAGGAATAAAGCAAGCTAAATGGAAACTTTTAAAGTAGGGCTCCTCAGCCAGGGTCTTCCCCACCGCCATGAGATGTCTGGGGATGTTGTGGTTGTCACAGCTGGGAAATAGGGAGAAGGAGCATCTGGCATCAAATGGGTAGGGGCAAAGAGGCTGCTGAACACATTGAGATGCCCAAGACAAGCCTCCTGCCCCCACCACGCAGGACAGAATCCCCCCAGCCCCACATCTGGAGCCTGAAGCCCCACTGCTCAGGGCTGCAGTTCTCAGCTACAAACCCCCAGACCATCCATGTGAGAGCTGTCCCAGTAGATGTGTCTTACCCATGGTTCTCCCCACGAGTTCCGGACAATCCAGTACTCCATGCCATCGCTGACACCCCACCCGGCCACGGAGACGATGTGGTTTATGAAGGCCTGGTCGTTGTATTCGGAGTAGATGCCACCAGTGTAGTTAGACATCTTTTCGGTTGCCATTATGCCACAGCTGAGAGCAAGCAGGGAGAGAACGCACACTTTCAGCGGCCACTGTTCACCACGGTTAGGAACAAATCACATAACTCACACCTGATGGTTCTGTCCAAACTTCTGCTGTTACTCACCTGGCGTCCCCGCTATGGTTGCTGTACTGGCAGCCCCGCAGCATGGGCTGCGCCCTGGGACCTTCCCACACACGTGTGCCTCCTTCCCAATAATCCTACCAGGGGCACATAGACTGTTGAGCTTTACTTTTGATTAGCTGCTAAGTTGTGTCAGGCTCTTTTGTGACCCCGTGGACTGTAGGCTGCCAGGCTCCTCTGTCCATGGGATTTTCCAGGCAAGAACACTGGAATGGGTTGCCATTTCCTTCTCCAGGGGATCCTCCCAGCCCAAGGATCAAACCCGTGTCTCCTACATTGGCAGGCAGGCTCGTTACCATTGAGCCACTGGGAAAGCCCTGAGCTTAATTTTGAGAAAACTCATGTGGCAGCTGTTTCTAGCCTTGCGGGTCAAGTTGGCCAGAAGAAAAGGGGTGATAATGACCTGGGTCCCCTCGACCTGAAGCCTGCGTGCCCACCTAGGGCAGGGGTCTCAGCTTCATACCTGATGGGGCCGTTGGTGTAGATTTCTGCCATCATCTTCTCCCTCCCCGAAAGGGAGCCGTAGTCACCGACCTTCCAGAGGGTGTAGTTCTTGATGACATGGCACTCTTTGAATTCAGTGCACGTCCCACACTGGTTAAACTTGTCACACTCTGGGGACCGCACGGAGAGGCAGCGTGAGACCTTCTCCTCGTTAAGACGCGAACAAAGCAGCGCACCCAGACCCCAGTCTTCACTTTTCTAGCTGAGTGCGCCATCCACTAGCTAATAACAGAAATCACCTTGCGCTCAGGTGTTTAATTACCCTCTTCCTTCAGCTACAGGAGTCACGGTAACCATTCCTTCCCCAGCTCTCAGCAAAAAGACAACACTAATTAGCACAAAGTAGGCGCTCAAAAGCTCGACTTTTCCTGAAAGCCAGAAGAAAGGCCTTTGCATAATACTCTATAGCTGAGAATAGAGAGTAATTAAATTCTTAATTTTTAATAATTTTTAGTAATTTCCTTTGATTTCCAAGGGGAGCAGCCTTTTAATAAGATTATATTGTTGGCTAGTGAATAGGTCAACACATCTGGGGGGAAAGTAAGCATTTTGAATTAGGGTTCAAAACAAAGTGCAGCTGTTAGATCTGGAAGACTCCATACTGTCTCGTGTGTTCTCACCTCGTCCATCCTGCCTTGAGCCTGCACCCCCACTCTTTACTGCTTTCATGTTACCTATTTCTGCCATAATTTTCATATCTGTCCAGATTCCTCCCCCCAGGACAGTAAACTCTTTGAGGATTAAGCTGTTGGTTTAATTCACCCCTTGGACACCAAATGCCCAGGACACCCTGAAACATGGTGGATCTGTGGCCACATTTGCTAACACAAAGACCAGACCACTTACTGCAAACAACCAGGGGCCGGTGAATTCCATCTGGCCCTATTGTTCTAGGTGGGCTCGAGGGCCTGGCTGAGGACGGACATGACCAGTTCTGGACAGAGCGGGGCCCCAAGACCACCTGGGTCCCCAATTCTGAGCCCTCAGGGGCCCCCCTTCTCCTTTTCACCCTGGGCACCTCTCTCTGATCCTCTGACCCCTGTGGCATCTACCACTTCAACAAGACTCACTCAACCAGTCTGGGGGGATGCTTTCTGGCTGGGAGTATGGCCAGGAGGCAAGGCGGAGGCACCCGTGGGCGTGGGATGGCGCCTTCAGAAGGCTCAGGAGCAGGAGCACACGTTTTATAGATGGGGTTGGGGGCAGCAGAAAAGTCATCCTCCCCTTTCCTGTCTCAGAAGGCCTTTTGAGTTGGCCCCAGCTCTGTGCTCTGGTTACGAGGGAGCCCAGACAGGAGACTTAAAACTACCCACTGTGGGTCTGGGGTTTGGACTATTTCTCTCCTTTGGTTTTGAAGGGGAGCAGGTTGAAAGGAACGTGCCAGCTCCAGGGGCTGGAGGCACAAGCAGGCCAGCTTGTGCCCACTGGTCCATACAGTGCCCTCAGCCCAGGGTCGTGACTCTCAGGCCAGGCCCTCCTGCTGCCTGCCGGCTCTCCCCACCCGGCTCCTGGAAAACACTCTTCCCTGGACCCAAGTTCCCCTTACAAAGGCCATGACACCACTAAAATGCCAGATGCAAACACCAGGGCCCGGCCTGGCCACAGTGCGCGCAGGATGGAGAACCCTGCCCCAAGTCCTTTCTCAACAAGGACGCCAGGCCCCCATTTCCTGATCCCCAGCCCCACCCAGGGGGCTCTGTCCCATCCTCCCCCGGGGCCGGCCACAGGACCTGAGAAGTGTGTGGGCCTGGGCTCCGGACCACACCTGCCCTGGGAAGAGGGAGGCGTGCGTGTGCCCGTATGCGTGTGTCTGGGGGCAGGGGGCGAGCAGTGCCTACCTTGGTCCTTGGCCTGGTAGTTGTTGCAGGTCTCGTCGGGGATGCCGTGCCGGTGGGCATACTCCCACACCGGTAGGTCATTGCCCCCCTCACAAGAGCCCGCGTCGCCGCAGTCGATCACGTGCTGCACCGACAGCAGTGTGGACGGCCACGCCCCCTTCCTCTTGATGTTGATCCGGTCTGCAGGGGCAGCAGCCACATGGGTCGGCACCCGCCTCCTTTCATGCTGTTCTGGGGGGGGGGCCCTGCATCCCGCTCCGCAGGGCGCTCCCCTCCTCCCGTGGGGCCTCTGCTCTCTCCTCATGCCCCTCTCAGCACTGATGCTGGCCCCTACTGCCAACTACCAGGACAGCTCCAGGGGAGTCCTGCCTGAAGGCTGCTAGTGACCAGCCGCCTCTAGGGCACTGGAGAGTCCAGACCAGGGGCCGGTGGGGTGACCCTTCTCATTCCCCACGCGCCTAGGCCCACACACCCCACAGGCAGCTGAGGGTGGCCACGCCCCTTTCCCTGCACATGCAGGGTCCTGGGGACCCTACAGCCAGTCCTACCCTGGCCGGCCACCTCACTTGCCACCTCCTGAGGTGATGATCCCACAACCATCCATGCTGGCCCACATCTTGAGATCCCACCTCCAAGTAGGAACTCACCAAGCCTGTTCTTTCCCTGATTACAGTGAGCAAGCAGCCAGGTCCTCCACCCCCCAGCAGCCCCCTCCAGGTGCTTCCTTCCTTCCCTCCCACAGTCCCATGCCCCCCTACATCCCTGGGGTCACCTCCCAGGCTCTGGGCCCACAGGGCTCTACATCCGCCCCTGTGACCTGCCCTCGGCCTTCTGGAATCCACAGCCAGTCACCAGCAGTGCCCCAGCTCTTTCCCCAGTGCCGGGACCACGCTCCCCCAGGGCCCTACTGCAGACACACCTCTACAGAGCCTCTCGTGGCCAACCCCTCCCCCCGACAGGTCTCCCCAAGCCCCTTCTCAGCAGCCTCCCATAGCCGTCTGCTCTCAACCCTCACGATCCCTCCCCAGCCTTGCTGACCCTCCAGCTGACATCATTTCGCCCATTAGCCCTACCCCTTAGCCCCGTTGTTACTGGACCATCTCCTTCCCGCAGTGCTGGCATAGCGTAGCTCCTAAGCTGCCTGGCACATCGTTGGTGCTCAGTAAATAAATGCATTTAGTCGTGTCCGACTCTGCGACCCCGTGGACTGTAGCCTGCCAGGCTCCTCTGTCTACAGGATTCTCCAGGCAAGAATACTGGAGTGGGTTGCCATTTCCTACTCCAGGGGATCTTCCTGACCCAGGGATCGAACCTACGTCCCTTGTGCCTGCTGCACTGGCAGGGGGGTTCTTTACCACTGCATCACCTGGGAAGCCTGCTCAGTAAATACCAGCTGCCTAAATGAACTCACCGAGGTTTTACTGATTGCAGCCTCACCCTGGAAGCCCCCTTGCCATGAACGTGGAGGTTCTCCATCCTGGCCGCACGCTGGGCAAGGCCTGGAGGTGGGATGAGGGCCTCCTTCACCCCCACTGCTGTTTCCCAACCAGTTTGCACCTGACCCACCCCCGGAGGGTTGCACCTGGCACTTCCCCTTTCCGCCCCTCATCTGCCCCGCTCATCCACGGCCAGCTCGTCACCTAATGTGCGCCAGGCCCTGTTTAGTGAGCAAAACAAAGCTCCCACCCTGTGAGCTCCATGTGGTCGGGGAGATGGGCCACGGCAGCAGTAGATGCAGTGCTGCCAGGAAAAGAGGGGAGGGGGGGGTACCTACGGACAGTGGGGGGCACCCATGGGAGGGGGCAAGGGCCGGGCCTGAGGGCACCCTCCCGTTCTTCAGCTCTTGACATCCAAGCTGGGTCCCAACACCAAATAAGGAGTCAGCTAACATAGGGTCTGCAGGCAAGTCAGGGTTTTGGCTAATCTGCCTGAAGTCTTAAAACAGTTTCAAGCAGGACAGAAAGGGGCCCAGGACAGCCTGGGTCAGAGCTATTTGAGGCCTGAGGCGGGGCGGCAGGGGAGCAGCAGGTGGACCGGTCAGGCAGCTCCAACAGCAAGGCCAGGGCCCAGTTCCAGCAGAATCCTCGATATACCTTGAAGGGAGAGCCCAGCCCTATGGCCTGATTGTCTGAAGGTGAAAAACAGGTGGCCGATGTGCTTCTGGGCTTCAGCCAGAGTGAGGGAAGGAAGGTGTTCTCCTGGAGCGATCAGGAGGTCGGGGAAGAACTGGTTTGGGGGTGAGGGTGGTGGTGGAAAGGAGGAGCAAGTGAGGTTTGAGGTGTCAGGCGTCCAAGCGAGACGGAGAGCATCAGGTGGAAGTGAAGGCCAAGTCCAGCTGTAGGGTCCTGGGAACCCAACGTTCAGAAGTTAAGTTGGGAGGATGAGGAGCCCATAAGAGGGTCTGAAGGGGCCAGAGAGGCAGAGATCAGGGGCCCACCGTGACTGAAAGCCAGGAAAGCATTGGGGTGGGGGGGTCACAGATCAAGCACAATCATGCAGGGCGAGGCCGGGCGGTGACCACCTGGCCTGACCATGGCAGCCCCATGCTGGAGACCTTGGCAAGGAGCTGGAGGTGCGGCTGGAGGTGTTTGAGGAGGTAAGAGAGGAAGTGGGGGCTGCAGGCACCTCTGAGAGCCCAGAAATGGGGTGGCAGCTGGAGGAGGAGTGGGGTTCAGCGATGGGCAGGGGTGGGCATTGGCAGGGGTGGCCTTGGCCAGGGGCTCAGATGCTAGACACCCAGGGATGGGAGGGCAGGAGAACTATGACCAGCTGTGGTAGGCAGCAGCTGGGCCGGCACCCTGGAAGTCCCCTTTCGGGGGCTTCTGTTTTCTCAGCGAAAGAGGAAGAGGATGTCTGCTGCTAGGGAGGACATTCGAAGGGTCGGGAGGGGGAAGCCATTGTTTGTCTGCCCAGGAGGATCCACTCCAGTCAGTGGAGGGTTGACTTCCGAACAGGGAAAGGTCAATGGACCAGACAGACCTTCCAGGCACTGTGTTCCTTTACAGATGCAAACCTTGGCTTGTGACTCCCTCCTGAGATCCCTCAGGCTTCTGCCAGGCCCCTCCCCTGGCCGCAGGGCCCCTGGTGACCTTTTCAGCTTCCCCTACCGCACCCTAAGGCCCCCCCAAAGGCCCTCTCAGTTCCTCTAGGCCAGTGAGCGCCATTCTTGCCAGGCCTTTGCCATGAGCTTTGAGCTCAAGGCCGCCCACACCCTGCCTGCTTGCCCAGCCCAGACGTCTCCCAGTGGCTCCTTGGTTAAGCCTCTGGCTCCACATTCTCCAGGGGCCCTGTCCATCTCCATTCCAGTCAGCAGGGGCCTCCCCAGCTAAAAATGGGGCTCAGCCTACCAGCCCCTTCCCTCCTCCTTCCTGAAGGGTCAGAAGTACCACCCAGCCCCCAGGAGAGATGGGGCAGGGCCACCGCGGAGACCTACCAGGTGCTCCTGCTACAGTGGTGGACCCTGGGGTCCAGATCCCACCCCCTCCACCCCACTCCTCACCCTCAAGGCAGCCCAGCTTCTGGGCTCAGGTCCCGGCTGTCACTCACACTCACACAAAGGCCTAGTCTCCTGACCACTCAGCCAGGAGCCTTGGTTTCCTCATCTACAAAGTGGGAGCAATCACAGGGCAGTCAGGAACTTCAATGATACGCGGAATGTTGGCCAGCGGCAGCACCCACACTGTGGTCGGTCTGCTTAGCACAGTGCCTCAGGGGAGGAGTTTCATAGATTTCAGTGTGGAACCCCTGGGTTGCCAGAAGACCCAGGCTGGGGTGAAGTCTGCAACCCACCCTCCCAGGCAGGCCCAGCAGCCTGCTCAAGTGATGTGAACCTCTGATGTCCCCTTCCTCCAGGCCTCAAGCCTTCCGGCCCTCACTGTGGCCAGGTGGCTAAGGTCCAGACGAGAAGAAAGCTGGCCTTTCTCAATAGCCCCAGCCCAGAACAAGCATTCATTTCAAATATTAACTACCCTGAAAAGCAGCTTCACGTTCACAGGCCCAACTCCAGCAGGGGGTTGGGCGAGTCTGTGGTTTGGGCCCCAGTGGCTCAGGTCACAAGCTTTGAGACAAATAAGGGTCCTGGAGCCGTTTGTCACTGGGCTTCAGTTCTGTGACCGCTGGGCACGCACAAGGCCCCAGATCGGCTCCCCAAGGCCTGACACAGACACCCCCCTCCCCATCCCAGGTTGAATCCCCGCGACCCTGGGCTGCAGCCACTCATGCTGACAGGAAGGCAGCTGGACGGGCCTCGCTGGCCCTTGACCTACCCGCCATGGCACTGGTGCTGCCATGCGCCCAGCAGGAGCCACAGTACTGGGGGATGTGCTGGTTTCTGGTGACACTGGCGTAGTTGACCCCATTCACATTGCGCCAGTCCCAGCTCTTGGGGAGATCCGACGGGGACAGGTACTCATGAGGCCGGGGGTACGTCCTAGGAACAGACACCATCAACAGAATCAGCACTGGGCACCTCTCCCCTTTCCCAGGGTTGGGGTGGGGGGGCCCAAACATCTTCCCCAGTGGGAGGGTGAGAGGGAATGGGGGCGACCCATCTCTCCCCGGGAGATCCCCGCCCTCTCAGACTCAGCTGGCAGGGCACCCCCCCACCCCCACCCCCAATGCAGGAACCAGACTGCTCCGGCCAGCAACGCCCCAAATGCAAGTCGGCGAGGTTGGCTTGCTTCCAGCACGGGTGAGGCCCGTCCAACCCCACACAAGTGAAAGCGGGCGCTTCCAAAGCCTAGGGGCTGGCCCTGACCCGCAGAGGTCAAGGGAAGCAGGGCGCCCTGGTTGCTGGCACCCCAAGGAGGCGGCAGGGTTCCCCAGGCAGCAGAGCGCGCACAGCCCCGGGAGATGGGCAGACCCCCCCAACCCCAGCCGCCCCGACCTGCGCCCCAGTTGGGTGAGCCGGTCTCCCCAGAGGCCGGTAGCAGCCGCGGCCCGGGCGGAAGTGGAGGCCGGCCCGCGCCGCGCCCGCCAGCAGCACGAGCAGCAGCAGCAGCGGAGGCACCAGCGGCCCGGACGACGCCATGGCTCCCTCGCCGGTGCGATCAGACCCCGACTTGAATTCTAACTCAGATCTCGCGCCGGTCACCCCTCCGCAGGCTTCCTCCCCGGCCCGCAGGCCCTTAAGGTGTCTGCGCCCGGCGGGACACTCCCCCGGGGCGGGGCGCGCTGCTGCCCCCGGTGACCCGGCCCCGCCCCGCCCGGCTGCCCGGCCCGTCCGGACTCGGGTCACGCGCCAGGCCTCGGCGGACCCCGCCCCGACCCCGCCACTTGCCTCTTGCCTCTGATCTGTCAGACCTCATTCATTCTTAGGGCCCCCCACCCCCAGCCTTGGCGTCTTGGGACCCTTTGGTCCGGAGAGATGCCCCGGATCCCCGCATCCCGCCTGGGTCCAGCCTCCAGGGATGATGGGCAGGGGTCTCTCTGAAGAACTGCACCCTATTCTAGCTTCCTGATGGAGGAGGGCATGGCAACCCACTCCAGTATTCTTCCCTGGAGAATCCCATTGACAAAGGAGCTTGGCAGGCTACAGTCCCAGGGGTTGCAAAAGAGTCAGATATGACCGAGCACCTGAGCACCCTAGCTTTCCCTGAGGCCGAGACTCTTTCTGGAGAGACGTTGCCCCAACATAGAGAAGGAAGACTGAATCCTTCTAGAAAAGGCCCCTCAAGGAAAATCTCACTTGGAGCCTGAATCTTCTTTCTCCCTGCCAACTTCCAAAGCTGCCTGGGGAGGTTTCTGCTAACAAAGCATTTCGTTTTCAAACAACCGAAAGCAGAAGTGCGACCCCAGGGGCCTGGGTTTCATAACTCAAGAGTTCCCTCCTCCTCCGGCTCCTCGTGACTGGTGGTCACCTGAGCTGGCCGCAGAATGGCCTCCCTGGTCTTGGGAGAAAAGGGTTCAGGCTTTTTGTCCTAGGGTCCAGTGTTGGTATAGGGTGCTCTGATGTGGGGACCCTGCTCTTACCACATGGACACCTCCCCCTGGTCCCTGTCTTTTGCTCTGCTGGCACCAAGCCTGCACACAGAAATCACAGTAGCTGCCTTGCGGACCTCCAGCCATTTCTGTGGCTGCCCTTGGCAGCCCTGAGGTGCCCATGGAATCCCAGTAGGGCTTGGTCCCAGTTCCCAAGAGGCTGTCTCTGAGGTGACATGTAGACACGGCCTCTATCGATACACTGAGGTGTCCTTTATCTTCTTGGAAAGCTGGTTCCTTGGTGCTTGCCCCAGCCTGTGTCCTGGGCCTGGTCCCAAAGCCTTTCCCTTTCCCCAGGTGCAGCAGGTGTGGGAAGGGAGTTTCCAGCCGGGGTTTCCCCATCTCTCACCTCTCTCCTCCAGAGCCAAGGTGAACCAGCCAATGGGTCCTCCATCCATAGGAGGAAACAAGCCAGCAGGGTTGTCCCTGGGTGACCCCGGTGACGTCCACCATCCAGGTAGGGTCTTCCTAAGAGGTGGGTTTTGGGTCTCCTTTAAAGAAAAATATGAGCTTCTCAGGTAGTGCAGTGTTAAAGAATCTGCCTGACAATGCGGAAGACCTGGGTTTGATCCCTGACCTAGGAAGATCCTGCATGCCATGGGGCAACTAAGCCCATGAGCGGCAACTACTGAGCCTGTGCTCCAGAGCCCGTGCTCCTCAACAAGAGAAGAAGTGAGAAGAAGCTCACGTGCTGGAGAGTAGGCCCCGCTCGCCACAACTGGAGAAAAGCCTGAGCTGACACGAAGACCCAGCACAGTCAAAAATAAATAAATAAACATTAAAAAAAATCATAAAAGCTCATAGTTGCTGAAGAATGACCACAGTGGTCCCCCTATTGTAGGGTGATGAATATTGTGGGGACCACCCGAGTGCCCAGATGGTCAGGGCCCAAGAGCTGCAACGCGGGGCGCAGATGGCCCCTCGGCCCCCCCTCAGGGGGGTGCTATGAGGTCTGGAGTGCATCCCTGATGCTGGGTGGAGATGTGCCAGGTTATAAGCTCTTCCGTTCCTGCAGTGTTGGGGGACCTGGATGCTCGGAAGGTGTCCTGGGCTTCTCGTAGGAGGTGCACGTGCGTTGGTATTATGATGGTCAGGGCCAGTGTCGTGGGCGTGTGACGCCCGACTTCAGCAGGGCCCTGAGCACTTGGTGAGATGCTGGTCTGTCAAGGCCCCCCATTTTCATTTTGAGCTGCACATTCTGGAGCTGGGCCTGCCTGATGACACAACCTCCATAGGCCAGGGTCTGCGGAAGGGGCAGAGTGGGGCAGTGGCCATGCATTGGGCCCTGGAGAAGGCAGGTTAAAGGGAGGGACAGTGACATTCTCAGGCTGACTGGTGGTGGTGTACCAGGGTTTCCCTGCCCTGGAAGCTATGCAGACTCAGAGGATGATGGGAAAATCTAGCAGGTGGAGTGGGGAGGGAGGCCAGATATTTGAAACCACAACTTTCAAGGCAAGAAGAAGCAAGTGAGTTCTCTTGTGACCCGCTCTGCCTCTTCAGCACCTGTGGTGCGTACGCCACGTGGAGTCAAGCCTCTGGGCCGTTTCTTCCACCTGAAGTTGGCTCTGGTCCACAGATATACGTCTGCCTGGCTCCCAGCTCTGCGGACAGCTGGCTGCATCACTTTGGGAGTCCCTCAGGGCTGCGGTCTGTTGAGGGAGGGGCCCTAGCTCTGGCCACTGCTGTGAGCGGAGGGCGTTTGACTCCAGGAGCTCTCTGAAGGTGCACGGATGAAATGCAAAACCTCCTGGGACTGCGGAGAGGAAGGAGCTGCTGGACTGGCTGCCCCGCCCACCTGCTCCTCTCTCCGCAGAGCAGGTACACCTGAGTTGCAGGTTTGGGGACCCTGCGGATATGAAAGCTCTGTCTCTTCCTGACGCTGCCACTGCTCTGCATGTCCGGGAGGGTGTTTTGTGGATAATGACTCGTCTTATCTGCCTGGGACAGAGGCTCAGGGAGCCGGCCTGTAACTGAGTAACTGATTCCTCCCTGCCGCTCAGCCGTGCCCGAAGGCAGATACAAAGTCAGCCTAGACAACTCCTGTCTGGGCAAGTCTTCTCTCCTTTGATCCTTGGCACAAGCCTGTGAGGTGGGAATCCAATGCCGTCACCCATTTTACAGGTGGGGAGACTGAGGCTCCAGCGAGGACGAGAGACTTATACTCAGACTGAGGTTCATGGGTGGCAGGTTTGAATCTGGGATGTTCTTCTTTTTTATTGCCCCATAAAGTTTCCTGGCAAACACGTGATGCAAGGCCATGACACAAAAGCCTATTCATTTCTAAAAATAAGACTGACTTGTCCCCTCGTCCTGATAAAGAAATCTCTCACACTTTACAGCCAGGCTGGGGCCGACCCAGCCTCCCCAGTTGCACAAGGAGAACACAGGTGAGTTTTCATTTACTGTGGACTTGCCTCCGAGCCCTCTCCTCCTTCTTGGCTCATGCCACGCTGCCTGCCCTCCACCGGCAGATGGAAGACACTTCCTATTCTCTCACCTCCCTGGGCTGAGCCAGGTTTTGGATACTGCCTTTATTGTGATGGGTGCTGGCGTGCTGGGAGGCATGTCTGGCTCGTGGGCAACATGGGTCCCTCGGCAGCTGCTCCTCTGTCCACACAGTCACTCGGTTAGATGTTCACGTTGACCCTGTGCTGTGAATGTGGTCCCCAAAAGCCATTGCCACCACACCCTCTGCTGGTCACACAGGCTGGCTTGGGAGGGGACTCGCCTCCTGGGGGTCACATTTGTGAGACTGGCCTGTCAGTCTCACCTTCAGAGCATGCCTCCCACCGTCCACTCGGCAGGTCCCATCAGGCCCACCCAGGAGCCTGCCCAGGAGCCCTTGGAGCGTGGCCTGCCTCGTTCACTGGATCCAGTCTTCTGGGACCCAGAAGGGAAGTTGGCAAGCATGCTGAGAACCTAGGATGCGCCACGTCATTGTCCCAGCCCTGGGGACACAGGAGTGTCAGTCCCCACCTGCCAGGAGTGAACATTCTAGTAAGGGGCCATGTGGAAACAGGAAGAGTGTCCAAGTAGAAAGAGCTGGATCCAGAGACGGGGCCTCTGGGAGTTTGCTCCGGGGTGGTTCTCTTAGCCATCCTGCGAGTTGGGGTTGACTGATGAGGACGCAGCTGATGGAAAGTGCTGGACTTTTCAAGCATGTGCAAGGACCTTGAAAGGCGGACACTCTGGGTAGGTGTGACCAAGTGGCCTCAGAGATGGCTGGAGAAGAAGGAGCTGGGCAAGGTCCCTGGGTGTAAACGCACCTCTCAGCTGCCCTGCTCTGGGATCTAAGGCCAGCTTCCTGCTTCCCAAAGGCCACTGTCCTCAAGTGCAAGGCTCCTCCTCCGCCACCAGGTCCCACCCAGCCCTCCCTTGTCCCTCCCTCCCTGGGTCAGGCCTGTGTCTCCGCCTCCTTTGGCTCCCTCCCTGCTCCCCACCCACCCCAGGGGTTTCCCCATCAATCGGAACAATATATCAGCTGCGGTGAGAGGGGTGGTTTTACCCTGGTGGCTGCTGGTTTCCTGGGGAGCAGTGGTGAGGTCTTTATGCTCTATGAGCTCCCTCTGGGAGGAAGGATGGTAGGATGGAAGGCTGGGGGGTGGTGGTCAGTTAGAGGCTATTGCGGTTGTGGGCAGGAGAGCTGCTGCTGCTGCTGGTGGGTCACTGATTCTGCTGGAGAGACGCTGAGATGGGTGGCAGCGCTGGCAGGACCCAGTTATGGACCAGAGGTGAGGAGGAGGCCTGGCTAAAGGCTGTCTGGCCGACCTGCCTCTCCACACCCGGAATCATCTTTTTAGAACCATCTCTGGTTCTGCCGTGTCATCCTGGAACACGTGTCAACCAGTCAGGTCCCTCTCTGAGCTTCAGTCTCTTCCGCCAAATGAAAGAATCATCCCCTGACTTGTTCAGTCACTAAGTTGTGTCCGACTCTTTGTGACCCCATGGACTGCAGCACACCAGGCTCCTCTGTCCTTCACTATCTCCAGGAACTTGCTCAGATTCACGTCCATTGAGTCGGTGATGCCTTCTGACCATCTCATCCTCTGTCCACACCCCCCTTCCCCTCCTGCCCTCAATCTTTTCCAGCATCCGGGGTTTTTCCAATGAGTTGGCCCTTCGCATCAGGTAGCCAAAGTATTGGAGCTTCAGCATCAGTCCTTCCAACGAATATTCAGGGTTGATTTCCTTTAGGGCTGACTGGTTTGATCTCCTTTCTGTCCAAGGGACTCTGAAGAGTCTTCTCCAGCACCACAACTTGAAAGCATCAACTCTTTGGCACTCAGCCTTCTTTATGGTTCAACTGTGATATCCGTACATGACTACTGGAAAACCACAGCTTTGACTCTACGGACCTTTGACTGGAGGTGGGTGCAGCAAGAGAGGTGGTGGCAGAGCACTTGGTAAAGGGCACGGAAGGGAGGTTTGGCACGTGAGTCTCTCCTCCCTGGAGAGCAGGAACCACATTTCCCACATTTCTGAGGTCCTTCAAGCTCTTCTGAGTTCCTCAAAGAGTATTCAGCCAACATTTGTTGGCTAAACAAATAGATTTCTGAGGCTTGTACAGCGGAGGTTGCTTGGACAAACACTGGGCTTGAGGAAATATATATTTTTGTTTGATTTCATCCGTGTTGTGCTTATCTCTCTTTCTGCCACTGAACATGGCTTGTCAGGAGCTGCACACCTTGGGAGATGGGAGAGATATGAACGAGAAGGTTAATGTTTCCGTACACCTCAGAATCATGATGGCTCACGGGAAGCGTGTGTGTGTTTCCTCCTGCAAATAAGAGGTGCCACAGCCCAGGACGCTGATTCTCAATGTACCTAAGAGATGGCATGTCATCCCCATTTTGGACTTGAGGCTGGAGAGGGATGGGGAGCCATTGGCGTGGGGCACCCAAGGGAGAGAAGGTCTCAAACTCTTCCGTGGAGCTGGGCAGCCTGGCTTAAAGAAAAACAGTAACTAGTTTCTTGGTTACTTTTTCTCTTCTTGCAGTTACTTATTCATTCTCCCAGAACTTTCTTTTACAGTAGGAGAATGCACGAGGAAGAGAGTACAAGCAAGTGGAACTCAGTTCATCTGATGATCTGCCCACATCCGCTGAGTCACTCCTAATGGCCCCTCAGATGTCATTTTCTTACTAAGACATTTGGAAATTTTTCTGCCTGTGAATCAGAAGCAAACATTGTAATTCACCAGTCTTCTCTAAGTTATGCAAGGAACTTTGATGTGCTCAGAAGTGGAAGCTCAGGGCGGATGAAATCAATGAATTCTCTGAGAACTTTGTTTTTCTCCTACTTGAAGTTCGTTTGCCAAGTGGAGGATGCGAAGAGCTCAGTCTGACCACTGGAGTCACCTCTGCAGGAAGTCTGGGAGCAGCTGATGTGGGGTTTCTTGATGACACTGGTTTTCCTTATCATCTTGGTCCTGTTCCCATAATAGACCCGAGTGTCATCCAGGAAGGGGCTTTCTGCCACAGCATCTTGTCGAGGGCTGTTCCTCACAACGAAGGGCTGGCCTGAGGGTGCTTAATCATCTCCAGGGTCCTCGGGTGTGTGGGGTCGCCCCCGGCGTGCAGGGGACGCCTGCCCTCTGCCCCCCGGAGCTCAGTTCAGGGCCTATCACTGTCACCTGCCTTTGTCACAGCCCTTCTTGGGGGAGAAGATGGCTTTGTCACTCATCACGGATGGTCGCTTTAAATCCCTTGCTGTGCTTCAGGGCAAGGGATCACCTTCTGCCTGGCAGAAGTGCAGACCTTTGGTCACCCAGGGGGGCCTGTTCACCTGTGAGTCAGGAAGGGGGCACTCCCAGGGGCCTGAGAAAGCCACTGTGTCTCCACCGCCTCACTGGCTCTCGATGACCCGGCAGCCAGAGGGCTGCGTGTTCCCCAGGGGAGCAGGTACCTTCATAAATAAGGACAAAGGGGCAGAGACGGGCTGGTGTCAGCCCCACTGCGTGTCCTGCCTCTTGGTGCTCCCCAACATGCTAACTCCTGCGCCCTCAGCAGCTCAGGCCAGACACACAGTAGGCACTCAGGACGCAGGCCCAGGAGACAGTGGCGTCTACACAGTCAGTTGCATCGCTGCCTTCCATCATGTGAAGCTGACTCGAAAAACACTGCCTGTGCAATGGTTGAGGGCTGCTCAGTTCTTACCGCAGACTTAGGCCTTGGGACCACTATTGGGCTTTCCAGGTTTGAGGGAGGTAGGCCCCCAATCCCAGCCTCCCTGCCTGGCATCCGCCCCCCCGCAACTAGCCCCCACCCCTGACAGCTCATGCCGCCCAGGCTGAGTAAACACCGCTGGCCCCACCGGAATCAGAGCAAACAGGGTTCCTCTTCTTCCCCCTTTTTGCCACCATTAACAGAAAAACCTTTTAAGCACTCATCTGGAATTCTGACAAACTCAGGTGACCCAAGGAGGGTGCTCCAGGGTGGAGGCTGGGGGCGCCCAGCTTGCTGGACTGCATTCCTCCGACATAGAGTGAAAACGCAGGTGGAGGACACCCCCAGACCCTCCCAGCAGCTCTGCCCCCCTCCGCCTCCTGTAACTTTCCAAAGTAGGTCTGTGCTGACTCCACGTACCGTCCCTGTTCCCCGGAACCGTTCACACGGTCAGCCTGGATCACCTCCTAGGGAAGGAGGAGAGAGTCCCACCCCGCCCGTTAGAACACACTGCTGAATAAACACATTATTGGCTGTGGGGAAGCTTGCCCTTCTGAGTGGGGCTGCTCACCCTCGCCCAGCTGTTGGTCTGCACTCAGCAAACATTGACTGAGGCACTTTGGGGACTCGAAGGTGAAGCGATGCAGCAACTCTCAGGCTGTTGGGGAGATAAGGCAGGAATATAAGTGATGAGCAAACAAGGCTGAGCGTTGGAAACTGCCACCAAAGCTCTGGGGCCACCGGAATGGGGGGTGTCCCTGACCCCCCAGGGTCTGTCTCCTGCTCCAGCCTCAGAGACGCAGGGGCCTGCCAGGCCGGGGGAGGATGGGGAGGGCAGGTGGGAGCACCGAGGGAAGAGGAAGGAGTAAAGGGGAGTGGGGTGACCTCCATGGGAGCTGAAAGGCTCATTCTGTGTGTGTGTGTGTATATATTTCTTAATATATATTTAACTATATTCTGTTAGTTTCAGGTGTTTAGCACAGTGATTCTTTATTTTTAAATAAATATCTATTCTTTTTCAGATTATTTTCCCATAAAGTTTATTACAAACTATTGGGTAGAGTCCCCTGTGCTGTGCAGTAGGTCCTTTTGGTTGTTTATTTTATATATAGTAGTGTTTATCTGTTAATCCCAACCCCCTGGGACCTTCCTGGTGGTCCAGTGGCTAAGACTCCACTCTCCCAGTGCTGGGGGACCTGAGTTCACTCTCTGCTCAGGGAAATAAATCTCATACGCGGCAACTAAGACACAGCACAGCCAAAAAAAAAAAAAAAGACTCAACTTCTGAATTTATCCCTCCCTGCTGTATATTTTTTACTTTGTGAAAAATACTGCTAAGCACATGCATATTTCTTCTCTTGGATTTACACTGTCTCCTCTCTACCTTGGGGGCAGCCAAGTCTGGAGCAGACGCAGGTGTGAATGAAGTGGTCATTCAACTTGGAGCAGGAAGAACTTTCCAAACTAAGAGACATGTCTCAAGAGTCCTCATTTCTAAGTTTGGAAAGATTCACTAACTCTTAACACGTCCCAGTTTGCTTAACCTCTCTCTCCAAGTGTTACTCAGTCATTGTTGCCCTGCTGTTTCAGAGAAAGTTGCGTGGTGACCTTGAATACCTCAAAGTGTCTACTGAAAATAAGGGCTTGCATGTGCGTAGTCCCCAGGCCAAGATCAAGTTCAGGAAATAGAAGGTGGCTGCAATGTTATTATCCTATCTACACAGTCTGTGCTCAAACGTCCACAGGTGTCTCCTTCGTGTCCCTTACAGCAACTCTTCCCTGGTCCAGGACCTGACCGAGGGTCATGGAGCTTTTAGTCTGCACGTGATGTGTGAGATCACCGGACAACAGACAGGAGTGGGCCTGCGGCGGGCACCATGGGACAAAGTCCTTCTTCCCTACCTGTGGGTTTCCCTCCCAGCATTTGCCTCAGCTCTTCGCTCTGTGGTTGAACTCCTCCTGGGAGGACAGGAGACTATTTTTCCCAGAAAGTCCACTGGGGATAACTTCCCTGCTCATGTCACTGACCTCACATTGGGGTTTCCCAATGTGTAGGAAGGCATGTGGTTTAGGAGCTGATGGTCAGGCTGGGGCTTGCAGGGTGAGAGGTGATAGGCAGGGGGCTGGTGGTGAGCCTCGTTTGCTGGGAACATGGGGCTGAGCATCTCCTGTGTGGCTGGCCCTCACTGGGTGTCAGGGAAACGTGGCTGGGACTCTGGGTCTGAGGGACTTCATCGTTTGGTAAAGGAACCAAAGTCACTGAGACCCCCATGACGAGAGCAAAGGGGCAACAGAGCAGAGTTGGGGGGGCGGTGCAAAGGCACAGCCAGGCTGTGTCCTGGGCAGAAAGGTGGGTGGGGCAGTCACAGGCTTTTATGTTAAAGGGGGCCTTGTCATGTCAGGGAGGGGCGAGTGACCGCCAGTATGAACAATGTGCTGGGAGACAGCAGTCGTGGGCTGAAAACCCCACGGCCCAGTGTGGAGGAGGGAATATTCCAGAACCCTGACCATGCAAGACCAAAGTCTCGAGGGGATGCTGAGATGGAAGCCTGGAGCCAGGTTAGCAAAGGCCTTGATGGCAAGCTGGAGAGTTTAGATCTTATGTCTCCATTCTGGTTTCCCAAACTCCCAAGAACATGTCACCCATACAAATTTGGCCAAGCTGAAAAAGCAAACTTTCTCTTATTATCATTCTACTATTGGGCTTCCCAGGTGGCGCTAGTGGTAAAGAACCTTGGGAGACATAAGAGACTAGGTTCGATCCCTGGGTCGGGAAAATCCCCTGGAGAAGGGCATGGCAACCCACTCCAGTATTCTTGCCTGGAGAATCGTCATGGACAGAGGATCCTGGTGGCCTACAGTCCATAGCGTTGCAAAGAATTGGACACGACTGAATGACTTAGCAAGTTTTTTTTTTCTATTAACATTAGAATATGCAACATAAAAATAAGAACTGTCCATCTATGTTCCACCTCAGCACCATCAGTGGCTTTTAGAAAAAGCACAGCTGAAGACGAGGGAGCCATGGCAAGTCTAGAGGGAGGATGGGGCGATGTCTAATTGGTTGTATGTATGGCTGTAGTGAAGCCACTTCATACTCTGGAATTTGTGGACTCATCTGTCATGCGATGCATTTAGACAAATGGATTTCTAATTATACAACTGGCTTGGGTGGGAAAGGTCTCTGGAGGTGGTCCTGGTCGCCCCAGTGAGCTAGGAGTCTGACCAACTGGGGGCCCAGAGCCAGTGCTGGTGCCCAGAGTCTACCATGCAATGCCGAGGCCTGGTGCCAGTCTTGTAGGCAGCGCACACAACAGCAGCCTTTGGTCTTGAACTCTAGGAAATGATCGGGCAATATTCCGTGCTGGGAGAGGAAGAACTCCCCCTTCACAAGGATGACAGAGCAGAGAGGGGCAGGGGCTGGGCCTCCAGGCTGGACACACCCTTGGGTCACTGCGGGAGGCAGCCTGGTCAGTGGGTCCTGTCACTGCGATGACCAGAGTTGTGTAAGGCTTGTGGCGGTGACCAGCAGCTCTCCCAGACTGGGGACTCGCTCCAGGCAGGTCTGATCCTTGGGTGCAGAGCAAGGATGCGTGAGATTGTACACATCCAGATTGGCCAGTGTGGCAACCAGATTGGAGCCAAGGTAAGGAATGTCCAGTTACTAGTGTTGGCCTGTCCATGATCCATAGCATAGCCAGCTCAGAAAAGCCTCTAAGGTAGCAGGGAGGACCTGAGCCCAGCAGATCCATGCACTTGTCCAGTGTCTGACTTACTGATGTCAAATGACGCCTTTAGTGGTTAAAGAGACTGAAGGCATAGGAAAAGGCTTAAAGGGTAAATCTAACTCCTGTTAATTCTGTGGACAGTTCTGTGTGTATAAAACACCTGTCAATCATTTTTACTTTGATCACCTCTGCGTTCATATCTAAAACCAGTAATTTTGTCTCAAAATAGTTTTCCAAAATTTCTTGGGAAAATTTTTCCACTGTATCACTAAGATAGCTTTCCCTCCCCTCCTGTATTTATGTTCCAGTTTAAAAAGATCAACTACTATTTTATTTTGAATGCAACCAAAAATCAAAGTGGTAAACCTAAAATTTTGGGGTTCAGCAGCAGAAATAATTAAAATATATCCTTTGTGATATAAGTTTTTCTCCTCCTCCATCACATTTTTCTAAAAAGTACTTGGTTCTATTGACCAATGCTAAAAAACAGATACCAGAGCCCAATACCTCCAAGTCTAAGTTTTAAAAATTTATTTTTTTAAAGATTTATTTATTTATTTTTGGCTGTGGTGGGTCTTTGCTGCTGCACATGGGTTTTCTCTAGTTGTGTCCAGCAGTGGCCACTCTTCATTGCAGTAGGGCTGGATGGGGGAAGCTTCTCATTGCAGTGGCTTCTCTCGTTTCAGAGGATGGGCTCTTGGGAGCCTGGGCTTCAGTAGTTGCGGCTCACAGGCTTAGTTGCTCCATGGGATGTGGGATCCTCTCAGACTAGGGATCGAGTCGGTGTTCCTTGCATTTCAAGGTGGATTCTTAACCACTGGACCGCCAGGGCAGCCCTCTTCAACTCTAATTTTAAAGTGATCGGTTCTACTATGAAACAGCTGTCTGATTATTCTCTTTACTATTTTGAAATTACTTCTACTAGTATGAATTACATTAAAAACTTTATTGCATTACAACTTGAAAGTTTATATGTGATAAGATGATGTAAAATTTACCATCTGTAACCATGTTTAAGTATCTACTTCAGTAGTGTTAAGTACATTCACACTGTCATGTCTCCAATCTCCAAAATGCTTTTCTTGATAAACTGAATTTAAAATCCTTTTTTCTTGCAAAACTGAAACTTGGTGCACACCATTAAACACTGCCTCCCCATTCCTCTCCCCTGCTCCTGGCACCTGCTATTCTACTTTCTGTCTCTATGAATTTCATGAACATATAACAGTATTTGGCCTTTTGTGAGTGGCCTGTTTCACATAGCATAGTGTCCTCAGGGTCCATCCCTGTTGTAGCACATGTCAGAATTTCCTTCCTTTTTAAGGCTGAATAACAATCCAGCTGTATAGATAGATCACATTTGTTTATTCAGTCATCTGTCCATGGGCAGCTGGATTGTTTCCAAATTTTGGCTACTGTAACTAACGCAGCTATGGAAAAAATGAAAGTCTTTTAATACAGGTGTTTAAAACCCGGGGCAAAGAAAATGACCGCTTACAAGGAAGATGTCATCCTTCCTTGATGGAGTGATAAGACGTTCAAAATTAAAACACACAGAGAAGGGAGGCATGGGCCCTTACTGCTCTGAATTTGGAAGATAAGGTGAAGATAGGATCCAGGCAGGGAGTGCAGGGTCTAGGCAGGGTCTCAGCTCTGGGTCCAGAAATGTGCTGCCTAATGGTTAAAGACCCAGCAAAAACTTATTATTTGGGGCCATAAGAACTTTTAAGCCATTTTTTTTTTTAGTCTCACTCCTGATTTTATTTTTTGGTATTTAAAAAAACTTTTAATTGGAGGATAATTGCTTTACAGTGTTGTGTTGGTTTCTGCCATACAGCAATGTGAATCATCCATAAGTATAAACAAGACATTTAATTTGTGGTTTCAGAGAACTTTCTTTTTTTTCTGCTGATAATTTACTATAAAACAGAGTCTTATATTAATAAGATCAAGGCCAAGCAGAGCTATCATTCATAAATGTGGTTAGAAAAACAGCCTTGGGGATTGAACATAAACGAATACATTTTCATGTATATTTGTGCTTCTCCAGGGTAATGAAAAGGGGCCATTTCAGTAACTGTATCCATAAAAGCCTGGCACATATCTATATAAATAATATGTGTATGTGACTGAAGGTATAATATGTTTCAAATAGTTACCAGAAAATGGCTATGCATAATTTTGAATTGAGGTCATATCTGATCATCCAAAATGCGCGCTGTTTAAAAGCATGCATAGGTGTCCTCGTGATGGGCTTTTGGGAAAAACTGCATGAAAATAAATCCACAAAGTGGAATGAGATGTTATTGTGCAGTCAGATAAGAATTCAGTTTATTTTCACTTAATGGGATCTATACTCTGCTATCTGGATGCATTGTAAGGATGCAAGTGTAGAGATACACTGTCTGATGTGAAATTCTAAAAGAACAGCATTAATGTATACAAGGGCCTGAATTTCACAAAAACGAAATCCAATTTGACATTTTATGTGTTGTATTGAAGCAGTTCAGGTGGATATAAAATGCAGTCTTCATCTTCATGGCTAGCAGCAGGGACAAAGCATAAATTTAGGAAGGGGCGAGCAGGTGGGAAAAGGGCCCCAGTGATAAATCTCAGGGAGGAAAGCGGACCCAGAGCCCTTGCTTCCTGTCTTTCTGCTCAATCTGCCGGCTCCAACGTGGCCTTCAGCAGGATCCCTCTGCACACTGACCTTCTCTCCTTCTGCTTTCAGTTCTGGGAGGTGATTGGAGAGGAGCATGGGATAGACTGGGCCGGGAGCTACTGCGGGGACAGCGCTCTGCAGCTGGAGAGGATCAGCGTGTACTACAATGAGGCCCATGGTAGGACGCCGCACTGTTGGCCTCGGTCACCAGCCCCGGGGACACAGCAGAGAAAGGAGGGCCTGCGGGTGATGTTCTGAGAGCTACAAAGGGTAGCCCGGGCAAGGCTGTCTCTGGTCACTGGAGGGCCACGCTGCCAACACAGACTGTTTAGACCCTGACCTTCCTTTCTGGTTTTTATTATTTTATTTTTTCCCTTATCTTCCTTTTCTGGTTTTTATTTTTTAATTATTATTATTATTATTATTTTTTGCCATGCTGTGTGGCTTGTGGGATCTCAGTTTCCGGTCCAGGGATTGAACCTGGGCCCTGGGCAGTGAGACTGCAGAGTCCTAACCACTGCACAGCCAGAGAACTTTCCCTTTCTGGTTTTTAAATACAAAGTAGAGTCAGTTCCAATAGGAACAAAATCCTCATCACTGGCAAGAGAACAAACAAAATCGACAATGGTGGAAGAAGTGATTTCTGAAGCTTTTTACAGATTTCTGTGATTGTTGTCGGGGTCTAAGCTATCACTGCCAGTCTATCTACCCAAGACACTTTCTAGAAGGCCTTTTCCCCCTCACCCAGGTTCTATTTTGATGAAACATGAACCTTCAGAAAAATAAGTTATAAGTTTGCTAACTTCATATCTTTCTATGCAGGTAAGAAGTATGTGCCCCGAGCAGTCTTGGTGGATCTGGAACCCGGGACCATGGACAGCATCCGATCCAGCCGAGTGGGGGCCCTCTTCCAACCGGACAGCTTTGTCCACGGTAGGTTTTTCTGGAAGGTTCCACCGGGGAGAGAGCAAGAGTGCCTCCTGGAGGTGTGCATCCTCCCCAGCCCCCATGCCCGGTCCTGGGGGGGTGGGGGTGGAGAGGGGTGTGACCGAGTCCCCTGTGCCCACAGGTAACTCTGGGGCCGGTAACAACTGGGCGAAGGGCTACTACACAGAGGGCGCCGAGCTGGTGGACAGAGTGCTGGACGCAGTGCGCACCGAGGCCGAGGGCTGCGACTGCCTGCAGGGCTTCCAGCTAGTGCATTCGCTGGGTGGGGGCACGGGGTCAGGGATGGGCACACTGCTGCTGGGCAAGATCCGCGAGGAGTACCCCGACCGCATCCTGAACTCGTTCAGCGTGATGCCCTCACCAAAGGTGTCGGACACTGTGGTGGAGCCCTACAATGCCGTGCTGGCGCTGCACCAGCTTGTGCTCAACTCTGACGCCTGCTTCTGCATCGACAACGAGGCGCTCTACGACATCTGCTTCCGCACGCTGCGGCTCAGCACGCCCACCTACGGGGACCTCAACCACCTGGTGTCCCTCACCATGAGCGGCATCACTACCTCTCTGCGCTTCCCGGGCCAGCTCAATGCTGACCTGCGTAAGCTGGCCGTGAACATGGTGCCCTTCCCGCGCCTGCACTTCTTCATGCCCGGCTTCGCGCCGCTCACGGCCCAGGGCAGCCAGCAGTACCGCGCGCTGACCGTGGCCGAGCTCACCCAGCAGATGTTTGACGCCCGCAACACCATGGCTGCCTGCGACCCCCGCCGCGGCCGCTACCTCACCGTGGCCTGCATCTTCCGGGGCCGGATGTCCACGAAGGAGGTGGACGAGCAGCTGCTCAACGTGCAGACCAGGAACAGCAGCTGCTTCGTGGAGTGGATCCCCAACAACGTCAAGGTGGCCGTGTGCGACATCCCGCCCCGGGGGCTGAGCATGGCGGCCACCTTCATCGGCAACAACACAGCCATCCAGGAGCTGTTCGGCAGGATTTCCGAGCATTTCTCGGCCATGTTCAAGAGGAAGGCCTTCGTGCACTGGTACACCGGTGAGGGGATGGACATCAACGAGTTTACTGAAGCTGAGAGTAACATCCAGGATTTGGTGTCCGAATACCAACAGTTTCAAGATGCCAGAGCAGATGTGGAAGAGGAGGAGATCGGGGGGGAAGCAGAAGTGGAACCGGCAGATAAGGAACATTAACTGCGAGAGGCCCTGCCTGAGGCTGGCTCTTCCGGAGCGCTTTCTATTAGGATGAGCAAGTCACCCCTGGGAAGGCAGGCCGATTCTGTACTGCGACACAGAGACCCACCTGCAGCCACTCAGCCTTAGCTTTGATGGGGGATTTCGGAGGGGGGGTGGGGGGGAAGTACTGACAGGCACTAGGGTCTTGAAGAGTGTGGTATTCTATGCACAAGCTTGATTTTATTCTTTTTAATAGGCAGGTGAATTAACTGTAAAGTGCTCCCTTTGTTTAAAGATTTGATTTGGCTGTTTGCTATGTGTGGAGATGGACTGTGTGGATGGGGTGGGGGAACCCCTGCAGGCGAGGTTAAGTTATATAGGCATCAGCTACCCTGGTAAGTGCCTGGGGATCTGTACTTGTTGGGATCTTGGGACTGTTAAGGCTCTCACTGTAGGTTCTCTCTCAATGCATGGCCTGCTGCCCACTTGTTCACATCTGCTGACCTCCAGGAAAGTCAGGTGACTGCTTGATGTTTGGGAGCCACACAGGAAAACAGGAGTCAGTGACCACTAGTAAATTGTGGAGATTGTGTGTACACTTCAGCGTACCAACTGCAAAAAGGAAAAGGGAGGAAAGGAAAGTGGGAGTCCTTCCCGAAAAAATACCCAGGCAAAAAGCCCCACAAAATGACAACTCCAGTCTTCTGATCTTTATGTCTGAATAGCCACCTTTTAAAAATATTTTTAAATTGGCTGTGCTGTGCAGCATGTGCGCTCTTTAGTTCCCAGTCCAGGAACTGAACCTGCATGCCTTGCACTGAGAGCTCAGAGTCTTAACCACTGGTCCACCAGGGAAGTGCCCTGTATAACTAGCTCTTAACATATATGTAGATACTTTAAAGTTTCTTATTAATGTTTGATTCTGGGAATTCATTCATCATCTTTGGTTCTTCTTGTAAAGGCTATTTTGAAATGCCCTTTTCACTTGAATGCAGAAACCCTCCTGAAGGGGCTTTGCAGCCACCCTGCTCTTTAGAAAGGGCACATGCAGGCCCAGCGACCACTGAAATGGAGGAATTAAGCAGCGGTGGCTGTAGTGTCCTTCGAGGTTATGGAGGACACTGTCTCATTAGGGAACTTTTACAGTTCAAATTAATTTGCAGAAGTTGCCATAAATGTTTGCATGATGACACAGCTTTAGCCATTACACAATTTTAATCTGTTCACATTACAACGGACCAAATACACAAGAGCGTAATCAAATCATCCATAACTTCTTAATTACAGTTTACCTATTTCTGACATATTGCACTGCCATCCCATCCACGAAAGGTTTTAATGGCTTTCTAGAATTACCACAGAGTTATCCAATTGGATCCATGGGCAGCCAGTGATGGGAGGAACTATCTACTTGCAGGCAACTGGGTTTTCATCTCCTATTTGCTTTGTAACCTGCAGTAATAGGGCAGCCAGTGGGTGGGTGATAGTAGCTCATTTTGAGAAACTTCACTCTCTTCACGTGCGTATCACGAGGAAATAACCAAAATATGCACCAAGAGAAAAATTCTCTCGATGTTTGTATTGTGACATGCCTTTTATCTACAGAATTAAAAAAAATAAAGTTTTAAACACTTTCTACTTGTGGTTCAAAAAGCACTAAAACCGAAAGCAGATTTAATAAGAAACTGCACCTGAATTACTTAGAGTTCATAACTTCTTTAGATGCTAAAAAGAAACATAACCTGTGATTACATAAGAATTTATACGCATGCTTCCTCTGGCACTTTTTTCACTTTCTCAAATCTAAAAAGGCAATTAAATAGATGCAGAAAAGGATACAGATCTAAAGTTTAAAAAACACCAACAAAAACCCTGCTGATTTATATTACTGTAAAGATTGTTTGCTCAATAGTAATCATTAAAGTACAAAGAAATTCAATTTTAAATGGCTAAATTGCTTTATTTCAGACTAAGTAAATTCCTTTTCTGGGAGCCTAACTGCCCAGACTTATTAATGTTGAGTAGTTAAAAATATTTCAAAATGCATCCCACTATCCTACTCTTGTCTGGTGAAGTGAAAGTTGCTCACTTTCACTTCTGACTCTTTGCGACCCCATGTCTATGGAATTTTCCAGGCCAGAATACTGGAGTGGGTAGCTGTTCCCTTCTCCAGGGGATCTTCCCAACCCAGGGATCAAGCCCAGGTCTCTCCTATTGCAGGCAGATTCTTTACCAGCTGAGCCACCAGGGAAGTCTAAGAATACTGCAGTGCAGTAGCCTATCTATTCTCCAGGGGATCTTCTCATCCCAGGAATTGAACTGGGGTCTCCTGCACTGCAGGCAGTTTCTTTATCAGCTGAGCTAAGTAGATATAGATTAAAAAAAAAAAAAAAACACACACTAAAACCAAAAGAAATCTGTCCCAATTTTGAAAGGCCTCTTCCTTTAGCTGTACAGTGGTTACAGCAACATTGGTCTCTCCAAGACCGAGATGGTAGACTCAGGATTTTAGAGCATGTTTGATTCCTTCACTTCACACACAAGAACCTTGTTTGAATGAGGAGACTGAATCCCTCACAAGTCACGCAGGTGGTTAGTGAAATACCCACAACTTGATCTGACCAGGCCCCCTGGTATTCTGGACACAGTGGTCCTGCCAGCTACCCAGTGGGGCGTGACGCAAGGCCTCATGGTACAGTTCAGGATTTTTTTAATCATGGAGAAAGAACCGCACAGAATCTCTACTGAGCAGTGAATCTGTCCTTTACTCAGTTAACTTTAATCCTTTCCTTATCACAAGGCCTGTCCCTAAGTCTCGACTCTAATTATTCCATCTGCCTCCTGAATAAAATGACTTATCTCCAATTAACTTGGCTGGAAATGATTCAGCCCTTTGCCTATCAGTTACTTTATTCGTCTGGTATCAGAGGCCCCATGGCCTTGTGAGTCATTTGTTTCTGTCCCAGTAATGAAAGATGCCTCCTGGTACCTTAATTGTGGGGACTGAAGCATGACAACTGAGGGGCCCTGACTTCAAAAGCTCAGGACAAAAGCCTCAGGCACAGGGCTCAAGGGGCTCCTAAGCTGCTTCTGTTCAGCACCCCCGCTCCTCTTTGCACGCCCTGTGCCGAGAATGAGATAAAACTTACATACAGGTCAAGAGTCTGGGGCAGGAAGTCCTCTCCAGAAGCCAAGAACAAAAACGTTCTCTTGGGCTCGTCCTCAGCGTGGCTGAGTGGCCCTGATAAATTATATAGTGAGCTTAAGTATCAAGGTGAGAGCCGTTCCTGGGGCAGAAGCTGAAGTGTTTCAAAATTTCCTGTCCAGCTGTATTTCTCCATCCTCCAGAAGTGGTTAACAATCAAGCAGTTCTAACTCTGCAGTGGGATTTTATTTAGCCAAGTGCTTTCAAGTTTCAAAGAAAGAGAAACACTGCACTTGCAAAAATTCTTATCTCTAAGTATTTAAAGGGTAAATGAATTACCCCAAAAAGTACACTGGACGGCTGTCATAAGCACGCCTGAGACCTGCAGTCCAGAGCCTTAGATTTTCATGTCAGCTCAGCCATCAACTCTGTAAGCAAGTTAATGAGTGGTTTTGTCTAGTTTCCTATGAGAAACACTCCCAGGATATAAAAGTTCGTTTATAAGACAAAGTAAAAGATATTTTGTGCTTGATAATTTCAACATTAAAAGTACTCCTCTATAGGTTTTAAGTGCATGATAAGAAATGAATACCACAATTTAGTATTTTGTTTCCTAATCTATGTTTTAATAATCATTCTCACTTAGTCTACTGGCTAAGTGGCACCACGTGGATACGACAGGTGCCTGCAAAGGAGGATGAGGCCAGCAGACAACCCACTTCCCCTCCCCCACCCCTGGCCACTAGCTCTGACATGGTGTCTGCAATTTGAAGATAAGGAGTAAGACAGCTTTGATAACAGAGCCCAATTCTGTCAATTTATGTCATGAAAAAGAGCACTATTTTGAGACATTTTCAAAATGTCTCCTGGATCCCTTTGGTCACTAGATATGACATCTCTTCTTCCTTTAACTTTTTGGGTTTTTTTTTTTTTGGCGGCTGTGGGATCTTTGTTCCCCAACCAGGGATTGAACCCATGCCCCCTGCAGCTTGGAGTGCTAACCACTGGATGGACAGAAGTTTCTGTTCTCCTTTTATCATATTCCTGCAGCCGTGCAGATGGCTCCCATAAAGAAGAAGTCTGACAGAAATCAAAAACCAACAGCTAGAGTGAACTGTACTTTAATTCACTGGCATTGTCAATCTATGAACAAGACAGGTATTATTTTGTTTTTTTTTCCATGAAGGGAGATGGTTTCCAATCTGCTATAATATGTGCCCACAGCTTCACCTTGAACATGCAGCATTCAGGCTGTACTCAGGGTCTAGAAGGAAAAGAGAAAATCCAAGTTGCTGGTCCTTTTGTTTTCTTAAAAATCCAACACAAATAGGGGAAATAACTTCCTTACAACGAGCTGTATAATACGATTACGGCTTCAGTTCACTTGGCTGGTGATAAACCTTGGCTCTCAGATGTAAAAAGTGTGGGTTCACCTGAGAGGCCCTAGCCAAAGAGGCACTTCCTTGCTAAATAAAGCCAAACACTCTCCCCACAGTTAAGAAACACTCTGTCTTTAGAAGACGTTGAGGCAGTGGGGACTCATTCCCTGTACAAGGTATAGACAGTGGTCACTGTGCTGTTTACTGGAGCCAAACCCTACTTCCTGGCCCCAAGGACATCGCAAGGTTGAGGGCAATCGAAGCAGGGTTTGGATCAGCCATGCTGCAGGCAGAAGTGGGGTGATTTTTCTCAGTTAGCTCACTGTTAAAACAAAAACAACCCAACCTAAAGGTCTCATCCCTCAGAATGATGAGATTAGACAGAGAGCCCCAACAGAAACAGGGCTCAATTCAAAACACTGCATCTCCAGACTTGTAATAAAATATTTACTAATTTAAAATGAAAATGAAGAATGCTTAGGGGAGACAGTTCCAATAAGTAAAACTGCTCATAACCACAAGCTGCCAAAGGATTAATATTTATCACATTTCCTGGCTACTGCTGAAAATTTTTTTTTAAAGCAAAACAAGAAAATTAAATCTGAAAAACATCCCTCTGGTAATTTGCCTCACTTTATCTTTGAAATAATAATGTCAAAAAAAGTGGTTTAGAGATCAAATCACTTTAGTAGTTTGAACTTATCAACTGTACGAAACTGTCTTACTTTGCAATGCCAACATCAGAGGTGAAATGAACCAAACTCTGAAAGCATAATAAATTTAGCAAAACAGTATTCACTGCAGGGTCTTGATGATTTTAATGCTTGATAAGAAATCAGGACCCTTGCCTGTACTGGCAGCCCTTATGCTTGAGAACACTAGCAGATGTGGGGAAAATAAACTCTTAAAGAAGAGTAATTTTTCAAGCTTCTGAAGTAGTTACATAACTCCAATAACAATTATAAAGTTGGGAGTTTATCCTCCAAATATTTGATTTTGTGTAGACAAATGAAACAGGTTTAATTAAAATAAGATGGCCGATGGCTCTTTACCTAAGCTTCGCTAAATGAACTAAAAATCAATGTGGCAATTACTTCTGCTTGTCAGGGCCTCCCAGTGACATTCTTTGATTAAACCATGGGACTTCTACAACCTGTGTGCCTCAAATTATCATCCCACTAACTCTAAATGTACCAACTGACCAAACATGGACAGCTATTTTTGAGAGCTGAAATTCGATTTTTTAAAGCGTTCTAAAAACTTACGGTGCAACTCTTTTTCTAAATGTATCAGTAACTTACAGATTATTCCTTTTTCACTTTCACAATTTTTATGGTGCTGCCAGAAGTCTTCATGGCGTTTGCTTTGAATTCAGTCTTCAGTGCATCTCTGACTGCTTTTGCACAGATCTGGGAGTATCGGATGTAGCTGGGAGGAAATGAGAGAGCAAGAAAGCTAATAATCAATGATCCAGCCAGACTGGTTGTGTGACTGTGCTTTTGTTTTCCTGCCTATACTTTTGGTTTCATTGTACATTATTGTAGAACTGAACTTTAAAATAAATGAATGACGCAAAAGGAATATATACAAAGAGAAATAAGACCAGAAAGAAATGTATCAAAGCCTTCATTGGTATTAGAATGGGAGATTTTTTATTTTTCTTTGCACTGTTTTCTCTTCAATACATATGAATTTGAACTAAAAGATGCATAGATTTATTAGAGGGAAAAACCCACAGCACAGTCCTAAATGTTAACAAAGGGTATAACATGACTGTACTTTTTCCCATTTGATTTCAACATTTTGTCTTTTATTATTCTTACAAGATAAAGCATACATAATTAAAAGAGGAAAAAAACACACCTATTTTGAATGAAAAGAGCTCTACTTCTGATTATTTAAAGGTTTTCCTCAGAATACTGGATTCTGATTCACAGGTCTGCCATTGAAAATAACTTCCCAATCAAAGTTTCTAAGTTAAACTGAGAAGCCCTTAGAGAACATCATCAATTCGAGCAAAATATCTGACAGCCTGCTTCCTGTTTGCTACGTGGGACTCCCATCAACACCTTATTTTCCAGGAGATGTAAGCTCACTTTTAACACTCTTTGAAAACAGGAAGGGGAGTTTGCTGCTGACTATTTTCTCATATTTTCAGGTTTGTTTTTTGGGGGACTAGAGATAGGAGTTCAGATTCTTGCTTCCATTCCTAGGAATTGGTGACCTTTGCATCTTTTTGTCTAATTTGCTCACCTGTAAAAACAACAGCACAAAGCAGAAGGATAACAATATTTGTCCCACTGGTGGCTGGGAGGATGAAAGACCAAGTGAGGTGAGCAGGTCTGCCCCACCTATCACGTGGTAGGTGCTGCCTCTGAGGGGGACCATCATGCCTCCAATCCTACAGAACTCTACCTCGACCTTGAAAATCAGCAAACTCTTGGGTTGCCCAGTCATATACCCACAGGTCACCATTAGGAGGTGCTACTTAATCTAGTCAAGTAACAAGGTGTGTTAACCTGAGCCAGGTGAGCAGCTCAATCGGGTGTACGGGCAAAGAAACCAGGTGTGACACCTAGATCCACGGTTTCTCCATCTCACCAGAAGCCGTGGCCTCCAGTGTGTTCCATATTCTGGCTTCCCAGGAGCCACCACTCACCTGGGGCAGAGCTCTTTACACCTTGTCAAGGGCTTTCACCCGTTTTACCAATAAACCTGACAACAGGAGTTAATTTTTAATGATGCTAGAAAGAAACAGCTACAGTGACCGTGGTTACACCCAGAGAATCCCTCCGCTCTCTCGAGCTCTGTTACTTCAGAACCTCAACTGAGTCCAATTCAAAGGCCAAAGGCCGCGCGGGTGAGAAGCGCCGTCCTTGAGAAGACATGGCACTTGTCGAGGGCGCTCCTGGGAGCACGCAGGTGCTCGGTGACACTCGGCAGGTGCCGGCAGGTGCTCGGGCCCCGGCGGCCGTGACCCTGGCCCAGCGTCTGCAGGCCGCCATCTTGGGACCTCACTCGCCGTGCCGACCCCCATCCGCGAAGCGCCCGGCGTGACCTCCGACCCCGGGCCGCCCCGTACCTCCCCGTGCCCCAGAGGTCCGCCTTTCCCGAGGCCTGGCCCTACCTGAGTCCAGCCTGTCGCCAGTACGCCACCATGATGTCGCGAGAGGGGGCGCGTCGGGCCGAATCGCGAAGACCTGTCAATGTCGGCTCGGCGCGCGGCCCGGCTGCCGGAAGGTCAGGTCTGAGAAGCGGAAGGGGCGGGGCTCCGAGGCTGCCAGTCCCGCCCCGCCTTCCCGGACGGCCTCACCGCCTTGTCGCAGAATGCTCCCCGCGCCGTGAGCCAATAGGGGCGCGCGACCCGTGCCGTGGTTGCCAGTGCAGGTGTGCCTCGCGGGTTTCCGTAGTAGCCTTGCCGGGGCTAGAGGGGAGGCGTGACCACCTGGCTCTGGTAGCGCGGGACTTTGAACCGCGTCGAGGCCCGTGTTCTGGGCGCGCCACCCCTTTCCCGCCCCGGGACCCGACGGCCGGGTCTGGACCTTGACGACGCGCCAGCACTACCGTCCCGAGTTAACAATTAACCATGGCAAGCCGACCCTCGACAGTTCCGGGGTTTCAGGCCAGCCCAGGGTGGGTAACCAGACCAGGCAGCAGAGCCCGGCCAGGGGAGCAGACCGGACATCGGAGGAAGGGAGGGCCGAAGCGCTGCGCATCCAACCTAGAATCTAAATCTTGGGCGCTGAGCCGGCTCCAGCACGTGGCATTAGGCGAATTCTTACAAGGATAAAACACTTTTACTCCTTGCAGTTATTAGAAAGAAATTATAATCAGGAAAAACATCATAGTTAAAAGGAAGTTTTTATTAACAGGAAGTTTTTTAATTAAGATCCACCTTTAATATTAAAAAATATGCTACATAGTCTGAGAGCCTTAATTCTAACCCATGAAAACCAGTATTTCAGTCCTCTCAAATGCTTAACAGGTAAAAGCCATTAACTACCAGCTACTTTACTAAAAGTAACTACACTGGAAAATGAAAATTTATAGATTATTAGAATAAAAAAGTCAGGATAACATTGTTTAGAAATCTTTTTATCATTAGGCTATTCTGACACTTTCCAGAACAAGTATAATTTCCAGAAATTATACAGGGTAATTTATTAAATATCAATATTTAGCAATGTTTTGTTTAGTTGAAATGCTATTCTAATTGTAAAAAATGTTATAAAAATAATAAAAAACCTTATTGGCTTTAATGTGCTTTTACAAATGTCCTAAGAAGCCTCAAGCTAAACAGTACTTTAAGTAGAAAAACACCGATTTTTAAATTGGTATATGATTTTTGTGGTTTATATACCTGTATTAACTGGTTTCTTTTGTAGGAAAACTGACTAGAAGTTTATACATTAAGTACTGTGAAATAAAGGCAAGAGCTCATCACCTTTTAATAACAGTACTCTGTATGCAACAATTCCAAGGATCATAGATATTCTTACTTAGTGGTTGATAATTAATTGCCTGTTACAAAATACACATATTGGACTGTTCATCCAAAGCAAGGATTTCCTATAAATAAAAGCTGCAAAACAGCTCACAGGGTGCTTTAGGCCAATGCCTTTTTTTCCCACCCTATTATTTTTTTCTTCTCCACCACCCCCATCCCCCGCAGTGACACAATGTTATTAAAAACATTAAGTCCCTGGGATTTATGCTTCAGATCAAGACATCATTTGAGTAATTTCAAATGATGTACAGCTCTTCATGTAACAAAGATGTTTTGTGGTCATAATTACTTCACAAAGTAATTATATTCAAATAACCTGACATATCATGCTTTAGCAATTACAGAACCGTGATTTTGACACATGGCAATTTAAGTTAAGCAAATGTGAAATGCTAAAAGATGTGAACAGCTGTTCTTCTGTTTAAGTTTAAGAGTGCTGCAAAATTCTGGTAATGACTTTATTTCTTCAGTTAACATAACCAGCCCACGATACAGCATACTAAATCATAAAGTACAAATCCAAGGAAGGTAATACCTTTACTAAGTTACAAAACTTTGGCAAATCAGTACAGTACCCTTTATAACACAATAAAATGTACTTTTGTTGGAGTCATTTATTACTTTCGTGATAATTTTTACTCCAAAAAATGTTGAGTATGAAATTAAAGCATTGTGATTTTTAATGGTGGTTTATAGCAAATTATTTCATACAATTAATGTCTTTTTAAAACGATAGTTCCTCCTTTAACAGTGAGTTCCCTCATGGAAGCTCTCCAAGTTTACTGCAGCAGGGCAGTCTTGCGTACGCAGAAGGGGCTCTGCTTGGTTCTGGGGTTGGTCCAAAGCCAGGTAAGAGTTCCAATGCATGAAAAGCTTTAAAATTCTACCTTAAGGAGGTTTCCTCAGCCAATACCAATTTCCAAGCATACTTTTCAAAAAGCTTAAAATTTTGCATAAATACTGGAATCCTCAAAATCAGTCATTTCAGACAATACTAATTTCAGCTGATCCCTTTTATTTAGAAACCCTGCACCTCTGTTTGATCAAGTCACATAGCTTTTCTTCAGCTTATTTAAAAAAAAAATTCTACCTAAAATAGAGTTGTATTTTTTAAATAACAAATAAATATACTGCCAGCTTGTAGAGAGCTGGGGAACTGGGTGCCATCTATCAACCTCCATTATCATTTCTCCACAAATGCCGCTGCCGCCATTGGTGTCCGTATGCTTCCTCTTGCTGAAGCTGTCAGTTCCTCAATTTCAGCATTTAATTTATGTATTACCCACTCCATTGCTTCTCGGCCCTTAAAAAAAAAATCCAGTATGTTTACTGATAACCAAGTGAGGGCAAAGGCATGCATGAATAGCACATCAGGAAGTCACAATGGGTGGAACAAGCGTAACTAAACCTCACTAGGACAGTTTTTCTCTTTGTATTTTCTTCTTTAACGTTATTTACCAAATATCAAATGCTTTGAGAAACTGGCTTGATCTAAAACTGGTTTTTGTTTGCAAAAGATGTTCTAAAAAGAATCTACAATTAAATGATAGTCATGTTTTACTTTATGATTAGAATGGTCCCCCTTCTGATGGTGAGGTCAAACTCCATTTCTCTTTTTATGTCCATATTTTACACCAAAATGCTGTCCGAGGCTCTGGTCTAACTTGCTCTCCAACCCCTCTCTCGTGGGACTCTGTGTACTTCCCTGAGGGACAGAAAGAGGAGCACTGACTGCTTCTGGCCTTGGGGCCTTTGCATGTGCAGCTGATCCACCTGGACCACTCCCTAGCAGACCCCTCACGGCCTACCCACCCCTCGCTCAGAACTCAGCAGCAACACCACTTACTCAGCACTCATGAAGCACTCTCGTACCTTTCTGTACTTTTCCTTTCCTAATGCCGTGTTGTATGATTAATGTCGCCTTCCTCTTAGTTCCACGAGGGCAGGCACCACGTTTGTTTTGCTCCCCGCTGTCTCCCCAGTCTAGCCTAGCACTCTGCCTGACATAGAGAAGGCATCTATGAATATCTTTTGACTGCTGAATGATATTACACGTTATAAAACAGTGCATTAGGCATCTCTTTCTCTAAACTTACTTTATTTTAAATCATACATTTTCAATGGGGCAAAAATTAGTTGGGGGGTAGTAGGGAAAAATCTCATTCTTTTAATATATAAAGCACAGACGCAGACCCATATATCTCTGAATCTGTAGACATAATGTTTGGCATTAAATAATTTCTCAGGGTGGGGATAGTTAGGAGAAAATATCTACAGTGGATCTGGGGGTGAAGGGAGATGATAATGAGAAACAGGCTGAGAATCTATGCTTTCAACAGTGACACACATCTTCGCCTTCCCCTGCCCCCAAATGCTGGGCCCCCAGCCAGATTTCCCATGATACCTCATTTACTCTTCATACCCAACCCTGTAAGGTGGCTAATTAATCTTCACTTCACAGATAGGAAACTGAGGTAGAGAAAGGCTCACTTAGTTAACTGCCCAAGATGAAAGGCTGGTCAGAGTTACAGGTGGAAATTACAGGTGGAATGTGAACTCAGACACACTAGACCCAGTAACAGCCCACATGGCGTCATGTTGCAGTGGCTCAGACAGCTCACAAGGACAGCTCTTCTAAGAAATGACCCAGGAAGAACAGCAAGCGGGAGGGACTTCCCAGGTGACCCAGCGGTTAAGACTCTGTGCTTCCACTGCAGCGGACCTGGGGAACTAAGATCCCACAAGCCTGCACCCCACCCCCCCACGTTAAGTGAGAGCAGCCTTACTTACTTTATTAGCATTTGATGATATCGTACTTGCCATCAGCCCTTCAAGGTAACTGCCGAGACTGACTCCTTTCACAGTAATTATGGCTTCTTGAGTCAAAATAGTTCTAGAACAAAACACATTGGCACAGCTTCAGGATGACCTAATTTTCATTTTTCATACTTAAGAAAAATAAAAATATATTGTAAAATAAGCTTGTTAAAATACTTTTCACTTACTTTTCTGGGTCTTGAGGATGTGGTTTGTATATAAGTCTCTCATCTACTGAAACCATATTTGTAAATGAAATCTACAGAATTAAAAAAAGTCAAATAATGTCGGGAATCAAGATTAAAAACATTTCCTAAATTAACTCACAAACCAAAATCCTGCTGGGTAAATATGCAAAATAGCATATAAACCACTTTGATATTACTATGTAAATAGAACTTTTCAATATTCATTGCTTACTTTTTATTAAAAAAGTAATAAATTTGACAAAAGCACCATAATAGTAATAATATACAGTGATTCCAAATTCATTTTATTGAATGCTATCTCCTAGAAGTAACAGGCAGGCTCATTAGAGCACTGAGGCTGCAAACAGGCAGAGACGGTCCAGCATCTGAGTAGGAATTTCTTAGACCAGGCTGAAGAGTGTACGTCCACTTGTGTATCAACTACAAGAGGGAACGGAGGAGGGAGTGGCAACCCACTCCAGTATTCTTGCCTGGAGAATCCCATGGACAGAGGAGCCGGCAGGCTACGGTCCATGGGGTCGCAAGAGTTGGACACGACTTAGTGACTAAACCACCACCACCACCACAAAAGAAGAAAAAACTAAGCCAGGTAGTTACTTACATTTGTAGATTTAAGTTCCATTGTTTTCTCTACAGGATCCACTACAGAATGTTCTTGCACATATGTTTTGGTTCTTGCCGCACCAATAATCTAAGTAAAACATTTGGAATTAGTGATCAGAGGAGGATTTCTTAACTAGTGTTATCAATGTTTTATTTGTAGGTAAAGATGTGTTAGTATTTTGAACCAAAAATGTGTTTTCATAAAAAACACAAGGAATGAGACAAAGATCAGAAAGGAGGACCACTTAAGGGAGAAGATGAGACTCCTAGACACAAAAACCTTCCGCAGAGACAATTTAGCCACCAGCCAGCTGAAAACGTACGCAAGACAAGGCAGGATGCGGAAACTGCCAAGGTTGCTGTGGAGCGGTGAGCCTGACATTCGGGAAACATAGATGGAGAGAAAGGAGAGCTTCAGAGTGTCTGTCAGGGCTTCCCTGGTGCAGTCCAAGGGGGAGGATGCGGTGGCTCTGCTCTCCAGGCAGAAGACCAGCCACTTCACAATGAAGGTAACACAGCACATGCAGGGGCACTCCCACGCTGACCCCAAGCCCATCCCAACCCTGCTCACTTCTTTGTCCTCATCATCTAGTGCAGCAGTTAGAACAAAGGAAGCAGTTAGCACATTCCTGGTGAAAAACATGTACTTCCGTTTTCTGCATGGGCCCACCTTCTATGAAGAGGGTTTCTACAGATAACTTGGTCCACTTATACTAGGATTCTCTCCCATCATGATAGACTGGATCCCTAAAACCTGCTCCCTTGAAAGAGCACAGATTTACATTTTCCAATGTATAGGCAGAAGCACCAGATCTTGGAACAAACCTGGCCACGGCAAACTGAGATTATGCCTCACTTAACGTCGCAGCACCAATGACCCCAGCAGCTGCCCACTAACCACCAGCACCAAATCCCAGCTGCCATAGCTCAAGCTGTTGGCAAGGTAGGAAAAGCAGAATAAAACTTTCAGATCACAGAGCATTAGCTGGCTTCCTTCAGAAGGTTTTATCAGGTGACTTCATGAAGACTGTAATAATATTTCTAATTCATTATACACTCATAACTCAAGTTTATTATAATACAATTTGAACTGATGCAAAAATGACATTCCAAATTGGCTCCCACCACCTATTTGAAATTATAATGTGATCTAGAAAACTTCTCTCCAGCAGTCACACTGCTTCAGGAACAAAGGCACACTTACAGACTTCACAATGGAAGGCAGTCCCCACTCTGTGCTGAGAAGTCTATGGCTGTGCAACTTTCCAGAGGGATCTATGTGTCTGTCCAGTACATCAACTCCAACCACACTCGGATTCATAGGATTTGGGTATTTCTGCATTGCAGCTGTTGTAACGGTTTCCCATGGATGGCTGCAGACACGAATCAAAAATCAAACCTTTAACAACATGCATATAAATTAAACCATTTATATAACTCATCAAATTATTCTTTACACTTAAAGTTTACTTAATTTACCTAGGGAAGATTATTTTCTGAAATGTTGACCGGAAGATGATTTCAGGGGACTCAGTCTACATTATGGACGTGTACAGATTTCAGTCTTTTTTTCAGTACACAGGCTATGTGTCACAGCTGATGCCTGCAAGGTTAAAATAACCTATAGAACACTCCAGTAGTTTCCTGAGTCATATTTTCCACTCACCAGTATCCTCTCACACATAAATTTTGTTTCTAAGAATCACTGATTCATATTAAACATGTACTTGCCTCTAATAATGTAATAAATAATTGTGACCCCTCCAGCCAATCTTTTTATTCTTTACTTTCCTCCAAGGAGTGGTTCTGACATCTGTTTTGAAAAGGTCACTCAATATACTGTTTTTTTTTTTTAAGATACTCCTAATGTGCCATTTTGGAGAAGGCAATGGCACCCCACTCCAGTACTCTTGCCTGGAAATCCCATGGATGGAGGAGCCTGTTGGGCTACAGTCCATGGGGTCGTTAAGAGTCCGACACGACTGAGTGACTTCACTTTCACTTTTCACTTTCATGCATTGGAGAAAGAACTGGCAACCCACTCCAGTGTTCTTGCCTGGAGAATCCCAGGGACGGGGGAGCCTGGTGGGCTGCTGTCTATGGGGTTGCACAGAGTCGGACACGACTGAAGCAACTTAGCAGCAGCAGCAGCAGCAATGTGCCATTTTCTAATAGTCTCTCTTCATCAGCCTTTGCTTATGAAGGATTAAGATGGCAACAGCATCATGGAACTTGCAGCATCTTTATATTACTGGAAAAACACGTGTACTTGGGTGATTTACAACATAATGTGCATTTGTTCTCTTCACAGTTTACCTGAACAATATACTTATACAAAAGATACCCCTTTCAAGTGAGCCTCTGACTAATTACAATGAGCATTAAAAGTGACTGATTCTACATCTTCACTGAAAGAAAGACAAGATCTGGAGATGGTGTTTCAAACTTCACTTACTGATAAACGACACAGCACGGCTTTTTATTTTTCTAAAAGCAAAACAAGTAGGTACTAATCTATTTTAACTTTTCAGAGAACTAAGCCTAATAACTTTTTGTGGACAGAAGAAAAATCTCAACCCCACTCGCTTCGCAAAACCCTGGACAACCAAAACCTTTTTTTTTTTTTAATTTACTTTTAATTGAAGGATAATTGCTTTACAATATTGTGCTGGTTTCTGCCATACATCAGCCATAGGTATACCTGCTCCTCTCTCTTGAACCTCCCTCCCATTCCACCATTACTCTTAAAGCTTTCATTTTTGCTATTCAGAAATGAATCCCATTGTATTTTTAATCTCAAGCCTTATTCAGCATTAAGTGCAGGTATACAAGCGAATCTATTTCACAAATCTAAACAATCCCCACAAAAAGAAGTGATAGGGGACAAGCACTCTGACTGTTACCAAGGCAACTAACTAAAATGAGAATCAGATGAGTGAGCCCATCCCTGTCTCCATCTAGTCAGAGACTCTGGATAGCTGGCTTCCTGGAACTTATTCTCTTCCTCACCTCCTCTAAAAAAATTAGCAACTGCAAGGTTTCAGGATGGTTGTATGTTATTTGTAATTCAGTACTTCTCTCCTCTCTGGGCCAACCTGAAAACACTGATGTTGACTTAGCTTTATAAAACACGTCTAGCTCAAAAATCACAAAGGATATATATGACAATAAACAATCTTCCAGAAATTCATTTTAACTGAATTAATGTAATCATGTGAAAAGACTTCACACTGCAAGACATTCAAAGATTGTGCCAAAGGGCAGTCAATAAGTGGAACTGGTGCTGGCCTGGTGAACTGTCCAATTGTTTCACCTATAAAATGTGGGAACACTGTTCACTGAGGCAGCAATGATGTCTTGATTATTTACCAAAGTGGAATCGATCCAAAGAACAGCGCCTGGTGCCTAGTGGGCTTTCATATTTGGTGTAAGAATCAATGAATGACTTCAACTAGATACCAACTACATGCTAGGCCTCAGAAGGAAGTCTGGCAACTCAAAGATGGGAAAGACACAGAAAGTCATCTAAGATGACTTAGATGTTGGTTAGTAACATCCTTAAGATGGGAAACATAGGAAAAGTGTAAAATTTGAGAGCGGAGATAAACAACTTCATTTTCAGGGATGCTGAGTTTGAAAAGCCCGCAGAACACTGGAGCAGAGACACGCTGCTGAAACCTGAAAATAAGGATTTGAAGGTCAAGAGAGGCTGGAGCCCTAGGTACAGATTTGGCTGCTGGAAATGTGTATGTATCAGCTGGGACCTTGATCAAGAAGTCAGATTATCTGGGGAGAATCAGGGCTTCTCCCAGAACATACAGAGCATTTATGTGAGTATGTCTATGTTCTGGGAGCAGAGTCTCAGAGCCTTCATCAAATTTCAGAGAAGTCTGCAACAAGAGAAAAATTAAGAATCTCTGATGAAATGCAAGAAGGCCAATAGCAGAATTTCACTGAGCATTTACACTGAAGGGGAAAAAGAGAGGGAAACATTAAAGAAAAGGGCAGAATGAGTGAAGAGGAGGGGTGGGGAACAACCTAGGGAGAAGAGTGTTAAGGAAGAAAGTTATAAGACACAGTGGAAAAAACTTAAGCATTTAAACCCAGAAGAAAACTGCAAAGAAGAAACCACCCATGATTCTAATGGTTCAAACAGAGTAGAAGAATGTGACCTGGTTAAAGAATATTAAAAAGACTACAAATTCAGGGTCTCCCCCCTAAAAAATAGTAAACATTAGGGAGAAAAGAAACTTTCCCTCTGATTCTAACATTCTCTGCTTTCTAGGATCCAGCGAACTCCTGCATGTGTCTGATTTGATAAGAATGTAAACAGTCTACAACATGTTTTAACACTGCCTTCAGAAAAGTCGTTTTGTTTTTAAACCAAATGGTTACACTAAAACATACTACCAAAGCTATAAAAATTAAAACAGTGTGGCAACAATAGCAAGATCAGTCAAATAGGGCAGACAGCTCAGAAATGGATTAAAATATAAATCACAGCAGTGTTTTAGGATGAAGGCAGCATTTCAAACCGGTGAGAGGAAAAATTATTAGTCAATAAACAGTGATGAGATAATCGATCAACAATTTGTTCAGGCAAAAACGATACAGGGGATTCAAGGCATGGTTCTTCTGCACAATGAATCATGGAAGCAGCAAATAATTTAATTCTCAACATCCAACTGGTTTAAGACCTTTTTCCTTAGTAAACATTTCCCCCTAACCAGGAGATGTTAATGAACATGGCCTCAGAGACATCTCAGTGCTGTCAGGCCCTGACAACACCGTCATCTTCCATGTCTCAGACGACGGAAATGGGTAACCCAAGGTCACACAGCTTGTCAGAGTCAGGGCTGTACCTTGGACTCCAATTCCAAGGCCATAAATTGCAATTCCTCAAGGCACGAAGCTGCTGGAAAAAGTTCCACTTCCTGGTCGCCTGAGCTCACCCTAAATTCACATTCCGAGGTTAAGAAACTCTACCTGAAGGTGGCGGGGCGACCAGAATCTCGACAGTCCACGCCTTTCTCCAGGATCCTCGGGCCTACGGGGCTGTCAAGGACCTCGTGTTCGGCGCCGCCCCTGCCACCCGAGGGGGCGTCCCCCAGAGGAAGGCCGCAAGGGCCCCATCCCCAGTCCCCTCCCGTCCGGCCGTGTCCCCTGGGAGCCCATTTCTGGGGTGTCCCCAGGGTCGTGACCTTGGACCCCACGCCCCGGGCTCCGAGGCGCTCGGGCCCAGCTCCCCACACTAGGCCCGACGCCCAGAAGCTTCCTGAAGTGCGCCGGGGCCTCGCCGCGACTCCGGGCCCAACCTACCCTCCTACCCCCAGTTGCCCCGTGACCCCCGCCGACCTGCTCCTACCCCCAAACTTACTCAAAGACGTGCTCCGAAGTCCAGATCTTCATGGTGTCGGCGGCCAGCACGGTGTCCGGGCGGCGTTAGGGCACAAATGAGGCAAAGAGGCCACTCTTGCCCCCGCCCCGCCCCTCAGCCGCCCAGCCGGCCATCCAGTGCGCACGCGCCGTCGGGCCCGACGCGAGGGACGTCCCGACGCGCTGCCCCACGCCCTATCCCGGCCCGGGTTTTGCCCCAGCCTTGCGCGCGGCGCAACGGAGCCCCGCCCCTTAGCGCCTGTCGCACCGCGCCGGCGCAGTTCGAGGGCCGCGCTCGGGGCCGCAGGCGCGGGCGTTGTACTGCGCAGGCGCGGCACAGGGCTTACGGCCCGCCCCCTCGAGGGCGTAGGCAGGAGCGCTGTCGTCAGGGCAGAGTTGGGCCCGGCCCAGCCGGTTCTTCGGCTCACAGGCAGGTCGCCTCACCTCTTCCCATCCCAGCCCGTGCTTGCCTGGGGTTCTGAGGCCTGTTGACTGGTTCAGTCCGGCCGCTTACGCCGACTGCGCCTGTGTGTTTGAGCAAATGTTCATGGTGACATACTAAGAGCTTCCTCCTATCTCCTATCCCATTTCACCTGCCTTCCGGAGATTTTGCCCCTGGGCGGGGAGCAGATACGCAAGGTAGACCCGGAGACGCTAACATCAGGCAGCACATTTAGTGTCCAGTGGAAGGAGGGTGTTAGGTTAGGAGATTAGGAAGCTCGAGTGCTCATGGAAGAGATGGAAAGCCTCCTGGCCCTGGCTTAAAGGATGGATCTCAGCTCAAGTGTCATCCCATTCCCCCGCCCAGAGAGCCCTTATACTTCATCGCCCTCCATCAGCTTGGCAGTTCCTCTAGCCTTAGATCCTCTGTTACATAGCCTGTTGTATTTTTCTTAGCACTTCTCACTCTTTGAGATCATCGTTTGTTTAACTTCCACGCAAACATAAGCCCTTGAGGGCAAGGATCTTGCCTGTCTTGCTCAATAATGATTCTTGGTAAAGACTCAATGGTTATTTATTAAAAAATGAAAATTCTTCGTGGAATGAATGAATTACTGGAATCGTCTAGTTTACCTGTTTGGCTTCCACTAGACTGTGAGCTCCTAATGGGGAGGGCCTTGCCTGACTTGTCCAGCAATCCCACTGCACTTACATAATCATTGTTGTATAAATGATTGAGTAAGATGTGAGCTGGTGGGAAGGAATGCCATGCGGTTTCATCCATAGAGGAGCCTCCTTCAGTGGCTTGTCCTTTCTTCCTGGTCCCCACCACACTCCACAACCTGTACCCCTTAACAGAACAATTTGCCGTTTTAAATGATGGCTCTGTAGGAAATTTTTTACATCTAGTTTCTTAGAAGCTAGAAACACTGCCTCATTCTTGTTCTTAGCTCATTCGATTGCTGAAAACAAAAGTCAGGTTAATTTAGGAGTGAGGATAATTTTTTAAAATAGCCGAGGTCCTTTATATAAAGAAACAGAAAAATTGCATTAGACAGGAAGGAAATAATATGGTTGGGTAGTTGCTAAGTGTAATTTGTGGTACCCAGGACTTTAAAAACAAAACCTACAGTACTTAGAGGGAAGTCTTGGTGAGGTAACACTTTATTGGCTGCTCAGAGTGCCTCAGCCTCCATTAAGATGCAAAGTTAATGTCGCTGGGTGTTTAAAATACTGGTTTGGGACCCATCAGCACAGAACAGTCTGTCTCTGCTATTCCTGGAGATCCCTGAAGCTGTTCACCATCCAGGATCCCTATTCTGTTTATTTTAGAGAAGGTTATTCTACCCCTTGAGTCGTGAAAATTAAATGATGCCTACCCTCCTATCCCTCTATCAGTCTATCGATTTTACTCACTAAAGCTGGAGTGATGGGGGTGGGAGTGTGAAAGGAAGACTAGAAGTCTAGGTCCAAGTGTCTCTTCTGTGTGGAAGTAACACTGCCTTGGACTTGGACTTGGAGAGCTGGACCTTTACATAGGTTATCTGCTGGAGACTCGCTCAGAAACACACAGAGGAAACCGACTCAATGGACATGATGAATTTGACCCAACTCTGGGAGACAGTGGACAGAGGAGCCTGGTGTACTGCAGTCCATGGGGTCGCAAAGAGTTGGACACGTCACGATGACTGAACAACAAGAAAGCCTTGTGTCACTTACCGTGCCTCTCACAGAAACAGGGAAGTCATTAGTAGGTCATTAATTTGATTGGAGGTTCAGTAGGTGACTTGCTCTTATGGCACTTAATTACTGGAGTGACAATGCCCAGAGCCTCGTGCCCTTCCCTGTGCCCGGGGTGGGGTGGTGGATTCCTTCCAACCAGAAGCTTCACACCTGGCTGAGCCAAAACACAAGTCAGAAAATAGCTAGAAGATCAACAACAAGGTGCTTTCGTATAGCACAGGAACTATAGTCAACCTCTTATAATAAACTATAATGGAAAAAAAATCTGAAAAAGAATATAGGTACAGCTGAATCCTTGCTGTATGCCAGAAACTAACACAACATTGTAAATCAGTTATATTTCAATAATTTTTTTAAAAAGTAGAGGGCATTTAAAGCGGGGGTGCAGGGCTTAGGTGTTCAGAACAGCGGCCCGTGGTTGTGAAGATAGCTCTTCTTGTGAGATGGTGGGTGGAGCCTTGTCATCCTGGGCTCAGATCAGGGGCTGGGAAGTGAGGCAGCCGGCAGCCAGCCCCGGTGGCAGCAGAGCCCGCTTCGTTCTTTTGTAGGTAGGGCTCAGAGACAGACCTCGCAGGAAAAGTGGGTGGAGTCACGTGCCTCAACTTCAGCTGGGCACCAGCGCCTTTTATTCCCAGACTTCAGTCATTCTCATGCCATCTTCACAACGTGCCCTGTCTTCGTACCATCTGTTCCATTATTAAGTTTCTTATATCAGCATTCTTACAAATACACTTTAAATGAAACTTTATGTAACTACCATCACTAGAAAATTGTTTTCTTTTTTCTCCTGGTTTTCACGTAACACATAACTATTAAAGCCAAACAGTAAGTCTGTGGGCTCCCCACCATCTTTCACAGAGTCCAGGAGTGGGTGTGTCTCACATTGGGGTCAGTTTCCAAGCTGCTTTTTTATAAAAGATTTTTTTTTTGATGTGGACCTTGTTACAACATTGTTTCTGTTTTACATATTAGTTGTATGGCCCAGAGGCACATGGGATCTTAGCTCCCCAACCAGTGATCAAACCTACACCCCCTGTGCTGGATGGCGAAGTCCCCACTACTGGAAGGCAGGGAAGTCCCCCTAACTTCTTAACTGCTCTTCAACTCTCACCCGTTCTCTTCAAACTCCAAACCCACCTTGACCTCTGACCCTCTCAGCCGTGATGTCTGTCTCTGAATTTACTGAGAGCTTCTTCAACTTGTGTCCCCTCCTCTTGAAAATGTCTTGTCATCTCATTGCATACGTGCTGTGCTAAGTCCCTTCAGTCGTGTCTGACTCTTTGTGACCCATGGACTGTAGCCTGCCAGGCTCCTCTGGTTATGGGATTTTCCAGGCAAGAGTACTGGATTGGATTGCCATGCCTTCCTCCAGGGGATCTTCCTGACCCAGAGACTGAACCTGCGTCTCTATGTATCTCCTGCATTGGCAGGCAGGTTCTTTAGCACTAGTGCCATGATAATCTCATTAATACTCTTAATTTCTCTGCATTCAGACATTTTCTTCCCAACCTTTTGCCTGTGCTCCTTTCATTTTTTTATTCAATGAATAACCACAGGTCACCTATTCTAGGTCCTCCCCACACTCATGGAGCTGATGCTACAGCAGCGGTTCATGGTCAGCGGTGATTTTCTCCAGGAGACACGTAACAATGTCTGGAGACCTTTTTGGTTGTTACAGTGAGGGAGGGGGGTGCTCCTGGCATCTGGGATGCTGCTAACACCCTGCAGGACACAGGACAGAGACAGCACCACCCTCCCCAAGTCTAAAAAGTGCCAGTGTAAGTGTCAGTAGTGTCCTGCTGAGCTGCGTCTAACAGACTCTTAGTCTACTTCCTTGGACTCCATCCATCTGTGTCCTTCCAGCCGCCAGGTTGCTTGAGCCCCATAGCGATTACTAGCTGTCCCTCAATAGGCCACACAGGCCACACCCTTGAACTCTGTACTCGGTGTTCTCTGCCCAGAAAGCACTTTCCCCTTATTTGCTTTAAAGAGTCTTGCTCCCGTCTTGATGCTGCAAATGCGCCCCGTCCACACCCCGTCTGCCTCTCCTCTGCACTGCCCAATGCTTTGTTTCTTCTTCTGTGCTGTTGGCATTTAATATAGACCTTAAGATCACGGTGTGTGTGTGTGTGTGTGTGTGTGTGTGTGTGTGTGTGTGTGTGTCCACAACTGCAATGTAAAGTACAAGGTGGTGTATATTAGTTCAGGCTGATATAACAAAATACCATAGGCTGCTTGGCTTATAAACCACAGAAATGTATTTCTTGCAGCTCTGGAGGCGCCATGGAAGTCTAAGATCAGGATGCCTGCAAGGTTGGGTTGCTGAGTTCTTGTTGCAGCCTCTTGGCGTATACGGGGGCAAGGGTGCTCTCTCGTGCCTCTTTTGTATCAATCTCATTCATTTGGGGACCTCCTAAAGGCTCCACCTTCTAATGTCAGCACATTGGGGTTTCAACATGAATTTTTTTTGGGGGGGTGGAGGAATGGGACACAAACATTCAGACCATAGCAACCTCTGTGTTAGAGGGACGAGAGGGCCTCCTTGTCCAGCTTTTCATTTTTCAAGTCCTTACTTTAAAGTGGCCATACTGGGTAGCAAGAATCATCCAAACATGAACGTATTTGCTCCTGAGCCAAACACTTAGAAACTTAGCACCCTCTGAAAACACTAGCCTAGACTCTGTTGAGCCCAGCTGTCTTCTGCTTAGTCTCTCAGTACTTGTCCATGGCTGAAGGCACACCACTCATGGCTGGACAGTAAAGTGGCAATTCTGAGGAAAGATGCAGGATTTTATCAGGTTTGTGCAGGTGACCCTCAAGACCTCCTCCATCACAGGTGAACCCACTGGTAGATGACTTCCTGTAGAATCAAGGCAGCTCACAACTGAGAAGAGAAAATTGATGAGAGATGGTTCCTAAAGTAAAAGTGTGTCATAAGGCAATGCTTTGAATAGCTAAGGAGTAGGAGGGACCCATGGGAAAACTAATCAAGTCTTTGAATATTTCTGCAAACATCTTCATCCCTGTAATTGGGCTGTGAAATTCAAACATATTGTGTAGCACTTTTTCCAGTTTGGTGGGGAAAATGATGACAAAAACCAGCCCTTGATTCATCTTATGTAGAAGAATTTGCACAGAGTTACAATTTTAACCTAAATCATGCATGTATGTGTCTCATACAATATATAAACATGTGTTAAATATATATGTATCACTTCATATATGCATATGTATACATGTGCCTGTGTGTGTCTGTCTCATTTTCCAGGATGAAGTCCTAGCCACACTTTTTTGCTGTTCATTCTTTACTATGAAGCATTGGTGTTGACTGTAAGTGGACTCAGTGGGTTGACTGGATACCAGATGGATGCTGAGAATGAGGGCTTCCTTAAACCTCAAGAGCTGAGACTTCTCGGGGTCACTCAGGGAGATGGTTTAGGAGGAAAATGCAGAAGCATTCAATAGTTTGGGTGAGAAAGAGTAGGAGCAGAGATGGAAGGAAGGGAAGGGGTTTGAGGCATGTCTAGGCCATACTCTTACCTTTCCACCACCTTTACAAATGGAGAGGAAGGGTCTGTGTGGCCAGGGAATAAGCGGGAGAGAAGCAACCTGCACAACAAGCCCAGGACTTCACCATCCCATGGCCTCTGCTCCCTGGGGATTTCACTGGCCAGGAAGGAGAGGCCAGAAAGTGGGAGGGACCCAGAGGCCTGTGGAGACCCCAGAGACCACCTGCTTGACTCTACAAAGGGCATTTCCTCATCTCAGGAATCTGTCATTACTTTTCATTCAACAAGTATCTTGAGTCCAATTCAATTTTGCTCCCATTAGTAATTGCAGATTTTGGGTCCAGAGCTTCCTATCTATATGATTCTCCCTCCCCCTGGCCACCACTCTCTGTTTACCTAAGTACCTAACCAAGTTATCCCTAAGTTCCTATCGTAAGAAATGAATCCCTTCTCCTGGGAGGACTTCGACTATTCCAGTAATTCCTCATCCTGAGAAATTAAGGATAATTTCTTCAAGCTAAATCAATTTGTCTTATGAGCCATCTTCCCATAACTGGGCAGTCCATGTCGAAATTAGCTTCACTCCCTTTCTATGCTGAAAGCTTTAACTCTGAAAAGACTCCCTTACACTCACACAAAGACATATAGACCTGGCCAGAAATCCTTCCTGTGATAATAAAAATGTCACCATCATATATGTCTCTGAGATAAACAGTTGTAACAACCTTTCTTTCATGGTCATTTAATGGACTTTGGTTCCTGCGACCATATCAGGAGATGGAGAGGTGGAAGGAGGTGCCCTGACTGATTGCCAAGTGTCTGAAGACCAGAGAAGTTTCATAGCAGTGTCTACCTCCATGTAGGTAGGGTCTGTGTTATCCATTTTTCTTGTCTCTTATAAAGGACATTTTTATTTGAAGTCACCCAGACCATGACCTGCTGTTTGGGGATCACGGTCAACATGGCAAGACCATGGCCAACATAACTCAGCTCTGTGCCATCAAGAGATGGGGGTGGGACTTTCCTGGTGGTCCAGTGGTTAAGAACCTGCCTGCCAGTACAGGGGACACAGGTTCGATCCCTGCTTCAGGAAGATCTCAAATGCTGCAGAGCAACTAAGGCCGTGCACCATAGCTACTGAGCCTGTGTGCCCTAGAGCCCAAACTCTGCAGCAAGAGAAGCCACTGCAATGAGAAACCTGAGCACTGCAACCAGAGAGTAGCCCACGCTTGCTACAACTAGAGAAAGCCTGTGAGAAGCAATGAAGATCCAGTGCAGCCAAAAATAAATAAATAAATTCTTTTAAAGAGTGGGGGGTGACAGTCTGCACTGAGATCCAACCTCTTAGTGAGAAGAGTCACTAGATTTACAAAAAAGGGGTCAGCTATACCTCAATTTAAAAAAATAAAAAGAGGACTGAGCGTTTTCTTTGCTGGCTGTCGAACTTGGCAGTCTCTTCCATTTTGCTGGAGGCAAATTAGTTCTTCCTCTTTGCTGGTGGGCTTCCCTGGTGGCTCAGACAGTAAAGAACTCCCCTGCAGTGTGGAAGACCTGGGTTCGATCCTTGGATTGGGAAGGGAATGGCGATCCACTCTAGTACCCTTGCCTAGAGAATTCCATGGACAGAGGAGCCTGGCAGGCTACAGAGTTGGATACCACTGAACGACTAACACTTCACTTCACCTTTGCTGGAGGCATATGGACCAAGCAAGTCAGAAGCAGAGGGTCCTTGTTCAGGACTCCCTTTCCTCATCCACAGGGGACCTTGGAAACGGAATTACAAATGCAGCCACATACTGGCCCCGGGATTCAGAGAGCTTCTTTTTGTGTGGCCTATTCTCTCTTGACTTTATCTGGATGACCTTTTGGATCTAACATTTCAGTGGTTGACAGCATGAACACCGAGGGAACAAGCAATTACTGCCACGATACTCTTCCTGAAAGAGATCCAGCTGACTACAGTTTCAAAGGATCAAGCTGGCACCTCTTTCAACCCTTTGGGGTCCAACCCATTCAGTAACGAGTGTTTGGGCAGAATTCTAGGTTGAATAAATACCTTGCCTTTCTCCAAGGCAGCTAGAGCCATCCCATACATCCTCTCATTGGTCAGTGTGACATCTTGTAAAGAAAGGAGGTAGGGACTTTTCCCTGCTTTACAGCCAGAAAAGAGTTGGCAGTGCCTTTTCCATCACACGTGCCTTCCACTGGCCAGCCTTGTCCTCTCACCGGATTGTGTTGTGGGGACCAAGGGGGCAGGGCAAGGGGGCGACTCAACACAGAACTTGTGCAACGTACTTGCTTTGTTTCCCAGGTTGGAGGTGGCAAGATCAGCCACCCAGAGCTGGATGGTGTGAAATCCCAGAATCTGACCTGCTTGGTGACTGCTGTTCATTTGGTGAGGAGGTGGGTGTGTTATAATGTTCTGAACATAAGTGGAAGTCCAATAAATATTGGCTGGATTCTATTCACAGAATTTTGGGTAGAGCCAGCTCTTATGGTCTTCCTGAGAGGTCCCTTCTGCAGAAAGGTGACATCTTATGTATGCTCAAGAAATTGTGTGAAAAACAAGCACAGAAGTATGGGAGGAAAGTCAGTGGATTGTCATGAAACATCTTGAAATGACTGATGTGGATCTTTTTTTCAAGATTTATTTATTTGACTGTGTTGGGTCCTAGTTGTGGCATATGAGATCTTCCTCATGTCATGTGGCATCTTTTGTTGTCTCACACGGACTCTCTAGTTGTGGTGTGCAGGCTCAGTCGCTCTATAGCATGTGGATCTTTGTTCCCTGACCAGGGATTGAACCTGCATCCCCTGCATTGCAAGTTGGATTCTTAACCACTGGACCTCTAGGGAAGTCCCTGGGTCTTTTGAAAAAAAAAAAAAAAATACATAACTTTATCATCAAGACTCAACTCCCTAGTACAGAAGGACCACATGATACTGTGGGCCACACTGAGGTGCTTCACAGCATGTGGGTAGAAGGTTCTGGAATATGGGTCCAGGAGGAGTTATTTGATGATTCTTTTCCAAGGCCCTGAATCAGGAATACTAACCGGTACCTGTGGGAGTCAGTTGCTTTCATGTTGACACGATCCCTAAACTAGGTGATTCAATTGGTTAGTGAAAGGAAAACAAAGTTGGATTATTGGCAGCCAAGATGGAAACCAGGATACTGGGTGGTCATCCTCCCTGGCAGTGTGTGGGCTCAGCCTGCTGCCCCCGGCATCAGGTTGGAAAACCTCTAGGAAGAGACAGTGCACCGAGATGTCAGCTTCCTTTCCCACACTGTGTTCTCATGCCTCCTCCCAAACAAAGCAAAACAGTGTATCCTTCCTATCTTCATGTGAGCTTCTCCACTGAGAAAATGGGTCTATTCACATCTGGATGCTCCGGCATGATGTGGGAAATTTGCCAAGAGATCTTTCTATGGAGGATAAACTCATAGTATTCTAGATTATGAGGCAAACCAGACCTCAGCATTTAGGCTCAGAGGGACTTGGCAGCCTATAAGAACCAGGGTTTTGATCTTCTTAGTTCCAAGGGACCCACTTGGACAGATGGAACAGTCCAGAGAGGTGGTCTGTCTTGTTGACAGCCAAGTCCCCAGTGCCTACCCACAGTGCTAGGCACACAGTAGCTGCTGAATAAGCATTGGTTGAATGAATAGAAGAATTAATGGAAAGCAAGCCAAGCCCTTGCCTTGGTGACACTATGCCTCATGTATTAATGTCTCCCCTGTCCTTGGAATTTTCCAGGCAAGAGTACTGGAGTGGGTTGCCATTTCCTTCCTGGGGAATTGAACTTGGGTCTCCCACATTGCAGCCAGACGCTTTACTCTCTGAGCCACCAGGGAAGCCCCTTGTATTAATGGATGTCAGTAACAGTGTTGACAGCTTTATGAAGTTGGGTAATTACAAGAATTTGGAACTTGCAAGGCACAGAATGAAGGCAAAAAGCTAGAAAGAACACAAGGGAACTGGGAGAGAACCAGCAGGTGCCTGAGTCTGAGCAGTGCTCCCCAGTGCTCTAGGATGGGTTAGTTGCGGGAGCATGATCTTGGAGGCTGGAGCAGGGAGGAGCAGGGGCAGTGCTCAAAGCAGGCCTGGAGGGAAGCATGTGCCTGGAGCCCAATCTGCTGTCTTTTGAGAACAGCTGTTGGTGAAAAATGCTGAGCCATGTGTCCTTATTAAGTCAGTGCCAGCCCACTCAGAAAAAGTGCCCAAATGATTGATTAGAAAATAATCAGCTGGCCCCTGTGAATTACTTTACTCGTGTGCTGTGAGGTAGTTTAATGTCAAACTGCACCAAAACCTACTCAACTCCATCCACTTCCAGTTTTCATCAAGAAATGTCTGAGAAATGCACATACTGTAACCACCAGGGAAGAGGGGAAACTCAGTTTCTGAAGGGCTGGGTGGGGTGCAGGAAGGAACCATCAACTCCAGCAGAAAACATGCCCTTTTACAGATTGTGTCTTGACGTTAAGATTAAAATGTTTATGAGTGCCTGCAGACTGATAAATCATGATGGAATCTTACATTTACATAGATCTTCCTTCCAGATGCATCAGACACCTAACAGACGGGGAAACAGAGGCACCAGAGCCCCTGTGTTGAGAATCTTTGGAATGCACTCGAGTAAGACCATATCGGCATGTCCAGGCTTCTTCCTTTCCTGACGTGTCTGTTCACTAAAGAATAATGCAGAAAAAGCCTGCTGTAAGAAGTCATTTCAGTGATTTCTCATTTCTTTATTGACTAACTCTGAATAAGGCAAGATCCTCATATAGCTTTAGTTATTCCCATCAGCCGACCTGGTGCTCAGTACAAATACATACAGATGTTTACATTTTTACCAGTGTCAATCAGCACATAGAATTGGTTGTAGGTCCCCTAAAATTGTACTTTAGGTAACTGTGATTTATTTGAAAAGCTAATATGGAATTGTTTACATTTAACTTATAACTAATCAAAAAAAATAGAAAAATTAATAGCTTTCTTTTATACCAGTAATGATTACGTATAAGGAATAATGAAAAATTTCCATTCAAAATAACACCAAATATGAAATACCTAGGAAGAAATCCTAATGAGATGTATAGGATGTATACAGAGAGAATCATGAAGTTTTTCAGAATAATATAATAGGAAACTTGCATAGAGGAAGAGCTACCATGCTTCTGGGCAGGAAGATTGAATGTTTTGATACAGTCAATTCTCCCAAAATTAGTTTAATGAAATTCCAATCAAAAGCCCAACAGGAAGCTTTTGAAACCTGACAGAGTGATTCTAATGCTCATTTGGAAGAAGAAAGAGTTGAAAATTGCCAAGAAAATTTTGAAAATACAAACAGGAAAATTTGATGTACAACATCTTATCTAGTTACAGAAGCCAAAACAGTATGATACTGGGCAAAAATGGGTGGGAAGTAATGGAGAGCTTTGAAATTAACCTTAGTATATATGATATTTTAACATTTGATTTTTTTTTTTTTTTGCTGAACTCTGTGGCACGTGAGATCTTAATTCCTTGACCAGAGATCCAGGGATTGAACCCGTGCCTCTTGCAGTAGAAGCATGGAGTCCTAACCACTGGACTGCTGGCAAGTACTAACATTTGATTAAAATCAGCATTTCAAACCCAAGGGGAAAGGACAGCTTAGTACATAAATGGTGCTGGGACAGTTAATTAAGTATTCAGAAAAATAAGTTATATTATCTCAGGCTACACACCTAAATCAGTTCTTAATTAACTAAAGAGATAAATGTTAAAAATCTAATTATTCAACTGTACAAACAGCACAGACTCATAAAAGTAGAAATCATCAAAAACAAAACTGAAAGGAAAATATTGTATGGAAATATTTACTACAAATATGGTGGGTTAAGTATTAATTTTCTTAATATGCAAAAAACTCACATAAACTATTAAAGCTCCACTAAAATCTTTTGGAAAATAAAAACACCACAAACAGACACTTGGTAGAAAAATAAAATAGTGACGAGATGTGAAGAAATGCTCAACTGTACTGGTGATCGAAGAAATAGCAACCAAGACAGTATACAATTTTATTATTATTATTATTTTTGCCTATGAAATGAACAATGATGAAAATATAGCTCTTATTCAGAGGTGATGCTGCTGCTGCTGCTGCTAAGTTGCTTCAGTCGTGTCTGACTCTGTGCGACCCCATAGACGGCAGCCCACCAGGCGCCCCCGTCCCTGGGATTCCCCAGGCAAGAACACTGGAGTGGGTTGCCAGTTCCTTCTCCAATGCACGAAAGTGAATGAGTGTGAAGCAAAGCAGGCACTTTTATCTGCTTCTGTTGAATGTATAAATTGGTACAGTCTCTCTGGAGAGCAATTTGGCAACATCTCTTCAGAGACTTAAACGTTCTTCTTTGTTCTTCGTGATTCCTAATGCAGGAACCTACTGTGATGAAGTATTCCAAGACTGCACAAAGATCTATCTAGATCACAGAATTATTTGTGATAATGTAAATTTGGAAAAACTTAAATGTTCATGCAATTATTCCGTGGTTGGATTGGGAAAGAACACAAGCTTTTCAAGGGGAGGGAAGAAGGAGAAGGGGTGGAATTCTAGGGAGAAAAAAGAGGTGTCAGGGGTGTGTGAAAATTCAGTGCATGGTTAATTTGAGACTGTCATGGGCTCTGTCCTGGCGCACATGGGGCATGTGGAGGGGTAGGAAGGGGTGACGTTCAGAAGCTCTTATGCAGTTGCCTATCTCTCTCATGGGTTTCCCTGGTGGCTCAGGTGGTAAAGAATCTGCCTATAATGCAGAAGACCTGAGTTCAGTCCCTGGTTCAGGAAGATTCCCCTGGAGAAGGAAATGACTACTCATTCCAGTATTCTCTTACCTGCGAGAACTTAAGATGTAGGGATTCCCTGTCGGTCATCCTTTTCTTTCCAGCGTTTTTTCTTTTTTTATGTTAGTCATCTTTCTGTCCTCCCAAGTTCCTACTAGGTGCTTAATAAATGAAAGCATCACTACGAACAAAGCTAGTGGAGGTGACAGAATTCCAGTTGAGCTATTCCAAATCCTGAAAGATGATGCTGTGAAAGTGCCGCACTCAATATGCCAGCAAATTTGGAAAACTCAGCAGTGGCCACAGGACTGGAAAAGGTCAGTTTTCATTCCAATCCCAAAGAAAGGCAATGCCAAAGAATGCTTAAACTACTGCACAATTGCACTCATCTCACATGCTAGTAAAGTAATGCTCAAAATTCTCCAAGCCAGGCTTCAGCAATATGTGAACCGCGAACTTCCTGATGTTCAAGCTGGTTTTAAAAAGGCAGAGGAACCAGAGATCACATTGCCACCATCCGCTGGATCATGGAAAAAGCAAGAGAGTTCCAGAAAAACATCTATTTCTGCTTTATTGACTATACCAAAGCCTTTGACTGTGTGGATCACAATAAACTGTGGAAAATTCTGAAAGAGATGGGAATACCAGACCACCTGACCTGCCTCTTGAGAAATTTGTATGCAGGTCAGGAAGCAACAGTTAGAACTGGACATGGAACAACAGACTGGTTCCAAATAGGAAAAGGAGTACGTCAAGGCTGTATATTGTCACCCTGTTTATTTAATTTATATGCAGAGTACATCATGAGAAACGCTGGACTGGAAGAAACACAAGCTGGAATCAAGATTGCCGGAAGAAATATCAATAACCTCAGATATGCAGATAACACCACCCTTATGGCAGAAGTGAAGAAGAACTAAAAAGCCTCTTGATGAAAGTGAAAATGGAGAGTGAAAAAGCTGGCTTAAAGCTCAACATTCAGAAAACGAAGATCATGGCATCCAGTCCCATCACTTCATGGGAAATAGACGGGGAAACAGTGGAAACCGTGTCAGACTTTATTTTTGGGGGGCTCCAAAATCACTGCAGATGGTGATTGCAGCCATGAAATTAAAAGACAGTTACTCCTTGGAAGGAAAGTTATGACCAACCTAGATAGCATATTCAAAAGCAGAGACATTACTTTGCCAACAAAGGTTCGTTTATTCAAGGCTATGGTTTTTCCTGTGGTCATGTATGGATGTGAGAGTTGGACTGTGAAGAGTCCCAGTTGAGAAGCTGAAGGCAGATTGAGACAATTGACTTTCTCTGCTCTCCCCGTGGGGAAGGAAGGCTGAGAGCCGAAGAATTGATGCCTTTGAACTGTGGTGTTAGAGAAGACTCTTGAGAGTCCCTTGGACTGCAAGGAGATCCAACAAGTTCATTCTGAAAGAGATCAGCCCTGGGATTTCTTTGGAAGGAAAGATGCTAGAGCTGAAACTCTAGTACTTTGGCCACCTCATGCGAAGAGTTGACTCATTGGAAAAGACTCTGATGTTGGGAGGGATTAGGGGCAAGAGGAGAAGGGGACGACAGAGGATGAGATGGCTGGATGGTATCACTGACTCGATGGACGTGAGTCTGAGTGAACTGCGGGAGTTGGTGATGGACAGGGAGGCCTGGTGTGCTGCAATTCATGGGGTCGCAAAGAGTCGGACACGACCGAGCGACTGATCTGATCTGATCTGATCTGAAATGTCTGTTAATTTATAAATAAATTTCTTTCAGATGATGAGTGACTTTGAATTCCATGTTATTGAGTCGTGGTGTTACTCTACCAACAGTAAAGATACCGCAAAGTTTCTTAGGAAGAAAATTGATAAACTCCTCCTAAGTAACTATTGATTTTTTTTTATGACATGCACTAAGTGATATTTTAAAATTAATTATTTGAACTTCAGTCAGTAGGGGGTGCACCAATGCTGGAAATTCTAATATTAATACAGATGCTTATTTGTTAATCTTATGGTCTTTATCCTGGTTACACTCTATTTCCTCTGTGTCCCTCTGTGTCCCTCAATTTTTCTATCACATACGTACATAACTATTAGATAAATAATGCGTCAAAACCACCAGTTACAAAACTGGGTTTTAAAAAGAGCTAATTTAATATTGCTATTTATTATAGTTGTTACAGGTAAGTGGAAGATTTAAAAAAATTAGTGCCATAAGGAGAAGAGTTTAAATTATGTTTATCATTTACTCAGGACAAATTTTCCATAAGAATAGGTGGGAAGGTACTAGGAAAAAATGGAGGTGGTATTTTAATGGTCCATGTGAACAATATTACTATAATTGGAACAAGAATAATAGTGACCACTAAAGAAAGAATATTTCATAAAGCATTCATTAAAAAAGAAGGAATTGGCTTTTGAGACATTTTTTTCTCAAAGTTTTTCATGAAACAATAAAATTTTATGGTTTATACTGAAATTTAAAAACAAAAAAAGAAAACTGTTGTGTAGAAGAGTTAAGAAGAAAGTAAAATGAGGTTTATATACAGTATTTTTAGTACAGAAAGGAACTCGAATGACATATTTAAAATTTGAAGATGATAGCTAAAACCATCAGACCAGAATAATACATCTCAAAATCAAAACATAAGAAATAAGAATCAGCATTTGAAGACAAATGAGCAATTATAGAATTTAAGAAAGCACAACTCAGTACAAAAAGAGAGCTACTTGCGGTGGTGGGGAGTTTGGAAACTTGGAGATGTCTACATTTCATTAGTCAATGCTGTGCTCTTTTGAAATGATGATATAAGGAACACTAGGGATTTTCTCTCCTTCAGTTCCTTCAAAATGTTTATAAAGTGACTTAAAACAAAGAAAAATATTAGCTATGAAAATGATCACTCAGATGAATCAAATTCAATTAAAGGTTTAAAAACTTTTCTAGAAGGAAAAAGAATGAAACTAAAAGAAAAAGAAAAACATCAAGTGGAACCCTCACTAAAAGGCAAAGATGCTCAGAAGGAATTCTAAAAAATAGTTTGGCATTGTCCTGCTCACAAATAGCATACATATAAAAAATAATGCAGACAACCTAAAATTAAAAGTGTCTGCAAAGATATAGCAATGATAATAAGTACAGTAAAGCTTGGAATAATAATTTCAAATAATTTAAGATAAGATATATTAAGTGAAATAAGTGGGTGGTTATACAGAGATAAACATAGTACATACTTAAAGGTATAATTATTATGAATTCATATGCACCAACTAACATAGCAACAAAACACACAAAGCAAGAAGTGTAAGAATTTCATGTAGAAACAAAAATTCAGTTATAGGGAAGAATTAAATTCCTTATAACCAAAACTATAATAAGTAAGCAAAATTCTGTCATATATAAATAAGATATAATTCTTTAAAGAATTACTCAAAGAATACTTATCAATCTTACCTCTTGGTGGTTTACATAAAATTAAATGAATAAAATTCACCAGAGGTTTTATAGGCTACATTCTAACCAAAATACAACTAAAACTTAAAATCAGAAGCCCTAAGAATAAAAAAAAAATAAAATCGTAAATTACTTTGATATTTTAAAATAATCTCTTAAAGAACAACTGGGACAATGGGAAATCAAGAACTCAATAAAAGACAATTTAGAAAATATAGTGATAATATCCTGCATACCAAGATCAGTGCTTAGAGAAAACATCAATAATAGTTTTAAATGTTTTATTGTTTTAAATGTTTATCTTTTAAAATTAAAAAGATAAAGCAAATAAATTATTCAGCTTAATATCTCAGAGAAGAAAACACACAATGAAAGAAATGAAAGATAAAGTCATAAATTGGAAAGCAAAAGACAGAGTGAACAGATACAAGAGCTGATTCCTTGAAAGTCTAATAATATAAAAAAAATTCTAAAAAAAAAAAAATTCTGATAACTCTAATTAAGAAAAATGGAAAAATCTCTGAAAAGTAGAAATTAGAAAGGAAAAAGAAACTATTGAAATAAAAACCATAAGAAATAAATATTGAAAGTATGCTACTGTATTTGTAGTTTTCAAAGAAATTCCATATACAATAAAAATTTCTAAAGTTGATGCAAGATAACCTCTACAGATTGATAAGAGAAGAGAAAACCACAGAAGTCATCAAAGAAGAATTACAATTTCATAAAAAAGTCTCTGAATATGACTGAATTTTTAAAATGTTTAGAAAATAGATAACACTATGTTACTAAGTGTGCTCTTGACTAGAAATACTTAGTACAATACTGATAAGGATAAGCACTCCAAACAAATAGCCAATGTCATAAATATAGATGAGGAAGTCAAAAACAAAGCCCTTTAAAAGGGGATTGCATTAGAAAGTAAAATGTACTCCTGGAATTCAAGGATGGTTCAATTGCAAAATCGAAGACATCAGTGAGTTAAATGAAAATTCACATATGGTCATTTCCATAGAAGTTAAAAAATAACCTGAAAAAATCCAATACACATTCCAAGCACATATTTTCTTAAAAGGACTAAACATATTATGAAACTTTTTTTTTTTAAATCAAGTGAAGTGAAGTGAAAGTCTTCCAATCGTGTTCGACTCTTTGCAACCCCACGGACTATACAGTCCATGGAATTCTCCAGGCCAGAATACTGGAGTGGGTAGCCTTTGCCTTCTCCAGAGGATCTTCCCAACCCAGGGATCGAACTAAGGTCTCCTGCATTGCAGGCAGAGTCTTTACCAGCTGAGCCACCATGTTAAATCAATGGACAATCCTAGAGATAGTTCTTTAAAAGCAGAATTAAATTAAGGTGCTGCCTTGGTTTAATATTGTTTTATTCTCTTCAATAAAATTAAAACATAAGAATAATACATATTGGGCCCATAAAAACAAAATATTCAATTTCAGGTGACTAGAAATGTAAATAAATCTGCAAAAAGTTGCCAGATATAGAAGAAATGTGTAAAGTCAATAATATTCTTGTGTAGTAGCATTAACATCTCTTTAATTATAACAAGAAATAAATTATAAAAAGAAAATTAATTACAAGTCTATTACTCAGGGATACATTTAATAAGGGATAGATGTATGAAAATAATAAAGAATGTACTGGAAAGTATAAAGGGAGATAAGGGTTTCCCTGATGGCTCAATGGGTAAAGAATCCACTTGCAACACAGGAGACGTGGGTTCAGGAGACGTGGGTTCAATCCTTGGGTCAGGAAGATCCCCTGGAGGAGGAAATGGCAATCCACTCCAGTATTCTTGCCTGAAAAATCCCATGGACAGAGGAGTCTGGTGGGCTACAGTCCAAAGGGTCGAAAAGAGTCAGACACGACTGAAGTGACTTAGCACTGCACAGCACATAAAGGGATATGATGGAAGATAGAGCAATCTGTTCTGGAAAATAATAAATTTCCTAAGAATGATAATTCTCTCTAACCAGAGATTGAACCTATGCCCTCTGCAGTGGAAGCGCAAAGTCCCAATCACTGGACCACCAACAAAGTCTGCTAGACCACTTTTATAAAATAAAAATCAACCAAATAAAAAAGGAAACAACTATTTGGGAAAAAATGTAGGAGACAAATATGACAAAGGGTTAATACCTAAAGAAGCCACTTCAATACACATCAGTGAAATGATGAGTCCAATAAACAAAAAGACAAAGTTCATAGGGAGACAATGTACAGAAGAACAGATATATGAAAAAGTGCTGGGCTTCCATGTGAATTAAATGTTAAATAATGTACAATAGGTGCTATTTAAACAGATTATATTAGCAAAAATATTTAAAAAGATGATACCTATTGCTAGTATACTGAAAACTGTATATGTTACAGGTGATACTTTTGAACAGAAATAAAAGGAATATTTGCAATATTAAAAAGGAATATTTGCAATATTAAAAATAGAATAATAAAAATGCTTCTACCTTCTAACTCCATGATCCCACATCTGAGAAAAAGCATAGTATCAGAAGAGAATGCAGAATTTTGAGCTGGAAATTCTAGGTCTGATTTCTGATTCTAATACTTGAAGGCTGAGTGACCCTGGGAAAGCTGTTTAATTTCTCTCTGATGCTCCATTTCTTCCAAGGGTTTGAGCGATGCAATCGTGCGCGTCAGCTAAAAGCCCTGTGTTCTTGTGACAATTTGTACCTCTGTCCAAGAGACTCAGTTTCCTTATCTTATCTGTTGAGTAATGATGCCTATCTCAACAAGCTTGTTGGGATAGTGAGGTCAGATAAATGCATTAATTCATTTAGCCGCCAGGCTTGAGTAGTTACAGGGCGCTGACTCGTGCTGTCCACACTGGGGTGGACCAAGTATACCCAATTGGCCATTCCGTGTCCAGCTGGAGCTGAGTTCAGGGATAGTTTTGCCCCATGCTGCAGTTCTCAACAGACACGACCACACTGTAATTAATTAGCAGTTCTGGCTTCAAGGTGCAGACCACACTCAGGGTTCCTTAGAGGGGATTTCACATTTGCATTCCGTTTTTGCACCCTCTGAAAAGAACAGGGGCTTCACTTAATATTCCATCCATTGGGAGGATGTATGCATGCATGCATGCATGTGTTTACAGGAGGGTAATTTGTTTTAATGAATAATCTGGAGTCACCTAGATGTCCAAAACAAGAGAAGTGGATAAGCAAATGATGTTGTAATCACTTAGCAGAAGAGTTTGCAGCCATTAAAATGGAAAATTATGAGGGTCATGAAAGACAGGAAAATATTTGATGTAATATTACAGAGGAAACAAAAACAGAATACAAAATAACATCTATTTCCCAGTCACAACTATAGGTCCAAAATGACAGCAGATACTGAAAAACAAACATTTCTATTATAGTCAGGAGATACTGGTGGATTTTAAAAATTCTTTTTTAATTATTTGAAAATATTATTTTAGCAATAGAATTACTAACATTGAGAAAGAAAACGGCTGCTGTGCAGAGAGGGGAAAAAATGGGTGATTTTACTTAATTTTTGGTTGAGGTATAAACTTACAAAGAGTAAAGTGCTTTTAAGTGTTTTTACATATGTATTATTTTACATACGTATACAGCTGTTTAATCTCCACCCAGGTCATTTACAGAACACTAACAGTGGGTGGCATAAAAAGGAGAAAATGTTTTTTTGTGTGTACTGTGGGGTGGACAGAAAACTAGTGGTTGATATTATTTTGCAGAAACTATCCTAATGTGGAGATGAACTGTTAGAATGAGTGAACTGAGCACAGACTCTCAAGCCCATTTTCAGATGGAGGTCAGAAGCTGACAGTTTTTCCAAGGTAAAACAATGTGATCAGACTTCCCTTCTACACTAAATGGCCCAAATGGAGGAAGATCCCTTTAGAATGATTGCCTACAATATGCATAAGTACATATTATCTTACGTACTGCATCTGACTCCCTCAAAACAGATGCAGAATCTAGGTTTTCCTTCCAGCAGGATAAACAAAGCCACACAGAAAATCCAACTGGAAGTATGACCCTCAAATGCTATAGCCCAACCCCCGGCCCCAAACTGGGGACTGGGAAAAGAGGAGAGACTGAGAAGGAAGTTGGAAACCGGAAGCCTAAACCTGTCCTGTTTTCTGCCCCCATCCTCCCCTGCGGCGTCCTTGCAAGATGAGAATACTCATTTCTATATTCCTCTCACAGCCATCCTAACTCCCCAACCGCAAACACTGACGCCTTCTGTAATTTCACAGTGTTTTCTTTTCGGTGGGTAATTTATCTGAAGTGTTGCTTGGCTGCTTTATCTTCCTCTCCCTGCACGGCCTCTGAAATTGCTTGAGCAGATCCTAACCTCCCAGGAGACGGGAGACAGGCGCGCAGCTCTGCGCGGGACGGAGCAAGGCCCCGCGTCCGCGTGGGCGCTGAGTGATGCTGCGTGATGGCAGCGTGAGTCACCGAGAGTAGGGGGAGTGTGGAGGAGGGCGAGGATGAAAAGGGCTCTGGCACCGCGGGGGATGAACGCAGGTCAGGAATCCTGACGTCAGGCCCGAAGCCGGGCTTTAAAAATAGTGAAAATTCACTGTGAATCAAAATGATTCTATGGGGGAAAAGAAAAACAACAACAACAACTAAATGGACGATGCAAGGTTTTGTGGCTTCGTGAAAGTAATTTGTGCTTGACCTCCAGACAAGCAAAAGTTACCCATCAAAGTAGATTCAGAAATGCTGTAAGTATTCAGAAACTTAACAAAAAGAGTTGGAGTGAACTTACTGTGTTCTGTACAAGTGAAGGTGATTGGAGAGTCTTGAAGAGAGAGATACCTGACTCTGTTCTCACTCCCCCTTCCCCTGGGGTCACCTGCTTGGGTGGAATGACTGGCTTCTGCTTTAGGACAAATAGCATGCCTCTGTTGGGTCCTTAAGAGAGAGAATTCAGGATGGGGTTATCAGTGAGTGTGGATGACAAGCCTTAATTGCTGAAGTTAACCCCAAAGAGGAAAGAACCTGAGTCTGTTTTAGGGTTACATAAGACACCCAGACTTGAATAGTCCAGGCTGCTTACTTGGTATCTACCTATAAGCTTCCCGGGTGGCTCAGATGGTAAGGAGTCCGCCTACAATGCAGGAGACCCAGGTTCGATCCTTGGGTTGGGATGATCCCCTGGAGGAGGGCATGGCAACCCCCTCCAGTATTCTTGCCTGGAGAATCCCATGGACAGAGGAGTCTGACAGGCTATAGGGTCCATGGGGTCGCAAGGCCTCAGACAGGACTGAGCGACTGATACTTTCACTTCACTTTCATCTACCTACTCTGCCAGATTCAACCTGAAGAAGGACCAAAATCAATTTGATTTTCTTCTTTTGATGGAAAACAGAAATGTATTAGTAATTGTTTCAAATTACCCCCCTCCCTGGAAAGTCTTTGTGAATTCTCTATCATGAGGTGGTTAAGTTCTTTAGTGAATGATTCTGTACAAGCATTTAATCACAAAAACAATATTTTTGACACAAAGCTGGCATTTAATAAATCACAAATAACGAGTCAGACCATATCAGTGGTTCTAAATTTAAAAATCTATTCTGTGACATTAATAATAAAAGCAATCACCTGTGAGAATTAGGTTTTTTGTTTTCTTTTAGTGATTCACAAGCCTGTGGTAATAAATGCAAAAATAGGATTTACCTACAGAATAAACATGTTCTATTCATAAAAACCAAGCAAGACCAATAATTAAACCCTATAGTTCTTTAAAGTAGCATTTAAATTTTAGTCTTTTTATAAAATTAGCTCTAATATTTAAATGATAAATGGAGAGACTAGAGGACCTATTTTTTTTTTCCTTAAATAGATGGAAGCAGCTTAGGGACAAAAATTAATTTCAGTTTCTGTTGTTAGTCTTTGTGTACCATCAAGCTGGGGCCATAAGTTGTGAGATGACAGGGAAATGGTAGTTTTAATGAAGCGCCCTTGATTTTTCCTGTTTCCTTTCATGTACGTTTTGTCCACATGACAAAACAGCAATGTAGAATTAAATACTAGCAAAAAAGTTACAGGAAGTAAACACGCTCTAAGTTCAGTTCAGTCGCTCAGTTGTGTCCAACTCTTTGCAACCTCATGGACTGCAGCACACCAGGCTTCCCTGTCCATCACCAACTCCTGGGGCTTATTCAAACTCATGCTCATTGAGTCAGTGATGCCATCCAACCATCTCATCCTCTGTCATCCCCTTCTCCTCCTGCCTTCAATCTTTCCCAGCATCAGGGTCTTTTCAAATGAGTCAGTTCTTCCCATCAGGTGGCTAAAGTATTGGAGTTTCAGTTTCAGCATCAGTCCTTCCAATGAATATTCAGGACTGATTTCCTTTAGGATGGACTGGTTGGATCTCCTTCATGTCCAAGGGACTCTGAAGAGTCTTCTCCAACAGCACAGTTAAAAAGCGTCAATTCTTTGGCATTTAGCTTTCTTTATCGTCCAACTCTCACATCCATACGTAACTATTGGAAAAACCATAGCTTTGACTAGATGGACCTTTGTCAGCAAAGTAATGTCTCTGCTTTTAATATACTGTCTAGGTTGGTCATAACTTTTCTTCTAAGGAGGAAGCATCTTTTAATTTCATGGCTGCAGTCGCCATTTGCAGTGATTTTGGAGCCCCCCAAAATAAAGTCTGTCACTGTTTCTGTTGTTTCCCCATTTATTTGCCATGAAGTGTTGGGACCAGATGCCATGATCTTAGTTTTCTGAATGTTGAGCTTTAAGCCAACTTTTTCACTCTCCTCTTTCACTATCATCAAGAGGCTCTTTAGTTCTTCATTTTCTGCCATTAGTGTGGTGTCATCTGCATATCTGAAGTTATTGATATTTCTCCGAGCAATCTTGATTCCAGCTTGTGCTTCATCAAGTCCAGCATTTCGCATGATGTACTCTGCATATAAGTTAAATAAGCAGGGTGACAATATACAGCCTTGACATACTCCTTTCCCGATTTGGAACCAGTCTGTTGTTCCATGTCCAGTTCTAACTGTTGCTGCTTGACCTGCATATAGATTTCTCAGGAGGCAGGTCAAGTGGTCTGGTATTCCCATCTCTTGAAGAATTTTCCACAACTTGTTGTGATCCACACAGTCGAAGACTTTGACATAGTCAATAAAGCATGCTCTATTTTACCTTTTATTTTCCCTCCTTGTGCTCAGTACTATCAAGGAGTTACAGATAAGGGATTGCTACCAGGATCAGTTTGTGCTGTTGACTACAGTTCTAATAACGTATATCAGTAAACGCTGAAGCACGTGGCTTTAGGGAAATCAGGTACACCTACAGAGAAGAAGAGGATGTGCGCATGTGCACTCAGTGGTCAGTCGGGTCTTACTCTTTGCAACCCTCTGGACTGTGGCCCTCCAGGCTCCTCTGTCCATGGAATTTTTGTCATGGAAACCTGAGTTGGGAATTGCAAAGTGAAAAGAGCCTGAAACGTAAACCTTTAGGCTTCATTATATTTTTCAAAGAAAATCACACGGATATCAAGAAAGGTAAAGATTCTGACTCTAGAGCTGGACACTATGACTCTAATTCTCCGATTACCATAAAGATAATGTAAATGGCCCCAGGGGATGAAAAAGAATTGTTTCTTCAGATGAAATCTCATGACTTCTCAGAGGGAAACCACATCTGTGTCATACTGAAGAAGAGACAGTCACTGTCTTCTTTTCCTGAAACGATTCAGAGGCATAGAATACATTTATGATAAATAGGCAGCTATTATATTGGAGTGTGCAATGATTTAGAATGGTTTAGAAATGAAATATGTTTAAGAATACTCTTGCACTCTTCTCCAAGCTATTCTGAACAACTGACTCTATAGATTGGATGAAAACTGTCAGCCTAAAGGATAAACAACAAGGATACTGGCTCAGAATAAATAAGTTCAGTATTCTCCCTTATGACAGAATAATGCTTTTGCTTTCATGATTATAAAAATTAACCAGAAATATTTTAAAAGACATATTTAAGAAGAAGGTAATTCAGAAACTGCAGTATGTTATCCAAAATGTCTGGCATATAGTAAGAAACTAGCTGATTTGAGAACAGACATGAGATATGACTGTTCAACTGGAAGTTCAAAGAATCAGTAGAAGCAGACCTGGAAGTTATTCACATACTGGAGTGAGTAAAAAAAAAAAAGTACTTCAAAAGAACTGAGTAAGAAAATAGAGACAAATGTGGATAGATGAAAAGATGAAGTATTTAAAAATAAGTTAGAATCTATCCAAAAGCTTGTAGTACTGGCTATAATCTCCAACACAATATCGACTAGCTGTAGTCATAATAATCATCTGTATCTTGCTCCCAATCATAGTAATGATGTTAGCTAAAGGGTTTTTGTTAGCTGCACCCTTAAGATTGGAGTACTGTACTATCATAAGTTATATCACAATAAAGAAGAGAAAGAAAAGAAATATCCTAAGAGGTATTTTTACTTGGGTGTTAAACTGTTCTGAATGGATCTAACTTCTATCCTTTATTTAAAATATGCAAAAATGCACAATCTAATCTCTTTCTAGTTACTGAGAAATGTAGTTTTAGGATCTTGATGGTCTTCTTAAATTATTAGGGACATTTAGCTGTAAATAAAACAGGAAGCAATTGCTTGGAAACCTCAAAACTGATATAAAATTATTCCAATCAAAATATTTTTACTGAAGTGTTATTGTTTCAAAATTTGGCAGTTGGTTTTTGGTCTCACCACAATGCCAAGTACTGGTAAAAGTTAAATATTCAGTGTGTTTGGAGGAGGACTTGTCAATTAACATTTTGCTGTTCAGTTGCTAAATCGTGTCCGACTCTTTGTGACCCCATGAACTGCAGCACACCAGGCTTCTCTGTCCATCACTATCTCCCTAAGTTTGCTCAAGTTCAAGTCCACTGAGTCAGTGATGGCATCCAATCATCTCATCCTCTGTTGCCCTCTTCTCCTCTTGCCCTCAATTTTCCCCAGCATTACGGTCTTTTGCAATGAGTCAGCTCTTTGCATCAGGTGGCTAAAGTATTGGAGCTTCAGCTTTAGCATCAGTTCTTCCAATGAATATTCAGGACTGATTTCCTTTAGGATGGACTGGTTCGAGTTCCTTGCAGTCCAAGGGACTCTCAAGAGTCTTCTCCAACACCACAGTTTGAAAGCGTCAATTCTTTGGTGCTCAGTCTTCTTCATGGTCCAACTCTCACATCCATACATGACTACTGGAAAAACCATAGCTGTGACTATATGGACCTTTGTCGGCAAAGTGATGTCTCTGCTTTTTAATACACTGTCGAGGTTTGTCATAGCTATTCTTCCAAGTCAATTAACATAGACTTAAAATCTCTATTGCATGTCCACGTTGCTACAAATGTCAGCAGTTTAGTAATTGTGTGATTGAAAATGGGCTGGGGATGTCACTCACTGATGATCTTACTCCCTTTCCATTCTCTTTCTCAGCTCAAATGAGAACCCAGAGGAAGCAAAACACCCTCAAATCCAGATTGGGGGAGGTGTCTTCATCTCTCAGCCTCTAACCCAAGAAGCCACAAAACTCTTCATTTATTGCTTTCGTTAGAGACTCAAACACAGGCAATGAAACTTGCAAAAGATTTTTTTCACAGAAAAGATTTCTGATGGCCATTTCATAACTTGTTTCAGTTTCCTGTTCCTTCCTCACACTGCTGTCTGGGAGCAGCATTTAAATGTAAGATATCATGCATCCCCCTCCCCACCCCAAATATCTTCAGCTACCTGACAGGAAACATGATGGCCTATTCTTTTAACTGAGCAGGGTGCTTGTTTCCTTGGTTTTCAATGCTGTCTCCAGCGTTTCCATTTTCTGAGTATTCAGAGGCTTCCAACTGACTGATTTTCCTTTCTTCAAAGGTTGTCAGGGCTGCTGCAGGCCTCAGATGCTGACTCTCTGCAAATTGTTTTGCTTTCACATAATAGACAAGGATTAGATTCTTGCTTCCTGAGTTGCTGCAGGCCTATTTTGCAGTTGTATACCTCCATGTACAGAAGTGCTGTGGAAGAATGTATATGGATGCTCTTAAGCATGAGTGGGCAAATTCAGCCAGCCCCGTTTTTGCACAGCCCATGAGCTGAGGATGGTTGTTAGATTTTTGAGTGGTTGGGGGAAAAATTAAAAGAATAATACATTGTGACACATGAAAATAAGAGATTCAGATTTTATTGTCCACAAAAAATGTTTCATTGGAATGGAGCCACCCCCACTCATTTGCGTATCATCTACCGAATATTTCATGGTGTAGCCACAGGCAGGAGTAGTTGCTGAAGAGACCCCATTGCCAGCAAAACCTCAAAGACTTACTATTTGGCTCTTTATGGAAAAAGATGGCCCACTGTTACAGATTAAACTATGCTCCCCAACCCCCAAAGATGCTGAAGTCCTATACCGGCGAATGTGACCTTACATAGAAATAGGGCTTTTGTAGGTCATTAGGATGAACCCTAAACCAGCATGTCCTTATAAAAAGGGGAAATCTGGATACAGACATGGCCCTATAAGGGACAGTCACATGAGGATGAAGGCAGAGATGCGGCGATGCTTCTGTTAAGCCACGGATGTCCCAGATGGCCAGCAAAGCCTAGGAAGCTAGAGGAGAGAACAGATCCTTGTGTGGACTCCATGGAATCCTCTCCAATATCTTTACGGTACCCAGACTGCATCCCTCTTTCGAGGTGCAGCTGAATTAATGTCCATTTCCTCCCCAGGGTTTCATGACAGCTGGGAGGACCTTGCTCAGAATATCAAGTGCACGTATAAATCTTTCCATCCATTTAGCCCTTAACTGTATAATTTTCTAATCTTTGAAAGCAGGCTAAAAATGAATTCCATAAATTTATTGAGGTCAAAGTTTATGTCTCAGTACATTTTTTCCTTCATTGCACCAAATTTAGAACTTGGTCTCTAGAAGTTTCTCAGTCAATCTTTTGCTTGATTATTTGATTAAGAATTGGAAGCTTTTATTTTTTTTAATAGATGTGCTCTGAAATAAGGTAAAACAGTGAAATCATTTGCAAAAGAATCCCAAAGCCCTATTGTTAAAATGAATAAATCACCCCTTTTTTTTCTAGCTTATATTTCATACCCATGTTGATGTTCATTAACAGCTTATATTTGTATTGGAATACCTTCCACAAATGATTTAAACATTTTAAAAAACTGTAACTAATTGTAGAATATAGATGGGGAGAATTTATTGTTTATTCTCAATGGTAATTTTGCTTTCATCAACTATTTCAACTGAAACCTCTTTGGAAAGAGGGTTTGGTTCCTTAAAATGTTTTTTAAAAGGAACTCCAAACATTTATTTCCTTGTTTTGTTGTTCAGGGCATTTAAATGAAAAGTTGAAAGTTTCCCTGTGTCCTAGGATTTTACTGGGCACTTCCACTGGTGAATGTTCTCAAAAATATTGGTAGAAAGAACATCACACTCAGTCATCCTTGTTTTACCTTTTAAAAGAAAGCCTCCCTATAAAAAATTAACTTTTGAATAGGAGGCTATGAAAGTTGGTTCAGGTGGGAGTTTAACTGTCAGTTCTTAATTCATTTGTTATTGGGAAAAATAGGTGCATGTCACATGTGGGGAGTTTGCAGGTGCACAGGGGGAAGCCAGGCATTACTGAGGAGCCTCAGGACCAAGAGAGAGCCCAGGTCGCTCAAAGTGGGAGGGAAGGCAAGACCTGTCCATGGTGTTGTAGAGATCATATGCTCTTAAGAATGCTTCCAGTGAGCAACCTAGATGTCCATTGGCAGACGAATGGATAAGAAAGCTGTGGTACTTATACACAATGGAATATTACTCAGCTATTAAAAAGAATGCATTTGAATCAGTTCTAATGAGGTGGATGAAACTGGAGCCTATTATACAGAGCGAAGTAAGTCAGAAAGAAAAACAGCAATACAGTATACTAACGCATATATATGGAATTTAGAAAGATGATAACGATGACCCTATGTGCGAGACAGCAAAAGAGACACAGATGTAGAGAACAGTCTTTTGGACTCTGTGGGAAAAGGCGAGGGTGGGATGATTTGAGAGAATAGCATTGAAACATGTATACTATCATATGTGAAATAGATCCCCAGTCCAGGTTCGATGCATGAGACAGGGTGCTCAGGGCTGGTGCACTGGGATGACCCTGAAGGATGGGATGGGGAGGGAGTGGGGAGGGAGGGTCAGGATGGGGAACACATGTACACCATGGCTGATTCATGTGAATGTATGGCAAAAACCACCATGATATTGTAAAGTAATTAGTCTCCAATTAAAGTAAATAAAAAAAAAAAGATTAAAAAAAAGAATGCTTCCAGTGATGGGAAAAGGGCATGAGCACCTTTCAGTGGATGATGTTATGTTTTTAGATTGAGAGTGAGTGTTTCTGATTGCTAGGGTTGCCATGAGAAAGTACCATAGCTGAGTGGCTTAAACAGCAGAAATTTATTGTGTCATGGTCATGGTGTCTAGACGTCCAAGATGAAGATGTTACCAGGGCTTCTCGACAACCCCCCTGTCCACCACTTAAGAAAGGGGAACCATTCCCATGGGCTGGCAGCTATGGTGCTACTGACCAAGAAGAACTGCCTGGGTAGTGGCTTCTGAATAAACCAGAGGGCAGGCACCAGGCTGGGGCAGGGCCTGGAGGGCCCCAAGAGGACAGGGATATGTTAATGGCAATGGGTGGGTTGGGGGGAGGGAGGGATGTCACGCATTAATTAATAGGATGTACAACTTCAAAGTTACCTTTTCTGTGGCCCTAGGTTTCACCCAGGTGACAAACTGTTAACATCTTGCCCTCAGTTTCCCAGGCTGGGGACCTGGTTCCTGTGACCCCCTCTCTCTCCCTCACTCTTACCCACCTTCATCCCATCAGTTCCAAATTCTAACATGAAAGTAACATCGCTGCTGTGGCCACTAAGCAAGTTCAGACTTGAAAAAAAATTCAGCTAAGGTCACACAGCTCATCACCGGCAGCTCTACAGGCTTCAGACCCCACTTGTCTTCCCTGACAGCACCAGGTCTCCTCCCCGGTCCGTGAATGGTTAAGCCAGCACAGCTCCTGGTTCAGAGCAATGCTTTGTCAGTGTTTCCTGACCAAATGAAGAATAATATCTTTCCTTCTGATTCCGCTTAGTAGCTTCTTCCAAATAGGATGTTTTCAGATTTTGAGGACCGTCTTGTTGTTTGGTCACAGAGGGCTTGATCTCCGCCATTGCTTTATGTTGCTGCTTTTTAAGAGAAACAGGGCATAAATGGAATTTCACAGCAATCTTTGGAGTACATGGGATTGTTCTTGGGAGTTCATTAATCTCTTTCTTGGGGAGGTGGGTGGGAGAGGTATGGGCAGGGGAAGATCAGCTGAGGACATACAGTTCTTAGATCAGGAAGCATGGGATAATAAGGAGTGTGGGAAGGCTTCCCTCAACTGGTAATGACAACGATGAAATGTACAGACACCATACGGGTCACTTGGTGATACAGATGAAGAGAAAGTGACCTATGAGCCTTTCTACCTCTCAGGAACAAGTGAAGGGCAACTCAGATCAATTCAGAAACACTCTACTGAAAAAGTAGATGTCTTTTCCTCAGGCACTCTGCCTAGAAGGCATTGTTATTTGATTCTATGGACTCTTAAGAAAGAAGAATCAAAATCAAGACGAATTCAGTGAAGCAGTACGTCAATGTATCGAGTAAGGAAGACTGAAATGCATTAAAATATGAGGTCACATAAAACTCCCATTTCACTGCTTGCCACACAGTAGCACCCCTCACAGTACGCATCTTATCTGTAAGATGTGACTCCTCCAAATATGTACTTTTATGCTTGAAATTCAGTATAAATCTACTACATATACTTTATTCTGATCAACTCCTTAGCTCCTCTGAGATAGAAAAACTTGCTAACTATCCTCCTGGCTCTCAGGCACCAATGGGGAAAAACAACCTTCAGAATTACCCTGTTGAACTTGGATGCTGCTCAGAAAGTTCCTGCTTAATTCTACAGCTCTTATGCAAACTGGGTGGCACACGATTTCATTTCAACTTATTAAGTCAATTACCTGAAAAATAGACACCAAATTACAATGTATACTGTTTTTTTCCCACTCTATAGAGAATCAAAATGTCACAGGTAGGTGGGATACAACAGAACTTAAAAAGTTTTCTGCTTATGAATGATACATAATTTCAAGTGACTCATAGCACTTGTTGAAATAAAGTATCCAACCTGGCTGACTCATAATAACACTGACACTGGAGTTTCAAATAGAGTTTCATAATGACACACACAAAAAAATTGACCCGACGTATGCATTGCAGAGAGTTATCTTGACCATAAGAAATCATGAATGATCAGGCCATCAATCATTAAAAAAAGCAATACTATTCCAAGATAATGCACTTAATTACCTAACCTCATCTGTAAGTTCCATAGGTACCACTTTCATAACTTTTACAGAATGCAATGGGATACACTGAAAAGTCTTTTTAAATGCAGGCTCTATTGTCAAGCTCTAATGAGAAAGGAAGGCTCTTTATTCGGCTATAATTTTGAAAATGGCCTCATTTATTCTCCAAGAACAGTCAAGACGTTTTGGATAATTTAAGAATACAGTATTTTTTGAAAGCACGGTGAGAGAAATGTCAATGTCTGGGAAGGAGAAATTTGGGGTGGCTTTATTTGTTTCATCTCCTTTTGCACTGACGGAGCCTGGAGAGATGACACAATGCGTTTTTCACTTTGGTGTCTTTTCAGTGACAGGGTATTAGAAGAGAAAAATAGAGCCCAAAGTAATTAAGACTGATTCACACTTACCAGCTCGCAACCATGTTCCTCTTGCTTCTGCTGACTAATTTCTAACGCCTTTATGAAAAGTCAGATCTCCTCCATTTCAGTTTCCTGCTCCAATATGGAAGATGGAGATTTCACTTTGGCAGCAAAACTTCAAAGCAGAAAACTTCAGAAACAGACTGAGTGCTCTTTGCATTCTGTCTTCGTTTACAAAAGAGGAGAGAGACTAATGGATTTATGCGAGGAAGGTTAGCAGGTTAGCTTTGATTCAAGTCCTGTATTCATATCATTCAGCTTCGCTGACTTTCTCCATGTGAAAGAGGCACCTGCTATTTTTTCTTCCAAAGGAAATTTCCATGGAGGAATTAAGAAGTTCTGAGGAAATAGTATGAATCTCCTGAGAGAGATGATTTTTTAAAGACTTTTCTACAGTTCTAATCTAGGCATCTATGCATTCAACCAGTATATATCTAGTATCTACTATGTGTCCATTGAAAGGTGAAAGGTGAAAGGTGAGAGGGGAGTTGTTCAGTTGTGTCCGACTCTTTGTGATCCCATGGACTGTAACCTGCCAGACTCCTCTTTCTGTGGGATTTCCCAGGCAAGAATACTGGAGTGGGTTGCCATTTACATGCCCATTACAGACCAAAAATGAGATGGCATCTGACCTCATGGAGTTTTCCCTCAGTTGGTGGTGGTGGTGGGGGAGATTATTCTAAACAAGCAAACATTTTGTTAATTACAAAGCGTGGGAGAGCACGAGAGATACAAATATGGTCAAAAAGTGAGGATGTTGTGTGGGAGCAGAGAGGCAGATGGCTCCTGAGGCAGGTCATTTTGGCTACCTGAGCCTGACACTTAACCTGAGATTTGAAGGGTAAAAAAGATGCAGCCCCTGGCTGGCCGGAAGAAGAGTTTTCCAGGAGAGGCGATGGCTGCTGGACCCCTGAGGTTGAAATGACTGGGTTATGTGAAGATGTAGGAGGCAAGAGAAAGGAGGGGCAGCATTCATGTTTCTTCTCACTCTGGTTCCGCACCCCACATCCCCTCCATTCCTAGGAGGGAGACAAGTCAGATTCCAGTCTGTGTTTCAGAGAACATGTGCATACATGGGCCCCTTTGTACGTGAAAGTGTGGGTTTACACAGGGGCCTGCTCCTTGGCTGTACCAAGACTTGTCTGGGAGGCCCAGGACCTCTGTGCCACCCGTGTGTTCTCGTGTCAGTCAGTCTATGCTTTGAGTGGCATCCCTTTAGGTGTGGTGCAGTGCACAGCCTGGACACTGGTACATAGCTTCCCTGGGGGTGAGGAGACCATCACAGGTGAGGCAGGGGTGTGGCTTTTACCATTATCGAGCGGGGAGAACTTGAGGACACAGGTGAAAAGGAAAGAGGAAGAAAATCCTCCCCTGATTTTGTGGCTATTTTTTTCTTCCAGTTACACAAGGTAAAATGTCACAGGGACAATGTGCAGTCTAGATTAACCTGTTCACCCTTGAAGCCCAAGGGCAAGCCCAAGATCCATGTGAGCTCTAGCACTGCTGTGCAGAAGAGTGAAGCCCCCAGGTCTGAGGTCAGACTGCTTTGGTTTCTTCTGGGCCTCACTATTAGGTCCCTTAACTTTCTGAGCCTCAACGTTGTCATCTGTAGAGTGGGACGTTCACATGGTCCATAAGAGGAAACATTTGGGTTGGGACCCAGGTCTTTGTGATTTCAAGGGGGGCTGTTTCTTGTTATTCTACACTTCGATTTTTTCACCTCCTCTGTATCTGGATTTGCAGACCCATGTTCTTGGTTGGAAGGGCATTTCTTTAAAGAAAGCATTTAAATTTTACTTTTTTGAATCTTTACAAAAGAAGTAAGGTTAGAAGTAAGATTTTCCAAGTAAATGAATTTTAAATGCAGCACGCATGCGTGCCTGCTGAGGTGCTTCAGTCGTGTCCAACTCTTTGCAACCCCATGGATGGGAGCCCACCAGGCTCCTCTATCCATGGAATTCTCTAGGCAAGAATACTGGATTGGGTTGCCATGCCCTCCTCTAGGGGATTTTCCCGACCCAGGGATCAAACCCATACCTTTTCCGTCTCCTGCATTGGCAGGTGGGCTCTTTGTCACTAGCACCACCTGGAAAGCCCCAGATGCAGCATATTAAAATTTTAAATCAATACCTCTTCTTGGTCTATGTAACATGTGGTAACAATTTGCAACCTGTTACAAAATATTTTTCCTCTTTGTAGGAAATTTCCTTTTATAGGAAATTAGAGCTAAGAAATGGTTTCTTTTTTACCTTGCTCAGATATAAAATATTAGTTGAAATGAAGTGTCCAAGAGTGTAGCATAGTCATAATGAAACTTGAACTTCTGTTCTATTTTTCTGATTCTTTTACTTACCTCTTTACTTTTTTTTGGAGCCAGTAAAGCATGACAAAGAGTACTTAGATTTAGGTGGGGGAGTGGTGGTGAGGAATTCTGAGAACTCTGAAACAATGTCAATGCTACTAGGAAAAAGGAGTTAAGGACAAGAATGATCCACTCAACATTCAGCCCATCCTGAGAGAGATCTGCATTTAAACCATGTAAAATTTTTTTAAGGAAATCACTGACATTTTAGTTGCTTTACTTTCTCTTTCAGCAGAAAGGTTTCTCTCTGCACAGGATGACACTGGACAACTGGCCTCAAGATCAAACTGCAGTGATAAAACTACACATCACACCAGTCACAAGGGGCATCACCAAAAATTTTGCAATTGATAAATTCTAGAGAGGGCGTGGAGAGAAGGGAGCACTCCTACACTGTTGGTGGGAATGTAAAATTGGTGCAGGTTCCTTAAAAAACTAAATATAGAACTACCATATATGATCCAGCAATCCCACTCCTGGGCATATATCTGGAAAAGAGGGAAACTCTAATTTGAAAAAATCTACATACCCCCGTGTTCATAGCAGCACTATGTCCAACAGACAAGACATGGAATCAACCCAGATGTCCATCATCAGATGAATGGATAAAGATGATGCGATATATACATACGATGGAATACTACTCAACCATAGAAAAGAATAAAATAATGCCATTTGCAGCAACATAGATGGACCTGGAGATTGTCATACTGAGTGAAGTAAGTCAGGCTGAGATGGACCTGGAGATTGTCATACTAAGTGAAGTAAGTCAGGCTGCTGCTGCTTCTAAGTTGCTTTAGTCATGTCCGAGTCTTTGAGACCCCATGGACCATAGCCTGCCAGGCTCCTCTGTCCATGGGTTTCTCCAGGCAAGAATACTAGAGTGGATTGCCATGCCTTCCTCAAGAGGAGCTTCCCAACCTAGGGACTGAAGCTACATCTTTTAGGTCTCCTGCACTGGCAGGCAGGGAAGGACAAATATCATACAATATCACTTATATGAGGGATCTGAAAAGAAGTGATACCAATGGATTATTTAAAAAACAGAAATAGGGCTTGCAGACACAGAAAACAAACTTATGGTTATGGAAGGGGAAAAGGGGGGATAAATTAGGAGCTTGAATTTGCAGATATACACTATTATATATAAAACAGATAAGCAATAAGGACCTACTGTATAGCACAGGGAACTATATTCAATATATTGTAATAATCTATAATGGAAAAGATCTAAAACAGTGTGTGTGTGTGTGTATATATATATATATATATATATATATACCTTTTTAGGGTTTCTCTGGTGACTCAGATGGTAAAGAATCCACCTGCAATGCAGGAGACCTGAGTTCGAACCCTGGGTTGGGAAGATCCCCTGGAGAAGGGTATGGATACCCACTCCAATATTCTTGCCTGGAGTATTCCAGAGAAGGTTGGTGGGCTACAGTCCATGGGGTTGCAAAGAGTTGGACACGACTGAACGACTAACACTTTCACTTTCACTTTATACATATATATATATATATATATATATATATATATATAGCTGGAGAATCCCAGGGACAGAGGAGCCTAGTGGGCTGCTGTCTATGGGGTCACACAGAGTTGGACACGACTGAAGTGACTTGGCAGCAGCAGGATCATTTTGCTGTACAGCTGAAGCTAACACAACACTGTACATCAACTATACTTCAATTAAAAAAAGCAACAGAAAATACTGGCATGCTCTTAAACTATATATATATACACACACACATATATATGTATATACATATATAAACTATATATATACACACGCATATTTATGTACACATATATATACACATACATATAGTGTTTTTTTTAACCACTCTCCATGAGCTCTTTGCACATCACCATCCTCAACAAGAAAATGATTCTTTCTGGCCAACTTAGAGGGATATGGCCCAACTTAGCTGCCTATCCTTCAGAGAGTCTCTCTGGATCAGTCAAATGAGAACGATTTCCCCCTTCCTACAGGCCCACGACTTTTTGGCTTCTGTTTCAGCTGTAGGACTTCGAGTGAGCTGCCCTGCAAATGTGATCAGATGGATACATGTCTTCACTAGATTTTGGGTCCAAAGAAGAAAATCGAAAACATTTTTAGCCTTTCTTCATTCCTCAGAATAATGTCTTAAACAGGATCATTCCTCCACAAATATTTATTGAATTTGAATTTCAAATTTACTGTCTATTAATAGATTCAATCAGTGACAAGCCCAAGATTTGTATCTCAAGTTTAACCCCAGATATAGACGATTTCAATCAAGGGTTCTGATTACCAAACAACAGAAATGGATTCTGATTAACTGGAGAGGACAGGAATTCATTGAAAGGTTGTCAACAGTTCACAGAACCAATGAGAAAGCTGGTGACGGAGTCCTGGGGTGTGAGCCAGCTGTGTAGGGTCGGGAAGCCGAGGACACCAAGACCATACCAGAAGGAGAGTCTCATTATGCCTCCCCTCTGGCATCTGTCTGTGCACTGGCCACCCCTTGGCTTCTAATTCTGCAGCCATCGTGCTCAGTACCCTGTAGGTGCACCTGTTTCTTAGGGTCACTCCTTAAAACTTCAAAGCCATGGACAGGAGTGCCATTAGGCTGCTCCTGAGTATGTTCCCATATCCTGGCATCTGGGAAATGGGGAGGGGACATCTTCATCCCTGCCTTGACTCCCTTCTGAGAGGCAGGGACCTCACAATGGAGAATTTCACCAAGATAAGAAGGGTATTTTCAGAGTGGAGAGAGTGTGGGGAGGGAGAGAGGGTGGGGAGGAAGGAGGAGAAGGAGGAGGTGATGTCCGCTAGGTTAGGGAACAAATTTTGCTTTTGTCAAACATAATTTTTTAAAGCAGGTTGAACAAATTCTTCTCAAAACACATGAGCCTTTTCTGAACAAATTGATCTAAAAAATCTAAATGGTTTGTGTGAGTAGAAACAGCTTAACTAATTATACAATCTAAGTGACAAACTCATATTAACAACACAAAAGACAAGAAACTTTAAATATTTAATAAAGCTGGAATGCAGAGAATGAAAATTATTCATTATTTCAATACTAATAAAGAGGGAACTGTTTTAGAATAGAAATCAGAAAATTAGATATTAACTAGAGAGTTATTAATTAGGTCCCAGTGGTTGAAACAAATGAAGTGTGTGATAAATATTCTCATATTTTGGCTCTACTTGGGATCTCTCTGTCCTGAGATAAAGACCAGTTGTGACATCAGGAAGTAATATGCTCTCAAAACATGCTAACATATTGGGAGTGTCAATTAGGAATCATTTCGTTTTCTCACAGTAAATCTAAACTGTTCTTCCTAGGGCAGAAATGATCTGGTCATTATAATCATAATGATTGTCTGTGCCATATATCTAGGCTAAAAATTCCCCTCTTTAATATCTTCCAGTTTCTTTCCGTCTTCATGAATTAGTTATGTTAATGTTCCCAAATAGTCCAGCTGAACTCAAAACCTCTGCACACTCTTCAGGCTACAGTAACACGTTCCTTTAAAAATAGGGCCGGCCATTACTTATGCCGCATCAACTTTATTAAGTCATGCCTCAAAAAGATAAAATATTGTGATAAAATAGCACGCTGTCAAAAAATACCACCAATTCATGGTTACTAAGTTTTTCTGGAAGTCAGCATCCAAATTCATGTTATGTAATTTATTCATGTGTGTTAGTCACTCAGTTGTGTCCGACTCTTTGCAACCCCATGGACTGTAGCCCTCCTCCAGGGGATCTTCCTGACCCAGGAATCGAACTCAAGTCTCCTGCATTTCCTGCATTGGCAGAGAGATTCTTTACCATTAGCACCACCATTGCTCAAGCCAAATTACTGAACCTGAACAACTCAATAGTTGTATTTGACTGACTGTTTATAAATTGAGCTGTCTCGATAAAGGGTTTTCCACTTATATTTAAGAAAGTGTCATATCACTTCATGGAAAATAGATGGGGAAACAATGGAAATGGTCACATACTTTATTTTCTTGGGCTCCAAAATCACTCCTCCAAAATGACTGCATCCATGAAATTAAAAGACACCTGCTTCTTGGAAGAAAAGTTATGACAAACTTAGACAGCACATTAAAAAGCAGAGAGGTTACTTTGCCAACAAAGGTCCATCTAGTCAAAGCTATGGTTTTTCCAGTAGTCATGTATAGATGTGAGAGCTGAACGATAAAGAAAGCTGAGCGCCTAAGAATTGGTGCTTTTGAACTGTGGTGTTGGAGAAGACTCTTGAGAGTCCTTTGGACAGCAAGGAGATCAAATCAGTCAATCCTAAAGGAAATCAACCCTGAATATTCATTAGAAGGCCTGATGCTGAAGCTGTCAGTTGCTCAGTCATGCCTGACTCTTTGCAACCTGCAGCCCACCAGGCTCCTGTGTCCATGAGATTTTCCAGGCAAGGATACTGGAGTGGGTTGCCATTTCCTTCTCCAGGGGATGATGAAGCTGAAGCTCCAATAATTTGGCCACCTGATGTGAAGAGCTGACTCATTAGAAAAGACCCTAGTTCTGGGAAAGATTGAAGGCAGGAGAAGAAGGGGACAACAGAAGATGAGATGGTTGGATGGCATCACCAACTCAGTGGACATAAGTTTGAGCCAGCTCTGGGAGATGGTGAAGGACAGGGAAGCCTGGAGTGCTGTAGTCCATGGGGTCGCAAAGAGTTGGACACGACTGAGCAACTGAATGACAACATATCCTTCAGATATTTTAAAGCACAGTACTAGTTGTCCTTTCTAGCAAAACCATAGAGAAAAATCCACGTGTGCAAGTAAGTGAGAGGGATTTATACAAACTTAGTATCAGCAGGTTTTAATGCAGGTTGTAATTTTTAAAAAATCTGTTATATATTTTGGAAGAAATTAGTAACTTACCAAAAAGAGGTCAGATATGACAGGAAGTGTAAATTGGATTGATATTTTTTGAAGGCAATTTGTGAATACATGTTCAAAGCCTTAGCTTTATTTTTGCTCCAACAAATCCACTTTTAGAGATATATATTAAAAAGACATATAATCCATTTGTGTCAAGATTGTGTGAGGAGGATGTTCACTACAGCATTGTTTATAAAACCAGAAACTTGTTATTAATTAAGTGTCCACCATCAGAACACTAGGAAAATAAATCCTTCACAGTGGCATGCTAGGCAGATATTAAAAATTAAGCTGGAGAGGACTTGCAAATGAAACCCACACGATACCACTTCATACCTGCTTAGCTGGCTGTATTAAAAACATTGGAAAATAACATGCTTTGATGAGGATTCGAGAAAGCGGAATTCTCAGATGTTGCTGGTTTAAATGTAAAATGGATCAGCCATTGTGGAAAATACTTCAGCGGTTCTTCGAAAAGTTAAACACAGAATTACTGCAAGACCAAATAATTCCACTCTTGAATGCATTCCAAATAAATGCATTTGCAAACAAAGATTCAACACTGGAACATGAATGTTCATAGCAGCAGTATTCACAACAAACAAAAGGTGGAAACAATCCAAATGTCCATCAACAGAGGAATGGGTAGAGATGATGTGATCTAGCCATACAATGGAATATTCTTCAGCTGTAAAAAGGAATGAAGCCTGATATACGATACAACATGGATGAACTTTGAAAACATTATGCTAAGTGAAAGAGGCTGGACATAAAAGGCCATGTATTGTGTGATTCTGTTTATATGAAGTGTCCAGAATAGGTAAATCCATAGGGACAGAAAGACCGCAGGGGCTGGGGGGAGGAGGAGGAAATTGGAGCACAAAGGCTGAGAGTTCTGGGCTTCCTACTGGGGTGATGAACATGTTCTGGAACTAGACTGATGGTTGCACACATGGACTAGATGCCACAGAACTGCTTGCTTTAAAACGGTCAGTGGTTAGTGCTTAGGTTTACATTATGTGAATCTTTCCTCAGTATAAACAAATGATAATGGAGAAGCATATATCATGATAAGAGAAATGTCTATTATATATTTAGTGGGAAAAAAGTGTCAAAGTAGACAGGAAGAGAGTGGATATAGTAATTTATTTTGCTTGCTTAAAAATTATATATATATATATATATATGTATCAATCACTGCAGATGGTGATTGCAGCCATGAAATTAAAAGACGCTTACTCCTTGGAAGGAAAGTTATGACCAACCTAGATAGCATATTCAAAAGCAGAGACATTACTTTGCCAACAAAGGTCCGTCTAGTCAAGGCTATGGTTTTTCCTGTGGTCATGTATGGATGTGAGAGTTGGACTGTGAAGAAAGCTGAGCGCCAAAGAATTGATGCTTTTGAACTGTGGTGTTGGAGAAGATTCTTGAGAGTCCCTTGGACTGCAAGGAGATCCAACCAGTCCATCCTAAAGGAGATCAGTCCTGGGTGTTCTTTGGAAGGAATGATGCTAAAGCTGAAACTCCAGTACTTTGGCCACCTCATGTGAAGAGTTGACTCATTGGAAAAGACCCTGATGCTGGGAGGGATTGGGGGCAGGAGGAGAAGGGGATGACAGAGGATGAGATGGCTGGATGGCATCACCTACTCGATGGATGTGAGTTTGAGTGAACTCCAGGAACTGGTGATGGACAGGGAGGCCTGGCGTGCTGCAATTCATGGGGTCGCAAAGAGTCGGACACGACTGAGCGACTGAACTGAACTGAACTGATATATAATTACACCAAAACATCAACGATGGTGATTCCTAGGTTGGGGGCTTTAGGGGACTACGTGGTGAGTTTCTCATTGACTGAATTCTTTTCTTATCTGTATTTCCAACTATCTCATAATTAGCATGCAATACTTTGTATTAAGGAAAAAGTATAGGTCATATAATAAAAATAGGAATAGAAAATCAGGATTAGTTCTGATGACTCACAGAGTGCCTCCATAGAACCTCGCAGTAACCTGGGGAACTTTTACATGAGCTCATTTGTATTACCGGGTGAATTATGTCCTGTGAGACAAAATAACACAGTGAAAAGCCAGATATAGCACGCTGAGCAAACACTCGGGGCTCTCCAAAGTGCTCTATGGCATTTCTGTGCAAAGACTTAGGCCTCTTAGTTGAGATAATATTGAGGCAATTACAGTAACATAATTATGTTACGTGGCTTTTGAATGCACTCAAAAGAAATCTACTTCCAAGAGATAGCATGTCAAGAAAGTAAATTCACAAACTGCATTTAATAAAGCATAATTTAATAAAAATATAGTTTGCTTATTAATAAGAGCCCTTTATTTTTTCATAAAGTATATAAAATAGATCAATTTAACCAGAATGAAATAAAATATATTTTATTTACCACTTTCTGGATAAAAATGAAAAAACTGGATAAAAATGCAAAAACAGGGAGATCACATGAACAGCAAGGAGAGGGAGTTGCTCTATGAAAGAATGAGCTCTTCCAATGCATTGTGGAATTTACAGTTTTTTTTCCTTGTGTGGGGTTATTGCAACTGTATGTTTCTGTCTATATCCACGATTATTTGTCTAGATGGTACTAACTGTTATCATGAAGTCCTGTCCATCCACCCCTCCACCCCTCATCATGTCAGATTTTCTCTTCTGTTAGCAGAGACTGACAGCCACTCTTTCACCAAGGGCTGAGGATCATCTGCCATGCTCCAGGCAAGGTGCCCAGTATTGCCAGGGAGATAGCTAGGGCCACAGGGTGAGGCTCAGCAGAAGGGAGGGGAGGACTTGTTATCCCTACCAGGGTAAATGGAGAGCTTTGGAGACTATTAGGTGGGAAGCAGGGACTTGTGGACCTACACCAAAGGCAGCCCAGAGAAACGGTGAAGGCGCCGACCTGGCAATCACACCGTTCTAACCCTGGAGAATGAAGTACTTAGATGGTGGTTTCTTACTGTTATTGTGAGATGCTTTCATCTTAGTACAATTTCAGGCAATGTGATCTGGAGCAAGACTGAAAATGAGAGGCACAGAAAAGGTTCAGAACGGAAGTGACGGGCAGGTAGGCCTAATAGTTGCTTAGTCATTTCGTAGGGCGATTTTCTGTTCCAAGCTGGTGATAACTGGTTTTTCCGTCCATGTTAGTTTTATGAAGCTCGCTTTGAAAACAGATCTATTTAGGTAAAATAAACAAGTCTACTTTTGGGAAAAATGTAAAGTGAGTAATGGTACAGATAATTCAGGGCTATGACAAAGACAGTAAAGACTCAGCGTAGATGAGGGAAGACTGGATAATATTGAACTTGGGAGTATACTTCCTAGTTAAAATCATTTAAAATTTAACATTTTTTAAAAAGTACTGTTAATTGTTTCACCTGGCCAGGCAGTGCCACATCTCAGCCAAAAGCAATACCAGCCCTGAGAGAAGAGGGGGCTGAGTCCCTGGAAGAGTTCCTCTGGTGTTGGCAGAGACCACGGTTTAAAGAAGCTGTCCAGCCATTTCCAGCTGTGCACCCAACAGGTTCCCTATAATAAAAAAAGGAAAAAAAGAAACAGCTGAGCTACCCTTATTTCAGTACTCCATTTAAACAGTTTTTAATGTTCCTTCTCAGGCATTTATCATTTCATCCGCTCCATATATGTGAAGTATTTCAAAAGAAAGTGGAAAATAAATCTTCGCTCTAAGAGCCAAGTACCAGAGTAAATCAAAATTTTATCCAATTATGTCCTCTGTGGCAGACATTACTGTGTTTCTTTGGAACATTCCAGACTTTTGCTCGTTACGACACTGATTCTGGATTCTGGGACTTAAAGAGACCTTAAGACAAATGCTGGCTTCTTATTAGGTTTTGATTTGTTCAGGTTTCCCTTGGGATACTGATTGAGCAGTATATTGGTTGATTTACCAATTATCTCTATTTAACTCTAGAAAATCAAAGGATACCTGCCATGTAGAGATGAGAATATGGTAAGTCCCAGGCCCCTTTCCTTCTACTGAGGCGTTCAGGGGGTGCTTTGTAAGTTACAGACATATGGTGCAAATAAAAACTCTGACATAAAGGGAAAGTATGGACCTGCCTTATATATTGGGTTTTATTCACAGATGGGGCAAATTACCCTATTCATTTCCAAATTTCTTCCAGCAAAATATCATTAGCTGTTGAAAAAAAGAAAACTAGGAATAAGGTACTCTAGCCTGGGTCTTCTGGATCTTCAGTGGCTGTAGACCTACCATGGTTGATGACTGTCTGCGGCAAAACAAATGCATAATCTCATTTAAAAATGAATCTGCTTGATAAACACAAGACTGTGTCAATACTCCACCTGTAAGATTCTTAAGGAAATTGGGATACTGAGTAGTTTATAATCTCAAAATAAAGATATTCCCTCTTATCATGAGGGAAAAGTATGATTCAAAATGAAAATATTTTACATAAATGAAGATTTGGCTAAAAACCCATGAGCCACAGTATTAAAAAAATCAAAAGACACAGTCTTGATTGGTCTTACCGTCTAGACAGTTTTTTAAAACATCAAAAAACATCACGATACAGTTATATAAACTGCTTTCAAAATAATATCCTTGATTACTGATACCATGAACTGGATAGGAAACAAATTTCAAATGTCATAAAAACACTAGATCTGATTTTATAGCATTCCCTTCAAAAATCTAATTAAGTTAAATGCAAATAATGTAAGCATGTATCAGCCAGAAAGCTTATAGCCCTTCTAATAAAATTTATACAATTCTTTAGGAGATTTTATATAGAACAAGACAGACGTTAGAATGAAAATATAAAAACATGTACTTTCCTAAAACTTTTGAGATAATAACCAGAATATATGCCTGGGAAAGCAAGAATTCCTGTGGGTAGAAGAGAATTATGTTTTCATCATTTTAATGTCTGTTAGAAGGCTGCCCAGATAATGATAATAAAAAAACTGGGTTGGTAAATTTTTGTAACTAAACTATAAAGATGACTTATGTACCATATGAAAAAGGATTAAACTGTTGTAACTTACTCAGATGCAATAAAAAGTTTAAGATTTAATACATTTCTTCATAAATATCCTTCAGTATACAATCGAGAAAATACCGAGTAAATACTAGTAAATGAGGCAGAGAATAAGTAGGACATACGATAGATAATATAAATAATAAGATACTCATTCCAAGCTGAAGATAACCCTAAGGCTGCTAAGATAATGTTAGGAATGTAGGAATAGAATTATGAACTCCATATTGTTGCTTGACATTTTTAGTATGTAGAGTCCAAAACTGTTTTCCAAAATTGAAGGCACCAATGGAGAAAAATGGTTCACTATAGTAGGGGTCAGCAGATTATAGCCTGCAAGCCAAATCTGGCATGTCATTTGGTAAATAAAGTTTTATTGGAAGATGGCCACATTTGTTTGCTTACAGACTGCTTCTGGAAGCTTCTGTGTTGCAACAGCAGAGTCTAGTAGTTGTGGTGGAAACCTTCTGGCCAGAGGTATCTAATGTATTTCCTCACTGGCTCTTTATGGGGAAGTTCACCAACCCCATAGAATCATTCAGAATAGTGATGATTTATATGTACTTTAATATTCACTGATGATAGTGGATTGGCAAATTAATTCATTTTGCTTCTCTTTGCTCTTCTACACTTAAATTAAGTGTTTATCTTAGAACTCGTGCCTGATCAATGCTCAAAAGCAAATAAGCAAAATCATTCATCAGAACTAAAAACTCTGCAAGTTATTTTCATAAAAATAAATGAGGCAGAGAATAAGTAGGACATACGATAGATAATATAAATAATAAGATACTCATTCCAAGCTGAAGATAGCCCGAAGGCTGCTAAGATAATGTTAGTTACTTATAGGAAATGATTAATCTCCTTTGCGATGTACTCATCTTCTCCTCTATGAAATAAACATTTCCCATCAAAGGCATAATGACTATGTTAATGTAAATAAAGCTTGAAAAGTTCTATAGTGAGTGAGAGATGGGTTTTGATTCTCTTGCTGTGCTGTTGTTGTTTTTGTTGTTTATGGTGAAGAGTTGAAATTTTAATGCTATAGGTACACACTGCTAATTCTTGAACTTGGGATGCAACTGTAAATAAGTATATAATAAATAGTCTCCAAAATATAAGATATTCAACAAAGGGTTAAGATGAAAATAATCTCAACTATCAAAACAATTTAAAAAACCGAGATAAAATGAATTGCTTGGTGCATCACAGCGAGAATAGAATTCTCTGGAATCTGCCATGAGCCCTGGTCAAGAGGACCACCAGGGGGCGCCTCGTTTCTAAGATTTCCCCAGGGGTTGTTCTAGTTGGGCTGCGCAGCATTACTTTGCCAACAAAGATCCGTCTAGTCAAAGCTATGGTTTTTCCAGTAGTCCTGTATGGATGTGAGAGTTGGACGATAAAGAAAGCTGAGAGCTGAAGAATTGACGCTTTTGAACTGTGATGTTGGAGAAGACTCTTGAGATTCCCTTGGACAGCAAGGAGATCAAACCAGTCCATCCTAAAAGAAATCAGTCCTGAATATTCATTGGAAGGACTGATGCTGAAGCTGAAACTCCAATACTTTGGCCACCTGATTGGAAGAACTGACTCACTAGAAAAGACCTTGATGCTGGGAAAGATTGAGGGCAGGAGGAGAAGGGGACGACAGAGGATGAGATGGTTGGATGGCATCACCGACTCAATGGATATGAGTTTGAGCAAGCTCCGGGAGTTGGTGATGGACAGGGAAGCCTGGTGTGCTGCAGTCCATGGGGTCACAAAGAGTTAGACATGACTGAGTATATACCATTCCACTGCACATATAGATCACAATTTGTTTCTCCATTTATCTGTCCATGGGCATTTGTGTTCTTCTACCTTTGGCTGTTGTGAATAGCGCTGTCATGAAAATAGGTACAAATTTTTGTTTGAATATCTGTTTTCAAATCTTTTGAGTATGTACCTAGGAGAGGAATTGCTGGCTCATTAGGGTAATTCTATGTTTAATTTTTTGAGGAACGGCCGATTTTTGGCCACTTTAAAATGATTTGCCTTTTGTTGGTGTGTTGTTTTTATATATCGATACTAGACTTCTTTGATACACGCTTTGCAAATATTTCTCTCCATTCTGTAGGCTGTCTTTTCACTTCCTTGGTAGCATCCTAATTACTTCTCCCCTTTTTAAGGGTCAGATTTATCTGGTAGAATTTACATACAATAAAATTTACCCTTTAGCCGCATTGAGTAGCCATGACTTTGTTTACAACCAGCACTGCAATCAAGCTGGAGCATTTTTATCCCCACAGCAAGTTTCTCTTGTGCTCTTTCAGAGTTGATTCCTTCCTGATGCTAATTACTTGTTAACTTTTATCATTGTACCACAAACTTAGGCTTCCTGAAAAATTACCAGGGAACACCGAACAAAACAACGGTAGATGAATGATGCATGATTGTATTATTTGTACCGACACCATGTAACTTCTGGAGTACTGACATTTCATATTTTTAATTTTCTCTTCCCTGGCACCCTGCTGTAAGGGTAATACTTGTTTCAGCTGTGTAGACTTGGAGCGCCAGCAGGAAGCATCGGAACTCAGCTTCTCCTCGTGATTCACTAAGAAGACTCGCTGGCGTCGGAACATAGAGGTAAATTTCACCACATGCCATCCAAATTACTTCACGTGCAATCTAAAAAGATGTATGATGAAGGCCGAAATATGTCTTTAGTAATGTTCTTTTCTAAGAGCCAAAGAGGACTCATGATTTTCTGGTTTCTCAAGAGATATAGGAAACTTATTTTTAAAAGAACTGAAATTTTCACACTAGTATGAACTTGTATTGACACTTGTCATTGCTTTTGGACACCTACCTGAAGCCCTGAAGTTCCTATTCTTCCCTGGAGTTTTCTAATTCCTTGCTGAAACCGTCCTAGAGATGTCTTGTGCCATTCCTACACTGCAGAGGGTCTTCAGTTATTATCTTTTATTTGAGCTGGGTTGAGAAATGTAGATTTTTTGAAGTTCAAAGAGCCTGATTCAAACAGAACTGATACAAAGAGGGAAGTTTCAGAGAGCAGGCCTGAAGAAGAAAGAAGAAATTTGGGATGTCTGTAAGATTATCAGCATGTAGTTGGCCATGCAAAAGGGAGAATGCGCTCCAAATCCTATGAGATGCTAGTGCTCTGTGGTAGTGAAATACTTGACTGAACTGATGCTAGAGACTCAAGCCCAGGGCTTTTACGTCTCTGAGTAGTGAGAATAAGATGAACCAGCAGTGCACTAGGATTCTGCAGGTGAGCAATGGGTCTCGACATTTATGCCACTGACCACTTTGTATTGAAGTGGTCTGTGTTCCTATTGAAAAGATCTGTCATCTCTTCCGGGGCAAGGGTCAGTTGCATTTGTAACCGAGTGTCTCTGTAACTTAACAGGGGATCACTCAGATGACATCAGGCACCTGAGCACAGGGTTCTCTTAGTGCACGTTCAGCTGTTCCTTTTCAGGGTTCTTTCTATCTTTTCCATACTTCCTTAACTTCCCTGCCAATTCTCAAGATACCTTCACTTCAATTACACTCCAAGCATCTTTCAACTAGGCCAATGGATGTTTAGTGCTGATGTCCAAGATGTCCAACTTAATAAAGAAGAAGTCAAAAGTCAGTTATTTCTGGATGCAAGGCATCATAGTGGATTGGACACTGGGCCAGAAAAAGTTGCTCTGAAGGACATTGTTGAGATGGTGGGAGGAGGTGGAACTTGGAGCAGCACTCATTATTCATCTGCCCTCTGATTCTGTCTTTTCTTTCATCCCAACCATCACCCCCCACCTCGAAACTGTAGACTAGGTAAGAGTATTATGTCAATGAACAATTTCTTGAATGTGATAACTGTGCTGTCATTACATTAGAGAATGCCTCGAATGCACACTGAGGTGTTTAGGGATAAAGGGACAACATGTATGCGGTTTAATCTCAAATGGTTCTGACAGAGAGAGAATGATAAAGAATACACTGCAAAATACTAGCAATCGGTGAGTTTGGGTAAAAGATATTGGGAACTCTTTGTACTATTCTTACAACTTTTATGTAACAAAATTATTTCTAAATAAAAGGTTATCATTTCTAAGATCATTAAACCTTTTGTTCGATGCACTGTGAACAAAGGCACAGGCCACAGATATCCAGGACTCAGCAGCTGGAGCAATACGTCTTTATCCACCCATTTCTCATTCTTCCTTCTGCTTTATCCGCGCTCCCCTCTGCCCTTCCTAACTTGCTTTTGTTACCTAAATGTGGACAAGCCTTGAGGCCCCCTTTTTGCTTTTCCTTTAAAGAGGAAACACTACACTGTCTACACTGTCTAGGTGCTCTTAATTGTGCTCCTGGCTTCTCCGGTGGCATTTGCCTGATGTTGTTGAATGGTATTGTGAAGGGTGTTAAGGAGACTTGTAGACGTTCAATTTATGGTATTGTAGATAAGGCAGGTGCCCATAGGGTACTTCTGATCTGGGTTTTAAAGGAACTATGGCTACTAAATGAAGATGGAGACCTTCACCTCACTACCTACTCATTGCACACAGCTAGGCTGGTTTTGGTTTTTGTTGTTTAGTTGCTCAGTCATGTCCAACTCTTTTGTGACCCCATGGACTGTAGCCCACCAGGCTCCTCTGTTCATGGGATTTCCCAGATAAGAATAGTGGAGTGGGTTGCTATTTTCTTCTCCAAGGGATCGTCCCAACCCAGGGATTGAACCTGTGTCTCTTGCACTGGCAGGTGGATTCTTTACCACAGAGCCACCAGAGAAGTCCAGTTTTGGTTTTTATCACCACTCAAATCAATTGCCATTTGTAGGATCATCAAGAACTAATTGCAAATCCAATGGGCAGTTTTCAAACTTTGTCACATTGACCTCTTTGGAAGGTGCGTGGCCCAGAATAACAGTAATAGCAAAATACCGAGTGGACTATAACAGGCTCTGTTCTAGGCACTTTTTCATTACTTGCTGATTTGATTCTCTCATCTATCCTAACTGGATGTTACTATCTCAGTCCATTTGGGCTGCTATAACAAAGTACCACAAACACGATGGTTCATAAACAACAGAAATTTACTTCTCACAGTTCTAGAGACTGTGAAGTTCCAGATCAAGGTACCAGCACGACTGGGGTCTGCTGAAGGCCCTCTCCTTGGTTGCAGACTGCCACCTTCTGTGTCCCACATGGTGGAAAGGGACAAGGGAGCTCGCTGGACCTTCTTTTATAAGGGCATGTAACCTATTTCTTTTTCTTCATCTTCTTTTTTTATAATTTTTTTTAATGTGGCTCATTTTAAAAGTCTTTATTGAATTTGCTACAGTATTATTTGTTTTATGTTTTGTTCTTTTGGCCAAGAGGCATGTGAGATCTTAGTCCCCCATCCAGGGACGGAATCCATACTCCTTCATTGGGAGGCAAAGTCTTAACCACTGGACCACCAGGGAGGTTCCTAAACCTATTTCTGAGACTCTCCCTTAATGATCTGCTAAGTCACTTCAATCGTGTCCGACTCTGTGCGACCCCATAGATGGCAGCCCACCAGGCTCCGCCATCCCTGGGATTCTCCAGGCAAGAACACTGGAGTGGGTTGCCATTTCCTTCTCCAATGCATGAAAGTGAAAAGCGAAAGTGAAGTCACTCAGTCGTGTCCGACTCTTTGAGACCCCATGGACTGCAGCCTATCAGGCTCCTCCGTCCATGGGATTCTCCAGGCAAGAGTACTGGAGTGGGGTGCCACTGCCTTCTCCACCTTAATGATCTAATCACTCCCAAAGGCCCCACCTTCTAATCCCATTACCTTAGGGTTTAGGTTTCACCATAAGAATTTTTTTTGGGGGGGACACATTCAGACCCTAACATTTTCATTCCCATTGCACTGCAAGAAATAGGCACAGAGACATAGAGGAACTGGCCTCATTTAGTAAGTCCTGGTGCCAGGACCGAAGTTTCAATCTGTGCACTTACCTGCATTATACCCCATGTAAAGTGCTTACCACGGTCTCTGGTATTCAGCCAGCGCCCAATACAGGTTAGCTCTTATAGCTATTATTATTAATAGCTCTCAGGACTGGAAGGTTTGTGGCTGATGATCTCGCGCTATGCTTTCCAACACCATCTCTGAGCCCCATGTGGCTACCAAGCCATTGAAATGTAGTTGATGCAAACTGAAATGTGGTTTAAGTATAAAAATATACATCACAGCAAAGATTTTATACACACACACACACACACAATCTTGATAACTTAAAAACAGTTCAGATATAGTGGCTTAAGTATATTATTACAATTAATTTCACATTCAAAATTTCACTTGAAAATTTATTTACTAGAAAATCTGAAGTTATATTCGAGGTTTGCCTGGAATTTCTATTGCTCAGTGTGTGCCTAGGGCCTGAAAGGTAAGCACGAAGCCCAGAGCTTACATGGGAAGAAGCACGACGCCCTCTGAGATTATGAGTCTGGGTGCTGGGCAGAAAAACTGGAGGCAGCTTCGGTGCAAGAGACCTCAGGAATCCTCACAATTGCCAGTACAAGCACACAGGGCCTCCCCCAAGCAGACAGTAAGGGCTGTAGAGGAAGGAGGCTGCACAAGCCCTTTCTGTTTCCAGTAGAATTTGGCCATGTACTGCCGCCATCAGAGACTGAGGGGACCAAGAAGGCCACCATGTTGCCAGCCTTCTTCAAGCAGAAGAGGTGCCTTCTGGCCTCAGCGGAAGTCCCGCCCTTCCTCGTGGAGTGAGGCACCTTGAGGTATTCTCAACGCACGTGGCAGCATCTGCATCCTCATGTGGATTGTTCTGGAAACCCTGATTTTCCTAGGGCACTTGCAGTTTTCAGCGAAAGGGTTACCTCAGAACTTACCTGCTAGTCTAATAGTTTCTCCTCCTCTTCCAGGCTAGAGATGAAGGGAGGGTGGCGCACTCCCATCACTTGCAGTAGACTCCTTTTGAAACATCTCCACCTGGCTCTGCCCCAGGAGTGCCTTCCAAGTCTCTCTCTCCAAAACTGATTGCAGAAGCTGTTCCCTGTAAGTTGCCTCTTTGGTGTGCTGGCCCAAGTAAATTCCCCCACTGCTCCTCTCACCAAAGCCTAGGCATGATCTTGGAGTCTCTAGCTCCTTCCATCTGCTCTTCCAACCAATTAGCAAGCTCTGAACACTCTACCTTTTAGATATATGTGGAACCTCTCCAGCAGTGGCCTCCCATCCTGGTGGGAGTCACCTGGATGACTGGGAGGACATGGAAGTGTCTTCAGGGGTTTTCCCATTCAAATTTGCCTTGCATGCCTCCATCCATCCTTGCACTCCAGCCGGGGGTACTTTCTAAAGGGTTTGATGATGTCACATGACATTATTTCCCTAAGATACTTGCCCCTTCAGGCGGCTGGCTGGCAGGACTTTGATCAACAGACTTGTCATTGACTCATCAGTCTTCTTGCTCATGCTTCTTCCTTTCCCTCTTTACAGTTCAGGCATCTAAGACTTCTTGCTTTTCTGTCCCAAGTTCAACTTCTACCAATACTCATTCTGTGCCCCACCCCACACCTCCACTTCAAGCAAGCTTGCTCTATGTTCAGGTCTCATTTAACTATCTTTTGCTCATCCCACCAACTTTGCATCCTGCTTTATAGGCTGATGTTGAGCGTGGCCTGCTCCTGACCCCCATGCGTGTCTGCAGAACTGGTAAAGTCTCAAGGACATAGCAATTGCCCTTAAGTATCTATTACATAAGTGAGTGGATTCAAGATAGCTGACTACTTCCAGAGGGCAGCGAATACTCAGGTCCAAAAGTCTTTAAAGCTAAAGCTAGGGGGCGACAGAGGATGAGATGGTTGGAGGGCATCATCGACTCAATGGAGATGAGTTTGAGCAAACACTGGGAGATAATGAAGGGCAAGAAAGCCTGGAGTGCTGCAGTCTGTGGGGTCACAAAGAGTCTGACACAGCTTAGTGACTGAGCAACAACAACAACAACATATGGCTGCTCAGGCTGGCCTGATTTCTAACTTTATAAAAAGATAAAACTGCCAAGGTCAAGGGCATTAGCCCACTAAAATCCAGACTCCTTTCTTGGGTAGCTGATGAAATGTTCATCTCTTCAATCCCCAGGGTCCTTACTTGCTCCCTATTGCTTATGTTTTTGAGGGTGGCCAGGCTAAGAATGTGTCAATAGAGGTGTTGCTGGGGAGAAATTGGGTAGAAATGGTTGCTGCTTAGCTATGGAGCATGAACTAACTTCAAAATTGTTAACTACTTAATACTTTTTATCAGCTTATGCTTTTCAAGTATTGTTCCCAAATTAAATTTGAGTCATTTTCAGAACCCGAAATATCCTTCTGAATTATTGGATGTGGCTGGGAATTGTGTTCTCAAGGAGCCCCTTGTAAATTTCCATGAGCTCTGTTATCCTAAGTCACATGAAAGCAGTAATCCATCAGAGTTACCCCATGTGCATGAAGAAGGTCTGTCTAGAATCTAATTTTATCTCTAACTCTATAAACAGCCAAGTGGCACCATTTATTATTTTACATAAATCAATCCTGAGACCAAATTCTCCTTTAAAATGTGTCCTTCCATCTTTTCCAATACTGCTTAAAAAGTCTCCATAGCTTGAAATAGTTCTGTGGCTTCTGCATTCAGGGAAGGGGAAGGGGCAGGAGGAAGGACAGAAGTTAGGGTCTTGAGAGGCAAGCGATGACCCCTCATCAGCAAAACTGTCAGACAAGACTTTGGCCCCATGAGCCAGGACACCTGGATGTAAAGCAAAGCATCAAGTCACTGGCCAGCCTATTCTCAACTTGACCAGATGCCTTTTTCTATTCTCTTTGAAAATATCTTTTGGAAAATAGGAAATTGTAGGTCCACATTAGTCACCATTAGGAAAGCTTGTACAGGAATTTGCTCTCTAGTGACTTGACTTGGAGAGTGGCCGGTATCCATGGGTCGTTAATAAACGTTAGTGAGAGATCAAGGCCTTGATGAAGATTGATGCTAAATGGGCCATATGCTTCCTGTGGCTCTAATGGAAATAACGTTGCATTTAGCATAATGTTAATATGGAAAATCCACTTCCTTCTCCCAGCCATATTTTTACTAATATAATATTGTAATATGATTTCTCTTGTTTATCCCGTTATTTTTTATAGTTAAAATTTTAATTTGGTGTTTAAATGTAATTTGAGGACTGCCTAGAGCTCTCCAGAGGCAAGGTGATATCAATTCTATGCAACGGGATAATTGTAATTTTCATATCGTGTTGGATGGCGACTAAGGATGCAGGCTACCTCATGACTGGGTATCTGTAAGCTCCTTCCGTCAACTTCAAAAGGGCCATCCTGGGCAAATGAGAAACCGATAAAAATAAATGGTTCTCTCCTTCCAAATTCAGTTACCAGAGTGGAAAATCGACTTGTTATCTTTTCTTGCCATACTTTATAGGATGAAATTCTAGTCTTTAAAAAATATTTAGGAGTAAATAGCCTGGTTTCTTCTTTCTGTTCAGCTAGGGGCTGAATTTCTGGGCAGGTAAGTCAACTGTAAAGCTTAATCCTTTTCCTGTCTGATTTTGGATGCTCTGCTTGGGGACAGATTATATTCTTGTTGTTCTCACTTGTTTGTCATTCTCAGTCCAGTGAATTCTCCTCCAACTTCCATCTAGGGTTAATTTACATTCCCGGTGTTGGGCGTCCTTGGATGAGATCAGAAATGGAAAGCAATTTTTGGAACTTTGTGTTCATATGGTTTTAAATGTTTGCTTGTTGGATGTTGTTGGCTTCGGTTCAGTTGTAAGCTGATACTGGTTTTGGAAATGAAAAAAAGAAATCTCAGGGAAAAGTCAGCAACATAAAAACCAATTATTCCATGAGCATTAATTGAGTACCTCATTTGTACCAGGCTCTTATCCTGGCAATAACTTTACAGAGAGGAGTAACACAAGACCTCTGCCTGCAAGGGAGGGGAGTTCATCTGTCTATCTATCTATCATTTATCCACGCTCAGAGACACACACAGTGGAATATTACTCAACCATAATAGGAAGGAAATCCCATCGTTTTTTACAACATGAAAGTAACTTTAGGGCATTATTTGTCTGTCTGTCTGTCTATCTATCTGTCTAGCCACACATAGTGTAATATTACTCAGTCATAAAAAAGTAAAGCCTATTGTTTGTTACAACATGAATGTAACCTTAGGGCATGATGCTAAATTAGATAAATCAGACAAACACAAATACTGTATGATTTCACTTAAATACACAATATAAAAAAGTCAAACTTGTAGAAACAAAGAGTAGATTGTTGGTTGCTGGGAGCTCAGGGTGGGAGAAGTGGAGAGATAGGGGATATAAGTGTCTGGTTAGAAGATGAATGAATTCTGGGTCTCTAATGTAGAGCACGGTAGCTGCAGTTGACAAGATTGTATTGTAAGCTTGAAAGTTACTAAGAGAGGAGACCTTAAATGTTCTCACCACACACATTAAAAAGTAACTATGTTCAGTGATAGGTCTGTTAACTCATCTTATTGTGGAAATTATTTTATAATATCAGATTGTCATATTATACAATTTAAATTTACACAATTTTTTTTAATTTATTGAAGTATAGTTGATTTACAACATCATGTTAATTTCTGCTGTAAAGCAAAGTGACTCAGCTATGCAGATACACATATATATACACATATATGCATTCTTTTTCATATTCTTTTCCATTATGGTTTATTACAGGGTATTGAATATAGTGCCCTGTGCTATACAGTAGGATCTTGTTTATCCATTCTATATATAATAGTTTGCCTCTGCTAATCCCAAACTTCCAATGCTTCCCTTCCCCACCTACTTTGGAAAGGCATACATTTCTATATCAATTGTATCTCAAAAAAGCTGGAAAACTCTCTCCAGGGAAATGCTTCCAGGAGAGTTCATGTTTGCTTTTAGGATGAAAATGAAAAACTCTAGATGTTAGACACTTTTTGAGTAGCAGGTGATTGAACTCCCATAACTTCTATGGCTCTAGAACTTGAGAGTTTTAAAAAGTAATTTAGAGGCCTTCCCTGGTGGCTCAGTGGTAAACAATCCATCTGCCAATGCAGAAGACATGGCTTCGATCTCTGGTCCGGGAGGATCCCACATACCACGGAGCAACTTGGCTCATGGGCCACGACTATTGAGTTTGTGCTCTAGAGCCTGGAAGCCAAAACTAATGAGTGCACGAACTGCGACTACTAAAGCCCATGCATCCTAGAACCCTTGCTCTACAAGAGAAGCCATTGCAATGAGAAGCCAGTGCATGGTAACTAGAGAGCAGCCCCAGCTTGTTGCAACTAGAGACAAAGCCCACACAGCAATGAAGACCCAGCATCAGTTCAGTTCAGTTCAGTCGCTCAGTCATGTCCGACTCTTTGTGACCCCATGAATCGCAGCATGCCAGGCCTCCCTGTCCAGCACCAACTCCCGGAGTTCACTCAGACTCACGTCCATCGAGTCAGTGATGCCATCCAGCCATCTCATCCTCTGTCGTCCCCTTCTCCTCCTGCCCCCAATCTCTCCCAGCATCAGAGTCTTTTCCAACGAGTCAACTCTTCGCATGAGGTGGCCAAAGTACTGGAGTTTCAGCTTTAGTATCATTCCTTCCAAAGAAATCCCAGGACTGATCTCCTTTAGGATGGACTGGTTGGATCTCCTTGCAGTCCAAGGGACTCTCAAGAGTCTTCTCCAACACCACAGTTCAAAAGCATCAATTCTTTGGCACTCAGCCTTCTTCACAGTCCAACTCTCACATCCATACATGACCACTGGAAAACCATAGCCTTGACTAGACGGACCTTTGTTGGCAAAAGTAATGACTCTGCTTTTGAATATGCTATCTAGGTTGGTCATAACTTTCCTTCCAAGGAGTAAGCGTCTTTTAATTTCATAGCTGCAGTCACCATCTGCAGTGATTTTGGAGCCCCAAAAAATAAATTCTGACACTGATTCCACTGTTTCCCCATCTATTTCCCATGAAGTGATGGGACCAGATGCCATGATCTTCCTTTTCTGAATGTTGAGCTTTAAGCCAACTTTTTCACTCTCCTCTTTTACTTTCATCAAGAGGCTTTTTAGTTCCTCTTCACTTTCTGCCATAAGGGTGGTGTCATCTGCATATCTGAGTTTATTGATATTTCTCCCGGCAATCTTGATTCCAGCTTGTGTTTCTTCCAGTCCAGCGTTTCTCATGATGCGCTTCAGTCGTGTCTGACTCTGTGTGACCCCATAGACGGCAGCCCACCAGACTCCCCCGTCCCTGGGATTCTCCAGGCAAGAACACTGGAGTGGGTTGCCATTTCCTTCTCCAATACAGCATAGCCAAAAATGAATAAAACAAAATGGAATAATGTATTAAAAAACAGTAATCTTAAAAAAATAATTTAGAGTCAAACAAAGTCAATTTTGTTTGAGCTTCTCAAAAGTTCAGAGCCAGCAGGGCAGCGATAAGGAAAGGCAGAATCAGAAAGGTGAAGGGGTCAGCTTGAGGTCAGACTGCTAGTAAGTCACAGAGCTGCTGCTTCTCCACCAGGAGTGGACATCTGGCAAGGTTGGGGGACATTTCTGGCTGTCAGACTCTGGTGGGGATTCCCCTTGGTATCTAGTGGGTGGAGGCCAGGGATGTTGCTAAACATCCTACAGTGCAGAGGGACCGCCCCCCCACCCCCCACCCCCGCAACGGCAACAGATGTCAATGTAGCCAAGGTTGTGAAACTGCTTCTAGATCCTTCCTGCTCCAGTCCTGTGCCTTTCCAATACTTTCTGGCATCACCCTCCTAAGTTCTGCAACAAGTTCTCCATTCCATCTTGTTGAAAAGGGAGAACAAGCTGTCAATCACACCCTCTGAAAAGTGCCAATGGCTGGGAATGGAACCCTTTTTGATGTTCTCTTTGGCTTATAAATAATCCTTCCCTTTATTACAATGTTCTGTCAGATAATGTTTAACTTGGTCCTAATTGAGAGTGTTATATTTGTATGTGTTTTCTTCAGGAGCCTATTCTAATAAAATAAAAACGGTGGTGGAGCTGACTGGGTCAAGCAGGAGGCTGTGCTGCCAGTGCCTGGGAAGGTGTTTAGAGGATGGATGTTTCTTCATCTCTCCCCAGCTCTTTGCTGCCCATTCCCAGGCACTTTCTCATGTGGAAAGCAGTGGCATCTTCTGTTGTCCTTTCTAGAGCATCCTGGCTCTGGCCACCCCCGTGGCCCTTTTTCTAAACAAGCCTCCTGACTTAACCTTGCCGTACCAATGTGGTCAAGGGGAGGGTGATTTGGCCCAAATTCTGGGCTACCAAGCTGTAGGCTTGATGCAGAGATTTAATTTTTGGAGAGCTGAGGATTCTAAATTGGTGGATGAGACTTCCTTTGTGGTCCAGTGGTTAAGAATTTGCCTTCTAATGCAGGGGACATGGCTTTGATCTCTGGTCAGAGAGCTAAGATCCCACATACCACAGAGTAACTAAGACTGAGTACCACAACTAGAGAGAAGTCTTCTCAACAAAGATCTCACGTGCCACAACTGAGACCCAATGCAGCCAAAAAAATTAAAAAGAATTAAACTGGTGGGTGGACATGGGTTCTTGGACTTCATGGAATGGGTGGTATTTCATGATTAGTAAAGTGTTTTCAGCTTTTCTCTGGCCTTGAAATCTCTCTGGGTCTTATCAGAAACCTGCTACAGTTTCCTTGGATTTATTGTAGGCTTAGCCTTTTGTTTGTTTTCTTTTCAGTTATTGTTATTTCCCTGGAGTTTTGAGGCTTTGAGGGCAAAGATAAGGGTGCTGAGCATCAGCTGGGAAACCTCAGAGACAGGGACATTGTATCTCATGTCTGGGGCGGATTTGCTGTGACCTGAAATGGCCACTCCCAGGTCTACCAGCTCAATCCTCACTGTCTCTATTTAAAGTCAGCCTCTTTTTATCTATAAGTCAAGAAGACGCTCCAAGTGGATTAATGGATAAAGAAGATGTGACGCTTACTCCTTAGAAGGCAAGTTATGACCAACCTAGATAACATATTCAAAAGCAGAGACATTACTTTGCCAACAAAGGTCCGTCTAGTCAAGGCTGTGGTTTTTCCTGTGGTCATGTATGGATGTGAGAGTTGACTGTGAAGAAGGCTGAGTGCCAAAGAATTGATGCTTTTGAAGTGCGGTGTTGGAGAAGACTCTTAAGAGTCCCTTGGACTGCAAGGAGATCCAACCAGTCCATTCTGAAGGAGATCAGCCCTGGGATTTCTTTGGAAGGAATGATGCTAAAGCTGAAACTCCAGTACTTTGGCCACCTCATGCGAAGAGTTGACTCGTTGGAAAAGACTCTGATGCTGGGAGGGATTGGGGGCAGGAGAAGAAGGGGATGACAGAGGATGAGATGGCTGGATGGTATCACTGACTCGATGGACGTGAATCTGAGTGAACTCCGGGAGTTGTTGACGGACAGGGAGGCCTGGCATGCTGTGATTCATGGGGTCGCAAAGAGTCGGACACGACTGAGCGACTGATCTGATCTGATCTGATATGTATGTGAATGGAATATTACTCAGCTGTAAAAAGAAATATAATTGGGTGATTTGTAGTGATGTGGATGGACCTAGAGTCTGTCATACAGAGTGAAGCAAGTCAGAAAGAGAAAAACAAATATCATATGTTAACGCCTATACAAGGAATCTAGAGAAATAGTGTGGATGAACTTATTTGCAGGGAAGGAATAGAGATGCAGACATAAAGAACCAACTCATGGACACAGAGGGGGAAGAAAAGGGTGGGACAAATTGAGAGAGTAGAATTGACATATATACACTACCATATGTGAAACAGATGGCTAGCGGGAAGCTGCTGTATGACACAGGGAGCTCAACCTCGTGCTCTCTGATAATCTGGAAGGGTGGGATGGAGGTGGGGTGGAGGGAGGGTATGTATGTTTATGTATAGCTGATCATTCGTGGTACAGAAAGAACTAACACAACACTGTAAAGCAATCATCTTCCAATAAAAAAAAAAAGAAGATGCTCAGCGATAACGTCTTAGGATACAAGGTGTTCCCCCATCCCTTATTCTGTAGAAGAGAATGCTCTCCTGGAGTCCACGCACTAGATCCTAATGCATCCACATCTCTCAGCACCATAACCCAATATAGCCTCCCAAATACTGATTAGCCCCTATTCTGCCCTTAATGCGCATCAATAGGGTCAAAACCACAGTGGGTAAGTGTGGGGCCTGGGTTCTTGTCTTTCCCACACTGAGGACAGCCTGCCTGTGGGCATCCAGCACGGCAGCCCTTCTCCCAGAGAGGTTGGACGTCCTTCCTGTGTTACTCTTCTGTGCTCTGTAGCAGATTACCACACATCTGGTGGCTTGACATGACATGCGCATTTCTTCTCTCACAGTTTCTGTGAGTCAGGAGTCCGGGCACGGCTCAGCTGAGTCTCTGTCCAGGGTCTCCCCTGGCTGTCATCAAGGCATCAGTTGACCTACATTTCCATCTTGGGGGCCGAGGTCTTCTCACATGCTTACCTGGTGGCTGGCAAATTCCGAATCCATTTCCTTGTGGTGCTAGAATGCTGGGCCCCAGCTTCTTGCCAGCTGTTGGATGGGGGCTACTTTCAGGCTCTAGGGGAGCTGACAGCTCCCAGCTGTTAGGGCTGAATTCTGTTCTCCAAAGATGTTGAAATCTCAATGCTCTAGTACCTGGGAACGGGACCTTGTTTTGGAAACAGAGTTGTTGCCGATGATCAGGTTCAGATAAGGTCAGAGGGGGGCCCTAATCCAATATAATTGACTGTGTCCTTTTGAAAAGGGGAACTTGGGACACAGAGACAGCCATACACAAACATCTATTGTTTAAACCACCCAGTGTGAGGAATTAGCAGCCCTGGAAAACTTTTACACCTGCCATTTGAGCATCTACCACATGGTTGCTAATTCCATCAAGTGCATAAGGGGAATCTTTCTCTCCAGTTGGCCAGGAGGGAGTCCTACAAAATGTAACCCAATCTGGGGACTGACCTCCTGCCACCTTGGTCATATTCCATGGGTTAGAAACAAGTTGCAGCTCCCGAGGGGAGAGGGTTACACAAAGATGGGGCTACCACCAGGGGTCACCAGGGCCATCCCTCCTCACGGATGGAGGACCAGGTCAAGCTTTCACATAACTGCAGCCAAATGTAGCCTCGCTGTCTTCAGTCAGACATGGGGGGGCAGAGCCTTCCTAAAAGTTAGTTCAAAACCAACTTTTCACTTCACTGGTGAAATAAGGGGGAAAAATAGGTTCAAGGTTGTGGGTTTTTCCATTAAGCTAGACTTATTCAATTTAAAGAGAACCTCATTTTTCAGTATGAACTGCCCTCAACCTCCACTTTAAGGAAATAACAATGACAATCGAGTGGATGAGGCATTTTGGCGGAGGGATGAGGGATCTGTATTTGGCAAAATAAAAGTTGGAAACTCTATATCATTTCCTATAAATAAGGAAAGTGAAAGAAGGGAAAGAAGTAGTTCAGTCGTGTTCGACTCTTTGCCACCGCATGGACTATATAGCCCACCAGGCTCCTCTGTCCACGGGATTCTCCAGGCAAGAATACTGGAGTGGGTCGCCATTTCCTTCTCCAGGGGATCTTCCCAACCCAGGGATGGATCCCAGGTCTCCTGCATTTCAGGCAGATTCTTTACTGGCTGAGGCACCAGGGGAACCAACTTATAAATTTTTCAAGTGTGAGAGTCCCCGGACCAGTGCAGGAGGCTTTCCTCTGAACAGGCAGTGCAGCAGAGCCCGTTGCCTCCAGGGCGGTAGAGCCCGCCTTCTGATATGTTGGCTGCTCTTTGGAAGGACTCGGCTCCTGAGGACAGACGGACTGCTGGTTGTCTCCATTCCCAGAGCCCCACCCTCGACAGGGCCAGCTTGCTGGAAGGCGCAGACCTGGAAACACCCTGCAGAACTGCCTTTACAGAACAGGATTTAACATCACACTCTGAGTTTTTATCCACCATCGATAGGAGAAATGGCCATTTTCTGAAAAACTGTTTTCAAAAATGCCAGCCATGAATTTGTTCTCTGCCCTTTATTCACAACCCCTGGGAGAAAGGTTGCTTTACAGTTAGGGCTTGGAAAAAGCTTGCTTTTCTTGGCAAACTTGCATATATTTTTTCTTCTTTAGACAATAAGAGCTCTGTGACCATTAGAATTTTTTTTCTAATTGTTTCTCTTTTTGCCTTGGTTTCCAGGAAGCTTAGAGAAAGCTGTTGTGTTTAGCTGGTCTGGTTTTCCACAATGAGGTTGTACTTGACCTGCTGCCCTCACCCTCCACCTTCTTTTAGGCTTGTCTTCAAAGTTTTATGGGTTGATGGTATCTGAGGCTGTCATCATAAGTCAACCCAAGTCTTTGGGGGAAGTATATGGATATAAATAGATGTCACGTTTCTCAGGGCTGCTGTAAGGATTAATGAGGTTGTGTGCCTGAGAATGTTCCATAAACAGTGGCTATGGAAACACACACATACACCTCTCTCTCTCTCTCTCACACACACACACATATCCACACACATGCACACGCACACACACATATACTTCGGTATCCAGTTCAATTAAACGGGGGTTTGAAAAGTAGTAGCAGAAGTCTTGTGAGTTTCAAACACAGGAAGTACTAGATTTTCATCATTCTTAACAAAAATTTATTTTATTGAAGTATAGTTGATTTGCAATGTTGGGTTACTTTCTGCTGTACAGCAGAGTGATTCAGTTATACGTACATACATATATGCTTTTCCACATTCTTTCCCATTATGTTTTATCACAGGATATTGAACATAGCTCCTTATGCTATACAGGAGGACCTCGTTGTTTATCCATTCTATGTATCAGTATAATAGTTTGCATCTGCTAATCCCAAACTCCCATCCACCCCTCATCACTTTTAAAACATCATGTATTTATTTATTTAAAATGGTTTTGGCTGCACTGATCTCTGTTGACGTGTGCAGGCTTCCTCTAGTTGCCAAGAGCAGGGCATGCTCTCTAGTTGTGGTGATCAGGCTTCTCCATGCAGGCGCTTCTCTTGTGGAGCACAGGCCCTAGGGCACGCAGACTCAGTAGTTGTGGCCCAGGGGCTTAGCTACCTCAAGGCATGTGGATTTTCCCAGAGCAGGGATCGAACTTGTGACCCCTGTATTGGCAAGTGGATTCCTAACCACTGAACCACCAGGGAAGCCACACTTTTAATTTGTGGTTCTCAATAGGCCTTTCTATCCATGTGGATACATCTTTTCCTCTCTGGATAGACATCAAGCTGTTCTGCTGTCCCCATGACTTAGTTGCCTTCTTTTCTAGGCTTGGTTCCCTGAGATAAGGATTTGGGGGTAAGGAGCTTATGCGAGAGGCAAAGGAATTACTGCTGGGGAGGGGGCCTGTCAGTGGTGAATTCCACCCTCCCACATGTTCTGTCACATCCTAACCCCAGTTCCTGTGAATGTGACCTTATTTCCAAGTTAATTAATTTAATTGAGCTATAATTAAGCTAAAGGTCTCTTTTTAAAAAATATTTATTTATTTTAATTGGAGGATAATTACTTTACAATATTGTGATGGTCTTTGCCATACATCAATATAAATCGGCCACAGGTATACATCTGGCCCTCCATCCTGAACCCCTCCCACATCTGTCCCCACCCTAACCCTCCGGATTCTTACAGAGCACCGGTTTTGGGTGCCCTGCGTCATACATCAAACTTGCACTGGTTACCTGTTTTACATACGGTAATGTATGTGTTTCAATGTTATTCTCTCAAACCATCCCACCCTCTGCTTCTCCCTAAGCTGAGGAGGGATCTTGAGGTGACATCATTGTGGGTTTAGGCTGGGCTTCAATCCAGTGACTGATGTCTTTATAAGAGACATAAGAGGGAGATTCGATACTCAGAGTTGCAGACAAGAGGCCATGGGATGATGGAGGCAGAGACTGGAGGGATGTGGCCACAAGTCAGGGAAGGCCTGGGGCCCCCCAAAGATGGAAGAAGCCAGCATGGACTCTGAGATAATAAATTCCTATTGTTGAAGCTTGTCCTGGATCCAAATTTAATTGGAAATAGCAAAATGTGCTCAGTCGCTCAGTCTGACTCTTTGTGGCCCCAAGGACTTTGCGGCCCCAAGGCCCCACCAGTCCCCTGTCCATGGAATTTCCCAAGCAAGAATACTGGAGTAGTTGTCACTTTCTACTCCAGGCGATCTTTCTGACCCAGAGATTGAACCTGTGTCTCTTGTGTCTCCTACATTGGCAGATGGATCTTTACCACTAGGGCCACCTGGGAAGCCCAAAAATAGCAAAATAAGATTCTAATTCTATTATTCCTTTTTCACTCAGTAACTAAAATTCTTCTACAGAGAACCTTCCACCATCAACCTTTGGAGAAATACAGTATAAATGCTTATTTCTTTTTCTTTGTTTATAATTTTTCAGACTAGGCTGGTACCATATCAGTCTTTAAGAGTGACCACCCTTATGGCAGAAAGTGAAGAGGAACTAAAAAGCCTCTTGATGAAAGTGAAAGAGGAGAGTGAAAAAGTTGGCTTAAAGCTCAACATTCAGAAAACGAAGATCATGGCATCTGGTCCCATCACTTCATGGGAAATAGGTGGGGAAACACTGGAAACAGTGTCAGACTTTATTTTTGGGGGCTCCAGAATCACTGCAGATGGTGACTGCAGCCATGAAATTAAAAGACGCTTACTCCTTGGAAGGAAAGTTATGACCAACCTAGATAGCATATTCAAAAGCAGAGACATTACTTTGCCAATAAAGGTCCGTCTAGTCAAGGCTATGGTTTTTCCAGTGGTCATGTATGGATGTGAGAGTTGGACTGTGAAGAAAGCTGAGCACCAAAGAATTGATGCTTTTGAACTGTAGTGTTGGAGAAGACTCTTGAGAGTCCCTTGGACTGCAAGGAGATCCAACCAGTCCATTCTAAAGGAGATCAGTCCTGGGTGTTCATTGGAAGGACTGATGCTAAAGCTGAAACTCCAGTACTTTGGCCACCTCATGCAAAGAGTTGACTCGTTGGAAAAGACCCTGATGCTAGGAGGGATTAGGGGCAGGAGGAGAAGGGGATGACAGAGGATGAGATGGCTGAGTTTGGACATGAGTTTGAGTGGACTCCAGGAGTTGGTGACGGACAGAGAGGCCTGGTGTGCTGCAATTCATGGGGTCACAAAGAGTCGGATACAACTGAGCAATTGAACTGAACTGAACTGAATGAATTCTGTGGAAACTTCTTAAACTGTGGAAAAATCTTAAAGAGATGGGAATACCAGACCACCTGACCTGCCTCCTGAGAAATCTGTATGCAGGTCAAAAAGCAACAGTTAGAACTGGACATGAAACAATGGACTGGTTCCAAATTGGGAAAGGAGTATGCCAAGACTGTATATTGTCACTCTGCTTATTTAACTTACATGCAGAGTACATCATGCGAAATGCTAGGCTGGATGAAGCACAAGCTGGAATCAAGATTGTTGGGAGAAATATCAACAACCCCAGGTATGCAGATGACACCACCCTTATGGCAGAAAGTGAAGAGGAACTAAAGAGCCTCTTGATGAAGGTGAAAGAGGAGAGTGAAAAAGTTGGCTTAAAACTCAACATTCAAAACACTAAGATCATGGCATCCGGTCCCATCACTCCATGGCAAATAGATGGGGAAACAATGGAAACAGTGACAGACTTTATTTTTTGGGGCTCCAAAATCACTGTGGATGGTGACTGTAGCCATTAAATTAAAAGATTCTTCCTCCTTAGAAGAAAAGCTATGACCAACCTAGACAGCATATTAAAAAGCGGAGACATTACTTTGCCAACAAAGGTCTGCCTAGTCAAAGCTATAGTTTTTCCAGGAGTCATGTATGGATGTGAGAGTTGGACGATAAAGAAAGCTGAGTGCCAAAGAATTGATGCTTTTGAACTGTGGTGTTGGAGAAGACTCTTGAGAGTCCCTTGAAATGCAAGGAGATCAAACCACTCAATCTTAAAGGAACTCAGTCCTGAATATTCATTGGAAGGACTGATGCTGAAGCTCCAATACTTTGGCCACCTGATACAAAGAGTTGACTCATTGGAAAAGACCCTGATGCTGGGAAGGATTGAGGGCAGGAGGAGAAGGGGAGGACAGAGGATGAGATAGTTGGATGGCATCACCGACTCGATGGACAAGAGTTTGAGCAAGCTCCAGGGGATGGTGGAAAACAGGGAAGCCTGGTGTGCTGCAGTCCATGGGGTCGCAAAGAGTTGGATAGACTGAGTGACTGAACTGAACCAGTTTCTAATTTTTTTAAGTATCACTTTGACCTTATTGATTTATTTCAATCAGCTGCAATTGTTACTCTTTTTGTTGCTCAAGCTGGTCCATCTTTGGCTAGTGGAAGGAAGCCCAGTGTTATCCTGTTTTCTTTCGACAGGATCCTATCCGTCTTTGATAGTTTTCTTGCTTTCCTGCCGAACAGAATCTCCTGTGTTTAGCTTGTATATTTCCTGCCCTAGACATGGAACTGGCCATTTCTCTGAGAGGCCTTCGGTTCTTTATAGTAGAAAATGTTAATTTGAGATCACAATCTAGATCCTTGGGGTGCTCAGTGCCACTGGTTTAATAATTTTTTCCAGTGGACACAATTAAGAACTATGTAAGCTGTTTTTTGAGGAGAAAATAACTTATTAGTTCATACCGACGTTTTCTGATTCATATTTTAAGATGATAGAGTTCTACATCTTTGGGTGTTATATGTATATCTCTTTACCTTTAAACTTAAAATTTTAGTTCCCCATGATATTTTCATAATTGCTCTTTGCTTTGCTTTAACCTGCATTATTCATACCCACCTCCAGTGTTCTTGCCTGGAGAATCCCAGGGACGGGGGAGCCTGGTGGGCTGCCATCTATGGGGTCGCACAGAGTCGGACACGACTGAAGTGACTTAGCAGCAGCAGCATTATTCATGTAATAGTTTCAAAATAGCAATACCAATATCTTTACGGAAAACAAGACTTTTAAATATGAGTTAAGATTTATTTACAATTCATTTTATCCTGGATAGACATTATTAGGGACAGACAATCCAGATACTGTGTTTTAAAATCATTTAAATAATTCCTTTTGTGTGTCTGGTTGGGGACCAATTTGATATTCACTCAGATTCATTTATTTCAGCTCATTGTCAGTTTTTAGGGGTTGATCTTTTAGCTTTACTTTTAATTATGTAAAATATGTACAAGGTTCCAAGATCAGTTCTGTAAAATAAAATGTTTTCTCACAAATCTCATTACCAGCCCTGTCTCCTTCACCCGTGTCCCTTTCTTACCATCTAGCTACCCATGGGAAGAAGTTTTGGTTTCTTTTCATTCTTTCTTTTGTTCTTTATGAAAATATTAAACATATACATATATATTCTCCTCTTTCCTACACAAAAAGTAGAAAACTATTACTGCTATTTTGCACCTTGGTTTTTTTTTTTTTTTTTTTAGCACTTAACAATATAAGCTGAAAGTCGCTCCATATAAATATGTAAAGGTTTTCATTATTTTAAAAATAGTTGCATAGTGCTGTACCATTTGGATTTACCAGAAGTTATTCAGCCAAGTCCCCTAATTGATGGATGATGTTTGGTTTTTCTCAGTCTTTTGCTTTTACTAATTAAAATTTTTTACATTAAAAATCGTTGCGCCTCATGCAAAAAAATGCACTTTTTTTTTTTTAACCATTTAACTTATGATTAAAGTGAAGGATGCCAGTGGGAAGAACTATTCCAGTTTTTACCATTAAAATGTCACTATTTGGACAAATCTGAGAGGTGAGCCGAGTGGCTACTCAGTTCTGAGAGGCAAGGCAGGGTGGTGGCCTAAAGCTCGTGCTGAGAACCACGAAAGCCTGAGCTCAGAGGACCCAGAAGTGAGGCCTTGGGCAGGTGGCCGGACTTTTCTGAGCCCCAAGCCCAGCAAATGTAAAATGGAGCATGATGGTACTGGACCCCCCCTAGGTATGTTGTGTTTTCTGTCTAGATTAAATGAGACATCCCACATATAGCCTTTTATTTTTTTAAATTATTTTTTAGTTTGGCTGCGCCAGGTCTTAGCTGTGGCGCATGGGATCTTCCATCTTCATTGTGGTGTGTAGGTCCTTTAGCCGCAGTGTGTGGGATCTAGTTCCCTGACCAGGGATCAAACCCTGGGCTCCCTGCATCAGAAGTATGGAAAGTGGAAGTAAAGTGTTAGGCACTCAGCCACATCCGACTCTGCGACCCCGTGGGATTCTCCAGGTGAGAATACTGGAGTGGGCTGCCATTCCCTTCTCCAGGGGATCTTCCTGACTCTGGAGTCGAACCTGGGTCTCCTGCATTGCAGGCAGATTCTTTACTGTCTGAGCCACCACTGGGACTGTGGAGTCTTAGCCAACAGACCACCAGTGAAGTCCCCCCACATATAGCCTTTATCACACAGTAAGTGCTTGGCAAGTTTACATATTATTATTATTGTTATCACCAGCTTTTTAAAATATTCTAAAAATGTTTTATCATAAGACTAGGAAGCCCTGGATGAACAGCAGGCTGTCCTAAAGCAGGCAAAGGGCAGGTATATCCGCCACGCAGTTACGATCAACACCTCACCCTGCTCCACTGACCCAAAGGGTCCAGGTAAGGGAGTCATAGGAGATCAACGTTCCCTGCAGAGGATTTATTTCTCCTGCTCTTGCTTTGGAAGTAGGAACACCATCGACATTGTCTTTATTCTGTAGGAACACGTCTAAATAAAGATTGACCTTGCTCTGCAATTTCTTGGCTTTCCAAAGTGACCAGTCACCTCCAGTCCCCACCTCACCCCCCTTTTTGCTGAACAGTGAGAGCCAAAACCCCAAGTTAATGAGGGCAGGCGTCTGTCCCCAGACCACTTCCAGGCCAGGCCACACTCATTCAGACCCTCCATGGAGCCATTTCACCCACAGCCGTGACCTCAATGCAGCCTGGGAACTCTGGCTCAGGAACGTGTAACTTTCCAAGAAAAAAGCTGGTCCCTGCCAAGAAATAGCATGGAGCCGTCCCCTCAGCTGACCTCCATGAGTGCTGGCACAAAGGCGCGGCCATTGGGAGGTGCTGGCTCTGCCGTAGGAAATGTGTTTCTACTGGTTCTTGGGATGCTGCAAAATGCCTCTAGGGGTTTCAGCTGGGCTTCTGGCTTTTTCAAGGTCACCACAAAATCAAAGGCCACTGCCTAGGGCCAAAGTGCTGTCCTAGGCCCAATGTGGAGACAGCAAAGCAACACAGTGGCTTCATTTGCACAAAGCAGTGGTCCTACAGCTGAATCCTCCATGCCCAGCAACCCCCCAAATGATTAGTCCAAGCCAGGCCCTGCCAGAGATGGGATGACCATGGATGTGTGACTCGTCCTGGCAGTAGGGGAGTCTAGGAAATATCCCCGTGGGAAAAAGCTCATCTAGAATGGAGGTCGCCATCTTGCTCTCACCCAAGGCTGAAGCTGACACCCGAGGAGGCCAGGAGCAAAGCCAATCACGTGCTGAGCCCAGAGTTCACCCACCTCTGGACTTCCTATTGGGCAAGAAATACATCCTCTTATGTTTTAACCTGTGCCCAGCTCTTCTGTCACTTAAAGCTGGGGATGAGCAACATTCACTGAGGTCTACTCCCAGGATGAGGAGTCAAGAGCAGGACCAAATGGGGCTCCTTGGCCTCTGGGATTCAGACAAGCATGTGGGTGATTACCATATAGCCGCCATGCTAGGGAGAAGTGTGCTTTCAGGGCTCTAAGAGGAGCAGCTAACTTGGCTTGGGGAGATCACAGAAGGAGGTGATCTCCTGGAGGAGGGGGTGGCTCAGCTGAACCCTGTGGACCCAAGTCCCTAAGCGATGGCCTCCATCCCTGTGCCTGGTGGGATGGTGTCCCTTCCAACTGCAAGTCCTGCCCTGAACCTTGGACTTTGACCTTATTTGGAAATAGGGTTGTTAACAGATGTCATGAATTAAGATGGGGTCACACTGGAGTAGGGTAGCCCTAAATTCAATGTGACTAGTATCCTTGAAAGAAGAGGAGTGTGCATGCTCAGTCATTCAGTTTTGTCCGACTCTTTGTGGCCCCATGGGCTGTAGCCCATCAGGCTCCGCCATCCATGGAGTTTTCCCAGCAAGAATACTGGAGTAGTTTGCCGTTTCCTTCTCCAGGGGATCTTCCCCATTCAGGGATCGAATCCGTGTCTCCTGCATCTCCTGCTTTGTGGATGGAGTCTTTATAGCTGAGTCACTGGGGAAGAGGAGACAGAGTTAAAGACACAAAGGGAAGAGGCCACATGACAACAGGCAGAGACTGAAGTCCTGCAGCCACAAGCTAAGGGCACTAGGGATTGGCAGCAACCTCCAGAAGGTGGAAGAGAAGCATGGAGCAGCTTGATTCTGGGCCTCTGGCCCCCAGAATTGTGATAGAATGAATCTGCTGTTTCAAGCTCCCCAGTTTATGGTGCTTGTTATGGCAGCCCTAGTGAACTAATACAACTGGGGGTTCCTGTGTATGGTCCCTACTTCCCCTGCCCAGCGCCCTCGTTGGATCTCAGTGGGAGGCGACAGCTATTGTTGCAGGATGCTGATGTTGTTGATGACAAGGAAGAGCCTCAAAAATGGGCTATGTTGGGACTTTCCTGGCAGTCCAGTGGTTAAGATTCTACCCTTGCACTGCAGGGGCATAGATTTCATCTCTGGTTGGCAAACTATGATCCTGCATGCTACATGGCATGGACAAAAAATAAAATAAATAAATAAAAAGCTGGGCTATATTGACTCAAATCAGGGTTCATCTATTTGGGTTTTTTGACTTGGCCACATCTTCGTTACTCTGACAATATTTCTAATTTATTAGATTAGGCCCCTCCCACTCCCTACTGCACGTGTGCACACACACACACATATGTGCATGTGCAGATGCACACACAATTTTGCTTCTAATACTCTGAGCAACAGTATCCAACTAGTGGCCAGAATAATCCTGAGATAGCAAAACCCCGGGGAAAAGCCAAGAAGACCACAGAGCGATGAAAAGTAATGATTTCTTAATCAACTGGCTTCAACAAAACACTGCAAGCCCGTCATGCAAATAACTGGAAGGTTGGTTCCATGTGAGTTAATCTGGAGAAAAGATAGTTTCTGGGTCAGAAATTGATGCCATGGAGCATGGGGATCGGAGTTGAGGTCCCAGCAAGGTGTTTTGGCAGCTAGGGTATGTCTATTTCTCCAAACACCCTGTCCTCGTCTCATTGTCTTGCTGATTCCCGGAGCATAACTTTGACTTTGCAGAGTTCTCCTTGGTGGGGCTCTGGCAGCAGGGGTTCTAACAAATGCAGTTCGGTGGTTCAAAAGAGCTCCATTTCCTGGGTTCACTTTCCTGTCCTGACTTCTCAGACTCCTGGATTGGCCCAAGAGGTTACTAAGACAGCTGTTTCCAGGTGCAAATGAGGCCCCCAAAGACAGGAAGTGATGCTGAATTCCAGTCCTGGGTGGGATTCAAGGGGAGCAGGTAGATGAACAGGTGTCTGCAGTGCCTGTGGATATGTTTTGGCCAAGGGCCATAATGCTACCCTTGAAAGTTTGGGTGGGCCAGTTTGTGTTACCTTGAAGACCTAGGGATTTTTTGTAACCATGGAAACAAAAATCTAGGCATTAAGAAGCCAGGGAGAAAAGCTGCTAGCGTTGCCTTGACAACAGATAAAAGCCCGAGTCTTTGTTGTTAGGAGTAGAGATAATGCACCTTCAATCTTTTAAATTCATTTCCTTGTGGGAAGAAACTCAAGTGGGCTTGAGTACCTTCCCAAAGCAGCTGATACTTGGAAGCCTTGATTGGGGAGGAGGTGTCTTTCCGAGGCTGAATCTGCTGAGGGGCGGAGTGTCCTGTTCTGCCTTCCGGTGGCTGAGATGTTCCTGAGAGTCTGTACAAAGGGCTATATCCTCATGCCCCAAGGAGGGCCTGATTTCTTCACTCTGTGGGTCATCAAAGTGCGTGACCTCTGTTCATGTGCTCTTTCCTGTTTCCAAGCTTACTTTGAGCAATGTGGCTTCTTACAGGGAGCAGAGTTCTTATTGTTATTGGGACAGATACTCAGATACCCTTTCCTCTTTCCAAATTCCCACTGCTCGGTGTTTGTAAGAACGGGTACAAAATGTCTAGATGGATTACTTCTGGTGAACCGAGCTCCCAGCTTTTATCACCCAGCAAAAATCACCCTTGAGCCTGCAGATAAGTGCCCATAAATAGTCAATAGCTCTGGGCCACATGGAGACTTAATTACCGTGTGCCACCAAGAGATTGTTTTTCTTCCTTAATAACCTCAGAGGATATTGGACCTCGATGTGGTGTGAAACTTTGAGTTGATGCCCAGATGAAATCTGCATGAAGAGAGTCCTTGAGCCAACTTCAAGGGACCGGTGAGAGGCTTCATGTTCTAACTGGAAGAACAATGACGTTGCATCTTCTGGATGCTAAGTGCCAGTTCTCTGCGTGGGGGAAGACAGCACCAATACATGAAAGGAAAATTGGAGGAAAAGCTTTTTGAAAACCATTATACTGACATGTGTGGGATTTTGGACCCCCGTTCCGTCTAAAGGACACTGAGTAAAAGGAGAAAGAAGCTCACACCAACATGTTTATGACATGGCTAATGAGAAGGACAGGTGGAGAGGGTCCCCATCTGTCCCTCCCCAGACCCCAGCCTTGTCTCCAGAAGGGATGCCTTTCAACAGTTAAGTTATGTTTTTTAACCTTTTATTTTATATTGGAATATAGCTGATTAACAATGTGGTGAAAATTTCAGGTGGACAGCAAAGGGAGTTTGGTTCAGTTCAGTTACTCAGTCATTTCCGACTCTTTGGACCCCATGAATCACAGCACGCCAGGCCTCCCTGTCCATCACCAACTCCCGGAGTTCACTCAAACTCACGTCCATCGAGCTGGTGATGCCATCCAGCCATCTCATCCTCTGTCGTCCCCTTCTCCTCCTGCCCCCAATCCTTCCCAGCATCAGAGTCTTTTCCAGTGAGTCAACTCTTGGCATGAGGTGGCCAAAGTACTGGAGTTTCAGCTTTAGCATCATTCCTTCCAAAGAAATCCCAGGACTGATCTCCTTTAGGACAGACTGGTTGGATCTCCTTGCAGTCCAAGGGACTCTCAAGAGTCTTCTCCAGCACCACAGATCAAAAGCATCAATTCTTCAGCGCTCAGCTTTCTTCAGAGTCCAACTCTCACATCCATACATGACCACAGAAAAACCATAGCCTTGACTAGACGGACCTTTGTTGGCAAAGTAATGTCTCTGGTTTTGAATATACTGTCTAGGTTGGTCATAACTTTCCTTCCAAGGAGTAAGCATCTTTTAATTTCATGGCTGCAATCACCATCTGCAGTGATTTTGGAGACCCCAAAAATAAAGTCTGACACTGTTTCCACTGTTTCCCCATCTATTTCCCATGAAGTGATGGGACCAGATGCCATGATCTTCGTTTTCTGAATGTTGAGCTTTAAGCCAACTTTTTCACTCTCCTCTTTCACTTTCATCAAGACCGTGCACATACACGTATCCATTCTCTGCCAGACTCTCCTCCCATCCAGGCTGCCCCATAACATTGAGCAGAGTTCCCTGTGCTGTAAAGCAGGTCCATTTTAAATATAGCAGTATGTACATGTCAGTCCCAAACTCCCTAACTATTCCATCCCCTCATCCCTCCCACTGGCAACCATAAGTTTGTTCTGTAAGTCTGTGAGTCTGTGTCTGTTTTGTAAATAAGTTCATTTTCAATAATTATTTTAATTGAATGTGTTGATATATTGAGAATAATGTGTGGAGAAGTAAAGAGAAGGTGACAAAGGACAGAACTTTTTATATATCAGTGGTTTGTTTTTTAGCTCCAGCCTACCCTAGGACTTTTTCTCCATAACCTGAGAAGCTGGGTACCCACTCTGATACTTCCAGAAAACTCAACATGAAGAATTCTGGATTATCCAGATTTATCAATTCAAGGACTACTTGTTACAATACTAAAAGAGTCTTTTAAAGTAGATTTCATTTATTCAATGGCTACAGCCAACCTACTCCTATGCTGGGGATATGGCCAGGGTCAATGCAGGAAGTTAAATATGCTTGTCTCAACTGTGCTACAGCGATTTAATGGACAAATGTGGAGATTTCACAAATGTATTATAAAATATGAAATATATCTGAATCACAAAACAAACACACAAAAACACACAAAGCCCATGGGGCTGAAAAGATTTAAACCAAGTTAAAAGCAATTATTTACCTAAATTTACAAAACCATGTTCCCTGACCCACCAGGTGACCAAGCCTCATACTTTTTTTTCACCAGTCTAATTTTCTCATATTAAATTTTGACAAAATGAAGCATTGTTGTTGAAATCAGAACATTTATAAATGAGAAAATGATCAGAAAGCATTAAAAACACAGGAGAGAAATCAATTTTGACATATTGCTCTTTTGTTGACTTTGTAGCCGTTGGACTTGCGTCTGAGCTGAGTACCTTTCATAAAAAGCTGCTTTATTAATAAAGATTAGACCGGATCTCTCTTATTATGTCTCTGGTAAGAGGTGAAGCCATGCAAGGGTTATTTCGGGTGACAATTTCCAGCCACTGTTTTCCACCCTGAGTGAGACAACACACGTTAATCGTCAGTGCCCTGGGGATGCATTGTGCAAGTACCCTTAAAAAATAATAAAGAGAAAGTATCCAGAAAGTTCCATCCATCATCTCTTGTCTTCAACTTCTTCCTTTCACAGGCTGTCATGACTTCATCTGGTGATATTCTTCCTGGCTTCCGTTTAAAACATCCACCTTTGAGAAAAAATAGGCTTTCAACTGGGGATAAGGGAATTGATTACGCGGTGACATGGTGCTCCTGACATTTTCAGGAGTGGGAGGAAAGCGGGAATTTTAAAGTGGATGAATCACCGGGGAATAAGAGCAGGGGAAGAACAGCTGGAGAGGGGACCTCACAGCGGAGGGCACGGCACATCCCGAATGCTCGCAGCGCTGTCCTGCGTTTTGAAGGCCAAATGGTGGAGGAGAACTTATTTTACTGACTCATAAAGAACAAACGGGGAGGGGGTGATGGGGCACAGACAGGAGAGGTGGCAGATCCCGGAAGCAGGTTAACCCTCTCCTTGCTGCTGAGGGGGGATGCTGGGAAGGAGTCTCCTGGGCTTCTGTCTCAATCCTTCTCGGCTCTTCCCTGTCAGGCAGATAGAAGAGTTTTCACGTTTCCAGGGGAAAAACACCAAGTCACCCAAGGAGTTCTGATGCATGAAAAATTTCTTTTTACAATCTTTTGTTCATTAGTTTCTTTTCTAAGCACCCACCAGTGCCTGGGACCACTAGGTCCCAGGCATCATAGATTTCAAGATTTCTGGGGTGTGGTGAGCGAATCAACCAGAACTTGGGAGGACCTTGTTTTTGGCCAGAGGGACACAGAGAGAGATGAGGCTGCAGATGCCATCTGTAACTCTAACGAGAGAGATGAGGCTGCAGATGCCATCTGTAACCCTAACCCGGACATACCTGAATCTATCTGCTTGAGGCCCACCTCTCTGATTTGATAAACTCCTTTGAGAAATAAGACGATCTTGGTTGGACTTCTGTCACTTAGCACCCAAGGGACATTGGGGAACAGGAAGCTAACATTTGCTAGGTGGTGGCAGCTCTGGGCATGCAGCAAGCACTCATTAGAGGGTGGGATTCACCATCATTTAGGGCAGATGGTCAACCCCATGTATGCCATGACTCTCCATTCTGTGGTATTGCATCCTTCATCAGCCACTAGAGAAAGGCAGCTACTCCCGCTTTCCTAGTCTAAGATAAGGCCTGCTATTTCTAGAGTTGGTTTTTAAGAATAGTTTTGATAAGAGTTCTGAAACCTGCCCCAGGTTCACAGGTGGAAGATATTTCACATGATAAGAATTCAGTCCATTTAAAGAGGAGACTGTTGACCCGGGGTGGATTCCTGGCTCTTGGCTGTGATGGTTGGACTGTTGGGTGAGACCTGCCATAGTCATCTGTTAATTTCAGCTGTGCAGCATTCATGTCCCCCCCCGCCCCCCCTTTTTTTTTCTGGTGACAGCATCTCTCTTTTCTACTGGGAACCTACTGCATTCTCAGTGCATGTGGATCAAGTGGCCTGATTCACAAGCATGGAGGGAGGTGATGCCACAGCTAGAATCTGAATGGTTGTGAGAATTAGAGAATCCAGAGCTCTTTCTAGAAGGAGCCAGGGAGATGAGAATTCTGAAGGTTCCATTTCCTTTGTACTAAATGATGACTTCTTGGCTATTGAAACTTGGTTTACATGTAATTGGTACCTGAATCTTTCCACAAGAAATATGGAGATTTGTGGCAGATTGTTTGCTAAAATGGCCACATTTCTCTACCTCTTCTCTGGTCATCTCTCTCTCTTGACCCAGGAGCCTGCTTCCCTCTTGTGAAAAAGTCAGGGCTTGCTGAAGGATGGGAGACTCTGGAGAAGACAGCTGGATTGTTCTAGTTGAGGACATCCTCTTCCACTCTATGGTCTGATGACCCCCAGGTATGTAAGTGAGTTCAGTCAAGGTGAACCGGGCTGTATGTTCCCACCTGGAACTAACAACACATGCACGAGTGAGCCTGGCTGAGACCAGAAGAACGACCCAGCTGACTTTTAGAGCAATCATAAATGTAGTGTTTATGTAGCAATCATAGATGTAATGTTTTAAACCACTAAGTTTTGGGATTATTTGTTACACAGCAAAAGCTGACTGTTACAGACATCATTAGTTAAGCTTGTTAGGTACTACATTTGTTGCTGTGCCTAAAAATTTGTCAAAACATACTTTATTTTCACAAGTCTCATGAAGCTTTGGGAGGTCACTGACTTTGAAAACTACAAAGTATTCCTGTTGCTATGGATACCCCCATTGAGACAGGAGAGTGCAAAGAGAGAAACCTAGGGTTGCCTTGACAACAGATTTGAATATTCATGTCTGGAAAGCACAAGACTATCAAAAATAGGAAGACTCAGGAGGAGGGGGGCGACATTAGTCTGGAAATGCTCACCTCTTTCAACACTTTGCCTCCATGGAGTCTCAGGCCGTTAGAAGCAAGCATTGCCTGAATTGGGGGCTAAAAAGGGAGCAGCAGGAAGCTTCTCTTTCCATGGCCCATGCCTACAGTGGGAGGAAATTGCACAGCCAGCGAGTGGCGCGAGGCACAGAAATACTAAGTGCTGCCTTGAAGAGTTTGTAGTTTGCTCTCAACCAAGTTTCATTCTAAGAATGAGAGCGGGCCTAGGCTGGGAGGGGTCTTGGAGTATCTGGTCCCTTCCTCCTTGTCTCCTGCAGAGAGGGAAACTGAGGTCCAGAGGGCGCTTGGGCTACTTGAGGTCCCCGTGACATTAGGACTTTGGTCTAATGGAGTGGCCAAGTGCTCCGGCTGTGGAGTCAGCCAGCCCTGGGTATATGTCCTGGTGCTGTTGAGTAGTGTGTGATGTTTCAGCAGCTTCCTGACCTCATAGAGTTGCTCTGTGAGATGGAAGCTGTAATAATAATGACTTCAGACATGGTGGGAACGCTGTGAGCTATTGCACAAAAGGCACTTAGCCCAGCAAGCTGGGTCTGACCCAGCAATGCTGACTATTATTTTTACTATTATCTTGTCACTCTGCCTCTGCTCTTCAGTATCATGGAAGTCATCCTGGGGAGGCCCTACCGGATCCAGAATCTTCTCTTGGAGACTTGATGGTGTCTTTTAAGATGCCCACTGTCATTTTCTGTATCTTCCAGTTGGAGGTCACAGCTTATAATTTTCAAAATAGCCATGTCTTTCATTTCCTCTCGTAGCAGCCTAGCCAGCCACGCAGGAGGGGGTCACAGTGCTTCAGTTTTTTCACTTTGTCAAGGAGGAAATTGTGCAAAGTCCCTTGGAAATTTCCATCTGCCCTGGGGGTTGAAGCCCTGTTCCCCAGACTGTATCTCCTCTTCCCCACCTCCTGGCCCAGAGGCAGCTGTCCCTGAAGAGTCGTGCATCCACACAGATGGGCCCAGACATGGGGTTTAACACAGCGAGAGGAAGGAAGTTTGGGACATCTGTTTATTCAAGAAAATCACCAGCCGTGCATGGACATCTTATGCATAGCAAATAATTGTTGGGCAAATATCACTTGCATATTCAGAGGCGACTTTCAGACCTGAACATCCAGTCCCACTGAAATGACGTGAGCTAAGAACTTTTGTAAGGGTGGGGTGGGAGAGGGGAGGGTTTCTGTGCGTGGTGTGGTGTGATGATGGAGAAGAGGGGTCCACAGTGGTCCAAGATGTTATCTGGGAAGGATGGTTTTGTGGAGCAAATTAGCAGCTCCAGCAAGAAGGAAGCAGGGTAAAGGGCAGTGGGCTTCAGTGGCAGGGTCCACACAGTGGAGGGGAGAGGGCCACCCGTCCATTCTGAGGGGGCTGGTGGGCTTCCCGAAGCTGCCCGAGTCAGCAAGTAGTAGCAGGGTCTTGTTTTCCCATGGACATCTCTGCTCTGGGTCTCTTCCTTACGGGACAACCTCTGGGTTCTGCCCAAGCTGCTTTTTCACAGAACAGACCCAGATTAAGAAATTGCAAAGTATCTTTGAAGTGGGGGCCATTTGAAAGGATAGTGAAGTTTCGACTTCTAACTAGCTTGGCACATGAGAGGAGGCAGCACAGACCTTCCTTCTGCCTGGAGCGCCTGTGTCCATATTCCCTCTGATGGTCAATGGTGTTGGTTCAGGTGCGTGGAGCGAGGAGCAGGGGAGGGAAGGCCTGTGATGCCAAATAATCCGTGTTGGTGGCAATGTCGGCTGATCAGCCAACAGCTCAGGAAAAATAAACTTTCTTCCTATGGCTGTTTCTTTTCATAAGGTTCTGAGCGGGAGACAGACACAGGGCTGTCTGTGTGTGTCCTGTAAAGTGAGCCCCCAGGGTTGTGGCTCAGGCCCCATTGGCAAAGAAGAATGGTCACTGTGTTGGTGGCCTCGCCTGGCCTTGGGTTAGGATGGGCGGGCTGGAAGCACAGCTGGCTACGCATCCCAGTTTTGAATAAGATTGTCACCTCTCTTGTCCCTCGGCAACACGCCACGCAGGGTTTGTTTTTGTGTTCCCGACTCGCCATCTGTCTCTGGGTTAGTGATTCAAGCTCTGTGATCATTCAGACTTCACAGTCGTGATTAACGGTTGATCTGACTTTTATTGACCCTAAACCCTCAGATGGGCTTCCCCAGTGGCTAAGCGGTAAAGAACCCGCCTGCCAATGCAGGAGACACAGGTTCGATCCCTGGGTTGGGAAGATGCCCTGGAGGAGGGTATGGCAACCCACTCCAGTACTCTTGCCTGGAGAATCCCATTGACAGAGGAGCCTGGTGAACCACAGTCCATGGGGTTGCAAAGAGTTGGACATGACTGAAGTGACTTAGCATGCACATAAGCAAACCCTCTCTGATGGGGAGGACCAATGTGTTGAAGTGAGCACAGCCATGTTGTCAGAGACCTTGGTGGGTACAGCATGCCTGGAGGGTCTCCTTCTCTCACGGGCTTCCCATCTGGGCTGGGAGGAGGTGACACAAAGCAACACTGAGCTTAGGATCAGAAGACAGGGCTCAGCTCAAGCCACCTCCCTGTGATGCTGAGTTTCCTCCGCAGAAAGGCGTGGCCCCTTGGCAAGGCCCAGCCTAGGATGCAGCGGCTGTTGCTGCAACAGGTGTTGTTGGCCAGCTCACCTCATCCTTGGTGGTGGAAACTATCCGGTGTGGGTGCCCACCCTCCAAATCAGGAATGTGTTCAGGGGTAACAATCCCATCCCCACTCTGGGGTTGAATTCTGATTAGGGCCACTCAGCTTCGACAAGCCCATTGCTCTGACCAGTGCTAGCTTCAGGGAGCAAGTGTCTTGGGTCTGGCTAATGAGGCACCAAAGCTATCCATCAGGGCCCCTGGGAAGGGTTTATCGAAAAACGAGGGTCCAGTCTCTTGTATTTGGCCGGATGCTGTTGGGACTGGATATAACTCCTGGGATGGCTTTGGCCATCTTGTGACCGTGATAGCCTGAAGACAAAGCTTGCACTACAGGGCTGCAAGACCAGAGGGAGAGAAAGGAAGGACTCAGGCCCTTGATAGGGGCTCTGAGTTTGCCAACCCTAGTCCTGCCCTGCTGTGGGGGTCTCTTGTAAACTGAGATAAAAGCAAGTCCTTCTCCTTTCAGCTGGTCTGGTGTGCCGGCTGCTGTTACTTGCAGATCAGCGCATCCTCAGTGCCCTGTTCTTCTGAAAGTGGTCCCCGATTAGCAGCACTGGTGGAATCTCAACTCTGCCCCCAGACCCTACTCTTCATGGAGATTCACAGGTGATTCATGTCCACCTAAGCTTGAGAAGCCCTGCCCTAAAGGCTGTACTTTTGGAACAAGTCCTCCTGAGGAGAACACTGGTTTTGACAGTGATGGCCTCAGGTTCTCCCCAAGACACGTAACAGGTGTTAGGGCTACAGTTTCTGACAAGTGCATCTCAGATATGCCAACAAGCTGTGGAAAAGCACAGGAAGGTGCAGAGGCCTTGACCGGTGCCTCAAAGGAACATACGAGAGAATGGTTGATGAGTTTCTGCCTCCCCAACTGTTTTCCATCGACCTGCATTTGGGTACAGCACTAATTTTCATCTAAAGCCATGAGGGCAGTAAAATCTCAGTAATTCAGGCCTCACCAATTTGGAAGTGATAATTTAAACTGGGGCCAGGCAGGCTGGACTGAGAGCAAGATTGAGAGCAAACTCTTGTTGGGACTTCGGCTTCCTAAGTGGAGGTGATAAGATGCTTCCAATTACACACGAACCTCGGTGTGTTCAAATTTAGGAGGAACTGTACTTGAAAATCAATCCATCAATAAATGTTTATTGAGTGTCCCTATGGACATGTTCCTGGCCGGCAGAGCACGCTTGGTGAGACATTACTTTTAATCATTATCCACGCTGGAAAGTAATGGATTTCTTTAGCTAACGCAATTTCTTAAACAGTCTGTGTTCCCATCAGTGGCCAGTTCTTCGTGTGTGTGTATCCGGCTTGCTCCTCACTCTCCTGAGTTGTCAGTTCCCCTCTTCCCAAGCTGTTTATCGCTCAATGTTATTTCTGTCATCTTGAAATAAAAGGACTAATCTCCATCCACATTCTCCATCTCCATCACCCTATTTCTCTGTTCCCCTTGACCTGAAATCTTTTCAAAGAGTTGACCATTGCCCCCATCTCTACCCACCCTCCGTTTTCCTTCAAGCCTGAGCAGGTGGTCACCTGACTCGTCTCCTTCCACCCCACACATAGTTGAGGGGTGGTGAACACCAGGTTGTCTGGGGACTTGGGCTCCCCCCACTTAGTGACTAAGACAGGCCCTGTGGATGTGCCCTGGGACTGCAGATGTGCTCAACTCCTCCCAACGTACAAGAGCAAGGAGTGTTCTCAGGACTTTCCTGGTGGTCCGGTGGTTAAGAATCTGCCTTGCGATGCAGGAGACATGGATTCAATCCCTGGCTAGGGAGCTAAGATCCCACATGGTGGCAGGCAGGTCAGCCTACATGCCACAAGGACAGAGCTCGTGTGCCTCAACTAGAGAAGCCCACACACCACAATAAAGATCCCACTTGCTGAAACTAAGACCCAATGCAGCCAAAAGTAGGTAAAGAAATATTTCTTTTTTTTTAAAAAAAGCAAGGTATTTTCTCTCCCAGAGCTTGACAGTGACCTTGGAAGCCACTGGAGAGTGGATTAATCCAAATCTGAGCCCCAGAAATGATAAAATGTCACTAATTCACCCTGGGTAGGAAAACATCTGTAATTTGAGTGTTTAAGAGGTACTGTTAATGGTCCTTAGACAAAAGGTCAGGACCTTTCCCAGGTGTCCGCCTTTAGGACTCAGGACCCAGAATCCAGGTGGAACTCCTGTCTCTGCACTTACCAGCCCCGTTACATTGGCTGTCACTCAGGTTCTGTTCCCTCCCTGAAAGGGGAGTCCTGGTTACCTCCCAGGTTTCTGGGAGGCCCAGGAGAGCTGAGTGTGAAGCGTGGGGTGCACAGGAGGTTCTCAGCCTCCATTTGGGAAGCTTGTGGGAGGGTGAGTGGGATGCAGTGATGCTGTGTTTCTGCCCACCTGCCAGCATCTCTGGCTTCCCCACCCACATCCCAGGTTCCCGGTGGCTGACACCCAGTCCCCAGGTACTTAAGGTTCGCCTCCAGCCAGAGTCTCGAGTTCCTTGGGGGACAGGAACCACAGGCCTAATAATGATAGTGATTCTTTCTTACCATCTGCTCCTGCATGAAGCCCAGGCCCTGGTGTGGACACTGTGCTCAGCCATCTTGTGCATCTGTTCCTGGGATCACCCGATGTGATCTGGATGGAAGCAGAGATGGAGTTCCTTGCTCGCTGATGCTCAGCCGGCCAGATTGGTTCCAGAAGCCTGGCTTTCATTGGGTTTCCTGACCCACCCTGAACGATGCCCCAGGGGTGATCCTCACCTCCTCGTCCTGCACTTCCCAGACCCATGCGTGTGAGGAGTCTTTCTGGGGCCCTCAGGGAGAGCAGGGGCCCTGCTTCCTGGTGCATGTGGCAACCTGTGCGTGTGTGTGTGTTGGGGGCTGGACTCGGGGGGCAGTAGCGGAAGGTCTGAGGCAGCAGGTGCAGGCGGCTATGGGTGTGCCGGGGTGAGTGGGTAGGGCAGCCTTGCAGGGTCCTGGCTCGGGAAGGTGTGGGGCCAATTCACCTCCCACCCAGATATGGCCACAGCCTGATTCTTTGTGCGTTACTGAATTCGCTCCCTTCTTCAAATGGAACCTGTTTTTAATTGTACTTTTTCTGATTATAAAAATGATACATGATCCTTGCAAAGAATTCAACACTAAAGTCTCTCCAGTTCTTCCCCCAGAGGATAACACCGCGGCCCTGTCATCTGTAGGGTCTGACTGCACACGGCACTCATACACGCCACTGCAGGAGCAATTTTGCACAAATGTGATTGTCATCGTGCCCTGCTCTGAAACTTGCTATTTTCTCACTCAATACTCTAATAGCAGTGTCTTTCTTTCTCAGCCAGATCATGTAGCGCAATACCAGCATTCTACATGACTGCGTCACATTGCAGTGTGTGCATGTCCTGTGATGAAGCTGGTCAAGCCTTTTATTGTTGGGGCTTTAACTTTTAAAAAAAATTTTATTGGAATACGGTTGATTTACAATGTTGGTTTCAGGTGTACAGCATAGTGATTCAGTTATAGATATACATATATTCATTCTTTTTCAGATTATTTTCCTCTATAGGGTATTATAGAATATTGAGTAGAGTTCCTCTGTGCTATACAGTAGGTCCTTGTTGGTTATCTGTTTTATATACAGTACTGTGTGTATGTTAATCCCAAGCTCCTAATTTATCCGTCCCTGCCATGTTTCCCCTTTGGTAACCATAATTTTTTTTTTGAAATCTGGGAGTCTGTTTCTGTTTTGTAAATAAGTTCATTTATATCATTTAAAAAATCAGATTCCACATATGAGTGATACCATATGATATTTATCTTTGTCTGGCTTACTTCACTTAGTATGATCAACTCTAGGTCCATCCAAGTTACTGCAAATGGCACTGGGGTTTTAACTTTTTTCAGGGGGCATTTTCTGGCTTCAACAAACCACGTGGTACAAACACATTGTGAATTTGTCTGATCACAACGTTGGGAAAAAAGTTCTGAGATGACTGATCGCTGTGCCAACAGTGCCAGGTTGGACTCCAAAAGGGTGACCGATTTCCGTGCCTATCAGCGGGGCAGGGGGAAGCCTGTCTCCCGTGCCCTCTGCACCCCAAGTGTCAGCAACATTTTACTTTGTTGCGATCTCACGTTCACATGCTTATCTCTTGGTGGTCCTAGAGGTGAAGCATCTTATCATGTTCTTCTTGTGCATTTGCGTGCCTTCTGGAAACACCTTTCTCCATTCTGGGTTCTTTATTTGTAAACTGCTAAATTGCTAAATTGGTGAATTGACCCCAATCCTCGGCAAACTCTCAACTTTATCTCAAGCGGGCTTTGACTGGAGGAAGGAGAGCCAGTGAGGGGTGAAAGGCTGCTTCTGCAGCCACACAGGCCCCAGCGAGCGAGGCAAGACCCTGCCGGGCTGGGGTTCGGCTTCGCCTAGGGTCCCAGGACCTGACAGGGTCCCCTTGTGCTACTGACCGCAGCTGGAAGCTTCTCAACTGATCTGTTAGGGCCTATTCAACCTCAGGTCCTGCATGACTTCCGTGGGGTTGCCTTGGGCTATTGCTTTGCTTGTTTTTCCAGTAGGAAAACACACCTCACCTGTCAAGCTCTCCTCCAAAGTCAATTTTCGAGGTGATTTAAAGTGATGCAGGCTAATGCAGATCTGCACACAGGCACCTCCGTGCAGAACCAGACAGCCCTCCCCGTGGGCGGGCCAGTGGCCCCGTGTGTGGCTCCATTTGACAGCTGCCAAGTGGGAAGAGGGAACCCAAACATCCATGCCCAGTTATGAATTCAGGGCTGGGCATGCGGCAGGCAGGGACCACGGCTGGCTGAACTGGGGAGGAGTAAGCATGGGTCAGCCTCCAGGATGGGAAGGGGACCCACAAAAGCATCTCTCTTCCATCTTTCATTCTAAAGTTTGGAAAGCAGGATTCAGAGAGGGAGGGATATTGATGGCAGAGGCTGGCGCTGGCTGGAGACCTCACACCTTCCTCCTTCAGGTCCTACTGAGCATCCATTCTGCTGATTCTAAGCTTCCAGAGATTAGAGTATCATTGCCATGAAGCTGGGGTCACTGAGGACAGCAGAGAGGATGGTATTCTGATGTGGGGACAAGGTGAAGCCCAGACTCTTTCCTGGTGCCTGAGGGATGTCTTGGGTATTACCTTCATGCTGGCTTCCTAGGGCTTAGGAGGCCACCCCAGACCCCTCTCACATGGACAGTGATGCCTGGAATCTTACTGAACAGTGAACAGAGGGTAGTGGCAGCAGCAGCCAGTAGACCCCCAACTGCAGTCCCCCACAGGCCTTGAAGTGGCAGGACCCAGGCCAGAAAGTCTGCTTCTATCCATGAGATAGGATTTACTCCTGTGGTTCACCTACCTTGCTTTGATCACTTACAATGGTCCTCGGGTTTCCCTCGGGGCTCAGTGGTAAAGAATCCTACTGCTAACATGAGTTTGATCCCTGAGTTGGAAAGATTCCCCTGGAGAAGGAAATGGCAACCCACTCCAGTAAAATTGCCTGGGAAATCCCATGGGCAGAGGAAACTGGTGGGCTAGAGTCTGTGGGGTTGCAAAGAGTCGGACACGACTTAACAACTGAACAACAGCAACGTTCTGATTTTGATTCTTGCGCTGACCACTTTGCAGGGACTGTGTGCATCCTGCTCACCCAGCACCAAGGACAGTGGCTGGCATCTTGAAGAGGCCAGATGATCGGTGAACACACGGACGATCTCGGTTGGACTTTCAGTCTGCTTTTCTCTCGTCTGGCCTTTAAACAAATGGAAGTTGTGGCTTTTCTGCTTGAGCAGCCTGCTTGTGGAAGCTGAGCAGCGGGACCTCGGCTTCCCTGCCACCTGGGAAAGATGAGAGGAAACCATCAGCTGCACTGTAGGCCGTGGTCGGAAGGCTTGTGGTCATCATTATCTCAACCCAAGACCCACTTGACTCACTGCAAACTCTCTGTGGGACTCCAAGGCTCCCAGTTTCTTTTTGCTCATCTGTACAGTGGGGGTGGGCTGGGGACATCGGCATTCCTGCCTCCCAGAGCTCAAAGCCACATAGCTTGCGGTGTCATTTCAGCTTTGTCTCTGAGCAGCTGTAGAACCTTGGGAAAATCATTTCATATCTTTGTGCCTCAGTTTCCTCTCTTGCAAAAGGGGCTAAAATAGTTTCTGTCTCTTTGAAAAGATATATGCATCTAGTGTTCATAGCAGCGTTATTTACAATTGCCAAGATAAGGAAGCAACCTAAGACTGTATCAGTAGAGGAATGGATAAAGAAGATGTGGTGTGTATATACACCACATATATATATGTGTGGTATATATATGTATGGCGTATATATAGAGAGTATATATATGATGTATGTATACACACACACACACACACACACACACACGATGGGATACTACTCAGCCAGTAAAAAGAATGAAATGTTGCCATTTTGATGTTTGAGCAAATAAGCAGGGGTCTGGAATCTTGGCCGGGGTGGGGATGTCTCTTTTGAGTCCTGCTTTCCACAATCGTCCTGAAAGTAAGCAGTGGGGCAGGCTTCAAGCTCTGGTCTGTGACCCCGGAACCCATGCTGCCTTCCTCCACCCAGCTTGTCCCCGTCCTCTTGAGTTCATGTTAGGCCTCTGACTATCCTTTGCGGTAGATCCTGTAGCTCCCTCTGGATAGAAGTCCCCAAACTCCCTGCTCCTCTAGACTTCCGTCCTAGTAGGTGTTTGGCTCATTCTAGGATGAAATGTTGGAATCCAGCCATGTGCTTTTCTGCCCCAGCAGACTCCACACTCCTGGAGGGCGTTGTGGCACAGCCTGTGGGTTGCCCGATATCATGTTTCCTTTGTATCTCAGGGTAACTGATTCCCTGGTTTTTATAAGAACACCCGGTCACCCAGAATAAAAATAAGACATTTCATCTTCTCTTGCAGCTAGATCTGGCCCTATGGCTAAATTCTGGCCGAAGAGCTGTGAAGAGAATGAGATATATACTTTCTAAGTCAAGCCCTTACAGGGAAGGAGTGCGCCTGCCTCTCATCCCTTTGTCCGTCTAGAAAGGAGACGGTGTGCCATCTTGGGTCACTTGGGCGGGACATAAGCTAGGAAAGCATACCAACCACTTAGAAGAAGCCCAGCTCTCTGATCTGTCACCCATGTTTGCATTGCCAGTGTTGGAACTGTTATACAGCAGAAAAATAAACATTTATTTTGCTTAAGCCATTGTTATTTTTTATTGGGCTTCTCTTGTGGCTCAGCTGGTAAAGAATCCACCTGCAATGAGGGAGACCTGGGTTCGATCCCTGGGTTGGGAAGATCCCCTGGAGAAGGGAAAGGCTACCCACTCCAGTATTCTGGCCTGGAGAATTCCATAGACTGTATAGTCTATGGGGTCGCAAAGAGTCGGACCCGACTTTCACTTAACTATTGTTATTTTGGTTCTCTATTACAAAAGTTGGATGGCTTCACCGACTCAGTGAACATGAGTTTGAGCAAACTGCAGGAGATAGTGAAGGACAGGGAAGCCTGGTGTGCTGCAGTCTATGGGGCTGCAAAGAGTCGGACACGACTTAGCGACTGAACAACAAAAGTAAAAACTTTCATCCCAAGACAGCCATTTCCAGGTTGTTGACATGTCATATATGCTAATATGCCTGAGATGTGCTCTATAAACCCTTTTTTTTGGGGAGTGAATCAATGAAGCATAGCTGTCCGTATCAAAACACTTGCATTTCCATGACATTTTTCTATTTTGTGTGATAAATCCCTCTTCATTTCTGTCCACTGGTGAGGTTGGGATGAAGAGGTGGGGCAGTGATATTACCTGATGTCTCTAGGTCCCAAGAAGTGTTCAACCCCAAACTCAGTCTTTTCAGGTTCTCTTGGTGGCTCAGACTTTATGGGGATATGAAAGCTGGGGTCCTGGTCCGCACTCCATCCCCCAGAAGTTTCTGTTAGCTCCTCAGCAGTTAAGCGGGGTTAGGGCAAAAGGGTGCTTGTGTTGAGTGGAAGTTGTGAAGAAACAGCCCACCTGCAGTTTTCAATCCTTGATTTTGACAGCATCACCAACACAGCCACATCCTGGCAGAGTCTCCGGGTGAGGGGAGCAACATCCACAGAGGATTTACAGCAGCCCAGTGCTGGGTGGAGGATCAGAAAGTTCCTGTAGGTTCTTTTAGGGACAGCTTGTTATTCTAAAACAGAGTCCCTCTGACCTGTGTGGAACCCCAAGCCCTTCATTTTAATGCCTGCATCATCTCTGCGCCCTTGAAGAGCCAGGCCCCTCACTTCCTCAGTAACACCCCCTGGGCTTCACCCATTGGTCACCTGCTTCCAGACATGCATTAATTTCCAATTCCCAGGCTCCAGGTGTCAATTGTGTTATCAGTGACTCAGTAGATTAAGTTGCAGGATTAATGCCAAGACACGGTAAAGTATTTAAGGACATATTCCATGTATTAGTTTAAAACGGTGATTAACACTGGTTTTGGAGCATTTTGAAAGATTGATTAAATGACTGAAAACCACCTTCTGGCTTTGCCATGTTTGTTCAACAAAAGCGTTTGTGGAAATTAGGTGTAATTCAACCACCTCATTATGCAATTAGTTGCTTAATTCTGTCTACAGGCATTCAGGGTCATAGTTAGGATGAAATGGTGGTTTCTAGAGCATGGCTGGGCTTTAGAACAGGTCTCTGTGCTTTTTAGGGTGCTGTGTCCTTCTGCCCCCTGTCCCTCCATCCCCACTGGTCCAGTCTCCATGGGCTCCCCCTGTGCCCCAGTCACCATGCTTCTCTGTAGCCCACTGCTTCGGTGCTGGCTCCTCTGCCTGCCTGTGTGGTCACCATTTCTGCTGTTCACCATATCATTTTAGTTTTTCTCAGAAGCACGTGGTAGACGGCACTCCTCTCCCTACCCCTGGAAGCTAGATGGCCCTAGTAACTTGCTTTCACATCATAGACAGAGAAACATGTGTCGTTTCTGGGCAGAAGGTCGCACAACCTGCATGAAATTTACCCCCATCCTTTCTCTTTGCCATGACAACTAGAGATCTTCCAGACAGCATTTTCTCCATCAACCTTGGGTCTTGAAGTGAGAAAGATACATTGCAGCCTACAGGCTTATGGACACCAAGCGTAAATTAGAAACAAATCTTTATTTCTTACAACACAGAAACTTGGAGGTTGTTTTTTTCTGAGCATAACCTAACTTCTCTTGCAGATAGTAGGGGGCAATTTCCCCAGATTTTCCTTTGGCTAATGACTTTTTATTTTTGAGACTCTTCTCAAATATATTGTACTCAGAATATTTTGCTTTGTCTGTCTCTTCCCAGCCAATTGTGATTGTAAGTCTTTTCTTGGTTTTCTTCAGAATACGTACAGCCACCTGACATTATTTCAGTTGTCGCCTTACTGCGTTCCATTATTTGGAAGTTGTGGGGTTTCCTTAGTAGCTCAGTGGTAAAGAATCCCCCTGCCAATGCAGGAGATGCGGGTTTGATCCCTGGTCCAGGAAGAGCCCCTGGAGAAGGAAATGTCAACCCACTCCAGTATTCTTGCCTGGGAAATCCCATGGACAGTGGAGCCTGGTGGGCTATAGTCCATGGGGTATTAAAGAGTTGGATATGACTTAACAACTGAGCAGCAACAATTTAGAAGATAGATATTTTTTCACATGATCATACAGGTAAAATCAGAATGTATCTTACAGTCCATGCTGTGTTATGAAGGTCCTGACATTTTTGAATTGACCATGTGTGTGAACATCAAAATAACCATCATCCAAATCTGAAGTTCCCTTCTGCAGCGGACACATGTAACTAATATGCAACTGACCAGGGTCAGCATGCTATAAGAAGATCGTGGATTGGAGGGGAAGCTTCTGTAACCTTATGCATGTCATGGTTGTAGGGATGGAGTGGAGAACTTGAGCAAATCATAGACATTTAGCAACAATCCTGAAATGGGAACCAAAGCCGGAAAACCGTATACGATTCTAAAGTCTGCTTTGAAGAGTCCAACACTTTCGACTTTAAATCCTTTGATGGATTCTTTAAAGAAATGCCACATCATCAGGGTTATGGATGAATGCATGGAGGATGGGAGGCCATGGAAAAAACCCAGACACTGATGACACAAAAGTCAGACTCTGTGTAAAGAAGTTTGAGGACTAATGACAATTTGTTTCACTTGTATTTTCATTTTTATGTATGCACAATAGTAATATGTGATAAAAAATATTTGTCTAAAGAAGTCTCAAAGAACCCTTTCAATAAGTAAAATTAAATGTTCTAAGTGATAAGAAAGCATTTGTATCATGGTTTAACTGGCAGTGTATTTTTCTTTAACAGTGGAACAAAAAATAACGGTGCCTATTGCAATTGTGTGTCTTAAGAGTTGATGAAACATGGTATTTCTGGCTGGGGCTGCTCTTATCTAATGACATCTGCTGTGTCACTCAATTCCATTTCAGTGGAGTTTAAGCAAGGCCTCTGGCCATTTAGAAAATTGGCTCGCTTGGCCTCAGAGGCGCTTTGATTTTAAATTTTACCACCTCAGAACCACAGAAGGGCTCGGGTTTTGCTTTGGATGTCCACTGGATGCCTAAGGCTTGGATGCCCACAGGTTCTGCCCCTGGATGGAACTGGGACCCTAACCCCTAGAAGAAATTCATCCATTCCTAGACCTTGGGTGTGTCTTATGTCACTATCACAAGTTTTCTACTGAATTCATGAATCACCTGTACTATCACTGAATTAATACTTTTCCCTTTGGAAACCTTTTTTCAATAATTACAAAAAGAGTAGAGAGAGCTTCTTCACCCTCTTTCATTGGTAACATCATAATAACTATAGTACAATATCAGAAGTGGGAAGCTGACAATACAATTTATTAAGGTGCAGTCCTTAGTCAGGTTTCACCAGTTTTTGCATGTATTCATTTGTATGTGCAAATACAGTCTACGCAATTTTATCACACGTGGCCACTGTCAAGATACAGAACTGTCACCTCCTGGTTTATAGTCTATGGGAAACTAAATAGAATTTGTATCCTGCTGTTGTATGAAAACTGCATAAATCTTATGTTGAATTGGTTCATAGTGCTTTTCAGGCCTACTATATCCTTCTACTTTTCTATTGATTCTATTAATTTTTGAGAGTATGATATTGAAACTCCAACTAAAAATCTTAATTCATCTACTTAAAAAATAATTGTAACATATAGTGGAACTGTATGGAACTCTATTCTATATTTTCCAGGTCTTATGTAAATGTGTTATCATACTTTCATAATTTAAAAAAGAAAGAAGGAAAAAAGATATAAAACTGTCAGTTACTATGACCCCTTCGTGGTCTCACTCCACCCTCCATCCCTATGCCCCGGCCCACTAATCTGTTCTCCCATCTCTATAATTTTGTCATGTTAAGTTGAATCACACAGGATGTACAACTATTTTTTTTCCACTTAGCATAATGCCCTTGACATTCATCCAAGTTGTTGAGTGTATCAACAGTCTTTTTTTCTTTATTGCTTAATTATATTCCATGGTGTAGACACACCACAGTTTATCTACCTGTTGAAGGATATTTGGGTTGTTTCCAGTTATTGGCTATTACAAAGAAAATATCTATAAACATACATGGATGGATTTGTATGTGAAAATAAAATTTCATTTTTCTGGGCAAAATGCCCTAAAGTGCAATTGCTGAGTTGTCTAAATAAGTGCATGTTTGATTCAGAGAAGGGACCTATGGTTGCTGGGCTTGGGGGAGGATTGGGGAGGCAATAGTTAGGGAGTTTGGGATCGACATGTCCACACTCTATATTTAAAACTGATAGCCCACAAGGACCTACCATGTAGCACAGGGACCTCTGCTCAGTGTTATGTGGCAGCCTGGACGGGAGGGGAGTTTGGGGGAGAATGGATACACATATATGTATGGCTGAGTCCTTTTGCTGCTCACCTGAAACTATCACAACGCTGTTCATCGGTTATACTCCAACACAAAATAAGTTAAAAAATAAGTGCACGTGTAATTTCGTAAGACACTGCCAAATCGTTTTTCAGAGTGACTGACCCATTTTTCACACAAACCAGCCACTGGTGGGTGATGCGGTTTATTCACATCTGGGTCAGCATCGGTACTGTGTTTTTTATTTCATCTTAGCCACTCTGACAGGTGCACAGTGATGTCTCATCATGGTTTTAGTTCACATCCCTTGTGGGAGATCCATTGAGCATCTTCTCAAATACATCCTGGCCGTCTGGCTGTCCTTTTGATGGAATATCTGTTCATGTCTGTTGCCCATTTTCTAATTGGATTATTTTTTTCACTGTTATTTTTGAGAATTCTTTATATATTCCAAATACTAGTCTTTCGCCAGATACATGGCTTGCAAATATTTTCTTCTTCTTCTTCTTTTTAAAATAGAGACTTCACTTTGTGAGGAGCAGTTTTATGTTCACATCAAAACTGCAGAAGTCGGGAGAGTTCCCATATGCCCCCTACCCACCCACTCTGGGTCAATATCCCCCATCAGACGGTGCTTTTGTCAAAACTGATGCACCTACGCTGACATATCACTGCAACCCAAAGACTCTAGCTTTCCTTAGTGTTCATTCTTGCTGCTGTATTTCCTTGAATTTGGAAAAATATACAAAGACGTGTGCCCATCATTAAAGTAGGCTTCCTTATCACACATGCCCTGAGAACACTCTGTGCTCTGCTATTCCTCCCTCCCTCTACCCCTTCAGCTGTTTGCTATCGCTTGGATTTTTTTTTAACTGTCTCTGTAGTTTTGCCTTTTCCAGAATATCATCTAAGTTTTCTTCAGTGCTATTTTCTAAGAGTTTGATAGTTTTGCATTTTGCATTTAGGTCTATGATCCACTTTGAGTTAATTTTTGTGAAGAGTCTAAGGTTTGTGTCTAGATTCATTTTTCTGGCATGTGGATGTCCAGTTGTTCCAGTACCAGCTGTTCAATAAAGCTGTTTTTCATGTTCTTAATAGCATCTTTTGCAGAGGAAAAGATTTAGTTTTAATGATGTCTAATTTCATTGGCTTTTTTCCTTTACAGATTGTGATTTTGGTGTCGTGTCTAAGAACTCTTTGCCTTGACCTTAGGTCCCAAAACTTTTCTCTCATTTTTTTTTCTCAAAAAGTTTTATAGTTTTATATCTTACATTTAAATCTACAATCCATTTTTGAGTTGCTTTTTGTATAAATTGTGGGTTTAACATAGATTTTTTTTTTTTTTTTGCCAAGACATACAATTGCTCCAACATCATTTGTTGAAAAGATTATCCTTCCTCGATTAAATTGCTTTTGTGCTTTTGTCAACATCAGTGAAGCATATTTGTGTGGCTCTATTTCTGGTTCTTTGTACAGTTTTATTGATCTTCATGTTTATCTCCATCAATACTGTACTGTCTTGATTACTGTAGCTATAGAGTAAACCTTAAAATTTGATAATGTGATTGCTCCAACTTTATTCTTCTTTTTCAAAATCACTTTAGGTCTTCTAGTTTGTTTGGATTTCCATATAAGTCTCAGAATAGAATTTTTATTTAAATTGGCTATTAAGATGCATTTAAAAGGGATATACACAAGTTGGATCTGTTATTTTTATCAAAATAAAAATATAACTAGTACAATTTTGAAAAAATCATCTGGGACTTCCCTGGTGGTGCAGTGGATGAGAACCCACCTGCCAATGTAGGGGACAAGGGTTCGATCCCATGTCTGGGAAGATTCACATGACATGGGGCACCTAAGTCGTGTGCCGCAGCTACTGAAGCCTGCACGCCTGGAGCCTGCACTCTGTGATGAGAGAAAGCCACCAGAACAAGGAGCCTTCACACCACACCAAAGGGAAGCCCCCGCTGGATGCAACCAGAGAAAGCCGTTGCTCAGCAACAAAAACCCAGTGCAACCAAAACCAAATACATAAAAATCAGCTGAAGACCATGTGACATGATCTCAGAAGCCACTCGATTGGCCCAGACGGTTCCCTCCTGGCACCGTGTATTGGGAAAGGGGCTCTCTGTGGAATGCCGGTGGTGCTCCCTGGGAAAACACACAAGACCCTGCTCCCTCGTCTGGGGCTGGCTCAGTGGTGGCTGACCTCACAGTCATCTGTAGGATGGCTTGAAGCCTAGGAATTGGCCCAGAAGGTAGGCTCTGTCCAACTGTGAGGTCTTTTATGAACCAAGTGAGGCCACTGGATACTCCCTGGGCAAGTGGGAGTGTCGGGTGAAGGGGGCTGCCGGTGGGAACAGGGTGGCAGCCATGGGGGAGAGGACATAGGAGGGAGCGAGACACTCAGAAAGCAGCAGCCACTCCTGTGAAGAGCAGCTGGTTCCCCAGTGGGACACGCCTGAGCGGGGAGCCCTGGACCTCCTCTGGCACGTCCTCACAGGGAAGGCGGCAGAGCTAGACCACCAGGCACACTGTAAAATCCATTACTCAGAACTGCACTAGGTTCTGTTTTTTTTTTTTCCCCCTAGCATTTTATTTTGTATTGGAGTATAGCCAATTAACAATGTGATAATTTCAGGTGGACAGCAAAGGGATTCAGCCATACATATCCATATCCATTCTCCCCCAAACTCCCCTCCCATCCAGGCTGCCACATGACATTGAGCAGAGTTCCCTGTGCCATGTGGTAGATCTTTATTGGTTATCCATTTCAAATATACCCAGTGTGTACATGTCCATCTCAAACTACCTAACCATGCACCCCATGTAAACAGAAGCAGAGATTAGCTTTTGTTTATCCATCACCATTTTGCTCCTAGTGCCAAAGTGCTGGCACGGGGAAGTTCTCAGATACACGGCCATTGCCTGTTCTGGTTAGAGAATGGGTAAGTGGTGAGGGTGGAGAAGGACATGGCAGTCCACTCTGGTATTTTTGCCTGGAAAACCCCATGGATGGAGGATCCTGGCGGGCTACAGTCTATGGGTCAGACACAACTGAGCGACTAACACACACTCAGTGGTTGGGGAGGCACTGGGCTGTCAAGACTCTCAGGCGGCCTTGCTCTGCTTTGGCTCCTGGAGGAAGCTGATGTAACTGGTGCTTGTGGGTCCCATTCTGTGTCCACACCAGAAAGCTGGCTGGTTGTTTTTCCCTTGAAAAAATAGGCCTGACCAGTCCTGACCCTCACTCCAGTCACAGCAGGACAGCCCCTACCTGCCTCTCCCGGGCTCCCACCTGTACTTCTTCATCATCCAGGAAAATCTGTTTCCAGGGCCAAGATCCCGGGTCCTGCCCTCGGGGTCCTACCAGACTTGGGGTGCAGAGTGAGAAATGGGCAGTTTTCTTCCTCAAGGTTGGGCAGTCACCTGGAATACACATCTGAGCTTGAATTTCACTTTCCTTTTGTCCTCCAATAATTTGCTGTGTGCTGGGGCTTGCATGGCAAGCCTGGCCCAAGATTTCTTTGAAAGAAAACCCCCGACCAGGCCAGATGCATTAGTGTTGTCAGCACAACTGTTACCCTCCTTCAGAGAAAGGTCAACAAATAATTTCAGCTTTGTTTAAACCTTCTTTAATGGATTCTGTAAAATGCTCTAATTACCAGTGATTATTCATCGAAGTGCTTGCGAGCTTTTTAAAGCTTTTCTGCACCCATTTCACTTTGTTCACATGGAGTTCAAGTTCTCTGGTGTACTTAAGCAAGAGGAGGCATTTCATTTCTTTTTCTTATTTATTTATTTTTTTTAATCACGTGATTTGGAGTGTTTTCAGGGCCAGCAGGCTTTCTCTCTTCTTGGTCTGAAGCAGAAAGCTCTTACACGACTTCCCATCTGTTTCCATTTTGCCCCCCAATCAGAGATGAAATGCCACCTAAATGATAAGGAAGTCTCTTTCTTGCCAAATGTAACATAACTGCCTTCTGCTTTACTCAGAATCCTTGTGTGCATGGTCTCGCTTGAGCCCCACCAAGGGGGCTGAAGGACTCACCCGGACTGGGTCCTTCACTTCTGCTGGGCTGTTGACCTTCAGGATGGATCATTCTCTGTCTCGGGCCGCCCTGTCCATCTTCATGGGCATTCGACAGTATCCCCAGCCTCTACCCACCAGACGCCAGTAGCCCTGTCCCTAGTTGTGGCAACCAGAAATGTCCTCAGATAGTCTCAAATGCCCACGAGGGCAAGATCACGCTTGGTTGAGGAGTTTTCACATGAAGAGGCCAACGCCCGGTGCCCAACGCCCCATCGACAGTGAGCCGTAGAGCTAGAGTCTGTCGGCACTGATGGGCCCAGCAGCCCCCAAACCCAGTAGGGCGCACCGTCTTTTCCTCCCCTACTTCTGTTCGACTCCCTCCATCATGGTCCCTTCTGACCTGAGCTTCTCTATGCAGCAGGTCTCTCTCTTGGAGTTTCTATGTTTCACGCTTCTTCTATTCTGGTTCCCTAAGTCTCACACTGTCCAGGATCAGATGTGCCACCTGATCCTTAGAGTGTCCATCAAGGGTCCGAACAGGGTGCCAGAAAGCTCCCCCAGGGAGTCTGTCCCCCAACCCCACCTCTGCAACCCTGCCAGTTTGGGTCAGCTCTGACCTCAGGCAACCCCCATCCCTGGGCTGCAAAAGTGAGGTGGAGACCCACTGGAAGGGAGAGAAGCTGCACTGACTCAGCTCCACACAGCCCTGAGGAAATTGTCCACTTCCCTCATGTTCCTTGTCCAGCTGGAAGCACAGTCTCCAGTTCATGGTAACTAGCCAGAGCACCCGTGTTAGTAACAAGCTTAGAGTGTTCTGAGATGGTGACCTCTGACCTGCCTGGTTCCCAGGATCTCACTTTACCTGTCCTCTCTTGGCTGAAAGGGTTGATTTGGGGTCAGGCCTCCACTGGGGGTGGGGTACATGAATGTGTGTACAAAGTGTGCATACATATGAGTGTGTTGTCATGGGTGGTGGTGGTATTTGGGGAGAGGGGATTCTTTCATCTAAGGTCTACATGTTTTGGAAATATTGGATTAGACAAAATTACACAGGATTCTTTATTGAAGGACTTCTCAGTCTTTACTTGCCAACATGCTCTGCGACTATCTTAGAGTGATATGGGATGCAATAGTTTCCAAGGTAATTTGTCCACAGGATTTTTTTTTTTTTCCCTTTTCATGGAGTATCTTATGCCACCATTCACAGAGTATTCCTTGAGAAGGCATTCACTGGATATGAAAGTGCACCTCTCTCCCGTTCGTCAGCCAGTTCCAAGGTAGCTTTGCAACCAGGAGGGATCCAGGTGGCCAAATATGGATGTACAAACCCTCCTTGGGTGTGATGGGTCTCAGTGGCTGGAATCAGGGCAAGACCCCAGAGAAGAGAAAATCCTTCCCAAATGTCTGGGCATGCCCACTGCCTGGGGGTTGGTCTGTATGACCTGACCTTCCCGTCCAGCTCAGTGGCCCTAAGGGTAAATGGTGTGGCCAGAAGACATGGGGTGATGGGGTGGGGGGAGCCTAGAGAGAAAGAAACCCACCCTTGCCCACCTTCTCCGAAACTCCAGAAGAGAGGTACAAGGGAGAGTGTGGGGGGGGAAGAAAAACAGAAGATTCCATTTGTACCGGATGGTTTTGTTTTTTTATCTGTTTGCAAATGTTCAGTGTAATGGTTTGAAACCCAGCCGTGTAGCTGCCGCCGCCCACACACAGAGCTGCAGTAGCACTGAGCATCGGCAGGCAAGCCGTATCTCCAGCATCGGCCATTACACCCGAACCCACACCAGGGCAGGCTGCACCCCTACCCCCCGGGTCCCTCCACCACCCCCCCACCACCCTGCACCCCTGACACCCACCATCCTCCACACACACAATTAAAAAAAAATTTCCAGCACTCGGTTTCCTCTAGAGAAGGCAGAAAGAGAAGCAAAGGCAGACATGGGACGAGGAGGGAGGAAACTCGTGCCTCATCGGAGCCACCAGTTTTCCGGAGAGCGCGGCAGCCCCCACCTGCCTGTGGACTGACCACTTCAAGGTGAGAGAGGTCTTTGTGATTTCTTTGTGCACCTGGAGGTCTGGGAGGCAAGGCCAGATGAAGGGAGCTTAATCACTGAGCCTTGTCTGTCACCTCCTGAGTGATTCTATCAGGCAAGCATGATGGATGCTCTCTTCCAAGCACACGCAGTTTTCTGTGACACAAGCCCCCACTCAGGTCCCCGTGAGTGCCTTGGAGTCAGGGGGCTTCTCAGGCCCCCTCCTCCACCTCTCAGCACAGCCTCCTGAGCCGAGACGTGGACTAAGGGCTGACCCTGCCTTTGGCTTGACCTGTTGATTTCCGACTGAGGCCACTGACCTTCCTCCTTGGAGTGAGCGCTGACCCCAAAGTGGGTCCCTACAGAGTGGTTCTCCATCTATGGGACTTTGGGAAACCTGTCTGCCCAGTGGCCCCAAGCCCGGTAATCAGAAGCAATCAGACCCAGCTGTCCAGCTAATCTCTATGAAATAGGCTTCCTTCCCAGTAGAAATCAACAAAGTTTAAAATAGAACGGACTGTAATCGGAAATGAAGCTATAGAGTTGTGTGTGTGTGAGGCAACACAGCAACATCCGTATGGAAAATATTAAGGACAAATTACATAGCTCACCGCCATGGGAGCCAGGAAAAGAAATTATTTCCTTGCTTATTAAGCATGTTTGTGGGTCGAAGGGGAACCGAGTGGGGACATCTCCTCTGGACACTTTCAACCTCTGGACCAGAAGGAGAGGGATTAGAGAAGAACGACAAAGATGGAGGGAAAGGAAAAAGGCCACAATGTAACGTACTTGGAGAAGAGAAGCAGAGAAAAAAGGCTCCAAATTCTGTGCAGTGAGGGATGAATCAGTTGGCATAGGTTTATTTTTAGTCTCTAAGATCTGCTGTTACAGTTTGCCTGGCATTAATTAATGTCATAGGCGTGTTTCAGATTCTGAAGGTCCTGAGCGTGTCATTCAAACCGGGAGGTGTCGACCCTCATGTCTGGGCGCTCTCGGGCCTCGGGGTCTGGTCTCTTGCACAAACACGAGTCCAGAATGTTGCACTCTCTGACCTTGCCCTCTCCGGGTGTATCCGTTCATCTCCTGGCTCCAACCCGTGGAGGTCTGGCCACTGGCCAAGGGAGAATTGCAATTGTTATGCTTTGTTTTTCAAAAAGGAAAGGCTGTACGGAGTCGAAATTGGGGGGAAAAGATGTTGGATCATGGCTTGGAAAAAAAAAATGGCTTTAGAGGCATCTCTACCACTACAGAGAAGGACGGGGCTCCCTAATCTCCACACGGGGTGAATATTGACGAAGTGTGTTTTGTAAACAGAGAATCGCTCCCAAGGTAGTTAGGACGAAGCGTAATATTTTAGCAGGAACTCATCATGGGACTTGGAAGTGGTCAGATGTTGGCTGAAATCTCACCTGAGGCTACTTACCCTGAAAACGCCTGTTCATATTTTGGAGCCCAGGCTGTATTGAAAGAGCAGTTTAGATGCCGGAGCTGTCCTGAGCAGGGTGCCTCGCTCTCTGAGGTGAAAACAGGATAACAGCTGGCATGAGGAAGAGGCAAACGTGAGAAACAATGCCGAGCAGTAGTGGAACCATTGAGACAACTGTCTTTGTACATTTGCAACAATTATTAGGTCAGTAAGAAAGTGTGAATGCATCCCAGCCCCTGATTCGAGAGGACATCTCTTGTCCTCTCTTAAATTAATTCAAATATCCCCCCACGACCCTACAGTCAGACTCAGTCATTGACGACTAGGTGTTCAGAGCCGCCTATGTATGGTCTTCATTTAGCTCCTGAGTCTTTCATGGTTGGTCCATCTGAGACAGGGGAGTGGACAACCCCACCCAGGAACATTCCAGAGCAGTGGTTGACCTCTCTATCAAGTGAAGAAATACAAAGAGTGTGGCTGATCTCTGATGGCCACTGGGCAGGTTTAGTGCTAGGGTCCTCAAGAGAGATTAGCATCACTGAATTTGAGCAGTTCTTAAGAAGGAGGGTCAGGACCACCGAGAGGGTGTGAGTAGGCAGGGAACTGACTTGGGTGTTTTGTCGAGATTGGGTTCTGTCCTTCAACCCAGGCAGCGGACTCAAGGATCCCTAGTCCATGCATGTGAGCTGTGTGTGTCTGGGTGAGTCATTCCTTCCTGACCACACCAAGCTCCTTGAACATGGCCCATCACATCCTCTACCAAAGCTTCTTCAGCAACCACAGTTGGATTTTTCTGGGCCGGGAACACCTAGCTAGCAGGTGGTGATGAGTGGTGATCCAGTGGATGGGTAACGGGAATTCCGTTCTAATGGGAACCTCTGGTTCCTTCCAGGTTTGCCATGTGTGTGGCCACTGATGTACGAGATGGGTGCCCACCTGGGCACATCAGACAGGGCAGATGACAGACCTTCAGGCTCTTGTCACCTGCTTGAGACCTGACCAGAGGATGCCCTTAGAAAATGAAGTGAAAGCTTCCCCCGGTGCTGAAAACCTGGAGTCTTTAGCAGCTTTGTAATTTGTTTAAGTGCAGAGAGGTCTGATATGCCAGGCCAGTTGAAGGGATAAGTCCAAAACTATGATCAGAGAAGGTGACTGCTGCTGCTGACTCTGACTGCCCAGTGTTATGCCCGGGAAGGAGATGCTTTGCCTGCATCTCTTTTTCTAGTCCTTGTAATGCCTGGGAGGCTGCAGCCATCCCATCACCTTCTGATGGAGGAGGAAACGGAGCCTTATGTATGTTATTTTTTGCATTGCCTTCCATAGTAGATCCACCGATCTTACTATAAAATAACTCTTTCCCCTGAAAAAGGCTTGATGAAGGATTTTCCTCTCCCTCACTCCTGGGCGAGGCACCTGTTTACCTGTGGTGTCTGCAGGCAGAGTCCTGCCCATTCTGGAAGTACAGGGGCCCCACTGGAAGAGCCAGAGCTCAGCCCACTGGAGGGAGGCCTGTGGGGCCGGAGGGGTGGCCTCCCTGCAGGTGAAGGGCAAAGGTCCCCAGCCCCGTTCCTTGCCTGCTGAGTTCCCACCCCCAGCAAAGGTCTGCAGCTAGGCGACTGTCACCTATGGTCCTGGGAAGGGCCAGTTGTCTGCAGTGCAATGCGGAAGCTCAACGGGGTGCAGCGTGCAGGTGGGCGTCCCACGTGAGGGGCGGGGTTCTCCAGGGCCCCTAGCTCCCAAGCAGCCCCATCTACAGGTCCTCCCTGGCCCCCTCCTCCTCTGTGACCGCTGTGGGCCTCACATCCTGGGGGGGTCCCTAGAAACAGGGCCTGTTGATGCAAACACACGTGTCTCTCGCCACAGGAAACGTGGGCTCACGTCCACAGTGATAACCACCGCGCTCCTCCCAGACACAGAAGAGGAACAGCTTTTCGATGTTTAACTAAATTAGGAAACATGTGTTCTCCCTGCCCCTGTGTCTCCTTCTGGCGGTTCTCAGTTGACCTTAGGTGGAGCCTCTGCTCTCGCTTTCTATCCTACAGTGGGAAGCTGGACAGTTAGGCAGTAAAGCCCTGTTCCTCTGGTCTTAGCTAAAAGCTGGGAGAAAACATGGTTTTAGTGATACTAGAAACCAGTGGATCTGGGGTCCTAGGTAGGGCTGTCCGAGAGAATACAGGGTGCCCAGCTGGACTTCAGGGACGCTGTGAATTCTCTTATAGTATAAGGATTGCACAGGATATACTAGCTTGTTCTTTGTTGTTTCTTCTAGACTCAAATTTAACTAGGCATCCTGTATTTTTAAATTTTTTTATTTTAAAAACATTTATTTTTATGTATTTATTTGGCTGTACCAGTTCTCAGTTGCAGTACGTGAGATATTCAGTCTTGGTTGTGGCATGCAAACTCTTAGTTGTGGCATATGGGACCCAGTTTCCCAACCAGGGATTGAACCTAGGTTCCCTGCATTGGGAAAACGGAGTCTTAGCCACTGGACCGCCAGGAAACTCACCCTTCTGCATTTTTTTTTCCTTTTCCCTTTAAAAAAAATAATTTTATTTATTAAAATTTATTTTATTTTTTTGGCTGTGCTGAGTCTTTGTTGCTGTGCAAGCTTCTGTCTAGTTGCAGCGAGTACGGACTACTCTCTGACTGCAGTTTTCTTAGGTTCCTCGTGCAGTGGCTTCTCTTGTTGCCGAGCACAGGCTCTAGGCAGCAGCAGCTTCAACAGTTGCAGCATGTGGGCTCTGTAGTTGTGGCTCCCGGGCTCTGGAGCACAGGCTCAGCAGTTGTGGCACTCAGACTCGGTTGCTTCTTGGCATGCGGGATTGTCTTGGACTAGGGATTGAACCCATGTCTCCTGCCGTGGCAGGTGGATTCTCATCCACTGAGCCCACCAGGAAAGCCCCCCATCATGCATTTGTTTTCTTTTTTTTAATTTTCCCATCATGCATTTTTAAAAATTGATGTATAGTTTATTTACCATATTAGTTTCAAGTGTGCAGCACAGTGATTCATTTAAAGGTATATATATGCCCACATACATATATGTTTTTTCAGTGCATTCCGCATTTTTATATATTTGCTACAAGTAGTAGTAGTAGTATGGGCTTCCCTGATAGCTCAGTTGGTAATGAATCTGCCTGCAATGCAGGAGACCCCGGTTTGATTCCTGGGTCGGGAAGGTCCCCTGGAGAAGGAAAAGGCTACCCACTCCAGTATTCTGGCCTGGAGAATTCCATGGACTGTGTTGTCCACGGGGTCGCAAAGAGTCGGGCAAAACTGAGTGACTTTCACTCACTCACTCACTCAGTAGTAGTATCTGTAGTACGGGGTATGCCCATGCAAACTTGAAAAACTTGCTCTGGGAGGAGCTGGGGTCAAGTTCTCCATCAGATTAGCTCCCTGGGCCCTGAGGAGAATAAAGTTGCCTATGTGCTGTAGTGGGTACCTGGCTCCGGGCACACAGTAACATTTTATATGCAGGGTGGTCTCCTTGGGTCTTTCCCGGGGAGGCATGATGAAATTCGCTGTCCCGGGGAGCAGCCAAGACCCAGGGATGCTGGCCTGACTTTCCGGGTGCTCAGATTCTGCCTCCCTGCCTAGGACTTTCTGACAGTGGGTGGATAAGCAGAGCAAGCGCCTAGGAAAACCAAGCTTTGGAGGAGCAGTAATAACAGGTTAGCTTGGAAACGCTCTATGCAGAGATGGGAAGGCTGTATCAACACATGCAAATTATATGCAAATACACTTGGCCGCCTGGCAGTGTGTACCTGTGGGAGGCCATGAGCTCATCCCACCTGCACCCCACTACTGTCCTGGGTCTCTGGCTATGGCAGGTGTACTGGGCTGAGTGCCACTGGGACCTGGTGAGGTCCACGTTCCTGGAGCATGTTTGGCCTGGGGCAGGAGGTGTGTGTGTGTGTGAACAAGCACACACACATGTTCTCTGGTGTAGCTGAGGATGCGAGGGGGCTGGTGTGGAGGTGGATGCATGAGGCAGGGGGAACACACTGATGTGTGCGTGACTTGCCATTGTGATCTGTGCACACCCAGCCAGAAACACAGCTCCTGTCTCTCAGGATAAGCCCTCCTCAGGATCTCTCTCCAGAGAGGAAGAGGCAGTCCCTCTTTCTGGTCATCCTCCTGCCAAGATGCCCAGAATGGGTGCTGTTGATGAGAATAATTGCAGCTGTAATGTTCCCACTGGCTTCCACCATGGCTTCCCAGGTGGCTCAGTGGTAAAGAATCTGCCTGCCAATGCAGGATATGCAACAGACGCGGTTCAATCCCCAGGTTGGGACAATACTCTGGAGAAGGGAATAGTAACCCACTGCAGTACTCTTGCCTGAAAAATTCCATGGACAGAGGAGCCTGACGGGCTGCAGTCCATGAGGTCGCAAAGAGTTGGACATGACTGAGCACACACACACAAAAATGCTCCCATTAACACTGACTGGGGTTAGAGATCCACCCGCCTTTTGGGGAGCACCATGAACTTAATTAATCCAAGTGCCTGGGGTTATTATCGTCCCTGCCAGACAGAGCAGTCTGTGAAGGCTTTGAAAGACAAAGGAACTTGTCCACAACTAGTGAGAACGGAGCCCAGGTTCAACCTTAGGTGCCCTAAGACCCCTGCTCTGAGATTTTGGGAGCTTGGTAGAGCCCTGTCCACTGAGGATTGATACCTGAATCTTGGGCACAGACTTTTTGGAGAGAGTGAATTCTCATGGGAAAGTCTTCATGGAGATTTGCAAGTTTTAAGTGAGATGGTTTGGTATTTGTGCTTTTAGAGTTAACAGGGTTGGCCCCAAATGTTGGTGCCAACTGCACCCCCATATGTTGAGAGATGTTCCCCAAGAGAGTAACTGAGCCCAGAGACTGATGATGGAGGGGTGGGCTGCCCCAGCCCCTCTGTCTTGTCTGCTGAAGAAAGGAGCTCAGGTTAATGGCTAAGCATGGTGACATGAGCTTCTTCTCAGGCTCCCCAGAAGACCCCAGATCTGAGTTAGGTCTGAAGGTCTGGAGCAAGGCAATGAGATGCAGACGGAAGGACGGACACAGAACAAGTCATGGGGCCCCCACGCCAGCAGGAGCTGAAAGGCCATGGTGGGCTGGGATGCAAACAGGAAGTGGGGTTTGGGACGGAGCCGCAGAGGTGTGCAGAGGCCAGCACCCTGGCGACAATGCAGGTGGCAGAGACTACTTCAGGGAGCTGTGACTAGAGTGAGGATGTTGGACGGAATTTTGTTTGAAAATCAGCCCTCTGGTCATGGGAGGAGTGTGGTGTTTACAGGGGGCCTGGGGGTGAAGGGAGATCACTGGACCTTTGCTGCTGGTGGGCACACAATCCATTCCCATCCTGCTCAACTGCCTTCTCCACCCACAGCCCAGCAGGCTGAACGGCCCCTGCAGACCGTGTTCCTGAGTTCACCGCTCTTGGCTCCCTCTCCTTCCCGCCTACAGAGAACACGTGCACTGGCTCCCAGCCCGCACTGCCCTGAGTTCTTCCCCTCGGGGCCAAACTCGGCACAACTGGACCCCACGAGAACAGGAAGAAGTCAATGCAATATTAAGCATGCCTGAGCCCTGCTGCCTGACTTTTGAGAAGGTCAGGGCCTGATTTGTGTTTGGCTCCCACTTCCCTGGGCTGGGCTTCCCATGGAGCAGAAGTCATGGTGGGAGGAACCGATTGCCTCACCGAGCGGTCTTGCTCCCAGGCCCACTGGGTGAAGTGCTTCATGGTGCAGGATGCTGCCCCCAGAAGCCTGGGTCTCCCAGCTGCCCAGACTTGATCGGGAGACTGGACAAACACACCTGATGGTCCTAGCCACCCCTGCCCCCACCAAGTACACCCGAGGAAGGACAAGTCAGAGGTTGAGCATCCCTGCCATGATAAGCTCTGGAGAACAGGAAGGTCCTAGAGGGAAAAGGACCTGGTAGGAAGTTGCTTTGGCCAGCCCAGCCTTGGAGAGGGAGTTACTGCCCCACTGTTTCATGCCAGGGGGAACTCTTTCTTTGAAAAAGCTACAAACAACCTTTGCTCTCCCAGCACAGCTGGGAAGTCGGTCTGACAGTTGCTTACCAAGTACCTGTGTGGAGCTGGCTACATGTGTGTGTGCTAAGTCACTTCAGTTGTGTTCCACTCTTTGCAACTACATGGACCATAGCCTGCCAGGCTCCTCTGTCCATGGAATTCTCCAGGCAAGAATAGTGGAGTGGGTTGCCATGCCCTCCTACAGAGAATCTTTCTGACCTAGGGGTCGAACCCATGTCTCTTACATCTCTTGCATTGGCAGGCGGATTCTTTATCACTAGTGCCAGCTGGGAAGCCCCGTGGAGCTGGGCTAAGAAAGTTAAAATTTGTCACCATCTTCAAGGAGTGCAACTGGTGACAGAAGCTGATGGGTAAACCAATCATTGCAACATGCTGTTTGAAGTGCATGGGGAAGGATGTGCAAGCTACAGGAGCTCCCTGAGAGAGGACAAGTTCCCAGGGTGCCTGGACAATTGGGTCACACCTCACAGAGGATGCAACATCTAGCCAGGCTGGATCACTTTTTCCTGCTCCAGGGAGAGGAATCGTGAGTCCAGAACATAGTCACACACATGGGTCGAGCCTGTAGAATGAGTATGTAACACCTTTGGAACAGGAACTCATGTGGTCCAGTCTCAAAGCAGCTTTACAAGCCCCAGATAGGGGCTTGTAGGAGACAGCAGGTGATTTATCTGATAGGCAAACAGCAAGGTCCTTTGCTTGAGTTTCTTCAGTGCTGGGGAGGAGTCTCATGATCCACAGCAAAACTTGAAACATTTCTTCTTCCTTTTTCATCCACGTTCCCTCCTCCAATGTCCCTCTTCTCCAAACTCCAATGAAAAGCTCGTTCCTCTGTCCTGACCCTCTTTCTCTCAACAGATTTCCCAGCCTCCCTGCCATGTCTTAATGTTACTGTTAGTCGCTCAGTCATGTCCCACTCTTTGCGACCCTGTGGACTGTAACCCGCCAGGCTTCTCTGTTCGTGGAATCCTCCAGGCAAAAATACTGTAGTGGGGCTTCAGTATTGCCATTCCCTTCTCCCGGGGATCTTCCCAACCCAGGGATCAAGCCTGGGTCTCCTGCGCTGCAGGCAGATTCTTTACCATCTGAGCCACCTGTGGCCTCAAAAGCTCTACACCCCTTGTCCTCTGATTGGACTTTGGCCTCATCTTGTAGCATCTTCCTCTTTGCTATTGTTATGCATATCCATCAGCCTTCTGCTGGTTTTAAGTTGCCAAGTGGGTGCTCACCCTAGGACCTTTGCACATCAAACTCCTTCCATTTGGAACAACTCACCCTCAGATTTCCCCTTGGCTGAATCATCCTTGCATTTCAGCTGTCCTCATCATGTGTCACAGCACTCCATTCTTTTTTTTTTTATTCATCACTTATCTCTATCTGAAATGACTTCACTCACTTATGTGTTTTCTTCTATATGATTGTCTCCTACTCCAAAAGGTGAGCCCACAAGTGCAGGGGCCTTATCTTATTCTCCCCTGATCCTTTGACCTAGAACAGAAACTTGGAACCTGTTTGGTGTTCAAGAAATAGTTGGTGAATGTGTGAGTAGCTGTGGAATGCAATTTCCCAGGAGTGGTTCTATTTTCTTCTTCATGGCTTTTTTGGGTTGGTATCTGCCTGTTTGGTTTTTGTCCTTATTTTTCCTCAAGCATCTTGAACATGTATCACAGAAAAGACGAAGAGCAGTTTGTTATTGTCCAGTTCAGTCACTCAGTCATGTTCGACTCTGTAACCCCATAGAGTGGAGCGTGCCAGGCTTCCCTGTCCTCCACTATCTCCTAGAATTTGCTCAGGTTCATGTCCATTAAGTCGGTGATGCTGTCTAACCATCTCATGCTCTGCTGCCCTCCTCTCTTTTTGCCTTCAATCTTTCCCAGCATCAGGTTCTTTTCCAATGAGTCAGTTCTTAGCATCAGGTGGCCAAAGTATTGGAGCTTCAGTTTCAGCATCAGTCCTTCCAGTGAAGAACAGTTCAGTGATGGCAAAACCTTCTCTGGGCAGTGGGAGGTGACAGGGCAGACTGGACAAAGCACAGCTTCTCCTGGACAGGAAAACAAGCCAATCCACTGACTCAATGGACATGAGTTTGAGTGAAGGACAAGGAAACTGGGTGTGCTGCAGTCCATGGTATCGCAAAGAGCTGGACACAACTTAGTGACTGAACAATAACAACACGGAAGGGACACACCCGGAGGATGGGATGGTGGGAAAGAAAGCCAGAGCACGAGCTCAGAGGCCACCGAGAGAACAAAATCCCTGGGGTCTCCTAGGCCAGGACTTGGACTTGAGGAACAGTCATCATTCGGTTTCATGAGGACAAAGGGATACTTGGCTTGGAGAAGTAGCTGGCAGAGGCTGATATACAAATCTTGGTTTTAATCTGTTTATTGAGATGTTTAAACATATCATTTTTGTAAATACATCTGGAAGACACTGATTAATCCATCTCCCAAGGGGTGGGTGGGGTGGGGGTCTTAGCCCCACCATTTTGTTCCCCATCTGGATCAGTGAACTCTTCCTCTTAAAAAAAAAAGAACAAGAAAACAAACTCATTACATAAGAAACTTTTGACAGGGGGTGGAAGAGGGGAACCAGTTTTTCTTTTTATTGCTGAAACGTGGGGCTTTTTCTTTCTGGTCTAAAAATTAATCTACAGAAACAGTGGGTGACACTGACAAAAATCACTTCAGATGCTGGGAATGATTTCATTTTTACACTTGATGATTAAAAATCAGATCAGCCAAGTGCTCAAGAGCTCCAGCATGCCTTCCTAAATAGGGGTACTATGGGTAGGGAACGAAATGCAATTGCCTTCGCCTGGCTTTTGGTCTGTCACTCAGGCACTTCTGTTCTCTCTAGCTCTGGGAAAGCAGAGTCAGGGTGACCGTCTAGGAAAATGAACTGCTCAGGCAATTACGGCAGGAGCATCAACAACAAGGCAGTAATGGGCCCCGGAGGCTCTGAATCTTTCCCCGGATGTAGTACGATCATAGCCTGATGTGAGCCGGGAAGCTGGAGTGATGGGAGCTGTTCCGGAAAAGGGAGGGGGCATTTGTTTGCTGACCAGGGGTGGAGGAGGACAGTTTTGGGGAAACTGTCTTGAGAGTCAGAATGACATTGTCCTGATGAACCTGTGCCCCCCGCCCACCGAACCACAGCCAGGGGCGTCTTCCTGCTTCCTCGTTCAACCCTCCCCTGAATGGGTCTGGACCAGAGAAACCAACCCAAACCCAGCCCATTCCCGATATCAGAAGAGTCTAAAGGGCTGGCACATTGTCTGACGTGACATTTCCCAAGATTGGTATCTAGACCTGGGGTACTGTATTTTTTTTTTAATTTCTTAACTTCTGTAAATTTAGGTGGAACCATTAAACACTATTATTATTTTTTTAATTGGAGGATAATTACTTCCCAATGTCGTGTTGGTTTCTGCTGAACAACAATGTGAATCAGCTATGTGCTTGCATGCTAAGTTACTTCAGTCGTGTCCGACTCTTTGTGACCCCATGGACTGTAGTCTGCCAGGCTCCTCTGTCCATGGGATTCTCCAAGCAAGAAAATTGGAATGGGTTGCCATTCCCTTCTCCAGGGGATCTTCCTCATCCAGGGATTGAACCTGTGTTTCTTACGTCTCTGTCTCCTGCATTGGCAGAAGGGTTCCTTACCACAAGCGCCACATTGGAAGCCCTGAATCAGCTATACATATATACATTTGTGTCTATACTATATACATGTACAGATGTATCCCCTCCTTCTTGGGCTTCCCTCCCCTATGCCCCTCCCCTCGCACCCCACCCCTGTAGGTCCTCACAGAGCCCTGCGCTGAGCCCCCTGTGCTGACAGCAGCTTCCCACTGGCTCTGGTTTACACGTGGTCATGTATGCATCTCAATGTTTCTCTCACAGTTCGTCCCAGCCTCTTCAGGAGAAGGTGTGTCTGCAAGTCATCTGCATCTCTGTTAAACATTTGAAGATAAACTTTATATCTTGGAGTCATGTTCCATTTACAGGAAAGTTGCAAAGTTAGCCCTTTGTCCCGCTGTGAGCATCTGACATGCACACAGGGCTGCACAATGACAGAGATGTAGTATGTTGACGCACGACTGTAACTGAATTCCAGATGTTATCTAGACTTTCAGTCTTCCCTGGATGCTGGCTTTCTATTCTAGGATCCAGACGAGGGTCAAGTGGTGTCTTCTGACATATCTTTTTAAAAAGTGACTACCTAGGGAATTATTTTAATGGATATTACAGAAGTATATCATGACCACATCAACTGTGATTACAGTTTGTAAACAATTAAATGACAAAAAAACATGTCAGTTTGAAGAAATATGTTAGAAGTATAAATGAAAATGACGCTCAGCTTGGGCATGAGGATCCGGCATGCAGTGGTCTGGCTCCTTTTCATCACCACCGCCCTCCCCCCAACTGAAAGGGAGGGCATGGTGTACAGTCCCCCAGAAATCTGGTTGTAGAATCCTGACTGTGGAACTGGCCCAAGGGAGCCTCCAGGCCAGCAGCTCTTCCACGATCCAACAGCGCCTCCTTCCTCAGCAGGAGGAAGGCAGGAGGTGGAGGTGGAGGTGGGGGAGCGGGAGACCCTCTGGTGGGAATAAAGTTTCCATCTCAATTATTCTGCTGACCCTTGACCTCCATTATCATGGATAATCAAAAACCGGCTGGATGCGGCATGTTTTAAATAAAAACATGGTTGAAGTGGCCCAGAGGACACTCAGGCAGTTAATTACACGACCACTCCTGCAACTGCTCTTCAGGGGAGTGCACTTTTCCATCTGCACAGAAATGAGAACAACGGCCATGGGGACGCGTCCCAGCCCTGTGGAGGGCTCCCCTTAAGAGGAGCTCTACAGGTGAACCTCATTTCTCACTACACGGGGACTGTGGTTACAAACCTCTTTTGACAAGGAGAATGTTAAGGGAAATGGAATCCAGAGAGGAAAGAGGCTTAAATGAAAACCCGATTGCATGTTCCCAAGAGCGCGTGTGTGTGCCCCTGCCTCCCGCTTGAAGCCCGCTGTGAACACTCTGCAGTTGATAAGCTTGGAGACTTGGAGGTTTTTCCATCCCGGCAGGTCCCACCTGGCTGGTAGGTCTCTACGGGCCCCCATGCAAGGTCTGGGTTTGGCTCAAGGCTGGAGAAATCTGATGGGGTTTGTCTCTGGGTAGATAGTGTCCTCGGGCTGATCCTGTGCAGGCCATCAGGTGACAAAGAGGGAAGCCCAAACAATTACTTAGGACACCCGGGGAAGACAACCTGAGAGGGACAAGAAATGTGAGGGCCCATCTCAGGAGAGTCGAAGGAGAAGGGTGGCTGTCTGTCCTGACTGGTCTTGCATAGTCTCTTCACAAGTTGTCCTGCTGCTGCACAACAGTGAAAACAAGCAAACGACAAACAGACACATCCACTCATTTCCTTTCGTTTAACACATGCCCTGGGGACTATGATCTGCCCTGGACCCAGTTCAAGGCTTTGCAGAGGCCCCTGGAGGTAGGGGAGAGAAGGGCTGGCAGCAGGATGTGGAGAGAGGACCACATCTGGAGGCGTCTTGCAGTCACTTCAGATTTGACTCATCCGAAGCCTCGAGATCTTCTTAGCGCCCTGCTTGCTGGTGAGGCTGAGCCAGGTCCCTGGGCCCCAGATTTCCTGCACAGACTCATCCTTCTGCTGAGTCTTGGGGGAGAGCTGCTCTCAGAGCTGCAAGAAGGGGGCCAGGTGCAGCCACCCTGGGGATTTGTGCCATGTGGCTGCATCTCTGGGGGCCAGGGAAGATTCTGGGCACTGAATCCCAAAGGCAGGGGGTGATTAGGCTCCCCCTGGCCCCACTTCTGGACAGAAATTCATTGAACCCCAGAGGCACGGGGTCATTAGACTCCCCCCGTCCCCACTTCTGGAAGGGAACGTGTGTCAAAGGGGCACAGGGGCCATGCAGCATTGCTCCTCGTGTAAGTTCCTCTTCCCATCCAGTCTTCCTGGACCTGCAGGACATCTGCGTCCTGTCCTGGTTTTGCTGTCTTTTAGCTGCACCTGAGAGCTGTTCTTTAGAGAACTGTCATGACAGACTGCAATTTTGCCAAACGAGCCTTACTCTTGGCAAGGGAGTGATATATCTTTTTTGTTTGTTTCCTTGAGGGAGGAAAAAAAAAAAAAAAGGCCCAAGAAAGCAAGTTCACAATAATTCGGAAATGATTTTTCTTTTTCTTTGGTGACTGTTGTCACATGCTTACTGGGTTAGTTATCTGGTTCCCAATCTGGACAGATGAATTATGTGACAGTACTTAGAAAAATTGGAAGGGGAGGGATTGTTTATTATCTTGAGATATAATTCACATACCATAATGTTTCCGTTCTAAAGTCTATGATTTAGTGGTTTTTAGTGTATTCACAAAATTGTGCACTTATCTCTATGATTGAATTCCAGAACATTCCACCCCCCTATCCCAAATAACTTCTGCACGTAGCAGCCGTCACTCCCTTCCCTAGCCCCAGCCCTAAGGAGCTATAACTCTACTGTCTGTCTCTGCAGATTTGCCTTTTCTGGACATTTCATATACATGGAACCAGACGACATGTCGTCTTTGGCGTCTGGTTTCTGCCGCTCAGCATAGCTCTGGGGTCCACTCAGTGTAGCTCTGGGTCCACTCAGCATAGTTAGGGGTCCACTCAGCATAGCTCTGGGTCCACTCAGCATAGTTCTGGGGTCCACTCAGCGTAGTTCTGGGGTCCACTCAGCATAGTTAGGGGTCCACTCAGCATAGCTCTGGGTCCACTCAGCATAGTTCTGGGGTCCACTCAGCGTAGTTCTGGGGTCCACTCAGCGTAGCTCTGGGTCCACTCAGCGTAGTTCTGGGGTCCACTCAGCGTAGTTCTGGGGTCCACTCAGCATAGTTCTGGGGTCCAGTCAGAGTAGCTCTGGGGTCCACTCAGCATAGTTAGGGGTCCACTCAGCATAGCTCTGGATCCACTCAGCATAGTTCTGGGGTCCACTCAGCATAGCTGTGGTTCCATTCAGTGTAGTTGGGGGTCCACTGACATTGTTCCAGGGTCAGGATTTCATTCTTCTGTTGCCTCATGTCTCCATGGCATAGATATGTGAGATTTTTAATCTAATCATCCATTGATATGTTTATTTTCAATTAACTCCAAAGTCATGATTTTTTAAGTTACTTTTGTACAGGGAAACTTTCCCATTAAGCTATCTTCATGAAGTGTATTCACACTGTAACTTAGGAGGAAAGAGAAAATCAAAGCCCTTTCCGGATGTAGAGACAGATTCTTTTCCGAGGGCTTCCTTGGTTATGGGGGACTGTCTACCTACCGCCTTCTCAGTCCTTTCTGCATCCTCCCCCATGGCTCTCTACTTCTGGGAGTTTTGCCTTACTCCAGGGGCAGGCCCAGCTCTTCAGCTCTTCCAGTCTCCTCTCTCTTCCTTGCATCCACAGCTGTCCCATGGCCCTCCCTCTCCCTGTCGGGGACAGCCAGACACTCACAAACCTTTGACCTTCGTGCATTTCCAAGCCTCCCCAGCTTGCCTCTTGCTGCTACACCTGCCCAGAAAATTCTTTAGCATCCTGCAACACCCAGCTCATCTATTTTATCCAGGAAGTTCCCCAAACTGTCTTTCCCTGGGCTTCCGTGATGCTTTATTTCTGTGTCATGGTCAGGGGGTGGTTCTCTGATATTTAACAATGGGAAAACTGTTAATACCAATAAATTGGATTGGATGCTGGTGGCAGTGCTGGGATCTGGGATGCTGGAGGGTCCTGGGGAGGGGAAGGGACATTGGAGCTGTGCTCATGCTACACCACTGAGACATTGCTTCCGGCTTTCCCAGTTTTACCTGCATACTACCTGTGACCACTTGCACACCTGGTGGCTCACATAGCTGGGGAGGTGCCTGAGCGTTGATGCTAGAGGTATAGGGAGTGGAATCCATATGAATCTTCAGGATGTGGTTCTTCCAAAGACCAGCTCACTCACCCAAGTAAAATTCCTCCCCAAGCCCAATCTAGCTCAGTGTGAGGCTTAGATACATGACCAGCTGGAGGTTGACATGCAGAGAGTCTTAATCACTGGACCACCAGGGAAGCCCTGAGACTCTTTTTTGTTTTTTTTTTAACCATACCAATAGCTGCAATTAAAAAAAATTGAAGTTGATTTATAATGTTGTGTTTCAGGTACACAGCAAAGTGATTTAACTTTACATATATGTACATGTATATATGTATTCTTTTTAAAGTTCTTTTCCATTTTTGATTATTAAAGATACTGAATATCTTTAATATCTTCAGTTCCCTGTGCTATAGGTCCTTGTTATTTATTTTCTATATAGCGGTGCATGCGTGCTCAGTCTCTGAGTCACATCTGACTCTTTTAGACCCCATGGACTGTAACCCGCCAGGTTCCTCTGTTCATGGGATTTTCCCGGCAAGACTACTGGATTGGATTGCCATTTCCTCCTCCAGGGGATCTTCTCCACACAGGGATCAAACCTGTCTCCTGTGGCTCCTGCATTGGCAGGAGAATTCTTTACTACTGAGCCATGTGGGAAACCCATATATAGTGGTGTGTATCTGTTAATTCCAAACTTCTAATTTATCCCTCCCCACCCATTCCCCTTTAGTAACCATAAGTTTGTTTTCTATGTGACTTAGAGATTCATTTTGCCTCTCAACTTCCACCACTGAGAATAATTATTATTTATGTACTGAACTTGTACATACTGTATTCTTACATATTTATGGATTGTATTTATTATATTTTTCAATGCTCCATCACTCCTGTGTTTTCTCCTTACAAAGTAAGAGAGAGCAGGGCAAGGACTAGAGTGGGGAGTCAGAGAAAACTCCACCATGGATGCAGAATTTAGGGGTGCCCCAAACTGAAGTCATCAAGATAATGTTTTCATGCGATGTATTGAAAATAAAAATTAATGGTACAGCAGAAACCAACACAATATTGTAAAGCAATTATCCTCCAATTTAAAAAGTAAATTAAAAAAATTAAAAAATTAATGCAAGTGATTCCAAATTGAGCAAAGTACCAGTACTTTAAATAAAGACAGCATCACAGAGATCCTTGTCAGGCCTTCTTCACTTGCAGTGGAAATACCCTACCTGGGCCCTGAGAACCTGCAGTATTATGTGGGGAGGTTCTTGGACGCTTCTTCCAACCCCACCTCCAGGAAGACAACGACGCTGGCTCTACTTCTTACCAGCCTTCACAGGACAAACACGTCTCTGATATGCTGGGTGCCACACCTCCATTTCCCAGCAGCAGGCTCGGTAGATGCGCTGTTAGATCAATAGTCACAATTACTGAAGGCCTCAGCAGAGGCTGTATTTTTTTTCTCTCCCTCTCTGCATCTCTCTCTTCCTGTTTTTTAAAGGTTGTTACTGTGACATTAAGTGATGTATAGAAAAGAATTGACTTCCTATTTCTGAGCCAGACCAAGTTTCATCTCTGCATGTGTCTCCTCCAGGTTGTTCAAAATGGTGCTTTTCTCAGTTAAGCCCAGTGTTGACTCAAAGGCCAAGCCACAGGAGGTCATCCTCTTTTACTTTATTTTCTAATACACAAAGAGGGTGCCTCTGCCCTCGGAGATGCTGCCTGTAGAGTGGGCACCATTTCAGCAAAGAGGGTAGGAGGCAGGCTGGGCCAGCGCCTCTCTGCTCTGAGTTCTTTTCTGGGGCCACGGATGTCTCCCCAGCTTCAGGCCAGGTCATTCGTGTTTGAGTTGGAGCACCACTGGCCGCAGGTACCTCTCTCTCCATCAAGGTATGTAACATACTTCACGAGGTAAGCCTATAGATAATGCTAGTTTTTTAAAAAACAAACTCTTTTTTTTTCCTCACCCTGTACTCTTAATGATGTATTTATCTTCAAGCATACAGTTAAAAAGAAAATGCTGCATAAAACTGGGCTTGACCCAGTTCAGTAATTGTCCTGTGTGCTTACCATCACTGTTCTTTTTGTCAAAATATTTACTGCAAATCATAATGGCTGTCAGAAACCGAGTCTGCAATCCGTGTTCTCCTGAACATAGAAAAACCTATAAGGAAATTTGTTGCTGTTGCTTGGTAAGCAGTTCTTTTTTTTTTTTTTTTTTGATGGATCTAATTAAACTGAAGGTGTGAATTGGTTAGGAACATTAGTTCTATTAGCCCAAGAGTCAGAAAAAAAAACATACAGTATAATCTAAATATCAAGGTATTTGAGAGTCATACTATTTATAGCAGCTCTACTGAGCAACCACCCAAGGGGAGCATTTTTCAGTGAGATTTACAAGGGACCCTGGACCTGGGACCATGTATTTATACATATATTTGGGTTCCCAGCGTCCAAAATAGCTAAGAGCTGGAGGGTCTGTCAGATAAGCCCTGGAGCCCATGTCCTGAGAGGTGGCATGCCTCTCTGCTCCCGTCGCAAATCTTCCTGTAAGAACGAGAGCCAAGATGTTATCTGCCGGAATGCAAGGGGAGACAGGATGCAACTTAGAAAAACGATAACATCGGGAGACTGGGAAAAGCAGAATCGACGTCAGGGCCAATTTAAAATAATGTGCCTTTTAACTAATTCTGGTACCCAACTAAGGGCAAGCTTTTAGGATCACAAGACTGATACCCATCAGAGCAAGCGTTTGGGTTCTGCACAGGCTTGGGGACTGTGGGAAGATTCAGAGAAGCCAAGAGATGAAGGTTTGCTCCCTCGGTTTTACTTTGACCAGAAAGACAGGGGAGGGGGAACCCCCCAAAACGTAAATAATCACTGCCTAGTTGCCAAGGGGAAATGAGGCCACCAGGAGAGCCAAGTGGGTACCAGCCAGAGGCCCTTCTCGTGGCAGAAACCACAAGCGTGTATGCAGAGAACCAAGACTGTAGAAGGGGGTGGGGAGGTCTGTGTCAAATTAACACAGAGAAAAACACCCAGTGCAGAGTGCTCACCACCATACACATCTGCCAGTTGTCCGATCCTCTGAACAAGTGGGCATAAGCCCTGACCTTCAGAGAAGGAAAACATGGCAAGGAGAGTCGAGGCAACTTTTTCAAAGCCATAAGAGGTTGGGAATTCCCTGGCGGACCAGTGGCTCGGACTCGTCACTTTCACGGCAGTGGCCCAGGTTCAATCCCTGGTTGGGGAACTAAGATCCCACAGGCCGTGTGGCATGGCCAATGATGCCTTGTATGTGCATGCATGTGTGCTCCGTCATGTCTGACCCTTTGTGACCCCATGGACTGTATCTGCCAGGCTCCTCTGTCCATGGAATCCTCCAGGCAAGAATACTGGAGTGGGTTGCCATTTCCTCCTCTAGGGGATTTTCCTGACCCAGGGATTGAACCTGAGTCTCCCACACTGGCACATGAATTCTTTACTGCTCAGCCACTGGGGAAGCCAGTGATGCCCTACAGTGCTTTAAAAAATAGTTTACAAAATCATAGAGCTTGAAGGGAGCTGAGTAAAGGGTCAAAGACAGGTATGGTCTTCGAGGTCTGGGAGTTCTGTCCTTCTGGGTGTGGCTGAGCAAAGATGACCAAGTTTCTCTGAATGGTCACAGTCAGGAATCTCTACAGAGTCTGTCAGGGTAGCCTTTCCTCTGCTCTGACTTGCAATGAAGTGAGAAGTCTCTGAGGGTCTTCACTGATATCATATTATCATTATAATCATTTGCACTCATATAATGGGGGAGCCTTGCCATTTATGGCAGTGATGTAAAAATGTCCTCTGAATATAAGGGCACCTGAGGACAAGTGAATTGACCTAGAGAAAATGATGCAGAGGAAAATGATATGCACCAAGTCAGTGTTTCTCCAAGGGCAGCCTTATGGCACCCAGGCCGAGGGATATGGTTTTAGGTCTCTAGATGCTGCAGTAAATAACATGGGCTCACATGCTATGAAGGTCACTTCCTGTTTCAGTGCTCTTTCTTTCTGTTTATTTACTATTTATTATTTTTATAAATTAGGCTTTTTGTTTTGAGATAATTGTAGGTTCCCATGCAGTTCCCATGCAGGGCTTCCCTGGCAGCTCAGATAGTAAAGAATCTGCCTGCACTGCAAGAGATCTGTGTTTGATCCCTGGGTCATGAAGATCCCCTGGAGAAGGGAATGGCAACCCACTCCAGTATTCTTGCCTGGAGAATTCCATGGACAGGGGAGCCTGGCGGGCTACAGTCCATGGGGTTCCAAAGAGTTGGACATAACTGAGCAACTAACACTTTCACTTTCTTTATTTCATGCTGTTGTAAGAAATAATCCAGAGAGATCCCATGTACCTTTTAGCTAGTTTCCCTACATGGTAACATCTTTCAAATCACAACCTGCATGTTGATTTAGTCAAGATACAGCCTGTTTCATCACCACAGGGATATCTCGTGGCCACACCCACTTCCCCCTCTCAACTCCTGGTAACCTTTCATCTGTTTTCCAGCTCCATAATCTGTCATTTCAAGACTATTATACAAGTGAAAAAAAAAAAAAGAACTTCCATAAGAGGTAGCCATTCTACTCCTGGGTATATATTGAGAGAAACAAAAACATTAATTCTAGAAGATTGATGTACCCCAACTTTCATAGCAGCATTTTTTTTTTACAATTGCCAAGGTATGGAAGCAACCTAAGTGTCCACCAAGAGATGAATAAATAAAGAAAATGTGGTATATACACACAATGGAATATTAGTCATAAAAGAAGGAAATGATGCCATTTGCAGTAACATGGATGGACTTAGAGATGATCATAAACCATAAAGTGAAGTCAGAGAAAGACAAATTAACTGAAGTCAAAGAAAGACAAATACTGTATAATATCATTTACATGTGGAATCTAAAATACAACAAACCAGTGAATATAACAACAGAAAAGCAGACTCACAGATATAGGGACAAACTAGTGGTTTACCAGTGAGGAAAGGGAAGGGGGACGCGGCAACACACATCTAGGAGATTAAGATGTGCTAACTCTCAGCGGTAAAATAAGCTATGAGGGTATACAGTACAACAAGGAGACTATAACCAATACTTTATAATAATGGAATGGAGTGTAACCTTTAAAAATTGTGAATCACTGTATTATACACCTGTAATTTATATAAGATTATACAGCAACTACACATCCATTTTAAAATGGAAAAAATAAGAATAAAATAGGAAAAAAAAAGAAGAATGTCGTATAAATGAAATTACAGTGTCTGGCCTTGGGGTGTGGCTTTTTTCACACAGCATAATGCTCTGGAGATTCATCAGTATTGTTCCATGTAATAGTTCACTCCTTTTGATTGCTGAGTAATAAGGACATGGCTGGACCACAGCTAATTTAAATGTTCATCTGTTGAAGGACATCAGGGCTGAGTTCAATTATCAGCTATTTACACATAAAGCTGCCATGACCATTTGTGCACAGTCTCCTGTGTGGATCTAAGTTTCCATTTCTTTGGAATAAAAGGCCAGGAAGGTAATCCCTGGGTTAAATGGTAGTGGCAGGTTAATTTTTTTTTTCAAGACGCTGCCGAAGTTGTGTCCAGAATGGCCTTATCACTTCGTATTCACATCAGCCATTCATGTCGTATTTCCACATTCTCGCCTGCACTAGGTGTTATCACTGTTTTTCATTTCCGCATCCTGATGGGTGTGCAGTGATATTTCGCTGTGGTTTTCATTTGCATTTCTCTGATGGCCAGTGGTGCTGAACATCTTTTCATGTGCTTGTTTCCATCTGTATATCTTTGGCGCTGTGTCTTTCTTCATGTCTTTTGCTCACTTTTTGATTGGATGGTTGCTGAATTTTTTAAATTTAATTTTTATTGTATATTGGCATATAGTTTGAATTTTTTTTAACTTAAATTTTTTTTTTATGTTAGGTTTTCATTCTCTAGGTTTAATTCCCTGGTCTAATATATGGCTTACAAATACTGTCTCCTGGACTATAGCTGATGTTTTATATCCTCTTCAAAGCAGGGGTTCTCAGAGAGGAGATATTCTTAATTTTGATGGGATTCAATTTATACATTTTCCCTCTATGGCTCATGCTCTTGGTGTCAAGTCTGAAAACTCTTTCCTATGCCCTGGATCCTAAAGAGTTTTCTCTTGTTTTTTTTATTCTAGAGTTTATAGTTTTATAGTTTCCATTTAAGCTTGGTTCACATTTAGAGTTAATGTTAATATAAGTAAGGTCTGAGGTGTAGTTGAGGTTATTTTTTATCTCTGGATGTCGGTTACTCCAGCACTGTTTATTGCAAAGATCACCCTCCCCTCACCAAATTGCTTGAACTTATGTTAAAAATCTGCTGGGCCTACTTGTGCAAGTCTATTTCTGTTTTTGTTTTTGTTTTTAAATTCTGTTCAATTTGATCTATGTGTCTGTGCCTCTACCAGTATGGCACTGTCTTCTTTACTGTAGTGCTGTAATAAGTTTTAAAATTTATTGAAAATTTAAACTGATTCCTCCCATTTTATTATCCTTCTTCCAAAACTGAGTTACCCTAGTTCCTCTACCTTTCTCAATAAATTTTCAAATAATCTTGTTTATGCCCACAAAAAAAAGCTTATGGGGATTTTGATAGGAATTGAAGTAAGTCTCTCTATCACTCTGGGGAAATCTGACATCTTTACACCTCTGCTACGGCTAGTCTTCCAAACCATGAACACAATCTATCTCTTTATTTCTTTAGATTTTCTTTGAGTTTTTCATCAGTGTTTTGTAGTGTTCAGCATATAGGTCCTGGTTATGCTTTGTTCATTTTACATCTAAGTGTTTCAGTTTTTTGAGTGCTTGTAAATGGCATTGCATTTTAAATTTAGGTTTCCGATTGTTCATTGCTAGTATACAGAAGTGGGATTGATTTTTGGGTGTTGATCTTGTAGACCATGACTTTGCTGAACTTGTTAGTTCTAGAAAGCTTTTTTCCTTTTCTCTCTCTTTTTTTCTGATTTCTTGGGATTTTCTACATAGATGATCGTGTCATCTGCAAATATAGAAAGTTTCATTTCCTCCTTTCTTGTCTCTGTATCTTTTATTGTCTTTCTTGCTGTGTGGCACTGGCCAGAATTTCTACATCTCTGTTACATAAAAGTGCTGAGTGATCTGTGTATAATCCTGTTTCTGATGTTTAGGAGGAAGTATTCAGTTTTCCATCATTAAGGATAACATCTTTAGATGCACTTCATCAAGCTGAGACGCTTTCCCTCTATTTATATTTTCTGAGAAAGTTTATCATGAATAGGTGCTGACTCTTGTCAAAAGCTTTTTCTCCAGCAATTGATATACATGTGATTTCCCCCCTTCTTTCCTCTGTAAATATGATAGATTACACAGATGCAGGCCTGGGGCCCTGGGTCGTGGGGTGTGTAATTCTTTCTACATTGCAGAATCTAGTTGCTGATATTTTATGAAGGATTTTACATCTACATTCATGAAGGGATAGTGCTCTGTAGGTTTTGTTTTGCTTTGCTTTTGGACTATCTTTGTCTGATTTTGGTGTCAGGGTAATACCTAGCTTCATGAAATTAATGGGGAAATGCCCCCTCCTCTTTTGTTTCCTGAAAGAAGTTGTACAGAATTTGTATTAATTTTTATGTAAATTCTAGGTAGAATTCTTCAGCAATACTATCAGGATCTTAAGACTTCTCCTTGGGCTGTTTTAAAATTACAAATTTGGGGGACTTCTCTGGCGGTCCAGTGGTTAAGACTTTGCCTTCTAATGCAGGGGGTGTGGGTTTGATCCCTGGTTGGGGAGCTAACATCCCACATGCCTTGCATCCAAAAATCCAAAACAAAGAACAGAAGAAATACTGTAATAAATTCAATGAAGATTTTAAAATATAATAAAATTACAAATTTGGTCTGCTTAATAAATACAATGCTAATCAAATTATCTGTTTTATATTTGGTGAATTTTTGCTAACTTGTGCCTTTCGAGGAATTGATCCATCTCATTCACGTTATCACATGCATGTGGATGGAGTTATTCATGGTAACCCTTGTGCTGTCCTTTGGATACTGCAAGTCTGTCATGATATTCTGTTTCATTCCTGATGTTAGGAATTTGTGTCTTCTGTCCTTTTTCCTTTCTAAATCTTTGTAGAGATTCTAAGTAGGATTTATTTATTTAATTTTTTAAAAATTTATTTTATTGAAGTATAGTTGATTTACAATGCTGTGTTAATTTCTGCTGTATAGCAAAGTGATTCAGTTATACATATATACATTTATTTTCAAGTTATTGTCCATTATGGTTTATTACAGGATATTGAATATAGTACTTTGTGCTATATAGTAGGATCTGGTTTTTATCCATTCTATATGTAATAATTTTCATAAAGATCAATTTATTGATATTATTAAAGAACAAGCTTTATTTTTCATTGACTTGATTAGTTTTCTGTTGTAGTTTAGTCATTTTGTTTCCTTTTCTTCATTATTTCCTTCCTTCTGCTTATTTTGGGTTTCCTTTACTAGGTTATGGGTGTAGGAGCTTGGTTATTGATTTGAGATTCTGTCTTTTCTTGAATAAGCATTTAACACTATAAATGGCCTCTCAGCACAGCCTTAGCTGTGTCCCATAAATTCTGAGATGTTATATTTCCAGCTTCATTCATTCGCTGTGTTTTGGGCTTCCCTTGACACCTCCTTTTTGACTTGTGGGTTATTTAGTAGTTTGTGTTTTAGTTTCCAAGTGTTTGGAGATTTTCCTGTTGTTGTTCAGTTGCTGAGTGTGTCCAACTCCTTGCAGTCCCAGGCGCTGCAGCACATTAGGCTTCCGGGTCCTTCACTATCAGAGTTTGCTCAAATTCATGTCCACTGAGTTGGTCATACTATCTAACTATCTCATCCCCTGGCACCCTCTTCTACTTTTACTTTGAACCTTTCCCAACATCAGGGTCTTTTCCAATGAGTTGGCTCTTCGCATTAGGTGGGCAAAGTATGGGAGCTTCAGCTTCAGCATCAGTTCTTCCAATGAATATTCAGGGTTGATTTCCTTTAGAATTGACTGGTTTGATCTCCTTGCAGTCCAAGGGACTCTCAAGGGTCTTCTCCAGCACCACAATTCGAAGGCATCCATTTTTCGGTGCTCAGCCTTCTTTATGGTCTGACTCTCACATCTGTACATGACTACTGGAAAAACCATAGCTTTGACTATAGAGTAATAGTACAGGGTTCTTTCTGAAGGGCACTTAGGCTTCCCTTCAATCAGAGGCCTCTGGCTCTGTGAACTGACTAAGGTCTGAAGAGCGGACGAAGGGGCATGATTCTCTCTGGTGACTCAAGTCAGGTTACTAGTGACCACACAACCACACATAGAGTTTCTTGTTATCCAGACCAAGCCATATCCTAGGGGCTGACCTCCTAGTTTACCCCTAGTGGCGCCCTGGTCAGTCAGCTACCACGGAAGATCTCTAGGACCCAAGGAACTCTGACTCCTGGCCCCTCCCCACGGCCCTGGCTGAATACGCCCACTTTCTCATGGACAGTTAAGTGCTCCCGCGTGGCCTCTGCTCTCCTGGGATTCCCAGTGAAATCGGGGAGCCCATCTCAAGGCTGACACCCCCTAGACATACCTGACCTCAAAAGAGAGCAACCACAGAGGTTTTCAGGGATGTGAGTGCAATGCCCTAGAGAGGAGAGGGCCTTTGGGTCTTCTAGAAAATTGTGGTTGGGGAGTGGGTAGGTAGGTCTGAACGTGGCACACGGTATACCCAGGCCAGCCTTCTTAGTTACCTGAGCTGCTGAATTCTTGCCTCCACATCAGACCACAGGAGTTCTGGCATCTCAGTCTCATGAAATCTAGGTCACCACTAGATTTCTAGTGGTGGGTCCAGGTTTCTGTTAACCAACCAAGGAAGCTGCAAAACCACAGCCAGCCATTCAATGAATACATTAAGTTGAGAACTTCTAATAAGCACCCCATCAATGAACGTGGCCCAATCACTGATGTTCTTTGTACCCCTTCTGTTATAACACTCTTAGGATCCACTCCCACACATGGATTCTCAGGTTTCTGCTGATATGTGTTATCAAGGATCTACAGCTATTTTGGTATATAAGCTATTTCCTCCTGGATAAAGCTCAGAGGCATCATGGGCTCAATGGACATGAGTCTGAGCAAACTCTGGGAGATAGTGAAGGACAGGGAATCCAGTGTGCTGCAGTCCATGGGGTCACAGAGAGTTGGACAAGTCTTACAACAATAATATACAATAAAAAACAATAAGATAACAATAAACAACAATAACTTAGCCTGTACCTGCTCCCTGAGTCATGCTGACATGCAGCTCTAGTTACTGACAAAAGGGTGGGGGGCTGTGGTGGGCTCTGAGAAGAGAGAACATCCCCATTCGAGGCGTCTATTAATGCCTCAAGGGAGCATACCATGGGGTTTTCAAGCTGAGGAAGACTGGTCTTCTTGGACCTTGGAGGAAAAGCTACTGCTACTGGTCAGAGAGGTTCAGAGTGACTTGGAGTCAATATTGTCAGTTTCTCCAGGTCCAGTCAGATGGCCTTATTCCAAGTTTCAGGATCTCATTCTTACCTGATTACTGACCTAATTTTCACCCTAGACACTTGGTGAGACTGTGAATCCAACTGCCATTTAAATGCACAACTTGCACCATTAAATTTTGTGTTTGATCTTCTGTCATGTCAGCCCTGAAATAAATTCTTTCAGGGCTGTTGTGGAAGCTGTCTGAGTCTCAGATCAGGACTTGAGGTGGGAGTTAATAGACCTGGGTTTATAGTTTTCTAAGTGCTCAATGGCAGTCAGAAAAGTCCATCTCATACCATGTTCCTGATTGTCATCATCACTGATGTGTGGCTGGTATTCCCAAGGCACGTGCCCCCATTGGCACTTTATCATGAGCAACCAAGGGTAATAGCTTGATTAACTGTGATGACACTGCTTGTCATGGGTTGCAAGCATCCCGTTTCTCATAGGCAAGGATCTAACATCACACTTAAGTTCAAGGGCATGATCCCATCTTTAGGGATCTGTCCCTTGGGGCCCCTTCCAGTACTGATTCTGTAGTATGTGTATCTAATCAGAAGATAGACATCACATAGTTGGTTACACTGGGGAAGTTTAGGATAAGGATGATTAACTAAAATAAAAGAGTAACTATAAGACATAAGAGGGCTTCCCAGGTGGTGCTAGTGGTTAAGAACCTGCCTTGTCAGTGCAGGAGACATAAGAGAGGTGGGTTTGATCCCTGGGTCAGGAAGATGCCCTGGAGGAGGGCATGGCAACCCACTCCAGTATTCTTGCCTGGTGATACCCATGGACAGAAGAGCCTGGAGGGCTACAGTCCACAGGGTTGCAAAGAGTCAGACACAGCTGAAGTGACTTAGCATGCACGTATGCACAAGACTTAAGAACATTGTTTATAGTCCCTAGGATTGTGAGAGATTGTCCACTAAAGGGCAGATTTTGGATGGAGTTCAGACTTCATTGAAGAAGTTGTGACTTAGTCACCCAACAGCAGAGATGTTGGCTAGTTTAGCCCGACTGGAGCTGGTCTGGAATTGCTGAGCACATAATAGGTAACCCTCTGGAGTGTGGGTAGGAAGCAGGCAATGACAAAAGAGATGAGGGTGTGCATTGGGAATATGGACGCTAGTGGGGACAGAGGCAGTCAGAGTTCATGGGCTGTGTGGAGGGAAGTCAGGCTTGCAGAGGGACTGGCCACTGGCCACACTGTGTGTGGACCCCTGGCCACAGACAGCTGTGCTTTGCCTGCATGGGTACCCAGTTTCACTGTCAGGAAGGCTGCAGCCACATCCTCTCCAGCCCGAGCTTCTATGGTTGCAGAGAGATGGCATCTGTGGCCTGTGGTTCAGGCAGGCTCTGTCGGATATCCTCGTATTGATTATGTGGTTGCTGTTAGTATCGCGTTATAGATTCATAACTCATCATAGTCTATTAATGTCACTGCTTTACCAGCTGAAGTGAAATGTAGAAACTACCTCCTCTACCTTCTCCCACCTATAATTGTCTTAAATATTTCTTCTAAATACATTAGTGTTTTCTGTTTCAGACATCATTTGGAAAATTCAAATGGAAATATTGAATTTATCTATATTTTTTCTCTTTCCAGTGTTCTTTCTCCTTCTTGAAGTTCCAAGTGTCCTTGTTTTAGTAGTAGTAATATTATTTTTACAAGAATGGATCACACCATTAATTTATGATGACTTCTTATTTTATGCTATTTTATTTGAAAATTTGTTTGCCACACCACATGCCTTGTGGGATCTTTGTTCCCTGACCAGGTATTGAACTTGGCAGTGAGAGTGTGGAGTCCTTACCACTGTATCACTAGGGAACTCCCCCTCCCTTTATTATTTCCTTTCTATGTAGAGAACTTCCTTTAGCCATTCGTGCTGATGATAAATTCTCTGTGTTTTATTTGAGAATGCCTTCATTTCCCCTTCCTTCTAGAAGGGTCTTTTTGCTGGATATAGAATTTGTGGTTGACAGTTCTTTTCTTTAGGCCCTTGAAAAATGTTGTGCTACTTCCTTCTGACCTTAAGTTTCAGACGGGCTGAAATGCCAGACGGGCTGGCATTAGGATTTGTTTTTCCCCATAGGAAAGTTGTCATTTCTCTTTTACAGCTTTGAGGAAATTTTTCTTTATCTTAAGATTTCAGCAGTTTGGCTGTGATGTGTTTTGGTGAGGATTTCTTTGGTTTATCCTGTTTGAGATTCACTAGTGTCCTGATTCCATGGGTTTATACGTCTTTTGTAAAACTGAAGTTTTCAGCCGTATTTCGATGAGTATTGTTTTTCTCCCAGTCCTCTTTCTCGTCTCCTTCCAGAACTCAGATGATATGAACGTTATAGCTTTTGTTAATCTGATAGGTCCCTGAGGCTCTGTTCATTTTTTATTTTTCAGCCTATTTTCTCTCTGTTGTTCAGACTGGGAAACCTCTATCGTTCTATCTTCAAGTTCACAGCTTCTTTTTTTCCCTCCCTTCTGTTCTGTTGTTGAGCGCACCCACTGAATTTTAAAATTTGGGGTTATAGTATTTTTCAGTTCTAAAATGTCCATTTGGTTGTCCTTTTACTTTTGATTTCCTTCCTGAGACTGTTTTTATTTGTTTCAATGCTATTTGTAAGTATTCATGGAGACATTTTTTCATGATGGGCCCTCTAAAATCTTTGTCAGATAATTCCAACACCTCTTGCATCTTGGTTTTGGCATTTATGAATTATCTTTCATTACTCAGTTTGACATCTCCCTGATATGAAAAGTGATTTTGATTGAAATTTAGTCACTTGGGTACTACATTATGAGAGTCCTTCTGTTTTTACTGGCTTCCTTTGATGCTGCTCTGGAGAAGGAAATGGCAACCCACTCCAGTGTTCTTGCCTAGAGAATCCCAGGAACAGAGGAGCCTGGTGGGCTGCCGTCTTTGGGGTCGCACAGAGTCAGACACAACTGAAGCGACTTAGCAGCAGCAGCAGTTTGATGATGCTCAGAAGGGGGAGAAAATGGAGAGAAGTACAGATTGCCCACTTGGTTTCTGTTGACCCCAAGGATGAGCTCCTCATTACTGCTTCATGGGGTGGTCATTCTGGCTCCCCACTCAGTTATCATGGGTGTCTCCCTGGAAAATTGGATGCCATGTTTTGGCTCCTCACATGGCTTCCACTGACCCCATGGGTATGAATGGCCTTATTGCTACTGAGTGGTGGTGAACATGCTGGTTCTCTTTTGGGTAATGGTATAGTCCTCCTTTGTTTTCACCTCCAGTTATTATAAGCATTTATTTGTTGGTTGTTTTTGTTTTAACTGATAGCAGACGTGGCATGATGACCTATGCCTCATACATCTTGGCCAGTGACAATAAATGTCTTTTCACATGTCTTTAAAAACTTAATTGCTTTGATTTTTAATTTTAAAAATTAATAGATAATTTTAAAAGAGTGGTTTAGATTTATAAATGGGCTTCCTTGGTGGCTCAATGGTAAAGAATCCACCTGAAATGCAGGAGCTGTAAGAGACACAGGTTCAATCCCTGGGTTGGGAAGGAAATGGCAACCCATCCAGTGGGTTCTTGCCTGGAAAATTCCATGGACAGGGGAGCCTGGTGGGCTACAGTCCATGGGATCACAGAGAGTCGAACATGAGCACACATGCACCCATAATGACATGTACCCAGTGCTACAGTATTATGCCGGACAGTTTTATTACCCTCAAAATCTTCTGTGCCCCATGTATTCATCCCTTCCTCCCCCCCATCCCCTGGAAACCACAGATCTTCTTACTGTTTTCATAACTTTGCCTTTTCCAGAATTTTATATAGTTGGGATCATACAGTCCAACTATATAGCCTTTTCAGATCGGCTTCTTTTGATTAAAAATATTCATTTATGTGTCTTCATGTTTTTTCATGATTTGATAGCTCCAGTCTTTTGTCATTAAAATTAAATTTTAATTAAAATAATTTCTTTTTAATGTTGAATAACATTCCACTGTCTGGATGCACCATGATTGACTTATTCACCCACCTACTGAAGGGCATCCTGGTTGCTTCTAAGATTTAGAATATTATGGCTTATTTAGAATATTTAGAAAATTATGAATAGAATCAATTGTTGCTTTAAACATGTTTGCAGGCTTTTGAATGAAAATAAGCTTTTGGCTAATTGGGTAATGATACAGTGAAGAAAGTGAAAGTGTCAGTCACTCGGTTGCATTCAACTCTGTTACCCGTGGATTGTAGTCCGACAGACTCCTCTGTCCATGGGATTTCCCAGACAAGCACACTGGAGTGTGTAGCCATTCCCTTTTTCAGGGGATCCTTTCAACCCAGGGATCCAACCTGGGTCTCCCACATTGCAGGCAGATTCTTTACTATCATAGCCACCAGGGAAGCCCAGTGATATAGCATCACCTTTCTTTTTACTTTTTAGAAGTTGTAAAATATGCATAACAAAAAACTGATTATCTCAACCATTTTAAAGTGCAGTTCTGTGCTGCTGAGTACATTCACATTCTTATGCACATAGTTCCCTGTTAAAGTAATGCTAGCCCAGGTGCCCAGGGATTGGGGGAAGCAAGTGGTTACCCCACACAGCACAGCAGGTGACAGGCATGCAAGATGGACTGACGTTTGGGAAACTTGCAACTAGAATGACAGTCTTGGTACCCACGTTCTTTCTGGAAGTTCCATCTGCTGAAAGTTCCATCTTCATAGTCTTGTCTCTCAGGCCCAGAAGGTGAGTTTTTAAAACCTATTTGCAGCATGCCCACTTTGTCTTTTTGCCCAGGCCCCCTTGTGGGTTGCTCTGAAGAAAGGGGCCTTTGGAAATAGTCACTTTCCTCAGGTTCCTCCCACCTTTCTGTTCATCTCCCCATGGGGCCACACACAAGCTTAGAGGAACATAGCTTCGGTGAGTGGGAAGCCCACACGTGACAGATGGAGGAAGCGAGGAGTCCGAGAAGCTCTCTGCAGGGTGGACCCTCAGGAGGGCGACAGGGCGGGGGCAGCGCTTGGCAGTGGGTCTAGCTGAGCAGGTGGTCCTCCTAGAGCCTTCCTGGGGCACCTGCTTGATGGCAATAGGATGGCTTCCCACCCCCTTGGTTCAGAGTGAGAATCATCAGCGCAGCCCTTTGTGGTTTTCCTGGGAAAAGTGCCATGTTCCCCCTCCCCAACCTCCGGAAGGTGCTGGTGGGCTTGCTACCTTCCTGGCAGCGATCAGCTGCTACTAAAAGGTGTCAATTTTGCTGTGATCACGCAACAGGCTGCAGAGAGCAAAATAATCATCGTGGCAGGTGTGTCAGAGATGTAGCGCTCTTTTTCTGGAATTTCTATTTTGAAGCCCCACTCCTCCCACCTCAAGGCAGTCAGTTCTGGACTTCTTTTCTCTCTCCCCTGATGATGGGCTTATTTCAGGAGACAGGTGGTGCTCAGCCCCTAGCTCCGCTCACAAGCCAGCCCCACCTCGCTGAGTCACCCCTTCTCCTGCATTGCCCTGGGTCTGACCCACTTTCCGGGTCACTCCCAACCCCCTCTTGGGTACTATGGGAGTCGTCCTGGGCTGTAGCCCTCTGGGCTGTAGGGTTCTGGGCATGGAACCTTGGGGGCTTCTTCCATCCCTCCCACTGGACTCGTCTCTGCAGCTATTGCTATTGTGGGTCTCATCACCTCCCTCTGGCTTTCCTCCTTCCCACTTCCTCCCAACCCAAGGATGGTCCTCATCAGAGTCCCCTTAGGGTTTAGGCTTTGGAATTTATAAGTCTGTCCTCTGTTTCTGCCATAATAACTCCATTGGAAGCCCTGGCCATTCATCCTTCTCTGCATTTACCACTTAGGAACAAATTGCAGGCAGTCTTGCTGGGCATGAGATTTTCTGGGGCTACAGAGCCCACTGGGTGTGTCCCCTTGGCCAGCTGGCCATGCCAGCCATTGCGCCTTCAGCCCCCAGGGGGTAACATGTTTATATGATCTCTTGTTCCCCAACCTGGTTAGGTGAGCTCTAGGTGCCCTCAGTGAGGACTTGCTTGACGATACACTCTCTCTTTTTTTTTTTTTTTAAATATTTTTTATTGTGGTAAAAGTCACATAATATAAAACATACTATTTTACTATTTTAACATATTTCACTGTATAGTTCAGTGGCACTAAGTGCATTCACATTGTCATGCAACTCTCACCATCATCCAACTCCTGAATTTTTCACCTTCCCAAACTGAAACTCTGTCCCCATTAAAGACTAACTACCCCTCCCCGCTTGCCTCCTCTCCACCCTCCCCAGCCTGAGGCATCTATCAGTGTACAGTCTAACTCTGTGAATTTGACTATTCTAAGTACCCCGTATAAGTGGAATCAAACAGTGTCTGCATCTAATGTATATTGGAATGTATTTTAAGGTTAACTTAATCTATGGATGACACACTCCTTAAAGCTTCCTTCACCCTGCTTTCCCACTCCCCTGTCAGTATTACTTGAAATCACCTCCTAAACCGAATCCTTATCATGCATGGCCTTCTTTCTTGGGAACTGCACCTGAGACAGCCTCCCTTCCCGGAGGCTCTGAAGGGAGTTGGCTGCGCTGACTGATGGGGAAGAGACAAGGGGTAGGAGGGAAGGTGGGGAGGGGAGGATTCGCTCATTAATAGTTCAAAATATTATGGCGTATCACTGGAAACTCAGATGAACCAAGCACTTCCTCCCTGCCTGATGCCACCCTCGATGTTTTCATACACGTCATTCATCTGATCCTCCCAGTAGCTGTGCCCGAGTGACCTGGGAGCCAGGTGAGCAGAGACAGGAAGGCGGGCCTGATGGTTCTCCTGGGAAGCACCTGGAAATTTCTCAGCTAGTAGGAAGGACACGGCACCTTCAAGGAAGCCTCATCTTCTCTTCACGGCAGTGCTTAGGAATTCTAGTAGCTCCTACCCATCCCTGGGGATTTCTGTCTTTAAGTCTTTCCTTAAAATATTACAAGGTCTCAAGTCTGTGAGATCTACAATGCAGACAGGTTTATGAGGAACAGAGAATGGGAACGACAGTCTTGGGACGAAAAAGAGAAAAATGATTAATTGTAGCATTTGCCAATTTCTGTGGTATAAATACTTCCACTGAAGCCAATCCCAAGCTATGACTGTGACATGTAGCTATTAAGTTGTGTCTAATTCTTGTGATCCCATGAACTGTAGCCCTCCAGGCTCCTCTCTCCATAGGATTTCCCAGGCAAGAATACTGGAGTGGCTTGCTACTTCCTTCTCCAGAGTATCTTTCCCCTGTGTTGTTGCCACCTTTTGGCTCTTTTGAATTGTGGCTATCAACATTTATGATTTATTTATTTGAATACCTATTTTTAATTCTTTTGGGTATATACGAAGACGTGGAACTTCTGGGTCAGGTAGTAGTTCTGTGTTTAACTTTTTGAAGAGTTGCCAAGCTGTTTTCCACAGTGGTTGCATCATTTTACATTCTCACTAGGGCTAAAATTTTTCCACATCCTCAGCAACATGTTACTTTCATTATTATTATAACAATGTGCTAGTTGACATGAAGTCATATCTCATTGTGATTTTGATTTACATTTTCTAATGACTAGTGATATTGAACATCTTAACATGTGTTTTTGGCCATTTGTGTAACTTCTGGGAAATAGATGGGAAGACAGTGGAAACAGTGTCAGACTTTATTTTTGGGGGCTCCAAAATCACTGCAGATGGTGACTGCAGCCATGAAATTAAAAGACGCTTACTCCTTGGAAGGAAAGTTATGACCAACCTAGATAGCATATTCAAAAGCAGAGACATTACTTTGTCAACAAAGGTCCATCTAGTCAAGGCTATGGTTTTTCCAGTGGTCACGTATGGATGTGAGAGTTGGACTGTGAAGAAAGCTGAGCACCGAAGAATTGATGCTTTTGAACTGTGGTGTTGGAGAAGACTCTTGAGAGTCCCTTGGACTGCAAGGAGATCCAACCAGTCCATCCTAAAGGAGATCAGTCCTGGGCGTTCATTGGAAGGACTGATGCTGAAGCTGAAACTCCAACACTTTGGCTACCTCATGCGAAGAGTTGACTCATTGGAAAAGACTCTGATGCTGGGAGGGATTGGGAGCAGGAGGAGAAGGGGACGACAGAGGATGAGATGGCTGGATGGCATCACCGACCCGATGGACATGAGTTTGGGTAAACTCCAGGAGTTGGTGATGGACAGGGTGGCCTGGTGTGCTGCAATTCATGGGGTTGCAAAGAGTCAGACATGACTGAGCAACTGAACTGAACTGATATCTTCTTTGGAGAAATGTCTGTTCAACCCTTTGCTCATTCTTTATCTGAGTTGTCTGTCTTTTTGTTACTGAATTATAAGAGTTCTTTATATATTCTGGATTTATCCTGCATATGATTTGCAAATATTTTCTCCCATTCTGTGAGTTTTCTTTTCACTTTCTTGATAGTGTCCTTTGATGTACAAAAGCTTTTAATTTTGAAAGAATTCAATTTATCCTTTTATTTTAATTGCTTGTACTTTTTGTGTCATAACTAACAGCCCATTGTCAAATCCAAGGTCATGAAGATTTATTCTGATGTTTTCTTCTAACAGTTTCATAGTTTTAGTTTTTACATTTAGGCTTTAGATCAATTTCAAGTCAATTTTTGTATGTAGCCTGAGGTAGGGATTCAATTTCATTCTCTTGCATGTGAATATCCAGTTGTAGTAACTTTGCTTTTAACATGCTTTATTGAATTGCAGATTTATATAATTTAACTTTTAATTGTGGGCACATTTGGACTTCCCTGGTGGCTCAGATGGTAAAGAATCTGCCTGCAAGCAGGAGACTTAGGTTTGATCCCTGGGTCGGGAAGATCCCCTGGAGAAGGAAATGGCTACCCACTCCAATAGTCTCACCTGAAGAATTCTATGGACAGAGGAGCCTGGTGCGCTATAATCCATGGGATAGCAAAGAGTCAGACATGACTGAGCATGCACACACACACAAATAATGCATAATTTTCTAGTGTAAGCAAGACCAATGCAAGAATTGAGACATAGATACATGCTAAAGAATTATGAATTGTTTCTCTGAAATTCAAATTTAACTGGGAGTTTTGTATTTTCATTTGTTCAGTCTAGTAAGCATCCCTTCAGATCAGTTTTCTTCCCTGTTGTCCTTATCCAACAGCAGAAACTCAGCACTCCAGAGTGGAAGATGCTGATTCTCTGCCCACTCTACAGATCTAAAAACCGAGGCCCAAATGAAGAAAGGGACTTGCCCCGAGGCATGGGGTCACTGTGGACTTTGAGGCCCTTAATGAGCTGCACGACTTTCTTTTGTCACGAAGTCAGCTCATGTTCTGAGTGTCCCCTCTGCACGGGGCACTGTGCTGGGTAGGGGGATGTCACTGACAAGCCCACCATGTACCTGTGTGCAGGGCAAGAATCAAGAGTTCTCTTTGGAAAATTAAATAAAAGACAGGATTCAGACAGACCTGGGTCTGAACCCTGCTCTATCATGTTTCAGCTTCACGACAAGTCACTTCCACTTGCTGAGCTTCAGTTTCCCCCCTGTTTTTTACAAGAGCATAAGGGCATTTTTTTGCCGGGGCGGAATTGTTGTGGCTTCAGTAGAGGTGATGAAATGCTCAGTGGGGGCAGGCAAGTGTGTACTGTACAGTGAGAGAAGAGAGGTACCCACAGTAAAGTCCGGTTGTTGCTCACAGGTTTCCCAGCACCCCAGGCCACCCAGATGATGTGGGATGGATGTGCCAGAACTCGCCTGTCCTACCTCGCCTGCCAGGGACCAGCCGGCACCTGCTTCTGGCCCCCCAGGGGCCCCGGGTGGGCAGGCATCGCCTCACTTGACCCTGGGCCCCGTCATCCTGTCTCGGGAGCAGGGCCTGGCCCCCACCGTGTTCCTGAAGGCCCTGCCCATCCCGCTGTACCACACAGTGCCTCCGGGAGGGCTCCAGCCACGTGCTCCCCTCGTGACAGGCAGTCTGGACGGGGGCAGCCTGCCCTTCGTTCTCGGCCCCCTGCTGCAGCCTGAAGGGCTTGGTCCCACCAGAGCAGGGAAGCCGGTGGCCCCGGGGCTCACGGTGAACATCGTGGGTGCTCTGCCCATCCTGTCACCGGGCCTGGGGCCCGCTCTGGGCAGCCCAGGCAAGGTGCGCAACGCTGGCAGGTACCTGTGCCCACACTGCGGCCGGGACTGCCTGAAGCCCAGCGTTCTGGAGAAGCACATTCGGTCCCACACAGGGGAGCGGCCCTTCCCCTGCGCCACCTGCGGCATTGCCTTTAAGACCCAGAGCAACTTATATAAGCACAGACGGACCCAGACACACCTCAACAACTCCAGACTCTCTTCGGAGTCTGACGGTGGAGGGAGCAGCCTCCTAGAGGAAGGTGAAAAGGCTGCTGAGCCCACGGGGGCCGACCGGGCGCTATCACAAAGACCCCTTTCTCCCGGCACCCACGCCGCTGGGCACTGCCCAGTGCCCACCGTGCATGTGTCCCTGGTTGCCAAGAACCTGGATCGGAAGTTGGACGCTGTTCCCTGTCGGGGGTCCACGTTTGATATCAAGGAGGCCCCTGTAGACTCTGCTCCCGGGCTCCCGCTGGCCAGCCCGCAGTCGAGGTGGAAGCTGCCAGAGCCTCGGTCCCCGACGGCCAGTAGGCCGAGCTCAGCGCTGCAGCAACAGCAGGTGGAGAAGCCTGGAGACTCCAAGCCCTCGGAGGGCCGGCTGCGGAAGTGCGAGAGCACCGACTCGGGCTACCTGTCCCGTTCGGACAGCGCGGAGCAGCCGCCGGCCGCCGGCAGCCCCCTGCACAGCCTGTCCGAGCACAGCGCCGAGTCCGAGGGCGAGGGCGGCCCCGGGCCCGGGCGCGCGGAGCGGGTGGCTGGTCTGGAGCTGGAGAAGAGGCGGCTGGAGGAACGCATCGCCAGGCTCATCTCGCACAACCAGGCTGTGGTGGACGACCCCCAGCTGGCACACGTGCGGCCCCGCAAGACGGTCCTGTCCAAGCAGGGTAGCATTGACCTGCCCATGCCTTATACCTACAAGGACTCCTTCCACTTCGATCTGCGGCCGCCGGGACCCGGGAGGCTGCCGGCCGCCCTGCGTGCCGCGCGCTCCACCTGCACGCCCCCGGACAGGGCACGCCCCCTCTTCTTCCACTCGGTCCCCACGCAGCTCTCCACTGGCACCGATTGCGTGCCAGTCACCAGGAGCAACTCACTGCCCTTCGTCGAGGGCACCGGGACGTGGCCGGAGCCGCCGGAACCCCGGGACTCCTGGCCCCGGAGGCAGAAACCTCTGAGCCCCAGGCCCACCCCCGCCCGCCCAGCTGATGCCCCCGGCGGGCACCCTCGGGCTCTAGTCAGACAGGCGGCGGTGGAGGACCTGCCGTGCCCCCTGACCGCAGATGCCCTGGCCCCCGCGGAGGACCCAGAGGGAAAGAGACCAGCTGCTGAGGAGGGGTCTGCCAGCAAGGGCCAGGCAGCTGCTAAGAAACGCGGCCAGAGGAAACTGAAGATGTTCTCACAGGAGAAGTGGCAAGTGTATGGGAAGGACACGTTCAAGAGCATCTACCAGAGAGCGAAAGCCAGTCACCGTGGAGGCAGGAAGGCTACCGAGGTGACAGTGGGCGGTGGGGCAGCGCTGGAGCCTCCTCTCCAGCAAGAGGCCTCGGGTGGTGGGGACACTGTTGTGGGGGCCAAGCCATGGCCGTGGGCAAGTCCACCAGTCCTGGCAGGCCTCTTGATGACTGAGCCCCATAAGCTGAGGGAGACAGTGGCTGGAACAGGAGGCCCTGACCAGCTGGACTCTAACAGGGCCGTCTCACCCCCAACCCTCAGCAGTGGAGAAGCCCTCTGTTTGGACAGCAAGAGCCCTCTGCTTCCTCCACATGAGGGCCTGGAGCTGGAGTGTCAGCAGTTCCCAGCATCTGGTCCCCCCAAAGGGGGTGACCTAGAGGCTCCCAGGCCAGACTCCAAGATGGAAGGTGGCACCTGCGGTGGTGAGGGCACCAAGGAAACCTGTCAGCAGGCCCATGTGGTCCCGAGAGGGCCTGGTGGGAGCTCAGGAGAGCCCAAGGCCCTGGAGGACAAGCTCCCCTCAGAGAGGAAGAAGCTGAAGGTGGAGGAGCTAAGCTGCCAGGAGCTCCTGGGAGCAGGAGGAGAGATTCCTGGTGGCCCCATGCAGACTGCCTCACCACCACCTCAGAACCAGGACACTGACCCTGGGGAAAAGCCAGGGGGGCTGCCTGGAAGTGGCAACTCCACAGAGAGTGTCATATCTGGGGCCCTGAGGTGGGAGGGTCCTCAAGAAACGGAGCCTCCACCACGTCCCCCTGGGTGTCCCTCCCAACTGGCCTCCCACCCTCCGGCTCCTCACACCCTCACTGACTCGGTGGACATGGTCTTTCCTCCCCAGTACCTCCTCAGGTTTCCCCAGAGAGACACCCGCCCCCTGTCACCTCTCCCCCAGAAGCTGGACCAAGGCCAGGACTCTATCTGCAAGAGAAGGGGGCCTGAGGTACAGACATCCTTTGCCGAGTCAGGGCAGGGGGCCCTCCTGCCTCCCTGTCCTATCTCAGGCCAGGCCCCAGCTGGAGAAGATAGCTGCTGGAAATACCCCAGCTGGTCCAGGTCATGTGACCAGAGAAAGGGGCTACAGAGAGAGGAGAGGGGCGGCTTGAATGCTGGTATACCAATAGCCAGGGCCCTCAAGGGGTCAGCCTCCTTCTTGCCTGCCTCAATGTGTGAATCCTGGAGGAGTGGGACCCTTGACACCCAAGAAATCTCCAGGAGCAACACTGTGGCGAGGGCCGGGCCCTCTGGGGGTGTCCTCAATTCCTGGGAACCCACTGGAGAGCTGGGGGCACCTTCTGAGAGTGCTACTCAAGCCCCTTCTTCAGGGTCTCTAGCCTGCTGCTCCCACCAGGCTGGCTCCTCTCTCTCGGCCAGCATGGCCCCCCACTGGCCTGAGTTGGCCTTGCGCACCAATGCAGAACCTGCCAGGAGCTGCGGGGTCCAGGGCTCTTTTCCATCGCTGAGGGCCGAGCCCCGGCTCACGTGGTGTTGCCTGAGCCGCAGCCTCCCCCTGCCAATGGAGCAGAAGGAGAAGGATGCTTCTGTGTACCTGGGCTTACATTTGCCTGGAGGTGGCCTCCAGGGTGAGGGTCCGGACGCCTGGCTGGTGAGCAAAACAGTGTCTGGAGCATGGACCAGGATACGCCCTGGAGATGGAGGGCAGATGCAGATGTCGAAGGTAATACCAGCTTTGCCCCAGGGCCCTGGGAGCCGAGGGAGGAAGTTTGGCAGGCAGGACTTGTGATAATGGAGAGAAAGTGTGAGGCCGTCTGGTATAGCCTCTGCTGTCCTGTAGAATGTCTTCTCAGCCCACTTCCAAGGGAGTGAATAGTGGCCCCAAGAGTAAAATAAAATGAAAGAAAATCATGAAAAAAAGAAGTTTCAAAGGAAAGTATAACTGTACCTACCACTCTGGGTGAGATCTTTTTCATAACAGGACATAAACTTTGACTAGGAGCTTCCTGGTAGCAGAGGCAAAAAGTAAAAATGAAATGCTGCTCAGGGGAGCTCCCTGGGTAGTCAACAATTATAAATCAGAAACCCTTACTGAGAGACAGACACCAGGAAAAAACTCTTCAAAAGAGAGCATTATCATTCCAGGGATTCCAGAAAAATAGTTGCTATAATCAGATTCGACTGATTCCTGAGTTTCCTGGGAGCAGTGGCAGAAAGGTTAAGGAGCTGAGTGCTCTAGAGGGTTGATTAATCCTTGGTGATTAAAAAGGCTTAGAGTCCCACCATTAGAGGGACCCCATGCACCTGGATTGTATCATCAAGGATCCTGTCCCACCCTGGGATGTCTTGGGCCAGCGTGACTGAAGAGGGTCCTGTAGCCTCTGTTCTAATTTAATCGTGTGGAACAACAGGGCCTGGGTCCCTGTAAGCAGAGCTTACAGGCTGCTCTCCCTGGTAGTACTGTCTTCATCCCAAGAGTGGTGGATTAGGAAAGATTGTGTTGGGCCTGAGAAAGGCGGAATCTAAAACCCAAGTTAGCCTCCTTCCTCCAAAAGGCAATCAGTTACTGGGAGTGGATTTTGCTGAAGGAGGGCAAGGAGACAGCCATGGTATCACCAAAGGTCAGGGCTTTCCTCTGTGGATCCAGCCCAGGCAGGTTCCAGAAGATTCTGCCCAGGAATGCACAGATCAGTTAGCAAGGCAGTATTTTGATGCCTGATTTCTCCGGGCAGGCGTCCTGTCTGCAGTGGGAGACCCCTCTGTGTTGTTCCCACCACAAGGGCTGTGAGCAATATGACGCCAGTATCACTGGTATTTTCAGCTCTCTGACCCAACAGCCCGAGGGATGCTGTCCCGGGACCGGGTGTCTGAGCCAGAGTGGAAGAAACGACGGTCTCGTAGAAGAGCGAAGATGCCTCGTGGGAGCAGCAGGTGGAAACATCTGAGCACCCACTCTAAAAGGTAGGGCGTGTGGCCTCCTCTGTCACTTCCCCATCTGACGCTGTAACTGCAAACTGCAATTTCAATAAACTTGCAAAGAAAACTTCACCAGGGATTCAAAAGGCATCTCTGTGCCCAGAGAGAAAGGGAGAGAGAGCGAGAAAGAGAAACAGAGAGAGAGAGTCCTGTTTAGGAACTGGGGTCTAGAGTTTCATGGTTGTAAGACTCAAATGTTTCCCCATCAGTCTACTAGCTCTGTGTTTTTCAATGGTGCCCTTTTTAAGGCCAGGCATCCAGCAAATATTTGAAACAACTGAGTGGAAAACACATCCATCCAGTGTAAGTCCTGAAGAGAGAGCATGTTAATTATTTACAGGTTTTATTGCTTTTTTAATTATGCAAGTGATGCATGTCCTTTGCAGAAAAATTAGAAAATGCACATGAACAAGGAGAAGATAATAAAATATCTTAGTGATCTCACCATTCAGAGACAATCACATTGAGGTGTGTGCCCTTCTAGACTTTTCTCTGTGATCTGAGTGCATATGTAAACTCCCAACTGCAAATGAGGCGGGGGGTAGGGGCAGGTGGATTTTAACACTCCTCTTTTAGCATGTCATTCTGATTGTCTTGCCCCTTTGCTCAAAACCCTTCACATTGCCCACTGTGTGCAAGTTACAAACCAAATTCTTTAATCAGCACCACGACTCAGCTGCTAAACAGCAATGCTGCCCTGCACCCGCGGCAAGGTTTTTCTGTCCCGTTTTCCCACCGTTGTTCCCTTCCCCCTCAGTGTGACTTGTGGTCCCAGTCCTCATCCATTCTCCATTTGACACTCTGAACCCAGATCCCTGAGGCTCTCTTGCACCTCCACACCACACCTCGCCCCCGCAACGATGTCTCCTTCCAGGAATGCTTGGCCTTCTCCTCCTCTTGTAGGTGTTTGATCCAGACCTAGGTGCTCATCAGGAGGCCACGCAAATCCCTAATGCTTGCCTACAACTACTCAGAGTCTCCGTGGCTGGAGATGACAAACCCTCTTTTGAGTCCCCTGCCCTTGTTTTACATGTCTGCCAGGACCACGTTTCCAGAGCTGGCATCACTGAGGGTTTACTGTGTGCCAGGCTCCCCATTTTTCTCACGAGGACACTGTGACCCCCAGAGGGATTGGGCAGCCTCCGCAGGGACCCAGATCTGAACCAGCAAGCCTTCTTCCAGTGCTTGTGTGTGGAACGGCAGCTTGCCCTGGTGTTCCAAGCCCATAACAGACAGGAAAGTCGCATAGGGTTTTCTGTAGATTTTTTGTGATGCTGTGTCAAATTCAGTGGGTCCGAGTGCTATCCAAGAGTCTGTATTTTTTTTTAATTTTTATTTATTTATTTTTGCTAATTCTATTTTAAATTTTTTAATTGATTTTTTCTTTGTTTTTAATTGAAGGATAATTACAATGCTAATTCTATTAAAATTTTTTTTAAATTATGAAAATGTAACACATTTACAGGAGACTTGGAAAATGCAGAACAAAGTTACATATAGTTTCATGATATATTATTTTTTTAAGTAGATAAAATTTTTAGTTCGATTTTCAATACCAAACTCTCAAAAATTAATAGAGTAAATATACAGAGAAGTAGAAAGATAGAGCAGACCTGAAAAGCATTATGAACCAATTCAACATAATTGAGATCTATACAATTTTCATACAACAGTAGCATACAAATTCTATTCAAGTTCCTATAGACTGTAAAGTAGGGGACACTGGAACATATCCAGGGACATAAGACCAGATACAAAAATTTCATGATCTAAAAGTATTGAAATCATATAGAGTCTGTTCTCATCACTGTTAAATTATGTTAGTGGTCAATATCAAAACATATTTTGGGATAGGCTACCCACTCCAGTATTCTGGCCTGGAGAAATCTATAGACTGTATAGTCCATGGGGTCGCAAAGAGTCGGACACGACTGAGTGATTTCACTTCACTTTCACATATTTTCAAGTGCAATATGACATTTATTGAGAGAGATCTTTGGAGAGTCTGTACTTCTAACATGCTCCTCAGTGATGCTGAGGATGCTGGTCCAGAGAGTGGGCTTGGAGAGCAATGCTACATCACCTTGACCACAGCCCAGGAGCACTGGTGTGTGGCTTTGCTCCCACATATCAAGCTACACACTACACTACATCTAAGTGACAATAATCACATAAATCTCCAGACCTCAGTCAGGGTCCCAGGAGATGTGAGGAGGGCCACAAGGCTGGGGGTGCCTCGTTTATAGCTTTCTGTTCCCAACACTTGAACTAGACTGGTTGAACACACGTTCATCACGATCACGTCCGCAAAGTCTCTCTAGCCATGGAAGGTAACATATGCACAGGTTCTGGGGATTAGGATAGGGCCATCTCTGCAGGGGTGAGTGGGTATTAATCTGCCTACCACACGCTCTGTCTCCATCTATCCCCTAGATGTGAATGACTATATTATAGGATGTGTGTATCCATTTATATATCCATCTACCCACTCACATATGTATGTATGTTTGCATATCTATATCTACCTATCTATCAATATCTATCCATCCATATACCTACCTACCTTGTCTATCTATCTATTGATATCTGTCTGTCCATCCATTCATCCGTCTACCTTGTCTATCTATTTATCTATCTATCCATCCATCCACCTATCTATGCTGTCTATCTATCTATCAACCTGTGTGTTCTCTCCTTAAGAAAGAAGCCCATTTTTAAATTCATGCCCCCATTTTCACTCCATTTGTCTTTAATATTCTACAGGAAATGAAATACTGTGGCAGAGATTCCCCTATGGGTCTCAGCTCACAGAGTATTGTGAAACTCATGTATCAGCATATTCTCTCTCTCTCTCTCTTTGCTGTGCTGCATGGTTTGCGGGATGCACTGGAGAAGGAAATGGCAACCCACTCCAGTATTCTTGCCTGGAGAATCCCAGGGACGGGGGAGCCTGGTGGGCTGCCGTCTGTGGGGTCGCACAGAGTTGTATACGACTGAAGCGACTTAGCAGCAGCAACAGCATCTCCCCGACCAGAGATTGAACCTGGGCCCTTGGCAGTGAGTGTGGAGTCCTCACCACTGGACTGCCAAGGAATTCCCATCTTTTTCTCTTTTTTTTGGAAAAATAAAAATAAAGAAAAATACAGAAAAGTTTAGAAAATCTATAACAGATTCATGAGTGCTGATCCAGAATTAACAGATGTTAACATTTTATCATATTTGCTTCAGAGCCTTAAAAAAATAAAACAAATAAAATATTACTTTATGTAGTATTTAAATATTACATAAAATAAAGGAAATAGAACAAAAAGATAATTATGTAGCTTTATATGTTTGGTGCTATTTCCATCCATGTGTTCATACCTTATAATCAATGTATCCACTAATATATAAATTGTTTAGTATCTTTAAAATATATGTGTATATTAATATATATATCACATTGAATTTATCATCTTGCAGTTTGATGTTTAAACTCCATATTGTGTTTTTGAAGATATAGCCATGTTGATACATTCAGATAAAACTCCTTCATCTTAATTGCTATAGAGTATTCTATCCCGTGAGAATTACACATTGCATTTTCCATTCCCCTATTTATGGACATTTAAATTGTTTTCAGTTTTTTGTGTATGTGTTAACTTTGCCATGAACATGCTTATGTGTGCCTCCTTAAACACAATGTGAGAGGCTTTCTAAGAAATATACCTTAAAGTGGAATTACTGGGTTATAAGATAATCACACTTTCAACTTGACAATGTGAGAGTTTGCACGCTCCCATATTCTTACTAATGTTTGTCAGGAGCAGACTTTTCATGTTTTGCAGACCCAGAATGTGTAGGATTGTGTATATATCCTAGAATTGCATATATCCTTTGCCTGTCATACATAACTACAGGTACTTCCCAAGTCTGTTATCTGATGTTTAAGCCCATGCATTTCTATTTACCCACGAAATTGTAAACATCCTGCCTCTTCATTGCCTTTGGCATGTCAAGTCTTTATTCTGGGATTATTTTCTTCTGTCTGAAGCATATTCCTGGGAACTTCCTTTAGAGAAGAAAAATTTCACTTTTTATGAGTCTTAAAATGCATTTATTTCATCCTTGTTGTTGAAAAATATTTTTGCTGTGTCTCCAGTCTTAATTTCACTGTTATTTCCTCCTAATCCATCAAAGCTCCTACTGCATCATCATTTAGTTTCCGTTTTATGGAGAGAAGTCAGCGATTCATCTGCTCATCTGTCTTTTGAAGGTCTTTTTTCTCTGGCTACTTTTAAAGATCTTCTTTAATCTTTGGTGTTTCATACTTTTACTTTGATGTCTCCAGATGCACGTCACTGTAAATTATCCCATTAGGAATCCCCTGGGCTTCTGGTATTTGTTTCCTTGTTTGACATCGCGTGTATGCAGGCTCAGTCGTGTCCAACTCTTCTGTCCGGGGGGGTTTCCCAGGCAAGAATACTGGAGTAGGTTGCTATGTCCTCCTCCAGGGGATCTTCCTGACCCAGAGACTGAACCCGCATCTCTTGTGTCTCCTGCATTGGCAGGCAGATTATTTACCAGCTGAGTCACCAGGGAAGCCAGTAAGCTGAGGTTTTGGGAACTTCGTGGTGGGTTTCTCCAGTAATTTGTTTTGCTTCTGCTAGGTACCTGGGAGCACCCATTGACAACTACTTTAAAGAAAATTCTTACTTGTAGTTTTTTCCATGTCCCAGGGTAATGTGAATTCAGATTGCAAACCCATGAGAAGATAGACTCAGTGTTATAAAATTAACAGGAGACACTTTTGCCCTCTTTACTCAGTGATAAGATTGGAATTAAAAAAAAAGTTCTCTGGGCTGGTGTTGGGGGTAGGGTGTATTATTCTGAATTCACCGAGATATTGAGGATATAACCTCTGAGGTCTCAGCTTTACGCAGGACAAGAGGTTGGGTCTTCTGGCCACCTCTCACACAGGGTAGATTCTGGGTTTGAATTCTGCGCCCCACACTGCCCCACCAGACCATGAACACGGAACAACAGGCTCCTATGGTTTGGCAAATGCCCTCAAAATGAAAACATTCTCACTTATTTAGGTTTCTATTTTCACTTGGGTTTTGACTTTTAAATATATCTTACCTTCTAATCAGAACACCAGTACATTTAAATATAAGTTGTAAACATTTTCATATTTTAATCTGCATTTTTAGTTGGTTTCAGTATCAGGGTAAATAGGAAGGTAGGCAACCAGAGTAGCTAGCCCACTGTTCTGTGGAAATGGGCTTCTTATTTTTTAACCTTGTTTATGCTTCTCTGGCTTCCGTGGTAGCTCAGGCAGTGAAGAATCTGCTTGCAGTGCAGGAGACACAGGCAACACCGGTTTGATCCCTGGGTCGGGAAGATCTCCTGGAGGAGGGCGTGGCAACCCACTCCAGTACTCTTGCCTGGAGAATTCCATGGACAGAGGAGCCTGACAGGCTACAGTCTGTGGGGTCGCAGAGTTAGAAACGACTGAGTGACTAACACTTAACACTTAGACTTCTCTGATCATCAAGAAGTTGCATATTTTGATGTAGTCAGATGGAGCTCCCTTTTCCTTCATGGTTATGATTTTCTGATCTTGTCTAAGAAATTTTTCCTTACTGTCAGTCTCCCGGGGTCACAGATACAAAATGATAGTCTCATGTTCTTTCTCTATCTGTATTAACATAAAAGAAGGGTTTATTTTTATATTTACGTAGAAAACAACGGACCTTGGGTCAAATTTAGCTCTTGACTTGTTTCTTTATACCCTTGTGAGGAAGGTATGGTTTCTACATTTAGAAAAATGCATATAGGCATATATGTATATATACACATATATTTGCATAAAAATATATAAATGTATACATATATGAGCTTCCTTTGTGGCTCAGATGGTAAAGAGTCTGCCTGCAATGTGGGAGACCCAGGTTCAACCCCTGGGTCGGGAAGATCCCCTGGAGAAGGAAGTGGCAACGCACTCCAGTACTCTTGCTTGGAAAATCCCGTGGATGGTGGAGCCTGGCAGGCTAAAGTCCACGGGGTTGCAAAGAGTCAGACACGACTGAGCAACTTCACTTTCACTTTCATATACATATATATAAATATGTATTTATGTATGTGTTAAGTTGCTTCAATCGTGTCAACTCTTTGTGACCCCATGGGGGGCCCAGGAAGTTCCTTTGTCCATGGAATTTTCAAGGCAAAAATACTGGAATGGTTTGCCATACCCTCCTCCAGTGGGTCTTCCTGACCCAGGGATTGAACCTGCATTGGCAAGGAGATTCTTTACCACTAATGCCACCTGGGAAGCCCATAAATATATGTGTGTGTAATATATATACACACATAAAAATATGTGGTAGAGACTTTATATGGCTTGTAAAGTCTAAAATATTTATTATCTGGACCTTTACATAAAAGGCGTATAGACCCCTGGTCTAATCCACTTTTTTCACTGTTTTGCTGTATTTTAACTTCCTGTGTATACTTGGAATTTATTTCAGGGCCCTCTATTCTGTTTCACTCATCTCTCTGCTACCATCTCCAAATATGTAATGAAAATGGGTGTTTTCATTAATGAAAGTACAGGAGTTAAGGGAGAGGGATTAGAAAAGACAGGATCTGTCTTCAGAGTGGAAATGGGAAAATGTAAAAAGTTCATACTTGGACACCTAATTGCCCTGATGTTAACTAGTAGAGGTATAGAGATTCTGAGCGTCCACAGAAAATGTCTCAGCCGTGCCCAGAGCAGGCACTGGACCATGGAATTGGATTTTATTGATTAATTTGTAACTGTGTACAGTGCTATCTGAAGCATGAAATGCTCAGAGACTGGTTCTAGGAAGCTCCTGACAAATGAACAATGAATTGTGAAGCCCTGAGTGAATTGGGATGAACAAGGAGGAGATTGGAGGTTATGTGGGCAAAGGGCGCTTTGTAAACCCTAAAATGCCCGTTAATCACGGAAGCGGAGAACACAGGAGAAAACATTGAGGGCAGAATTCTCCTAATTGATGGTGTTTTTCCTTGTAAAGCGGAAGTCCGTGTGTCTGCTCACTTAGTCATGACATACTCTCCTCATTCAATGAGATAACTCTGAGGTGAGCTGTAGGCAGAGAACTAGTGCTGAGGCTCTGTCATGCTCTCCACGGCACCAGAGCCCTGACTCCAGGTCCTGTGTGGTAAGGGCGCTGAGGATCTGCTGTGCCTTCCCACCGTTTCTGTTTGCTTTATTACTCCTTGTAGGATTAAGGGAGGGTCACGCGGCAGACACGTATTCCTTTTCTGGGATCAGCACATATCAAACCTGCAAGTCTGCCACTTGGGATCTACCTTCCAAGACTTGCCTGATAGAAAGGGCGGTGGGAGTGGGGGTCAGGGTGGGGTTGGAGCAGGCAGGGTGTTCAATGGCTTTCCACCAGCATCGAGATACATGACAGCCCTACCTGGCCCGCTTTCATGAGCCTCCCAGTGGACTCCAGAAAAGTTGATATCCATTGCACTCGTGGCCTTGGTCCCCTGGTCATCAGGGCCCCAGCTGATGCTGACCCAGAGCAAGAAGGCTTCTTTCTGATTGGTCTTTCACGAGGTCTATCAATGAAGATACTGTGCTAATCTTACATAAGTTATGTTGGCTCTTAAAGGAAGACCTACAGAGAGAGACCAAGAGAGCAGAGGGTGTGTCAGGTATGAGTTGGATTTAAAATCTGGCCTTTAAATAGCCGACTCAATGACATGAGTTTGAGCAAAAGGACAGGGAAGCCTGGAGTGCTGCAGTCCGTGGGGTCACAGAGTCCGGACACGACTAAAGCAACTTAGCATGCACATGCATATTTGAGGAGGTTTGGTAAATGCACCTGAGTGCCGCTGGGGGAAATAGGTGGGCAGGATTCAGAGGAGGAGGAGCAGGGATGACCCTGGAATCTTGCATCTGAGGTTGGGCTCCCCAGAAGCAGGGCCTGAGATGGGGATGTTGGTACAAGTGGTTCACCTAGGGAGGGTTCTCAGGAGGCTCGTGAGGGGTGAGGGAAGCAGGCCAGGCGAGGGAAGAACTCAGAAGAGATGTGGGGTCGGATGTCCAGTCGTGCTTGACCCCACAGGAGCTCTAGAGTGTGACATGTGTCACAGAGATTGTCCTGCTCTGAAGCAAAAAGACTGGGGTCTCACACCCGGTGACAATGGCTCAGGGCCCTTCCTGGGGGTGTGCACACTCCTCCAGGCCTTCCAGGCAAGTCGGTTCCCACTGGCCAAGGGCCACCCTCTTGAGAAGGTGGTAAGAGTGCATCCCTAGCAGCTGGCACCCCAACAGCTGACATGGGCGAGTAGCCAAGGTGGAGGCAGTAGCTGAGGCACTCGTGGTACCTGCTGGAGCATGAGGGGCCTCGCAGGACAGTGATGGTGAGCTTGCAGTCCTGCCCCATCCTGGCTGTCCATCCCAGGGGGATGCTGCTCTAGGAGGGGCACTCGAACAATGTTCTGGAGAACCCAGGAGAGAAAGAAATTGAGCTTTCCCACGATTAAACAAAATTTGCTTTGAGGATAATGCCAAAGTCCACTTGGGCTCCCCGCCAGGGCCAAAAGTGTCTAGATTCCACTGCAGTGAGACCCGAGTCCAGAGGCTGCAGCTCTCCTGGCAGTCTCCTAGTTATTTCCATCAAATGCAGTTCTTCGCTTTTGTCCGTTTTCCAAAAGCAGACCTCCCTGCAGTTCAAACTGTGTCATTCTTAACATCTGTGAGCTCGTGTCAATTACCCGCTGACTGGAGACAAAGGTGACCCACGGCACACAGGTGAGGAAGGTTCCCGCATCCCCACACCATCCTTCCTGCCTTTGTCTCTGTACTTAGAAGTCGCTCTTCCCCAGGCCTGCAGCAGCACTGGCTGGTCTGACGGGTTTATGATTAGCAGAACAGCAGCCCTGTGGCTGTTCACCTGGGCTCAGATCATACTTTCAGGATCCTGAGGTCTTGACAAACAGGGACGGGCTGCTTCAAAGAACCAGGCAGGCACCCATGGGGAGTGACAGCTCCTGCCCAGGGCCAGGGAGGCAGGAGTGCTTGCAAGTGGAGCCTCTTCCAAACACGAATAAGATGAAGAAAAAGTCACTTTGTCCTTGTTGCTGCCGTGAAAATCAGCGCCCAGGAGGATACGGCACTCTGCAGATCTTATTTAAAATTCTGCCAATGGCCCTGGTGATGAGGGGACTGCGGCTGGATGTTGGCAACAGCTCAGACAAGTGAGAAAGAAAAATTGCCAAGCAGGTTGCCTTACCTTCCTCTGCAACCAGGTGGTTCTTAGCATCATGGTGGGAACAGAATTCTTGTAAACTGAGCCTTGGGAAGGGAGACCTTGTAGCTTGACCAGGCAGCTAGACGTGGTGCAGATTTCTTTTCAATGGGCTGACCACCAATAATGGTCAAAATGGTGCAGGGACCTGAGTCAAGAGTCCGGTAGCAACTGGCTACAGGGTTGAGAGTCAGGGTACGTGACAGGTGTTTGGTCTGTCTTTCAGTTCCTTCACCTGCCATTAGGGGGTGCTAGACTAGCTTGCTGGTCTGCTTTTGGCTCCACATTCCTTACTGGTAAAACATTTTTAGCCTGCACCCAAGAAATGCATGGAGAAGGAAATGGCAACCCACTCCAGTGTTCTTGCCGGGAGAATCTCAGGGACGGGGGAGCCTGGTGGGCTGCCGTCTATGGGGTCGCACAGAGTCGGACACTACTGAAGTGACTTAACAGTAGCAGCAGCAAGAATGCATAACTGTTTATTTACCAGAGAAGGAAATGGCAATCCGTCCAGCACTCTTGCCTGGAAAATCCCATAGACGGAGGAGCCTGATAGGCTACAGTCCATGGGGTTGCAAAGAGTCAGACACCACTGAGCGACTTCACTTTCACTTTCATACATATGTTCTACTCCCCTAAAGTATTATGTACATTATAAAGGGCATGCAACAATAGATATAAGAAACTCCAGGTGAAAATAACTGTAAACAGAAGCTCAGTATTTAAAAAAAATTGTTGAAGTAGTGTTGATTTATAGTGGTGTGTTAATTGCTGCTGCACAGCAAATTGAATCAGTTTATATACATAGGCCTTTGCAGCTCAGCAATAAAAATTTGCCTGCGATGCAGGAGATGTGGGTTCAATATGTGCATGGGGAAGATCCTCTGGAGAAAGAGATGGCAAAACCCACACTAGTATTCTTGTCTGGGAAATCCCATGAACAGAGGAGCCTGGCAGGCTAAGTCCATGGGGTGGCAAAAGGAGTTGGGCACGACTTAGCAACTAAACAACAACTGTATACATTGTTTGTTATATTCTTCTCCAGTATGGTTTATCACAGGATACTGAATATAGCTCCTCGTGCTCTTCAGTCCCACCTTGTTGTTTATCCATCCTACCTATAATCGTTTGCATCTGCCAATTCCAGACTCCCACACCCACCCTAACTCTTGGCAACCGCAAATCTCTTCTCTCTGTCTGTGAATCTGTTTCATAGATAAGTTTCCATTTGTGTCATATTTTAGATTCTACATGTAAGTGATATCACATGGTATTTGTCTTTCTCTTTATGGCTTACTTTACTTAGTATGATATTTCCTAGGTTCATCTATGTCCCTGCAATGGCATTCTTTTATTCTTTTTTTACAGCTGAGTAGTATTCCATTTGGAGAAGGAAATGGCAACCCACTCCAGTGTTCTTGCCTGGAGAATCCCATGGATGGAGAAGCAGTCCATGGGGTCGCACAGAATCGGACACGACTGAAGCGACTTAGCAGCAGCAGTATTCCATTATATATATAAACCCACACCACATCTTTTTTTATCCCCTTAATCTGTTGATAGATATTGAGGTTGTTTCCATGTCTCGAGTATTGTGAATAATGCTGCTAAGAACACAGAGGTGCACGTATCTCTTCAAATTATGGTTTCATCTGGATATATGCCTAGGAATGGGATTGCTGGATCTTATAGTAGCTCTATTTTTAGTTTTTTTTTATGGAATCTCCACACTGTTTTCTATAGTGGCTGCACCAATATACATTTCCACCAACAGTGCAGGAGGGTTCCCTTTTCTCCACATCCTCTCCAGCATTTGTTATTTGTAGACTTTTTAATCAGGGCTGTTCTGACTGGTGTGAGGTGGTACTTCATTGCAGTTTCGATTTGCTTTTCTCTAATAGTTAGCAATGTTGAGAAGCTCAGTATTTTCTTTCTCTGCCTTTGTTACACACCTCCCCCTCCCCTGGGATGTGAAGGCTCTGTTTTGGAGGTTAGACCTGATGACCTGGAAGGGCTTCTCTATGTGGAATGTCTGTGCTGCCCAGTTTTTTCAGTGGAGACCCTTTGGACCCAACCAGTCCAATAATGGTAGCTACTAGTCACTTGTCGGAGAAGGCAGTGGCACCCCACTCCAGTACTCTTGCCTGGGAAATCCCATGGACGGAGGAGCCTGGTGGGCTGCAGTCCATGGGGTCGCTAAGAGTTGGATATGACTGAGCGACTTCACTTTCACTTTTCACTTTCATGCATTGGAGAAGGAAATGACAACCCACTCCAGTGTTCTTGCCTGGAGAATCCCAGGGACGGCGGAGCCTGGTGGGCTGCAGTCTATGGGGTCACACAGAGTCGGACACGACTGAAGTGACTTAGCAGCAGCAGCAGCAGCAGCAGTCACTTGTGGCTTTTTAAACCCATTAAAATGAAATTGACCAGAAAGCTCAGTTCCTCAGACATATGAACTACATTTCAGTCACTACAGAGATGCCTATGGTTAGTGGCTACCATGTTGGTCAATGCAGAGTATAGAAGGCTTTCATTACTGTATAAAGTTCCACTGGACAGCCTGTCACATAAGTAGTCATGGTCTTATAATTCAGTGTTTAATTACAGCAACTGACCTTGAGTAAGCCCTGCTGTGTGCTAGGTGGTGTGGGAAGCATTTTCCAGGTGCTGTCTCGTTTCATGCTCACAAGAGCCCCCTGAGTTGTGCCCTGTGGTCATTCTCACATCCTGGCAGGAGAATGAGGACTGGAAGGAAGAGGGGTTCCCGAGAGCTGACGAGCTGCCTGGACCTCATGCCCTTTGTGTTCTCCCAGACTCCACATGGGGACCTGGACTTTTCTCTCTGGGCATCCCGTTTGGAATTTCCATGCCCACGAACTCCAGGGCACAGGCTTTCCACGGTGTTCATGCCGCCTGTGCTTCTTGTTCCCCAGGTACAGAGGGAATTTCTTGCAGAGCCGTGTCCAGCTGAGAGTCACTAGACTACGGAAACCACACTGGGTTCTGAGAAAAGATGGCCACCCACCCCGAGCCAAGGGGCCGGACCCATGCAGGACCCAAGGGCAGGCTTCTTCAGAGATGGCAGGTAAGACTTGTTCTCCTTGGAGATGGATCCAAACTGGGCACCTGGGAACATGCTGCTGGGAACGTGAAATGCTGCTGGGAATGTGAAATGAGCAAAGGCAACTGTCCTTGCTGTCTGAAGCCTGACATCCAGCAAGGGTATTGATGGCTTATGGGGTGATGACAGAAGTGTTACCTCTGTGGGGCGGTCAAGACCCTAAACTGGGTGGGGATATTGGGAATCGAATATTGAGATGCAACAAACATCCTTGAGTATGGAGGGCCTGAGTCAGAACTCTGGGTGCCTCCACCTTCCCCCCATCTTCTTCTCTGAAGAAGCTCACTGGCCTCTTCCTGCAGGGCCACTGTGAGGCTAAATAGGTCAATGGATGGGCTTTCGAGTGAACGTGAAATAAAAGTAGCAGGAGGAGTTGTAATGAGACAGCGGCTGGGAACATTGCTTCCATGGGGCTTACAAAAGGGGCTCTTCGTGATGCTCGGAAGTAAACAAAGGATGAACTAATGGAGACTGCTTCCTGGAAATGGGCTATTTTAAGTTGCAATCACTGGGCAAATCAATTAACTTCTCTGGACTGCAGTTTCCCCTCCTTCCTCCCTCCACTGGGCATTCTTGAGCCCAGCCTTAGCCTTGTGGACAGTGTTTTGACGGAGTCAGACCAAGACCTTGTGTGAGAAGGTGGTGGGGTCCCATATGGCCAGTGGTGACTGAATTAACTGTCTTTTGTGGCTGATTGTTGTCCATTTGGCTCAAGGGCTGACCCTGGGTTCTGCCTGCTGGTGGGGACAGTTGGTTAGGGTCCCCTCCTCTCAGTCTCTGCGAAGCCCCACCACCCCCTCAGGAAGATAGTGCTTCCCTGCTGCCCCTTGAGCCCTCGCCACCCCCTCTCCTTGCAATCCCCGTGCCCTCTCTTAGGCAAGGATGAGGACTCGTTTTTTTCCCTTAATGAGAGTTTAAGTCAAAGTAGGTATTTGCTCCAATGGATGACCAGTTGTAGAAGGAAAAGCACTGTCTTCTGATGGAACATCAAGGGTTAAGACTTTGGTGGGCAGCAGGCTAGACAAAAATGCAATCAGGGGACCGGGCTTTGCCCTTTCTTCATTTTCTGTGACTCCTCACGTTGAACTCCATTACTTGCCTCCTGCTCAAGGAGATACAATCCAGGAACCTGCCCATTAGGGTGTGCTTGGGTGATACCACTCCCAAGAAAGCCCAAAAGAACCCACCAGAATTCTACCAGTTGCCCCAAATGGCAGTGCTTTCCCACCAGCTCTTTTCCCAGCACCATAGAGAGCTGAATCAAGCTGATCCTGGAAACTCACATCAGCTACCGTGGTTCTATTCCTAAGCTCCATGCAGAACTGAAAAGGAGAAGAAGACAGTGCCTGCCCTTGATAAATGAGGTACAGGGTAAAGACAGACAGACAGACAGGCTCTCTGTCCATCCTTTGCTTCAATCATGTGGGGAGTGACCCTGGACATCAGCGAGCTCCCTCCTGGGAACCTTCTATCTGTAGAGAGGACGCTGATAGAGGTCTTACCCCCACAGTGGCTCAGGGTGAGGGTCGAACAAGGTCGTGTACAGCAAGGAACTTTCAGACTCTAAAGTAGATGAGAAATGTTGATTCTTAGCTCTGGAGCATAATAAGCGTACGTGTGTAAGGTCTGCGGCTTCCCAGGTGGCTTGGTGGTAAAGAATCCACCTGCCAATGCAGGAGACACGGGTACAATCCCTGGGTGAGGGAAGATCCCCTGGAGGAGGAAATGGCTACCCATTCCGGTATTCCTGCCTGGAAATCCCATGGGCAGAGGAGCCTGGCGGGCTATAGTCCATGGGGTCGCAGAGAGTTGGACACAACTGAAGGACTGAGCACGCACACATGTGTAAGGTCTGGCATATGCTGAGTGCCGAGAGCATGTGGGGTGCGTGGCACTCAGTGTCCCTGTTGTTTAGTGAAGGATGAGGTCAGTGTTTCAGGGAGGAGCCCAAGGGGGAGATTTCTCAGCAGAGATATGGCTTCTTCTGGATGTTCAGACGTAGGGGGAATAGAACAGATGCTCTCTGGATTGGTAAATTGCTTTGGGCTGTGGAAGAAATTGCCACAAACGCGGTGGTTTAAAATAACAACAATGTATTATCTCTCAGTTCTGGATGCCAGAAGCTACCAATCTCTCTAGAGCCTCCAGGAGGGGATCCTACCCAGCCTCCCAGTTTCTGGGGGCTCCAGGTATCCTTGGCTTGTGATTGCACCTCTCCAGTCTCTGCTTTCATCTGCACACAGCTTCTCTCCTGTGTTTCTGTGGGTCAAATGTTCTCCTGTCTTTCTCTTATAAGGACGCTTGCCATTGGACTAAGGGCTCACCCTAAATCCGGGATGATCTTACCTTGAGACTCATAATTTAATTTCACGTGCAAAGATGTTTTCCCAAGTAAGGTCACAGTCACCGGTTCTGTGGGTTTAGGACTTGGATATATATGTTTTGGAGGGATAGGCACAATTCAATCACGAACCACCTCAACAATTTTCCCCCGGTCTGAGAACCAATAGAAGGGACCTCAAAATGTGTTTCTAAGTGGAAAAGACAGTGGCATGCATGGACACTCATCGTCTGTGCTCTCCTCGTGTGCAAATGGCTCTGGCAGAAAGTTCTCTATAAACCTAAATCAATATGTATTCGTTAAAACAGGATCATGCAGCCCACCTCCCAGTAGGACATATTCACACGTGCAGGCATGTGGTCCAAGTGAGCTTCAATCCTGAGACCGGTGTGCTGGGTCAGGGGGCCCCCTTAGCTTCTCTTTGGGAGAAAGACCTGCTGGCAGTCTGGATGAGGGCAGGCAGGGCTCCACATGTGGTTGAAATGCAGTCACCACCTGTCGGTCCAGCCCTTTGCTCTGCCTGGGGAACTGTCAGCCCAAAGCAGGGAGCTCTTCTGTCCTCCCAAGAGGGTGGGGGCATCTTCCATACGTCCTCCAATGGAGGCGGTCGCTTCTTCCTAAGATGCACGTGTACCCCCTGTGCTCATGGTGACCCAGGGGCCTCAGTACTAGTGGAGAGACCAGCTGGAAAGTCTCTGATCTTTCATGGTCCTCCTCATCCTGTCTTCCCTTCAAAAGCTTCTCTCGACCTCAGGGACCAGCCCTGCTACTCCGTATTGAGAACATCACACTCAGTAGCTTTCTGATCTCAACACCAGCCTGTTCTACCAAAATCCAGGGAATGGGGGATAAAACCAGCCCCAAACAGAAAAGAAAAATCAGAAACAAAATCTAAATGTGGAGCTAAGATTGGGAGGCCATACGCAGTGCAAAGCCCACTGGGAACATAGTCCCCTTCCACCCCCACCCCCATGTAGGTAATAATGTTGCAGCAGCAGAGCAAGTGGTAATAACAGATGACTGTGCTTTCGTGTTTGTTGTTGGAACAGTTAGTTGAGCCAGAGGTCTGGGTCACAGGTGCCCATTTTCAAAGGGCTTCCTCTCCCATGATTACAAAGCACATGGAATGTGTCCATTAAGGGCAGTGGGAGTCTGTGGGGTGTGGCCCCAGGGAATATTAATCACCCCTCATTCCTGATTGAAGTGTCAAAGATGGAGCAGGGATGTTGGGTCGGATAAACCAGCAAGCATGGGGTGAATGGGCCATTATGGACACCATTGCGTTGGAGGTGGGGTAGAATGCGTTAAAATAAACACCCCCTGGGAATCAAAGGAGCTCAGAGAGCTTACTGCCACCACCACCCAAAGCCAATATTTCACAGCAGAGTGACAGACACTCTGAAAGTGTTGGGTGTCTGAAGACGGAGTGCCATTAATAACTTCAAAGGAAGCTAGAGATAGGCCTTGGTCACCCACGATTTACAAACAACTTTCTTGTCTTCTTTGACCTGGCAGGTCCTGGTTAGAGAGATCAGAGCTGGCTTCTTGGTGAGAGAGCTGACCCCACTGTGTTTGTGTGTGTGTGTGTGTGTGCGTGTACGTGCAAGTGTGCGTACACACAACTTTGTGAGTGCGTGCGAATGTGTGTATTTTTGAGGCGGGAGGACCTGGTTTCCTCAGCATGACAATGATAGGGTGATTTGTTTGGGGTGACCTGAGGGGCTATAACGTGGCGGAATTTGAAACCCAGAAATGAAATGGAGAGTAATCTTTTGATGGGGGTGCGGGATGGAATTTCCCAATTCAAATCTGGGAAAACCTTTGGCTCACATCCTTGAAGGTCAGCTAAATCAGCAAAACATTTTCAAAGAAGTGGCCAGGAATATTTGTGTCCAGGAGCTGAAATAAGATGTTGTTATGGATTCTTTCTCCCTTTTATTTTTGGAGAATCTTCCTGTCAATAATTTATGAAGATGAGAGAGAGGATGTTTTTGAAAAATATTTTTTAAAAGGATGCTTAATTTCCCTCTTTCAACTATTCCAATAACTTGGGACTAATCATTTGAATTAACAGATGGCTTGGCAGTGAAGTCTTCTGCAAGCAGAAGGCCAGAGGAGTTATGAAGGATGGAGACCTAATTTATAAGATTTTATGATGATTGGCATCTTTGAGACTCTTCTGAGAACTGAACTTTTTATTTTTATTTTTTTGACTTTCCAACACCACTGAATTTAATGTTTTTTTTTTTTTTAATTTTATTTTATATTGGACTATACAATGCATATGGTTGTAAAGAGTCAGACACGACCGAAGTGACCTAGCATGCACGTAGTCGATTTACAATGTTGTGTTAATTTCAGGCTATAGATAGCCAAGTGATTCTGTTATACGTATACATATATCTATTCTTTTCCCATTCTTTTCCCATTTAGTTATTATAGTATATCGAGCAGCGTCTCCTGTGCCATACAGAAGGTCCTCGTTGGTTATTTGTTTTAAATATAGTAGTGTGTCTACATCAATCTCAAATCCCCAGTTTATCCCTCCCCCTCATCTTTCCCCTTTGGTAGCCATGTTTGTTTTCTATGTCTGTGGATCTGTTTTTCTTTTATAAATATTAGTAATATTGTATCTTTTAATTTTTTAGATTCCACATATGGGGTATCTGGTATCATATGATATTTGTCTCTCTCTGACTGACTTCGCCTAGTGTGATCATCTCCAGGTCGATCCGTGTTGCTGCACATGGCATTATTTCATTCTCCTGGTATGAAGGTCACATGCCTTTTATTTATTTAAAATGTTTTCATAGTCCTTTCTATGATGATTTATCGCAGGATGTTGCCCTTGTTGTTCATCCATTCTATATGTAATAGCTTGCAGCTGCTGATCCCAGGCTTCCAATCCAACTCTCTCTCCTCCCGCGTGGCAACCACCAGTTTATCCTCTAAGTCCCTGATTCTGTTTCTGTTTCATAGATAGGTTCATTTACGTCATATTTTAGATTCCAAATGTAGGTGATATGATAGGGTATTTGTCTTTTTTTTACATACTTCACTTAGTATGATAATCTCCAGTTGTATCCATGTTGCTGCAAATAGTAACATTTCATTCTTTCTCATGGTCCCATAGTATTTCATTGTATACACACACACACACACACATATACCACATCTTCTTTATCCATTCATCTACCAATGGACATTTAGTTCCTTCCATGTCTTAGTTACTGTAAACAGTTGATGCAGTGAACACTGGGGTATATGTATCTTTCAAACTATGGTTTTTCTCTGGGTATATGCCCAGGAGTGGGATTGCTGGGTCATATGGCAGCTCTATTTTTAGTTTTTCAAGGAACCTCCATACTGTTCTCCATAGTGGCTACACCAATTTACATACCCACCAACAGTGTAGGAGTGTTTCCTTTTCTCCACACTCTCTCTAGCATTTATTATTTGTAGACTTTTTGATGATGGTCATTCTGATTGGTATGAGGTGATTTCTCATTGTAGTGTCAGTTTGCATTATTCTAATAATTAGTGATGTTGCGTGAAAGTGTTTAAAAACCTAAATTCAGTGATCCACCATCCAAGTTTCCAGCAAAGGAGTTAGGGGAGCTGGAAGTTTCTTTGTAGATTTCAAGTAGCCTTGACTTACCAGACACTTATCAAGCATAAGAATAGGAATGGTGTGTACAACTCTGAACAGAGATTCTTATACATAACATGTTTGACAACCACTGAGGGCAAGGAGGGTAAGCAAAGAGGCGATCCATCCATCCAGGCTGCCCTGACAACAAACAGCAGTTTCTAGCAAGGAATTTTCAAATGTCCCTGCTTGCCCATGAGGTGTATGCCGTTTAGTTTCTGCGTTAAGTGCCTGAAGTTGTGACGACGTCTTAATGGATTGGCTTGTTGGGGGATTAACTAAGATATTGGAGTGTGTCTTCTGCGTGGTGTGGGAGGTAGTGTTTCAGAAATCAGGGTTTAGGTTAAATGTGCGATAGGTCCTTGCTGGAGTGGTTTCTCTTCTCACCTGAGCACCTAATCTGCCTGATGCCATTTGAAGAACCGGGGGAGTTGTTTTCCATTTTGCGATTATTCCATGTAATTGACGTCAGTAAAAGACCATCTTTTGTACCTGAAGGGGAAGTTCACTACTAAGCCTTGTCATGAAAATGATCTGTTTATTTCCCAGGTTAGGGTCTTAGGGACTTAGGAAAGGAAGCTTTGCAGGTATGTGTTGTGTGCCCGCTTGCACATTTGCCTGCTCACATTGGAGTGTTATTTTTTCATTAGAAAAAGTCACTGAAAACTCACACGTCCATACAAAATGGGTAAAACTACCTGAGCAAAAGCCTCTACCAAACGATTCGCTTCTTTTGTGGTTATACAATTCCTGATGAAGTCACCGTTCCGAAAAGAATACTTTTCAGAACATGGGGAGCAGCGGGGATGAACTCAACATCATTCAATTCTATTTGCATTTCAAGTGGGACATTCTAGTCTCCAGGAGCTTAAAACTCATCAGCAATCAGCCTATTACCCTTTTCCTAATATCACAGTTATTGACCCTGGGCTGCAAAAAAGAATCTCATAATGAGATTTGTCCTGTTTTTGTGTTTATGTGCGCATTTCTTTCTCTCTAGTAGACGACATATCAGCTTTTATTTATTTTTTTATTATTGAAATCCTTTGTGTCAGAAGGACCTGCTCCATTAACTGAATCCTGTTCTATGTACTCTGATGTGCGGATACACGAAAACACTCCTTGGTATAAAGAGTGTTCTTATATATTTCCTTAGAAACGCATTTCGCGGAACTGAATGGAGAATGCTGATGTGGTTGAGGTTAATTATTCGGACTTTTGTGGGCACATTGGAAGTCGTGCTGCTTCTGCCGGTACACAGACTAAAATTGGAACGCTGAAGAGGAGCCCAGCGTGGCCCTGTGCCCAGATGACACATCTAAAGTCATATTGATTGAGAGAGATGCTTTATTGAACGATAAGAACTCCATCGAGTTTCTGGTTTTGCAATTTCCTGCAGCTGGCGTGGCTTCTGGCAGTAAACACCGTGAGATTCAGGGTAACATTTCAAAGTGAGATTTTAGAGAAATCTCCCAATAACTAAACTCAGAAGGCACTTTCAGTTCAGGAGCTGCACCCACATCTAATCCCCCCAACAGACTTAAGATGATTCATTTTCATTTTCAGAGGGAGAAACTGAGACTCAGAGTCTCCAAGTCATCCAGTGACCTGCTCAGGGCCACCCAGATGATGAATCAGGGGTCCATGGTGTTTCCTAAATTCAATAATTCATGGACCATCTTCAGAAATGTCCCATCTGCATGTCATCTGTGTGATTATTTGCTTATGTGATCCACTTAAGCTCATTGGCAAAACCCATAAATTCTTTTATTTTCAATAGAAACTGTTTATCAATGCTGGAAATGGAAAGCCAGTATCATATGCCATTAAGAGAATGTTTTCCTGGCAAATAAATTCTGTCTAGATGGTTGTGGGCGAGAGCCCTAGATACACTCTTTGCTTAAAAAGAGACCTGGAAGACTTTAGATATACATTAGCATCCAACTGGGACTTTCTTTCCCTAATCAGAGGGTAGTAGGGAGAACAACCTTTTCATTGGGTGATTGCATTTTATTTAACGCTAAGCTTGTGACTCTTCCCCCACTGGGGGTCTGAGTCCCTCCCTGGGACTTTCTTGTGCTGTCACATCTGCTTTCCTCTGTCAATAACATTCCATTGGCTTCTGCTGTCTTAGCTAGAATTTCCTCAACTCTTGTAAGGCTTTCACCTGTATCAATTTAAACTCTGTTCATCAGAGTTGGGCTGTAGAAGCTGTGAACCAACATTCTGCAAAGACCCTTCTTGAAGACTGAATCTTTTCTGCCTCATGGGGGTGGGAGCTTAGTGGTGTGAGAGGTATCCTAGGCAGTGGTGTGAGAGGTATGCCTAGGTATCCTAGGCAGTTTGAGGTATCCTCAAACTCTGCATTTATAAGTCTGAGATGCTGACCCAGAGCCTTCTGTGACCAAAGGAGGGATGATGGGAAATGCCCAGGGTGCAGAGAGGAGATGGAGGGACCAGGAGCATCTGAGACTTGGGTGGGGGCTCATCCTTCTCCTGAGGACAGTGAGGGGCCACTGAAGGATGAGGAGGGCAGAGGGCAGACCATCCATTGTAGGTGAGTGTGGAGAAATGATTGGGGCAGATAGAGTGGATGCTAGGAGGCAGATGAGGAAGTTCCTGAAACAAGTTGGGCAGGTTTGTGTTGAAAGTGAACTTGGAAAACAGGGATGCTCCACCTAGAGGAACAGAAAAGTTTAGTTCTTAATTATGTGAGTAATGATGAATCATACATCTTTTAACACATTCAATTATGGTAATGAGGCTCATGTTCACTTTGACCACCACCCCCATTCCCCATGCCCCCTGCCCCTCCAGATGAAACTACAGTTTGGGATAGGAAGGCACCTGCCAGAGTGTTGTTTCTGTGCATGCGTGTGTGTGTGTGTGTGTCTGTGTCTAATAGGAATTGTACAACACTACCCATCTCACTGTGCAACTTGCCTTGTTTTTCTCAACACCATTTTGTGGTCTTCCCATACTGTTAATACATATGGAGCTATCCCAGCCTTGTAAATAGGGACGGAGCCTCTCTGGGTGGGGCTGCTGTGACCCTAGGCAGTCATTCTCTTAACAGTGAATAGTTCATCTTATTGCCAGTACTTCACATGGAACTACTGTCCATGACTCCCAGGCCCAGGTAGGGGGGTTTCTCTAGGGAAGACCCAAGAAGAATTGCTGAGTCTTTGTTATGTTGCATGTTTAAAATACTTTATTTTATATTGGAATATCGTTGATTTATAATGTGTTAATTTCTGGTATACAGCAAAGTAATTCTGTTATACATATATATAAGGGATATATGTACCTATTCTTTTTCAGATTCTTTTTCCATAAGTTATTACAGAGTATTAAGTACAGTTCCCTGTGTTATACAGTAGGTCCTTGTTGATTATCTACTTTATGTATAGTAGTATATATACATTGACTATCTACTTACGTATAGTAGGCTATATATATTAGTGTATATATAATCTCCTTATTTACCCCTCCCCTCTCTCTCCCCTTTGGTAACTGTAAGTTTGTTTTCTACATCTGTGAGTCTGTTTCTCTTTTGTAAATAAGTTCATTTGTATCATTTTTTTTTAGATTTCACATATACATGATATTGTATGATGTTTGTCTTTGTCTGACTTATTTCACTTTGTAGGATAATCTTTAGGTCCATCCATGTTGCTGCAAATGGCATTATTTCATTCTTTTTTATGGCTGAGTAATATTCCAGTGTGTATATATACACCTCATCTTCTTTATCCATTCATCTGTTGACGGACATTGAGGTTCCTTCCATGTCTTGGCTGTTGTAAGTGCTGCAGTGGACACTGGGGTGCATGTATTTCTTTGAATTATTTTCTCCAGGTATATGCCCAGGCATGGGATTGCAGGATCATATGGTAGCTCTATTTTTAGTGTTTTGAGGAACTTCCACAGTGTTCTCTATAGTGAAAGTGTTAGCTGCTCAGTCATGTCCAACTCTTCGCAACCCCACGGATTGTAGCCTGCCAAGCTCCTCTGTCCATGGAATTCTCTAGGCAAGAAGAGTGGAGTGGTTGCCATTTCCTCCTCCAGGGGATCTTCCTGACCTAGAGATCGAATTTGGGTCTCCTGCACTTCAGGAAGATTCTTTACCATCTGAGCCATGGGGAAGGCCCATGTTCTCTAGAGTGGCTGCCCTAGTTTACATGGAGGAGGGTTTCCTTTTCCTCACACCCCCTCCAGCATTTATTGTTTGTAGACTTTCTGATGGTGGCCAGGCTGACCTGTGTGAGGTGATACCTCACTGTAGTTTAGTCATGTTGCACATTTTTAGTAGATATTTCCAAGTTGCTTTCTATTTCACATTCCCATCAGTACCATATTAGAGTACCTTTTCCTTCTTCGATCTTATCAAGCTTAAAAAAAAATACGAAGATGTGTGACAGATGCTAACTGGAAAGCCTGTCACCAGGAGGGCCTTTCCACCCCAAGCTTGCATCTCACTGCAGGGAGAGGGGGTCCACTGCCAGACAGACCGTGAGGAAGGCTGGCAGAATCCAGTGGAAAAAAACATGGAGGGGTGAATAGACTATCTTGTTTTGAAATCACAGAGAAGAGAGTTTCTCTTGACCAAACTTTAAGTCCTCTGGGTACAATTTGATGTTCTCTCCAAATATTAATAGATTTGTTCCTCGGCTGAGGCACGATGTCTCGGTCTGCTCCGAGAGAAGTCCGTCACTGCAGAGGACACAAGGCCACATAAGACTTCCTCTGTGCCGAGCCAATTCATTAGACCTGGTGAGCAATTTGCAGAAGAGATTAATTGATTTGCAGGCTGCTGAGCTCTGAGCATTACTCAGCTACCTCCCAGAATGCTCAGGCCGCCTGGGAACTCGACCGAGCAAACAGCAATATGTGAGGCTTTAGTCAAAACCTGAGTGGCATCTTCATCCCTCATTATGGACAGAAGCTGAAGAGATGAATGTCTCAGTCTTCTCTGGTTTAGTGTGGGATCTGGGGCCACAGTCCAGACTCCCGGAATAAAATGAGAAGGCTTGCAGAGAATATGATAGCAATGTTTCTTTTTGCAAGCTTTGACTATCCCCAGACAGACACCTTGCTTATCTTATTCTGAAATGCTGCTACCAGCAGTGGATACCTGTATCTTTGGGTTCTGAGGAAAGAGACTCAGTTTAAATTGGCCTAGACAGAAACAGTATCTCAGGGAACAGAGAAAGGGGCTTCAGGCTTGGCTGGATCTAGGGGTACGAATGATGTCACCCAGATTCAGTTTCTGTCCATCGCTTGGATCTTCTCCTGGGGCATCATCACTGGTTCCTCTAGGACTTGCCTTGCCTGAATATGCTTGACTCCTTTCTGTAACCCCAGATCTCTGAGTCTAGGTGGCCTAGTTGGGAGCAGGTGTCTCTCCAGAACCAATCACTGGTTGAGTTGAGTGACTTGAGTGACCAGGTCTAAATCACACACCTGCCCTTGTATGGAGGGATGGGTTGGGACCTTTAAGAGTAGAGGAGAGACAGTTTCCCAAAAGAGAGAGGGGCCCAGATGTCCAGACCACCTCTTACTCATGGTTGAGTGGGATTCAGCTTCTGTGTGTCAGAGTTATGCCCTTAGAGTGAGGAGAAGCAGAAGATGCCATGAGTACTCTCCTAAGGAGCTTGGGGACCGGTTGGTGGATCGAGACACCTTTGTGAAATAGATGAGAGTTCATATGCAATTAGTCGGGTCCGCTCTGTGCCAGGCAGTGTGTGGGAGCAGGAAGAGAGGCAAACAAGAACACGCCACGGCCCCTGTCCTTAGGGAGAGCCCAGTCTGGCAGAGGCAGCCGGCACAGACTGGTAAACAAGTCATTACACATGCAATGCGGTAAGCTCGCTGATATGATTAAGCTTCCAAATGAGGGATCCTGACAGGGCCGGCTGGAGCGGGGAAGGGAGAGTGGGCTAGCGTAAACAGGAACAAAACAGGAGGGGGCCGCGCTTCCGCCACACATCCCCGTGGCCCCTCCATCCGGCGGCCACTGCAGGGGGAGCGCGGCCCCCTACAGAGACCTGCAGCCTGTCACTGCATCATCCCTTTTTCTCCTCCTTGGATCATAAAGAATCTTTGCTATCCACAGAAAACTGCTGGAAGTGGAGGCGCGCAGCACTTAACTACTATTTACTTATTTATCTAAGATGCTAAGTGTTTCCCTTGGCAGTCGCTAATAGATTCCTGTAGAAACGGAGCGACACATCCTGAATTCCAATTTCTGCACCAACAGAAGTTGGGAGCACAAGAGTATGAAGTGCACTCGTGCCTGGCTCCACTGGGGAGGCCAGAGGTCAGGACCACAGAGTCATTTAAAGAGGTTGAGATTTGGAAAGATAAACTGTATTATGCTCAAAAATTTCGTTTAAAACAAAAGAGGCACATGCCTTTGATCACGAATCTGAATTGGAGACTGTTCTGCTTTGGGAGGGCTTTCTGGAGACTGTCCTTACCTTGGAGTTGGGGGAGCCTCTTCTCAGCAGAACCCTCAAAAAGAGTCTTATTCTAGAATATTCTATGTTGAAGGACTGGTAGACAAATGGCATCAGAGGATGAAGCAAGAGGAGAAGTGATGATTTCAACAGACCTACCAATGGGGGACAAAACCATGGAGGGTTCAGGTCACCTAGTTGGGTCTTTCCTCTCTGACCTCCACCTGGGACCTGATCTTCCGGAGGGGCCAGGCTGTTTTGCTTTGGGGAACAGGCGAGCCTTTAGGGTTAATTTTAAAGGTGAATTTTAACTAAGGGATTAGTAGCAAAGTGAGACCTGAATGGCGTCAACAACTCTTAAGTGATAAGTAGACCAACTGCATTGAGTCACAATGAGAAGGTCATTTGTAAGCCTCAGTTCCTTTGTAAGCCTCTTGATTACATCACAAAGGAAGTCACCCTTTGATGCTAATACATCTTTAACACCTGCCTGACTAAGTCTTGAGAGAGGTTGGGTTTCAACCTCTAACTAGAATTTGAGAACTAGGTTCTGTTTTTTTTCCTATCTGTAGATTTACAGGTACCCTCTTAGGACAGATACTTCATCCTACCCAGTTGCTTCCTACAATAGACCTTGGAAAGCCAAATAATTTAAAAAATGCCAAATGCTCCTTCTTCCTCCCTCTCTTTCAGCCCCTCATTCGGCCAGTAGTAGTGCAGGGCAAGAAACTTTGTTTCTGGAGTCTGAAGAATTCAAGTCCTGACTTTTCTTCTTACTACTTCCTTGGCCAAGGTCATCCTTTCCCTTTCCCTCAGATCCTGATCTGTAAAATGGGGCCGTGTCTGAGTCCATAGGTATCAGAGACTCACTGACCTGGCACTTGAAGAGCCCATGAGGCCAGTCTAGATAGCCCACTCATCTGTCCAGGGGACTGGCAAGATACCCAATCTACATGAGATGGTGAGTTAGAAAGAGGCTGTGTCACGCATTGAAAGGACTTTGTGGGTGTCACAGTGGTTATCCTGGCTGACAGTGGGGGCTGTGGGTTATCCTTCCACCCAAGTCTGGGAAAGACTTCTACAGGTCAAGGGGATGAATCAAGGAACAGTGAAATTCAGATGGGGAGCTAGGTGGTATGGAGTCAGTGGGTGCTCGGGGGCACATGAATTTATGCACTTGAGTACAGATGGCCTGTGAGCGAGACTGGCCCCAAAGGTAGAGGGGACAAAGGGATTTGAATAATCCTTTGGGTTCTGGCGCCTTCCTGGCACTGTGAGTTCTGCTTAGGGACACTGCCTTTCTCTAAATAAATGCATTCACTGTGGCCTTTGCCCCAAGGTTGGATGCTGGCAGGGAGCACAGGGGAATCGGGTCCAACAAGCTTTGCTTCCTGTTTGAGCACTGGAATTTCTTCTTCTAATTTTCAATATGGCCCCTTGGGGTCAGCAGGGGGATGTCAGGGCCATTCTCCATTCTAATTAGGAGTCCTGCCCAAGTTCAAACATGGAGGAAAAGAAACTCAAGTTGCATTCTAACGCTTTTTTTCTTTTGCTAAAGCTCTATATTTTTGCTTGTTTATTTCCCTAACTTTCAGAGACACGAAGAAGTAATTTTTGTGCCCCCACCCGCTCCGCACAGACATTAGCGATCATTTTCAGTCACTTCAGCTCTCCCTTTTTGCTACGAGGCACCTGGCATGCCGGGAATGGACAAAAGCTATTTCTCTAAGTACTCGCGTTTGAAATTATTAAGTGTTCATTAAGCACCCCCGGGTGCAAAGCACTCTCGGAGATGTTTGTTTCTCAATTTTCTATAATTTCCTGATTTTTTTCCCCCTTCGCAAAAGGCAGATTGAAAAATGAACTCAGTGCATCTCAGCCTCTGAATCATAGTTAATGTACGACGCCCCCTCTCATAACCGCGCTGTTTTTCTTCTGCCTCCTCTTGTCTCCTTTCTTATCAATCTGAGATAAAGTTCTTATTCTTTTTAACCCCTATTCCAGAGTTGGGGTTGGTGGGGGTGGGGACTGGAACTTTTTTTGCTTTGTTCTCGACTCCCTGCCAGGAAGAAAGGAGTGCAAGAGCGGTGACCAGCACTCGTCCGGACTGCGGGTGGGCACCTCTGATGGGCATTGGGGCTGTGGGCGGCTCTGTGGCACCCGAACAGGTGCATCAAGAGAGCTGGGACTCTGCTCCCCGGGGGACCTGCCCCCTAGCTGGTGGGCAGCAGGGACCACCCCCCCGCCCCCGCCCCGAGAATCCCCCTGTGTGCGGACCCTAGTGGAAAAATACAGAAGCCCGAAGCCCCGACTCCCGTCCGCCCTCACGCCTGGTGATGCTGAGTCTTACATGAGTACAGAGAAAGGCTGTTTTTCTCTTTCTCTTTTTCTATTTTTTTTTAAAACAACAACCTCATATAACCTCAAAAGTTGCCCATGAATTTACCAAAACTTTTTTTATGAAACTATTCTAACCTCTGATGGGGGTTAAAAAACAAGCCCTGTGAATTTATTACCGAAGCGGGGAAAAAAAAAAAAACACTTTTTATTTGATGGAAATTGTCTTCCAAGCTTCAAGGGCGCCCCCTAGCGTCTAGGAGCAGGCAGCGAGGCTGGCTCCTTCCGTCCGGGAGCCCTGCTGAAAGCCCAAAATCGGGGTCCTTCTGTGGGGGACTCTGATCTTGCCCAGTTGTGGGTCCCGTGTGGATCGGACCCTGACTCACGTGGGGAGGGGACTGCTCTGACTACCAGAGGACCCCTTGGCACGAATTTATTTTCTGTTCTTTGGAATTTAGATGACTATAGCCCAGGGATGGGAGAGGAGGGTTTTCATCTTAAGACCCCCTCCCCACCCCATTTTTGAGATAGGCAGGACCACTTCTGCTCAAGAAATGGCCCTTGCCACTGTTTCAGCATGCAGGGGACCCCGGCTCTTTCCTGTCCTCCCATTTTTCTTATAAATGAGAAATGCCACCCAGATGTGCAAGAATAAAAACCAAAGCTAAGAGAGGAGGCAGAAGCCCCAGCCGAGGATGGAGGGAAGGAGAGGGGAAGAAAAGAGAAGAGTGATAGGATGAGGGTGAAATAAAGGACTAAACGGGGCCGGGCAGGGGTTTGGGTGGGCTGCAGGACCTTGGCCGGCTCCCCATCCTGGTATGTGAGCAGGATACGGGATTCTGCTGCAAACGCAGACTCCTGGCTCCTTGCACAACAAACAGGGCTTTTCAGTCTTTCTGTGTCATGGATGTGAGGTGTTTCTATCCTCCCCAGCTTGGAAACAAACCAGTTGTCCTTCAAAGCTGACCATGTTTTTAAGAAGCACACGTTAGAAATATTAAAAAAAAAAAAAAAAAAGGAAGCAAATGTTCTAACCCAGAGATGCAGGGAAGGAGCAAGCCTGCAGCAGCCAGCCCAGCAGGGGCACCAGTGGGACAGCATCTCCCGAATCGGTTTGGAGGGAGGCTGCGGTCCTGTGTCCTCGGCTGGTCTCAGCGGCACCCTTACCTCAGTTTCTCCGTCTATAACTCCAAGACGAAAAGTGCCAGTATCCATTTGATAGGGCTGTTGAGATATCGCTTATATCTATCGTTTAAAACAGGGCTTAATATCTTATTTGACAGTGAGCATCCCAGATCATGACTTTTAATCTCTACTAAGGAACCAGAAACCCAGAATTTTCCATTAAGTTAAATCTCCCGATTTTTACATGACAAGAGTGAATTCACATTTAAAAAAAACAAGCGCATGCATACACACTGGTCTGAGCCCCAGTATTGTCAGGAGCTTTGAGACCTTTGCCAGCTGCCAGGGGGCTTGGGAAGGCTGCCCCCACTCCCTATGTCAGCCCCCACCCCTACATGCTGAAGCCGGTGTGCTTACAGTTCTTTTAGCATGAATGGATTTGAGGGAAATGACCCCTTTTCCTCCCCCTTCCCCGAGAATGTGGGAGGGGCACTTTTGAATCCATGCACACCAGGAAGCCACAGTGGAATGTGGCATGTGGGCACGCATGTGGGCAACCACGGAGACGCGGGAAGGGGAGACTTCTCCTCCTTGTCCCTGAAGCCCTCGCTGGCCCCTCCCAATAAGTGTGTGCTTTTCAGCCTTGGTGCTTCAAGGTGTGTCTTGGCTTCTGTCCTGGTTTTGGTGGCATCACCTGCCAGGCTGGCTTATCATGTGTTCCTGTACCAGGGGAGGCCTCCCCTCTGCCCAGCCCCTCCTGGGTTTCCTGTGTCCCCTCCTGACTGGCGTGCCCTTCTGCCCTGATGCCTGCACACAGCGTCCATCTGCTCTTGCTGCTTGGATGAGCTGGTTGCTCTTTGCACATGGCCCCACTTCCTTCACTCGGCCCTCCACGCTCTCAGGGGCCACTGATGGAGCATCTTCTGTGCTGTTACATTGTCTGACGGGTAAACCAAGCCCATTTCACTGAGCTCCCTTTGTCTCCAAAAATGTTGAGACCCGAGCTTCTCCAAGTGTCATAGACAAAACAACAACAGAAATTACATGGCACAGTGATTCCAAAAAGCATGAGAGAAAACACTACCGAGAACCAGAGACACGAATTCCCATTTATCTTTGTTCGAGTGGATTAAATAGAGTATGCTATTGATTTTTTAAAATCCACACATTAATGGTTCAAAAGAAATTCGTTTTGTATGTTTTAATATGAAAGCAATTATTTTCCTTTTAAAACTGCTTCCTGGGTCTGTTATGGTTTGTTCTTTTCTTTCCCTTTTCATTCTGCAGAGCAGAATACTGCATGTTGCTAAGTGGAGGGAGGGGGAAAGCTCTTCATTTTTCCCTTATTAATCTCTATCTGCTATACATTTTAAATGCTACATTCTATAATGCTTAATTTCAATTAATTTGGATTCATTTAAGTAACATTTCATTATAGATTCAATGCACTCATATTTTTCTGTAAATTAAGAAATGAGGAACATTATTTAGTGACTTAAGTCATCCTGTCCGGAGAAGGCAACGGTACCCCACTCCAGTACTCTTGCCTGGAAAATCCCATGGACGGAGGAGCCTGGTGGGCTGCAGTCCATGAGGTCGCTTAGAGTCGGACATGACTGAGCGACTTCACTTTCACTTTCACTTTCATGCACTGGAGAAGGAAATGGCAACCCACTCCAGTGTTCTTGCCTGGAGAATCCCAGGGACGGCGAGGCCTGGTGGGCTGCCATCTATGGGGTTGCACAGAGTCGGACATGACTGAAGTGACTTAGCAGCAGCAGCAGCAGCAAGTCATCCTGTATCAAAATTAAGAAAAACCACGTAGCCTTGTTTAGTCTGGAAGTTTCCTTGAAGAGGAAGAAGTTCTTTTGGGTTTTGTGTTTGTTTACCTTTCCCATCTCTTCCTGGATTTTCTGCAGCTTGTTTAGTAAGACTTGCGTTGGTTCTGACAGCTTGAGGCTTTCAATGCTTCTGAGGACAGAGGACATATTTCTCTCCAGTTTTGCTACTCAATAAATTTGAGGAGTCATGAAGCCGTCATCTGCGTAGTTAGATAAGGAAGAAAATGATGATTGCTCTATTATTTTGCTTCGAAGAATGGGAAACTAGATTAATCACTGTCCATTGGAAGTGCCTCTTTATAGAAGAGACTGGCTCCTTTCAGTGGAGTCATGATGTGTCCCCACGTTGGATGGTTTTCCGGGGACTAGGAGCAGACAATCAAGCTTTGAATTTTAAGTCTGTCACTAGGCGAGGTTTGGTAAATTCTTAATCCCACTTTGAATATGGTTAGGAAAGTGGTAGGGTGGGAGAGGGGAGGAATACCCATGGCACCCACCCACCTCCTTTGCTGGGACAGAAGGAAAGTAAGCAATGTCTGTAAGAGGAAAACAGTTTGTCATGGCTTATTGATATAATTGTTGGTAGCATGGGACCAAAATCCAACTCAAAAAGATTTAAGCACATAATTGCTTGTGAAACAAGAAGCCCAGAGACTCAAACAATATCACCAAGGCTCTGTTTATCCCTCTTCCTATCTGAGCTGACCTTTTTGGTTGGGCAGGGGGTACTTTGTTCCCTGGCATGAAGTGGCCCCCGGCATGCATCCTACCCTCTTAACAATTGCAGTAGGAAGTGTCCTATTTGAATTGAATTGAAATCCAGCACCAACTCTGACTTAGTGAGATTTGGGTCATGTATCTAGCCCTGAGCCTTCTGTTTGTCCAAATGAGTGGAATTTGCTTGCTCCTGGAGATGGGAAGTGGTGATTGGTTAAAAACCAGCCCACTTATATTGAGAAGAGATATTCCAAGAAGATGGAGGAATGACTGCTGAAATCAAGGAACAAAAGACATTTATCACAACCCATTCTTTTTAGTTCTTGTTTTTATTTGTTTCTAAATTGGAGTGTAGTTCCTTTACACTGCTATATCAGTTTGTTCTGTATAGCCAAACAGCTAAATGTCCACATCAGTTCAGTTCAGTCTAGTCGCTCAGTCGTGTCTGACTCTTTGTGACCCCATGAATCGCAGCACGCCAGGCCTCCCTGTCCGTCACCAACTCCCGGAGTTCACTCAAACTCACGTCCGTCAAGTCAGTGATGCCATCCAGCCATCTCATTCTCTGTCGTCCCCTTCTCCTCCTGCCCTCAATACCTCCCAGCATCAGAGTCTTTTCCAATGAGTCAACTCTTCGCATGGGGTGGCCAAAGTACTGGAGTTTCAGCTTTAGCATCATTCCTTCCAAAGAAATCCCAGGACTGATCTCCTTTAGAATGGACTGGTTGGATCTCCTTGCAGTCCAAGGGACTCTCAAGAGTCTTCTCCAACACCACAGTTCAAAAGCATCAATTCTTCAGCACTCAGCTTTCTTCACAGTCCAACTTTCACATCCATACATGACCACTGGAAAAACCATAGCCTTGACTAGACGGACCTTTGTTGGCAAAGTAATGTCTCTGCTTTTGAATATGCTATCTAGGTTGGTCATAACTTTCCTTCCAAGGGGTAAGTGTCTTTTAATTTCATGGCTGCAATCACCATCTGCAGTGATTTTGGAGCCCCCCAAAATAAAGTCTGACACTGTTTCCACTGTTTCCCCATCTATTTGCCATGAAGTGATGGGACCAGATGCCATGATCTTCGTTTTCTGAATGTTGAGCTTTAAGCCAACTTTTCACTCCCCTCTTTTACTTTCATCAAGAGGCTTTTTAGTTCCTCTTCACTTTCTGCCATAAGGGTGGTGTCATCTGCATATCTGAGGTTATTGATATTTCTCCCAGCAATCTTGATTCCAGCTTATGCTTCTTCCAGCCCAGTGTTTCTCATGATGTACTCTGCATAGAAATTAAATAAGCAGGGTGACAATATACAGCCTTGATGAACTCCTTTTCCTATTTGGAACCAGTCTGTTGTTTATGTCCAGTTCTAACTGTTGCTTTCCTGACCTGCATATAGGTTTCTCAAGAGGCAGGTCAGGTGGTCTGGTATTCCCATCTCTTTCAGAATTTTCCACAGTTTATTGTGATCCACACAGTCAAAGGCTTTGGCATAGTCAATAAAGCAGAAATACATGTTTGTCTGGAACTCTCTTGCTTTTTCAATGATCTAGTGGATGTTGGCAATTTGATCTCTGGTTCCTCTGCCTTTTCTAAAACCAGCTTGAACATCTAGAAGTTCACAGTTCATGTATTGCTGAAGCCTGGCTTGGAGAATTTTGAGCATTACTTTACTAGCATGTGAAATGAGTGCAATTGTGCAGTAGTTTGAGCATTCTTAGGCATTGCCTTTCTTTGGGATTGGAATGAAAACTGACCTTTTCCAGTCCTGTGGCCACTGCTGAGTTTTCCAAATTTTCTGACATATTGAGTGCAGCACTTTCACAGCATCATCTTTCAGGATTTGAAATAGCTCAACTGGAATTCCATCACCTCCACTAGCTTTGTTCGTAGTGATGCTTTCTAAGGCCCACTTGACTTCACATTCCAGGATGTCTGGCTCTAGGTGAGTGATCACACCATTGTGATCATCTTGGTTGTGAAGATCTTTTTTGTACAGTTCTTCTGTGTATTCTTGCCACCTCTTCTTAATATCTTCTGCTTCTGTTAGGTCCATACCATTTCTGTCCTTTATCGAGCCCATCTTTGCATGAAATGTTCCCTTGGTATCTCTAATTTTCTTGAAGAGATCTCTAGTCTTTCCCATTTTGTTGTTTTCCTGTATTTCTTTGCATTGACGCTGAGGAAGGCTTTCTTATCTCTCCTTGCTATTCTTTGGAACTCTGCATTCAGATGCTTATATCTTTCCTTTTCTCCTTTGCTTTTCACTTCTCTTCTTTCCACAGCTATTTGTAAGGCCTCCCAAGACAGCCATTTTGCTTTTTTGCATTTCTTTTCCATGGGGATCCTGTCTCCTATACAATGTCATGAACCTCTGTCCATAGTTCATCAGGCACTCTATCTATCAGATCTAGTCCCTTAAATCTATTTCTCACTTCCACTGTATAATCATAAGGGATTTGATTTAGGTCATAGTTGAATGGTTGCAAAGAGTCGGGCACGACTGAGCGACTGAACTGAACTGAACTGAATGGTCTAGTGGTTTTCCCTACTTTCTTCAATTTAAGTCTGAATTTGGCAATAAGGAGTTCATGATCTGAGCCACAATCAGCTCCTGGTCTTGTTTTTGCTGACTGTATAGAGCTTCTCCATCTTTGGCTGCAAAGAATATAATCAATCTGATTTCGGCGTTGACCATCTGGTGATGTCCATGTGTAGAGTCTTCTCTTGTGTTGTTGAAAGAGGGTGTTTGGTATGATCAGTGCGTTCTCTTGGTAAAACTCTTTTAGCCTTTTCCCTGCTTCATTCCATATTCCAAGGCCAAATTTGCCTGTTACTCCAGGTATTTCTTGACTTCCTACTTTTGCATTCCAGTCCCCTCTAATGAAAAGGACGTCTTTTTTGGGTGTTAGTTCTAAAAGGTCTTGTAGGTCTTCATAGAACCATTCAACTTCAGCTTCTTCAGTGTTACTGGTTGGGGCATAGACTTGGATTACTGTGATAATGAATGATTTGCCTTGGAAATGAACAGAGATCATTCTGTCACTTTTGAGATTGCATCCAAGTACTACATTTCGGACTCTTGTTGACCATGATGGCTACTCCATTTCTTCTAAGAGATTCCTGCCTGCAGTAGTAGATATAATGGTCATCTGAGTTAAATTCACCCATTCCAGTCCATTTTAGTTCACTGATTCCTAGAATGTTGATGTTCACTCTTGCCTTCTCCTGTTTGACCACTTTCAATTTGCCTTGATTCGTGGACCTAACATCCCAGGTTCCTATGCAATATTGCTCTTTACAGCATCGGACCTTGCTTCTATCACCAGTCACATCCACAACTGGGTATTGTTTTCGCTTTGGCTCCATAGCTTCATTCTTTCTGGAGTTATTTCTCCACTGATCTCCAGTACCATATTGGGCACCTACTGACCTGGGGAGTTCCTCTTTCAGTATCCTATCACTTTGCCTTTTCATAGTGTTCATGGGGTTCTCAAGGCAAGAATACTGAAGTGGTTTGCCATTCCCTTCTCCAGTGGACCAAATTCTGTCAGATGTCTACATACATCCCCTCTTTTTTGGATTTCCTTCCTATTTAGGTCACCACAGAGCTTTGGTTGGAGTTCCCTGTGCTCTGCAATAGGTTCTCATCAGTTATCTCCCTTGCACATCACTGTTACTGTTCAGTCTCTAAGTCGTGTCTGACTCTTTATGACCCCAGGGACTGCAGCACTCCAGGCTCCCCTGTCTTTCATTATCTCCCAGAATTTGCTCAGATTCATATCCAATGAGTTGGGGATGCTACCTAACATAGTAGTGTATACATGTCAGTCTCAATCTTTCAATTTACCCCATCTCCCCTTCCACCTTTCACCTTGGTGTTCATACATTTGTTCTCTATATCTATCACAGCCCAGTGTTGTTTCCTGGTAGAGGAGAGCAAAGAGCAAGACCATTTCACTCTGTACTATAGGGTGACAGTTCTGGTGAAAGCCACTGGTGTCCTGCCCAGATCCCTTTTCAGACTGGGTGCACATCTCTTTATGTGTACCTTCTCCAAGGGATTGGCCCTTGACTGATGGGAATTACTTTCCCCCAACATACATGTAGTCATGTATGGATGTGAGAGTTGGACTATAAAGAAAGCTGAGTGCTGAAGAATTGATGTTTTTGAACTGTGGTGTTGGAGAAGACTCTTGAGAGTCCCTTGGACTGCTAGGAGATCCAACCAATCCATCCTAAAGGAAATCAGTCTGGAATATTCATTGGAAGGACTGGTGCTGAAGCTGAAACCCCAATGCTTTGGCCACCTGATGGGAAGAACTGACTCATTGGAAAAGACCCTGATGCTGGGAAATATTGAAGGTGGGAGGAAAAGGGGATGACAGAGGATGAGATGGTTGGATGGCATCACCAACTCAACAGACATGAGTTTGAGTAAACTCCAGGAGTTAGTGATGGACAGGGAGGCCTGGTGTGCTGCAGTCCATGGGGTCACAAAGAGTTGGACACGACTGAGCGAATGAACTGAACTGAACATACACACAGTTGCTGAAGGCTGGTCCACAGTCCTTGATTGATTGATTGATGGAGGGACAGGACCACTCAGGCTTTTTGCCTTCAGGAAGAATGAGTTTTGTGATTATGGTTTGTTCTCCAGAGCTCCCTGTGGCCATCTCCCAAAATCCTTGTTGTCTAAACTTCTTCTGGCTTCTCTCACTCTTCCCAAGTTTCTTCTGTAACTGACTTCTTGATAAGTCAGTTACACAAGAGAGCAAGACACCGACTATCTACAAATCGTGAATCACAGCTATTAATGTTTACTAGTTTTACCTCAATATAAGGCAAAAGGAGAAGGGGGTAGTAGAGGATGATATGGTTAGATAGCATCATTGACTCAATGGACATGAATTTGAGCTAACTCGGGGAGATAGTGAAGGACAAAGGAGCCTGGCGTGCTGCTGTCCAGCAGGTTGTAAAGAGTCGGACACAACTTAGCAACTGAACAATAAGGCTATCTCCTATTTTCTCAACACAAAGATCCAAAGGAGTTTCTGGACCACCTGAAATACAACCTCAATATGGAGATGAAGTAGGCAAACTTCTCCTTATACTGTTTTATGTATTCAGGTAGTTGCACACAGTCCTTTAAACCACACATTACATAAAAGATCGGTGTAGGGACATTATGTTTTTTACTCACATTTCACAAAGCCATTCTAGCTGAACTTGTAGCATGAATCTTTAAGATGGCTTTTGTCATTGCCAGAGCCCCTGGTTTGAGTCACCTAATAGAGATTTCCGAGCACAGCATCTTCACTTTCAACCCAGCTCTTTGAGATTTAGTACTTTTAGAATCTGAGCACAATGCCATCGTAGAAATTTATCCACCACGTGAGCACCCATTTACATAACATTAGGACAGTCACTTTCATTTCTCAGGTAGATGCCTGTTTGAAATTTCCACGAAATAAACACATCCTATTTTGTTTTTTAAAGCAATCTTCAAGGGACTTGTTTGCAACAATACCCAACGCTTATAACTGTGTCCTCACCTCCCAGGAAAAATGACTAAATGTGTATTCAAGGTCCTCCCTCCCATCAACTTTTTGAAACCAAGTGATTCAGTTTACATATATGCATATCCATTCTGTTTCAGATTCTTTTCCCATATAGGCTATTACAGAATATTGAGTAAAGTTCCCTGTGCTAATTACAGTGGTTCTTGTTGATTATTTTATATATAGTGGTGGGTATATGTTAATCCCAAACTCTTGATTTATCCCTCCCCACCATCAAGTCTCCTCTTTGGTAAACATAAGTTTGTTTTCAAAGTCCATGCCTTATTTTAAAAGGACTTCCCTGTAGCTCAAATGGTAAAGAATCTGCTTCCAATCCAGGAGACCTGGGTCGGAAAGAACCTCTGGAGAAGGGAATGTCAATCCACTCCAGTATTCTTGCCTGGAGAATCCCAGGGACAGAGGAGCCTGGTGGGTTACATCCATGGGGTCTCAAAGAGTCGGACACAACTGAGTGACTAACATGCATTATTTTTAAAAGTCATTCATTTCAAAGTCTTTTATTGTAAACACTTTTATTCTCAAACTTCAATTCCATTCATTGCTCAGACAAATTATAATTTGTCTGCAGTGTATTATCTAATAAGAACCACAATAGGAATAATCCTAGCTAATATTGATGGGTGGTCCCCATCACTAGTCACTATTCTGAGCCCTTTTATTACCCCTTGTAAAATTCTTGATGGAAATACAAAAGTGCTAAAATTATACTCATTAAAATTTTTTTGTTGTTTTTTAATTTTTACAATGTGTTGGTTTCTGCCACACAACAATGCAAATCAACCATAATTATACTCTCCTACACTCATTTTAAAGATGCAGAAATAAGATTATATAGCAAGCAAGTGCTAAAATATGTGGGCAATCTGCCACTAGACCAAGGTTATGAAATCTTATGCTTCTCGTTCCCAATCTCATTAGTTATCATTGGACGTCCCCAAATGTAATATATTTACATCCAATATTTATAAACAAATATTCTGAAGGAATTTGTGTCATCCCCAAATATGCATATTAATCATCATAAATACACATCTCTTGTATCAAATGTAATGACACATATATTTACTATATAGCGGTATCTATGTCAAACATAGGTTTACCTGTGATATGTTAGCTACTGTGGTGTAACAAAACACCCCTAAACTCAGTAGTTTAGGAGTATTTATTCTTGCTCATGAATCTTTGGGTTAGTGGGCTATCAGGTTTGGCTGAATTGGCACTCAAGTCTTGCTGGGTTTGGTCATGCATCTGTGGGATCCTTGTGGGAATGGCTGAGACTGGCCAATCTAGGATGGCATCACTCACATCCTGGAAGTTGGTTGGCTATAAGCAGGGAGAGTGGGGCTGGTGGTCTTTCTCTGTAAAGGTCAGATAATACATGTTTCTTTAACATTGCTGACCATAAAGTCTCTGTTGCAACAACTCAACATTGACATGTTAGGGAGAAGATGGCCACAAACAATATGTAAATGAATGGGAATGGCTGTGTTTCAATAAAACTTTATAAAAGTAGACAGAGGGTCAGGATTGGTCTGCAGGCTGTAGTTTGCTGATCCCTGGCCCAGATAATTTGTAGATAAGAAAAAACGGGTGAAGGCTTAATACTTGTTGGTCAACAGGCAAACCAAATTTGTCAAGACTGTATGGGGATAACCAAAGTTTAGGGCTTGCCAGGTGGCTCAGTGGTAAGGAATCTGCCTACCGATGCAGGAGACACAGAAGACATGGGTTCGATCCCTGGGTCGGGAAGATCCCTTGGAGAAGGAAATGGCAACCCACTCCAGTATTCTTGCCTAGAGAATCCCACAGACAGAGGAGCCTGGAGGGCTACAGTCAATGGGGTTGCAAAGAGTTGGACATAACTGAGCACGCACACACATGCTAACCAAAGTTTAGATAATAGTCTAAAGTTTATTAGACTCCTACAGTAAAATATTTCTCATCACTGTGGTACTAAGTATGATAAAGCTTTGGCTTCTCTCTTGAAAACTGAAAATAACTGAATTTAAAAGGATATGAAAAGTTTTATTCCTCTCACAAATAACTATTGTGTGTAACTAGAACAGTCTAGGAGAAGGCAATGGGCACCCCACTCCAGTACTCTTGCCTGGAAAATCCCATGGACAGAGGAGCCTGGTGGGCTGCGGTCCATGGGGTTGCTAGGAGTTGGACACGACTGAGCGACTTCCCTTTCACTTTTCGCTTTCATGCATTGGAGAAGGAAATGGCAACCCACTCCAGTGTTCTTGCCTGGAGAGTCCCGGGGATGGCGGAGCCGGGTGAGCTGCTGTCTCTGGGGTCGCACAGAGTCGGACACAACTGAAGTGACTTAGCAGCAGCAGAACAATCTAGGATGGTGGTTTCATGGTAGGGACCCAGGTTCCTCCTGTCTTGTTGCTCTGCTCTCCTTGTCTCCTTGCTTTTCTTGTTTTGTGGTCTAGGATGGCTTCTTCAGCTCCTGCCATCACGTCTGCAGTCCAGCTACTAGAAAGGCAAAGGAGGACTGAAAGGGGACCAGCCCTTCCTTCAAGGGCCTGCCTTGGAAAGTGCATAGATCATATCCTCTCGCATCTTTTTGCCCAACATTTAGTTACCTAGTCATACTTGGCTGCAAGAAAAACTGGAAAATGTCGTTTTTAGCAGAGCAGCACACCCTATCCAGAAAGTGGGTTTTCGTTGCTAAGAAAAAGGATCAGAAACAGGGAGGCAACTCTCAGGCTCTGCCACAAGGGCTAGAGATATAGACGGGGTAAAAGTCCAAACTTTAAATTCAATGAATATTCATGCCAGGAATGCCATTCTCCAGGTGCTGTGTATGTGCTAAGATTTTCTCTCTGTGCCTGAGCTCGTCTCTCTGGGCAGCAGTGACATCTTATTCCTTACCCTACTCTCCATCACAAGTTAAAACAAAAAAATGACAGAACTTTAAAATTCTAGTTTGAGAAAAAACATGTTTTTGTTTGTTTATCTCCAGAGAGCAAGTGATACCACTTGAAGAATCTTGTTACTAAACACCCGTGTTCATGCTGACAAGCTCGGGGGTGTGTCTCCTCCCCAGGTTCTCTCAGTCTCATGCGCTTCTGCTTTGAATCCCTTTGGCATGCTCCCCCCATGCCTGTGATGGCCAAACAAGGAGCCAGCTTGCCTCCTAGGTCCCCACAATTCCAGAGCCTACATCTCACAGTGCGTGGCTTCATCCTTTCTCTTCTGTTAGGTCTTTGCAGCTTTTTCAACGTCGCCCACTGATGGAATCTCAAATTATATGGTGAGCTACAGTAATAAGAGTAGGAAAAACACCTTGCTGTTATTTACCCAGAACGAGACATCAAACTGTCATAACTGCGTGAGGGTGTCCCATTATGTACACGTATCCTACTGTTTCCTCCTGGTAGCCCCCCTCCCCCACTCATCAACCAGGGAGAGCTTGTGGTTATACCTATGTATCCCTGACAAGAAAATTAATTTTGATGGAATAGAGAGGGTGGAAGCTGTATGGAATGCGGAAACGTGAGCTGGCTTGTAAGTTTCAAGGCTCTGTTTCTCTTCCTGAGGAAAACAGGGTTGTGGTCACCTTTAATCTTCTTCTTCAGATTACCTTCAGGCTCAGAGCCCGTTACCTTCAAAATTCATATGGAGATTTTAAAGAGAACAACCCCTTTAAAGAAAAAAAAAATTCTTGATGAATGCAGATTGACATTAAATGCAGTTTAAAAAAATGATCAGGGTTTTTAAATATGATTATAATCAGTGGGAATAGTGGAGCAGAGTCAAATCATTACTGATCTCATTCATGGGGGTGGCGTGGAAGGACTGCTGTGAATTCATCAGAAAATGAGCTTTTCTCTAAAGCCTGACCAACTGCGGATGCGCCCTGGGACCCCTGCCTGAGGCGCTGAGATGCTGCACACATATTAACCCTTGCAGAACCTCTCTCTGGAGATGCATCTACAGTCACAAAGGGCAAGAAACCTCTGTGCAGGAGTGAGAGCTGCCATTGGGAGGAATGAAGGTGAAAAGCAGCATCTGGCCTAAGTTTCAGAGTCAGGCTGACGAGGTTGCACTCTCATTCCAAGGGTATTTATCAAGCAGCTAATATGTGCTGTTCCCTCAAGCCCTTTAGGTGCTGGAAAAACGGGGACCACTGAGGCAGGTCAGGTCCCCTCCCTCCTGGAGCTGATGTTCTAGGTCGAGGGACATGGGCTATAGACCACAAATTAATGACTAAGATAACAATATAGACCTGAGTTTTATCCCAGGTCCTGAGCATGGTGTGTGTGGTACCCACTCATCTAACTCAAGCACCCCAATAGGCAGTGCCGGGTTCCTCACACTGCACAGACTAGGATACAGCAGCACAGAGGGAAGGCATCTGTGCGTGAAGGTGAGTAAATCCTTCCAGCTCCTGGTTGACTCAGTAACCGCCAAACGGTTGGCTTTATGCCGCACAGGTTCGCCATTGTGGCCAGTGGTCTCCTCCCCACATCTGCCTTTTTGCTGCTCTGGGTACAAGGCTGGGGGGAGGTTGAGTGGCAAGGTGGCCTTGCCAGAATGCAGGGGAACTCCGCTGCATCTGTGAAAGAACCTACAACTCCATAAACAGGCTTCCCTGGTGGCTCAGATGGGAAAGAATCTGCTTGCCAGTGCCAGAGATGCGAGTTCCATCTCTGGGTCAGGAAGATCCCCTGGAGAAGGAAATGGCAACCGACTCCAGCATTCTTGCCTGGAGAATTCCATGGACTGAGGAGCCTGGTGGGCTACAGTCCAGGGGGTGCCGCAAAGAGTGGATCATTACTGAACACACACATACACAACTCCATAAACACAGGGACTGTGGTTGGATGACAGTTTTATTTATCAAACCTAAAGCCTACCTGTGCTTTATCCCAAACACATGGCAGAAACTGGGGACAGACTTTGAAGAATTCTCTCAAGGCCTTTCCAATTTTCCCAAGGGCCAAAACTGACAACTGCCTTCATCATGTGTCTGCTGTTGAAAAGTTAATCCTTGTGTGTGTGTGTGTGTGTGTGTATGTGTGTGTGTGTGTGTGTGTGTGTGTGTGTGTGTGTGTGTGACAACCACCACTCCTCCAGACCTTCTGAAAATGAATAAAAGAGAAAACAACCCAACTGAGCCTCTCCTTCCCACAGAATCCCTCTCTCCCCATTGTGGACTTTGGGTTCCTCCCTGAGAAGAAAGGTCAGCCAGGGGTCAGGGGGTCTCGGGGTCCTTTGGGGACTAACAACACAGAGAGGTGTGTTCCTCAATTTGAAACACAGTCTCGCCTCAGTCCACATAATGCCATTTTACAAAAGCTCCATTCCTCAGCTCTTTCTGTCCTTGAAGAATTGTTGTGTTGGTTCTTTTCCTTGTTGATGTGAAGATGGGCTTCTCCCATCTTAGCAGTCAATACCTGCTGAGGGAAACCCTAGCGTGCCTGGGAGCTGCGCAGCACACAGGGCCAAACTCGGAAGGCCCCGTGCTTGCTCTGCTGGGCTGACTTGAAATTCTTTCTTCCTTCCAGTTTTACTGAGAAACAGCTGACACACAGCACTGTATCAGTTTAAGGCAGGCAGCAGTAGGAGTTGACTTACACACGTTATGAAAAGATCACAATAAGTTTAGCAAACATCCATCCTCTCATAGAGATACAAAATTTAAGAAATTTAAAAAAATGTTTTCCTTGTGAAGAGAACTCTTTGTCCATAACATAGAGCAGCGTTCATTATGTTTATCACATTGTACATTACGCCCCTAGTATTTTATAACTGGAAGGTTGTACCTTCTGGCCATCGTCATCTAACTCCCCCTCCTTCCATCCCCTGCCTCTGGTTACCACAAAACTTATCCCTTTTCCTATGAGTTTATTTTTGAAGTATAATTGACCTCCAACACTATGTTAGTTCCCATTATACAACATAGTGATTCGATATTTCTATACATTTCGAAACGGTCAGGATAAGTCTAGTTACCATCTGTCCACATACAAAGATATCACATAATTATTAACTGTGTCCCCCACACTGTACATCTCATACCACAACTCATTTAGTTTGTAGCTGGAAGTTGGCACCTTGTAATCTCCCTCACCTATTTCTCTGTGCCCCCCATCCCTGTCCTCTGTAACTATGACTCTGTTTCTGTTTGGTGATCTTTGTTCACGGTTTTCTTTAGATTCCACATGTAAGTGATATCATGTAGTATTTTTGTGTGACTTACTTCACTAATCACTAAGCACAATACCCTCTAGGTTCATCCATGTTGTTGCAGATGGGAAGATTTCACTCTTTTTATGGCTGGGTAATATTCCATTGCATGTATATACCACATCTTAATATCCATTCCTCCGTCTATGATGGGCATTTTATCCATTCATCTATTGGTGCTTCCATATCTTGGAATTCTTAACCATTTTAAATGATGGCCCACATTTTCATGCTCAGTGAGCTCTGCAAATTACATAGTTTGGGCAGACAGCACAATACCCTGGCTACTGTTAGAGAAAGTGGTTTGAAATGGGAGAACTGAAAAAATACATATTTTTTTTTTTACTTCAAGACCCATCAAGGAAGGAAAAATGCTTTCCTGACATATCTCAGAGGAAAAGCTGCATCGCGGATCCAAGATCTGAAGAATAAGGAGAGAAGTGTGGACTTCCAGAAGGTTCTTAGGTGCCTCTTGTGTCTGACGGCATCTCTAACTTTCCTTGTATTCCACGTCCTCGACAGTTGGGAGGACTCTTGCTCCGTGTTGTGGAGGGTGTCCCTCTACTGGGGTTTGTCTCATGGTTTTATCATGGTTAGACTGGGGTGGGGGGGGTGGCTTTGGCGAGTGAGACTCCAGAGGTGAATTGACCTTCTTGTCACATCCTATCAAGGGTGTGCCATCACATGACTCACCGTTACTGATGTTGACCTTGATCACCTGGCTGAGGTCTCTCGGGTTCTCCCTTGTCAAGTTATCCCACACCTGCTCCCACCATTGGACTTTTTACCCACAGGAATTCTGCTTCTCTCTCCCGGTTATATCCAGGATCTCCTCTGCATCCCTGTTCCACCGCTGATTGCAAGCTCTGCCCTGAAGACCCCCACTCACCCCATCCTGTCCCTGTGATGCATGACGTAATTATTCTTTCTAGAACAAAGATAACCCGGAGCCGTGACCAAAGACCAAGTAGTATCATCTCTACCCAAACCAAAACATTCTTGGAAAAGTAAATTACTTTTATTTGCATTGAAAATATTTGATAGGAAGTGCATGAGAATGCTCACTGAGAAAATAGACCCAGAACCTATCATCAGAGGAATGATGTTATCTATAAAAAATAGGGAAGAACCATTGGGTACATTTCCACACTGAAACCTCTTTCAAATTTTATCCTTTACCCTGTACTCTTGCATCCATTCTCATCTCCTCTCCTTGAATTTATGAGCACAGGTGGACACAGCCTCCTTCCCCTTGTCATGACGAAACACACACTCGATTCTCTGTCATCAAGGGCAAGGCAGTGGGGGAGGGTGATTTCAGTAGAAAATGGGTTGCCTTGGGGCCTCATCTAGGGGGAGAAATATTTCTGCACAGCCAGTCCCCAGTTAGATCCCCTTCCCCACACCCTGTAGGGGTGGGGACATAGTTAGCAGATGCAAATATAAGGCACCCAGTTAAAGCTGAATTTCAGATGAACTAGATATAAGCATCTGAATGCAGAGTTCCAAAGAATAGCAAGAAGAGATAAGAAAGCCTTCCTCAGCGATCAATGCAAAGAAATAGAGGAAAACAACAGAATGGGAAAGACTAGAGATCTCTTCAAGAAAATTAGAGATACCAAGGGAATATTTCATGCAAAGATGGGCTCAATAAAGGATAGAAATGGTATGGACCTAACAGAAGCAGAAGATATTAAGAAGAGGTGGCAAGAATACACAGAAGAACTGTACAAAAAAGATCTTCACGACCCAGATAATCACGATGGTGTGATCACTGCCTAGAGCCAGACATCCTGGAATGTGAAGTCAAGTGGGCCTTAGAAAGCATCACTACGAACAAAGCTAGTGGAGGTGATGGAATTCCAGTTGAGCTGTTTCAAATCCTGAAAGATGATGCTGTGAATGTGCTGCACTCACTATGCCAGCAAATTTGGAAAATTTAGCAGTGGCCACAGGACTGGAAAAGGTCAGTTTTCATTCCAATCCCAAAGAAAGGCAATGCCTAAGAATGCTCAAACTACCACACAATTGCACTCATCTCACACGCTAGTAAAGTAATGCTCAAAATTCTTCAAGCCAGGCTTCAGCAATACGTGAACTGTGAGCTTCCAGATGTTCAAGCTGATTTTAGAAAAGTCAGAGGAACCAGAGATCAAATTGCCAACATCGGCTGGATCATGGAAAAAGCAAGAGAGTTCCAGAAAAACATGTATTTCTGCTTTATTGACTATGCCAAAGCCTTTGACTGTGTGGATCACAATAAACTGTGGAAAATTCTGAAAGAGATGGGAATACCAGACCACCTGGCCTGCCTCTTGAGAAATTTGTATGCAGGTCAGGAAGCAACAGTTAGAACTGGACATTGAACAACAGACTTGTTCCAAATAGGAAAAGGAGTATGTCAAGGCTGTATATTGTCACTCTGCTTATTTAACTTCTATGCAGAGTACATCATGAGAAACGCTGGGCTGGAAGAAGCACAAGCTGGAATCAAGATTGCCGGGAGAAATATCAATAACCTCAGATATGCAGATGACACCACCCTTATGGCAGAAGGTGAAGAGGAACTAAAAAGCCTCTTGATGAAAGTAAAAGAGGAGAGTGAAAAGTTGGCTTAAAGCTCAACATTCAGAAAATGAAGATCATGGCATCTGGTCCCATCACTTCATGGCAAATAGATGGGGAAACAGTGGAAACAGTGTCAGACTTTATTTTTTTGGACTCCAAAATCACTGCAGATGGTGATTGCAGCCATGAAATTAAAAGACGCTTACTCCTTGGAAGGAAAGTTATGACCAACCTAGAGAGCATATTCAAAAGCAAAGACATTACTTTGCCAACAAAGGTCCTTCTAGTTAAGGCAATAGTTTTTCCAGTGGTCATGTGTGGATGTGAGAGTTGGACTGTGAAGAACGCTGAGTGTCGAAGAATTGATGCTTTTGATCTGTGGTGTTGGAGAAGACTTTAGAGTCCCTTGAACTGCAAGGAGATCCAACCAGTCCATCCTAAAGGAGATCAGTCCTGGGTGTTCATTGGAAGGACTGATGCTAAAGCTGAAACTCCAGTACTTTGGCCACCTCATGTGAAGACTTGACTCATTGGAAAAGACTCTGATGCTGGGAGGGATTGGGAGCAGGAGGAGAAGGGGACGACAGAGGATGAGATGGCTGGATGGCATCACCAACTCGATGGACATGAGTTTGAGTGAACTCCAGGAGTTGGTGACGGACAGGGAGGCCTGGCGTGCTGCGATTCATGGGGTCAGAAAGAGTCGGATACGACTGAGCGACTGAACTGAAGTGAACTGATATATATATTGTTGTTGTTTTTTAGTTGCTAAGTTATGTCCAACTCTTTTGCAACCCCATGGACTGTAGCCCGTCAGGGTCCTCTGTTCATTGGATTTCCCAGGCAGGAATACTAGAGTGGGTTACCATTTTCTCTTCCAGGGGATCTTCCTGACCCAAGGATCAAACCCACGTCTCCTGCATTGGGAGACGGATTCTTTACCACTGTATCATCAGGGAAGCCCCTAAACACACACACACACAAACACACATACATATATATACACATCCGTATGTGTGTGTTATATATATTAGCATAAGTATGCCCCCAAGCTTGGCAATAGGATACACTTATGTTACAAATGATCCATTGTTGACCTGACGTTCAGGTTTAACTCGGCATCCTGTTTCATCTACTACCCTTCCCTGAGGCCCTCAGACCACCGTTTCCAGCCTCTACCATCCTGCAGGAGGGGGGCTCCATGTACTTGAAAACGCACCTGACCGTTCTTTCAAATCTAATTCCACTTCTGCAACTTGATCAGTGTGGCGGTGCCCTGTCCTCCATGCCCAGGCTGGGGGGGCACAGGGCACCACCTTTTTTTGCAGATGGGTTGGCTTCTGGGCTGTCTGTTGTTCAGACTCCTAACCTGTTACCTCTGAAGAGGCTGGTTCAGGGTCAGCTGGTCGGATCACCTGTTCTGGGTCACCTGGGCACATGCATCTCCCCATTTGCCCTGCAACTGGTTCTTTTTGCTGTCTCTCTCTTTCTCTCCTTCCCTTTGTGTCTCTGTCCATCTCTGCCTTCTGGCTCCTTCCCCTGGATAAGGCTTTTCTTCCTGTGGCCTGAGGCCACTCAGCAAGTCACCTGGACCCCAAATGAGGTCAGTGGCAGGGGCAGGCATCCTCCAGGCTGTGTTACTCCACTAGTGAGGACAGGCCACCTTCACTTTCTCTCTTTTCCAAGCCAAACCCTGGAAGGAAAGGGCTTAGTTTTCTTTTCGAAAAATCCATGCGGGAGGCGGCATCAAATCTGTCAGTTCTGGCTAAGAAAATACACTCAGAAGCTGTAATCAGGGGCGAGTCTCGACCTTCTAGACACGGTATATCTCTATACTAAAACCTAAATTTTATCGTCTCCTGCATGCTATTTCATTTCCTCCTGCCCTCCCCACCTCTTGTATTTATTAGACACTGGGTATGGATTTCTTTCCCTGAGAGAACTTTCATAATAATGAAGTATACTTGGCAGACACTCACAGTGAATATACAGGGTTGGAGGCTATTCTGCAAGGAAAATGGTCAGGCTTGTTTTCCTCTGTGGGAGAGAAATATTTGAGATCAGGTAGACTAATCATTTCTCAAGATAGAAGTTTTGAAGGTTGCTTTTGCCTAAAGAAGTTGAAAACTCCTTGAAGGGGCAGAAAGTTTCTGAGATGTTCACCCTTATGATTTCCCTCCGTGGCAGTCTGCCATCATCCTGTCTCTCTGGGTACCAGCATCCTCTGGGGCTCAGTCCACTTCACATCTTTCTTCTGCTCTCCCCACGCTGACTTTTTTTTCCCCTCTTTTTAGATTTTCACGAGGGGTCTGACTGAGAAAGCCAAGAGAACCACTCTTTGTGCTTCTAGCCCTCATTCTTTGATGGATATTCATGCAATTTTCTCATTATTTTTCTGTCAGCATTCACAGAAAACGTGTAAACTACTTTATTTCAAAACCCTTAAGTTAGTTTACTCCATGATAATTTAAGCCATGTATTCTTTTTTCTGATTTGAATTTAGTAATAACATATTTTAAACAGAAGTCAAGATTTCCTGAATAAATTTTCGATGATGACTGCTGACGTTTCTGGGTTCTACCCCACCTCCTTCTTTAATCTCCTTTTATTGGACCTTGCTCTACATATGTGATGAGTTGTCCTTTCTTTCTCCGGGCGTTTTAAACAGACTCTGGGACTTTTAGGAGGAGAAAATTTTGGAGGGGAGTGGTCGTCTTATCGACCCAGCTGTCTTTGATTCAAGAAAATAACCAAGGGGACTTCCCTGGGGGACCAGTGTTTAAGACTTCGGCTTCCAATGCAGGGGGTGAGGTTCAATCCCGGACCTGGAAGCGAAGATCCCATATGCCTCTGAGCCAAAAAACAAAGCATAAAACAGAAGTAATATTGTAACTAATTCAGTAGACTTAGAAAAGAAAGAAAGAAAATAACCAGGGGCCAGATGTGTGGTCAGGTGCACAGGTGCCCCAATCCCAACCCTGCCAGGGACCACCCCCAGGGGGGATTCCAGGGACTGCTGGAAGACAGGAGTTTGTAAAGATTGTCTTCTCTCCCTGTAGCCAGTTTTGCCTATTTTAAATTCTGTTTTTTTCCCCCAGCCCCTTCGCCTTTGTGTATAGTGCAGAATTTTGTATCTGCTCCAAGTCTCGTCTCCCACTCCATTCCTTACCTCTTCCCCACGTGGAATTTTCTGGATTCCCGACATTATTTCTACTCCTTTCCAGGCAACAGTTAGAAGCATCTCCCACTTTCTGTTAGATCTGGATCTCCCTTCCTATAGTGCTCTTGACTTGCGAAACAGATTCCCTTTGTGGGTGATGGAGGAGAAATCTTCAAGGAATGATGTAAAGATTTCTTATATGCTTGAAAGCCTTGACTTTCTCCATGGTTCTAATACGTCAATTGCTGTTCTTAAAAATCTAGAAATCAAATTTCTTAATGAATTTCGCAGCATGAGCATTTACACATTTATTTCTATGGAGGGATGCTCTTGCCTTTTTATTTTCTCTTTCTCCTTCATGTTGCTTTAGGAGTCCTATCTGTACTTCCAAGAACGTTTTCAGTTGTGTAACTGAGGTTTTACATTTCCAGGGCATTTTTAACCAGACTGATTATATGTAGAGGAAGACAAAGTCTGTGACTCCAAGACTGGGAGAGTTTCTGAAGTTCAAAAAAAAAAAAATCCTGTAATTTAAGTTTCCCGTTATAAAAGGCAGAATTTCTAAAGCTGCTGGGAGGACAAAAGACTGACTTCCTAGGATTCTAAAAGAATTGGGTCCATCTCTTCCTGTTAGTACTCTTTCCCCTTTGTTACACACGCTTCCAAGTTCCACGTAACCTTGAGGTTGGAGCCTCTTCATCACAGGGCAGAGTCAACCCTTGATATTTTATTTCCTGCTTCAGCTGAAAGAACTCATGACTGTCCCCCTTTATTTTCCTCCAGCATCCATAGAAACCACATCGAGGCTTTTGCTCAAAACACACTCCTTGAGTCTCTTTGCTACGGAATTGCAGTCGCAGGAGGGCTCTTTTCTTTTGAGGTGGAAATCTTGAGAAAAGCTGAAGCCAAGTTGAAAGTCCTTCCATTATGGGCAAAGTCCGCCCGGTTGAGTTTCTTTCATTATTGAGAAAACCACACTTAGGAAATCGGGTTGAAAGCATACATTCTTGAGTAAATTTTGGTCTGAAAAGTTTTCAAAGAGTCTTTTGAGTTGCTTTTATTCCTTTCCTTTTCTCCCAGTCCCCTTGCTCCTCTATAATAGAGTTTAAGAAATGCTGTTGAATTCTGGGTACGGGATTTCATATTAGTGAAATATTTTACACTGACTCCTTCACTAATGTTGTTTAGAAGAAATATCTGAGTGAGAGGAAGTTTTCAGCTTTCTAAATACTTGCCTTTCCTCAAAAAAAGGTAAAGGCAGGTGTTCTGGAGAAAGACAAAATGCCCGAGTAGCACATGCGATGTAGTATCTAAACACGTTACAAAAACAGAAAAATGTTCTCTCGTTTTGTTTCCTGGGTTTCTTGTCTTATTGATTTTACTGCATTTTAGGTTTGAGGGAAGACAGAGATTCTCCCTGGATATTATCTTTTCACAGAGGCTAAACTTACAATGTTTCTTTCCTAAAGTGATTGGAAAACCAAAATGGATTGAGGCCAATGCCAATATTTTCTTTCTTGCTTTTGTTTCTAGTTAGAAATTAGTCCATTTCCCCCCTTATCAGGATTAATGAAGGAGAAAACAAATGCTCTTTCTTCTCAGCTATTATCATTGAAATGGATCAATTTCTTCTTTTTAAGAATGCAAATCTTGAGGACGAATTGAGCTTCTCAAATATCTCAATTGTATTTCAATAAATGGACAGTCTTTTGCAGCCTCATTTTATAGGCTCATAAAGAAACATTGAGAATCATAATTCAAAGAGGATATACTTTTGATTTCCATCTCGGTGTTACAGATTCCAAATAGTATTTTCAGTAATTGTATTTTTTTTTTTCTCCTTCACCTCATGCCCACAGTGGCTCTCTAAATTTTAGGTACATACTTATGGTCTGGGAACAAACTTGCAACTTCAGGGTTGATTTTAAACACAGCTTTCCACTCAACATCTTTCAGGGAAAAAAAATATCTCTGAGAGGGAAATCTTAAATTGATTGCCTTTCATCAAAGAAGAGAAGTAAGTACCTCTAAGAGTAGTTTCTGAAGGAAAACATATGATTGCTTAGAAAATTGCATTAGGAGAGAGAAATACTCTGGCATGGAGTGGGATTTAGTAAATGTATTTTTCTGTCCCTCTGGTGGATCCTTCAACTATATTCTCTCTGAAGAACCCAGCTGAGGTTTCATACTATTCCTTTCCAGAACAGAGGGAACCTACCTCAACAAAATAAAGGCCACACATGACAAGCCCACAGCTAACATCACACTCAGTGGTGAAAAGCTGAAAGCTCTAAGATCGGAAACGAAACAAGGATGTCCGTTCTCATCACTTTCATTCAACACAGTTTTGGAAGTCCTAGCCACAGTAATCAGAGGAGGAAGAAAGGAATCCAGATTGGAAAAGAAGTAAAACTGTCCGTGTCTGCAGATGACATGACACCATACATAGAGAATCCTGAGGATGCGAGCAGGGTTTGGTAAAGTTTCAAGATACAAAATCAATGCACAGAAACCTGTTGCAATTCCATAAACTAAGAATGAAAGATCAGAAAGAGAAATTAAGGAAACAGTCCCATTTACCATCTCATCAGAAAGAATAAAATACTTGGGAATAAACCTACCAAAGGAGGCAGAAGACCTGCACTCTGAAAACTATAAGACACCGATGAGAGAAACGGAAGCAGACACTGTGTTCTTGGGTCGGAAGAATCAATATTGTCGAAATGACTACACCACCCAAGGCGATCTACAGATGCAGTTCAACCCTTGGATGGTTCTGCAAGGTGACATCTTGATTCCTCAGGCTGGTCACTTCCTCTCAAGCCTAATTAGGTGTCCTCGTGCCATGATTCATAACCCATCTCCTCTGTGGCATTTACCACAATACCAATCTTTATGTAATTATGTCTTAATTTTCCTCTCTTCAGCTACGTGTACACTACATCAGTGAGGCGGAATTGAGCTGCTTAAATCATTGACAATAAACCCTTATTTAATTCCAGGGTGAAGGAGGCACTTCTATGCTTTCTTTCTCACTGGAATCTTTTCTTTTGAATTTTCTGTCCATACCAAAGCTTTTAAGTGACTGAAATATTTTAACTGATTTTTTTTCCCATTAACATAGTTTAGGAAAAATTCTTCTGAGGCAAACATTATCAAAGCAGCTATCTTTCATTGAAAAAAAAAAAAAAGGTAAAGAGAACTTCTCTGACAGGTACTTCCTGAAATAAAAGGTTTACTGAATCCTATTGAAAAGGTGGAATAGCTCAATATTATATGAGGATGGTGATGTAGTTCTCTGAAATTAAGTATATTTGAATTGTTTTTATCTTTTCACCCTTTCAACTTCTGTTAGTCATGAGTGAACTGGGACTGGTGGAGATGGGGGGTGGGGGTTGGTTTACTTCATGTCTCTCCTGACCTGCTCCCTTTGTCACAAATCACCTCCAAATGTTTCCCTGAGAGAAACAAAATGGCAGCCTGAACTCCAGGGTTCCCTCACCCACCAACTCCCTCTCCGCCTCTGACTAGAGCTAATGGCTCCGTACCATTATTTTTCCTGTCAGATTTAATGGGGAGATATTCTTTTCCTAAAGCCATTAGTTAAGTAATATTGCTTACGGAATCGCTGAAACAAGGATAACACCTCCTTCTAAGGGTGTAAATCTTAAGAAATGATGAGGCAATTGCCTAAACACATCAATTATATTCCAAAAGCCTGAACTTCTTTTTTTTCTGCTACAATTTTCATTTAGAGTTAAGAAAGTTTGAAAGTAATGATCTCTAAAGTAGGTTCTCTTGATTCAATTTTGGCACTAAATAATTCAAATAATATTAGCTGGGTTTTTTTGTTCTTCATTTCATTTTCCTTCTTCCCCACAATTTGTCCTCTCTTTATTTTAAGGCATTCTCTTTTTGTCTGAGGATGATTTGAAGTTTCAACTTACCAAAAGATTTTAAGCATACTTTCCCACTAAATATGTTTTTTTGGAGAAAGTGGTAAGTGAAGTGTTCTCAAACTGATTGCTTTTCATCAGAGAAGGAGAAGAGAAATTTAAACCATAGAGAAAAGTGGTTTCTGGGGAAAAAAAAAAAGAGATTGGAAAATGATTACTTGGAAGTAGCAAAATTTCATACAAAAAAATGATAGAACAGAAGTACTTCAGATTTGATTAAAAGATGGAAAAATATATTTTTCTTTTCCTTTTGTGTGTCTCTCAACCTTTCCTCTGCCTAAGAAACGACCTATTGTTATAAGAGTATGATGGTCTTCCTTGTTCTGATAGAAATGATTTGCCCTGCACAATCTGGAGTTTTTCCTCATGACTTTCAGTCTGAGTTTTAAAGCCAATGTCATTATTGGCCTCTAATTTTTCTTTCAGACTAATAAAACCGTACCATACTTATTGCAACAAAGAAAGCAACACTGACATATGCAAGGAAAATTTGACAATCCCCAGCCTCATGAGCCCTAGAGGCTGCCAGAGTTGGGTTGATGCACCATCACGCATTTCTCTACATACATAAAAATATGGACAGACACTTTATTTTGTTGTTTACACAAAATAAGAGATCACACCATATTCAGTCATCTACAACTCTTTTCTTCTTAATACACCTTGTATGTAACTCTAGCATATATTACAGATTGATGGATAGATCATTTTAATAATGGCACAAAAATCCCACAGTATAGCTGTACCGTAATTTATTTATTCAACTCTTCCTTCATTGATGGATGTTCCTGTTGATTGCTATTGCTTTTCCTACCACAGCTATTGCTGCAGTAAATATTCTTGCTCAATTTCCCAGAGAGCAGTTGCTGGATCAAGGCACGTTTTATAATTATAAATTTCATTTTATAAGACACTGCTAAATTACTTTTCAAAAACAGGATTACTCTCCCATAAATATCTTTTTGACAGTATTTTTTAAAAGAAACTTTGCTTCTGCAAAAGAGCAGAGGCTGAGTGGAGACTAAAGCCTTGCCTTCATCCTTGGTGCCCCCGAACCTCTTCCCCAACAAAGGGTCACTCGTTGGCCTCTCTTGGCAGCATTCAGGCCACAGATAGGTTGGTTAGCACAGTGATGTGGTTTGAAAATTAATTTGTCAGTGTTTAAAAGGGAACCATGGAGCTCAGATTTCTGGTTTCTCATGAAAAACTGATAGCTCCAGCAAATTTGCCTCTTGGTCCTTGCTGGTCTCTGTGAGTGGGGCGTTGAGAGGCAGCCTGGCCCTTGAGGCTGGGCCAGTCCTTCTTCTTCATCCACAGCCCTCGTTTCTGTTACTGATCTGGCCCTGTAGCTTTTGAGTTTATGATTTTTGGTTTCAACCAGGGTTTCCCAGTCGTGACCCTGTTGACCTTTGGGGTTGGGGCCATCCAGAATGGGATGGGGGTCTATCCTGTGTACCACGCATTGGAGAAAGTCCCTAGACATCACCTCTGGCTGAAAACCACTGTCTTTGACCCATTAGACACATTTTCTTCAGGAGCTGTTCAGAAAAGCTTTTCCAAGAGTGTTCCTGAGTTGCTTTCATTACTTGTCTTTATCCCGAAGGCATCTGTCTTGCTTCCTGAAGGAACATTGTTGAACTCTATACACGACCAAGCTTTAATGTCACGGCAAGATTTCAAACCAACCCTGTTCGCAGAGTTGGAAGAAAATATCTGAATGGAGAATGTGATCAAAATGCTTTGCTTTCATCTCAGGAACAGAGGTGTAGACATGGCCATGATTACAGGTGGTTTCTCAAGTAAAAACTCTTCCTAATTACACTCACATAAAAGGGCCAATTTCCAAACACTGGATGAAGAGGCTTGAATACGTCCCCAGAATAAAGGGTGACTGTGCCTTTTTTCCTGGTTTTCTGTAGCAGTTTCTTTTTGTGATTCAGGGCCTCGGGCCAGCAACCTTCTCCCCTTCTGTTCTCAAAAGAGTCCTCAGCATGTTCCAGAGCATCCGAAAGAATTTGGAAGGCAGAGGAGGGGTCTCTCCTGGGCTGTTCTCCCACTTAGCCTTCGCTCTCCTCCTCTGACAGGAGCTAATGACTTTCCTACATCTTTTCTCATTAGAATTAATAGAGAAGTATTCATTCTTTCCCTAAAGCTATTATTAATAGTTAAGTCGCCAAGCTCTGGAATTGCTGAAACAGAGTAATTTCTCCTTCCTTCCAAGGTGTAAATCTCAAGGAAAGATGAGAAGCCATCGTGAGTGTATCAGTTAGGTCCTGGGGAAGGGACCTTTGTAGACAATTGCATTTAGCAACAGGAAACTTTTAAAATAACGATACGGAGAGTGGATGGATTGCATTTAGTCTCAGCATTTAAAGTCTCAGGTGGCCATTTCTTTGATCATCTCTTTTCCTGACATGGTTTCATCATTCTATTTTCAATCTCCATTATAAAGTCACTCTCTTGTTGTCTGGACAGGATCCAACTGTTAACTTCAAGCACGATTTTAAACAGCAATTTCCACTAAACATAGTTTAGGTAAAGAATTTCTGTGCAGGAAGATTTCTTGTCCTGATTGCCTTTCATCAGAGGAATAGAAAAGAGATGAGAGCCACGAGGAAAGTGTTTCTGAATAAAAGATTCATTTGTGATTAGTTAGAGGCCAACTTTCCAAAGATTGCATTGGGATAGCACAAAAGTGCCCAAGGTTGCTCTGGATAAATACCTTTTCCTGGTTCTCTCTCTCCAGTCCCTGTCCATCTATGGAACTAGAATTGAGCACTACTTGCTCCCTATCACCCACGGCCCACCCACTTCTGATCATTTTCTGATTGGAATGAATGTCCCCAGCCTCTGCCTGCAAATAAATCTTCTTCCTTCCATCATTTTCAGCTGTACTTTTTTCTTCTCTGGAGTTCCTTACAAACAGAAATCGTAATAGAATGGCAGAAACGAATGGATTTGCTTGCAAAAAATTTTAGTTCAATCTGAGAGCCTTAAAACTATTGGTTGAATAACTACTTAAATGAATGATTCAGACTAGGTAGAGAGAAAACCAGCCCTAAACAGGTAGTGTGGGTTAACAGTTTTACAGCATGCATGGTTTTACTCCTGTTCATGGATACAGGTGGGGTCAGGACCCCCTTGTACCATCTTATCGCACCCTCTGCTTTTTCCTTCTAGCTTTTGCTACACCTACTTGGTGATTTTTTTAATTGAAATTTTATATTTTGAAATATTTCTTCACATTCTTTTCCATTATGATTTGTTACAGGATATTGGATATAGTTCTCTGTGCTGCACAGTAGGCCCTTGTTGTTTATCTATCCTGTATATAATAGTTTGCAGCTGCTAATTGCAAACTCCCAATCCATCCATCCTCCGAGTCCCCCCACCCCCGCTTGGCAACCACAAGTCTGATCTCTGTCTGTGACTCTGTTTATGTTTTGTAGACAAATTCATTTGTGTCATATTTTAGATTCTGCATATATGTGATATCATATGGTATTTTTCTTTCTCTTTCTGACTGACTTCATTTAGTATGATAATCTCTAGGTCCATCCATGTTGCTGCATATGGCATTATTTTGTTCTTTTTTATGGCTGAGTAGTATTCCATTGTACATATATACCACATCATCTTTATCCGTTCATCTTTTGATGAACATTTAGGTTGCTTCCATGTCTTAGCTATTATAAACAGCTCTGCAATGAACTCTGCTTGGGGTGTATGTATCCTTTTGAACTATGGTTTTCTCTGGATATATATGCTCAGGAGTGGGATTGCTGGATCATATGGTAGCTATACTTTTAGTTTTTTAAGGAACCTCCACAATGTTCTTCTGAGTGGCTGCACCAATTCATATTTCAACTGACAAGTGCAGACGGGTTCCCTTTTCTCCACATCTTTTCTAGCATTTGTTATTTGTAGATCATTTTTTGGTGTAATGATTTGCTGGCTGAATTTCTACGCCATTAGACTGTCATTTCCATAAAGGTGTCTGCCTTGGTCACTGAATAAACTGCCTGTGTTCAGCGCAGTTCCTGGCAGAGTGTTGACTGTGGTCAGTAATAAATATTTAGGCACAATTATATGGACTCATAAATAGCTCAAGAAATAGGGACTCAAGGACTTTCCTGGTGGTACAGTGGATAAGAATCCTCCTGCCAGTGCAGGGGACATGGGTTTGATCCCTGGTCTGGAAAGATTCCACATTCCACAGAGCAACTAAGCCTGTGAACCACAAGTACTGAGCCTTGGTGCTTACAGTTTGTGCTCTGCAACAAGAGAAGCCCCCCCAACAAGAGAAGCCACCCCAAAAGGAGAAGTCACTTCAACAAAGAGTAGCCCTTGCTCACTGCAACTAGAGAAAGCCCAAGTGCAGCAGTGAGGACCCGGTGTAGCCAAAAATAAATATTTTTTCAAGTTTAAAAAGCAACAACAACACAAAACAAAAATATGGACTCAAAAAAATGTGCTCAACTAGTATTTGGATGAGCAAATAATTGCCCACATAGTGACTCCATTTAGAGCTCTGCCCAGCTTTCCTGAAGTAATCGCAAGTTTTAAATGCTAGCCCATTGTGCATCTTTCAGTGGCAGGGATGCTTGTAAACAATTTCGTATCATATAAATTAGTAGTCTGGTGATTACTCCTGGGATCTTGTTGACACTTACAGTTTACTTAACGAGGCCCACGTGGAAGACTCCTTTTTACTCCTTTCTTATAATTCATCATCTTTGGACTCTAAATTCATGGAGGTTTGGGGTGGTTTGGGGCAACTGATGAAAAAGCATTGAATTTCTTACATTTCAAGATAATGATATTTGAGTAATATGTCTATTAGCATTTTAATATGGCCTCGCCATGACATAGCTGGCAGGAGGCTTGGCATTAAGGGTCTCACCAGTTAAGCTGTAAGTTTCATGGTGTCATTTCTTCATTCCATTTTCCTTCTAATTATTTACAGTTTCCTATTGCTGTTTCAAGATGGCTAAATTTAAATTTGTTGTCACACTAAGCAGTCTCTTCCTCTCTCCATGTGGTTCGGCAGTTATTTCTGAAAGTGAAAGTGAAGTCGCTCAGTCTTGTCCGACTCTTTGCGACCCCATGGACTGTAGCCTATCAGGCTCCTCCGTCCATGGGATTTTCCAGGCAAGAGTGCTGGAGTAGATTGCCATTTCCTTCTCCAGGGGATCTTCCTGACCCAGGAATCGAACCTGGGTCTTCCGCATTGCGGGCAGATGCTTTACTGTCTGAGCCACCAGGGAAGCATGTTATTTCTGAGGGAAATTATTAAACATGCAGCCGTTAATGGGGAGGGGAACAGAAGTGATGAGACATGAGTTCTCTAATAATAAGATGCTGATGATTGCATAAGAGCGGTTGAATCTGCAAAGATTGCCATAGGACATAGAAATCCACAATTTCTGAAGGTGTATGAAGTGATTCATAGAATGACGCCAGAACATAAACAGGACCCTGTTCTGTGCTTTAACATTGGACCTGAAAAGTTTTTGAAATGGGCCATCCATCTAAAAGCAAGGATGCTGTCCTTTCCCAAGAATCTCAATTCATTTAACACACTTTAGTGACATTATTTGGGCATTTTTCACAATGATTAAAGATAACTCTCTTTTCTCTGTAAGACTGTAGGTCACAAGCAAATTAAATCAATGGATTTTCTCCTCTCGCTTTCTCTGATGAGTCAGAAGTTATTGGTCAAAGGCACACATGGCCTTTTCGTTAAGCTTAAAAACCCAAACAACCTGCTGAGAAGATGCTTGACCAATCTGATTATTTTCTCTATACTAATTGGTTTTTACTCTTCATTGAATTGAATGAATTGCCTGATGGTTTTGTCACTGTAGGGGCACGGCTTAATCCACTTAGAGTGAGGCGCGTGGGCCTGGGACTCTAGAAACGTCTTTCATCGTTATTGTCTTTGGGTGGTTTTTCATAGATGAGAATGAAAATGATCTCAAGTCTATGTTCTCCATTTCTCTCCCCACTGCCCTAGACATGCCATCCCCCCGTCCCCTAGATGACCCTGGGAACCTTGTAACTGGTTTTCCCACCGCAATGCCCTCTCCTCTAATTCAGTCTCTGTATAGTAACCATGTGCATCTTTAGAGGATGTAGACTTCTTGATGGAAACACTGGTTTCTTCACAATGAATGGTGAATAAAATCTAATCCTTTCCCAGGACTTCTTGCATCCTACAAGACCTGAGCCCCCTGCTCTCCACTGTGCTTCCAGCAAAGCCTCCTTCCACTGGGTCCATCCTCTGAGCTCCATCCCACTGCAGGTCCCCTGCCTCTGCTTCTCTTTCGTCTGGAATGGCCTTTGAGGGCTGCTGGTTCTTCCTGATCCTGAAGATCTCATTTCAGGTGGCACCTTATCAGAGATACCTTCTTCTACTAGGCAAGCCAGTTAACTGTCCCACCCCAGTTACTCTCTGTAATCTGCCCCTTGGATACTGCTACTCTCTATAATACTCTGTTTATTATCACTCTCAGTATCGTTCTCCCTTCCCTGTTTACTGCATCTCTGTCATAGCCTCCTCTGTATTGGTCCTCCCTGGAGTAGTCACCCCTCATTTCTTTCCTTCTTGACCCCCATCACAACCTCAATTATCTTACATGCCTCTGTTTCTCTTCCTTGTTGGAGCAAAGTCTCATAAGAACCAGGGCATCTTGGTCTTGTTCTCTGATTCCTTAGGGTTGAACATGGTGCCTGGTTCCTTGGAGGAGCCCAAAACATGTTTGTTGAGTGGATGAATGAAATACCAAAATCCTGGTGCTATGTCTTTAGATGACTGTGGTATTGTGGTGCTCAAGTAAAGATTGTATTAAAGGGAAAATTACAATTTCCTTTGCCAAATCATTGCAACTTGGATAGATGTTCAAGCTGACTTGCTCAAGATTAGTGCGTTCAGGTCATCTTGTGACCTGTCCCGGAGGTATAAAAAGTGGATCTGTTCCTTTGGGTTCAAGATGGAGGAGAGAGCATGTTCACTTTCTTCCACTTTCCCCTAAAAACCCAGAAATTATTGAGGAATGTGTTTAGAATGTCCAGGCCTATGGGCACTAGGTAACCAGAGAAGAAATAGTGCCATGGTTGTGGGAATTAGAATGCAGAGGCTGAATGGTCACTGAGTAGCAGACCCAAGCGAACTTCATCCTGATTTAACAGTGGTCAAGTCAAGAATATTAAGAAATTCATGGTACCAGGTGGGACTGAAAACAGGAGTGTTGGTTGACCACTCCCCACCCCGCGGAAACCTCCACCCCACCACTGATTCTCAGACCCTGGTCACATCCTTCATTTTCACTCCCAAATAATGCTTGGGGCTTAGTCTCTGGAGACCCTACAAAATGCTGGGGAGCAAGAGGACTAGGTTGAAAACAGAGGGTTTAACCAAAGGTTGGCACTGGATGCTGAGCCCCTCCCTGCCCAATCCCAATTCGGACTACAGAATGCTGACACCTGCCTTACAATTTCCAGGCAGGACATCAGAGAACTCCTTCTGCAAAAGTCGACTAGCCTGTGTGGAGACCCAAAGTGGATGACTTCAGGGTTTTCCACGTCAACAAGGCAACAAGATAACCCTGCAGGGAGGTCCACGATGGACACTTTACATTTGTAGAGTTTCTAACCAGCTTTTCAGTACCTCTTTCTAAAACATGGGCAGATAGATTGCTGGATATCTCAGGGAAGCCTTTAAATATGAAAGAGATAAAAGCAAACAGAAACAAAGGAACCTAGAAGATAGACAGTGTAGGGACAGGCAAGTTTCAGCAATGACAGCAATGGCAACATCTTGCCTGAGACAGGTGAGAAGATGCTGGAGCCATGAAGTAGTAACAGGATGCTATAAAGAAGGGACAATAATAATAATTAATAATAATGTTAACTATTATTATTAATCATTGGAATAATTAATAATCTTGAAATAATTATTCCAAGAGGGGGCTCTTGGAAATTAAAAACATGATACAGACATATCAATCCAACCTTTAAGGAAGACTGATGCTGAAGCTGAAGCTCCACTACTTTGGCCACTTGATGTGAAGAGCCAACTCATTGGAAAAGACTCTGGTGCTGGGAAAGATTGAGGGCAAGAGGAGAGGGTGGCGACAGAGGATGAGATGGTTGGATGGCGTCACTGACTCGATGGACATGAGTTTGAGCAAACTCTGGGAGATAGTGAAGGACAGGGAGGCCTGGCATGCTGCAGTCTGTGGGATTACAAATAGTCAGACACGACTCAGCAGCTGAGCAACAACAACAGACATAGACACTTGTAAGTTGGAATAGAAAGTTGAAGGAATTCCCCCAAAAGAAAAGAAAAAGAAATAGAAAATAGGAAAGAAAAGAAAAATAGAGGGTTAACTCAAGAGGTCTAATAACCTAGTAAGAGCAGTTCTAGCTAAAAAATAAAAAACATAAGGAAAAAATATATCAAAGAAATAATATATTTTTGTAAAACATAAAGACATGGTTCAGATTGAAAGGACCCATTGAAAGTGTACAGACAACAAATGGAAATAGATGCAGGACCATAGTGATACTCTCGTAAAAAGGAGCTTAGGAGTTTCCAGAGAGAAAAACAAAACCGTTTCCTCCAAAGGATTGGGAACAGTAAATCATGTTGGCTCCAGACTTCTCAACAGCTAGAGCTCTGTGGAGCCACATCTTCAGTTCTGAAGGAAGATGAATTTTAATTCAGATAGCTATCAGACAAGCCACTAGTAAAAGTCTAAAGAATTTTATTTCATCCTTTCTCATGAAATTGCCGGAAGTTTTGCATTAGGAAAGAACACAAAGAGAGAAAACCCAGGAAAAAGAAGTATGTGTGTGTGTGTGGGGCGGGGGGGGGGGTGTCCAGGAACCAGAGGTGAAAAAAAACTGTTAGGATGGAGGTGTAGGGAGATGCATTGGCTCAGCCCCACTTTGGGCCTAGTGAGCAGTGGTCCACTGGGAATAGGTCAGAAAGTTCTGAGTGAGATGTTTCCAAGGCAATGAAATGAATGAATAAAATGAAATAAAAGACAATTGGGAAGGAAATGGGAGGTGGTTTTGGTAATAAATTCGTGCAAAAAAACTAGGCAGAAGAAGAAGACAAAATAATGATTAATTTCAGGAAAAACAGTGTTGGCAAGAAAGGCAATGTAATCACAGTACACCATCTGACTTGGTGGTGAAAAGCATGTTCCTGAACATAATGATGTAAACATTGCATATCCCCAACAAAATCTTGACAGCATAGTCATATAACATATAACTGAAGAGAGGAGAGAGGGGAGGGATGTGTGCCCACGGGTGGGGGTAATGAGGCTTGTGGATGAGGGTTCTAAACACGCCTCTCCCCTCATGATATCATCAGCTGTTCTCCAAAGTGGAAAAGGGGAATCTAAAGTAATGCTACGTGCTTGTCCTTAGGAGAAAAGGAGATAAACATGAAAGGAATCCCAAGTGGGAAAAAATGAGTGGGTGGGCTGTTTTTCTTAAGTAGAAAGACAACTTAAAAAAAAAAAACCCTGTGCATGTGTAATGTTAATCAAAATAAAAGCAGGTTTAAAAGTAGATTGACAAGGGGGGAGTGGGTGGGGGAAGGAAGGACTGGAAGTTTGGGATTAGCAGGTGAAAACTACAAGGTCCTACTGTAGAGCACATGGAGCTCTACTACACTCAATATCCTATGATAAACTATAATGGAAAAGAATATAAAAAAGAATGTCTATATATGGCTAGGGCTTCCCAGGTGGCTCTGTGGTAAAGAACCCGCCTGCCAATGCAGGAGACATAAGAGACGCAAGTTTGATGCTTGGGTCAGGAAGATCCCCTGGAGGAGGGCATGGCAACCCACTCCAGTATTCTTGCCTGGAGAATCCCATGGGCAGAGGAGCCTGGCCGGCTATGGGCCATAGGGTTGCAGAGAGCCGAACATGACTGAAGTGACTTAGCACGCATACATGTATAACTGGGTCACTTTGCTGTACAGCAGAGATTGGCACAAAATTGTAAACCAGCTATGCTGTTGTTGTTCAGTCACCTAGTCACATCCGACTCTTTGCGACCCCATGGACTGCAGCACACAAAGTTTTTTTAAAGTTCATAAACTGAAAAGTGGTTTAAACCCTTTTCTCTGGCAACACAGTCCTTATAGAATGCTTTTCTGCTCTGCTCTCATGATGGGATCTACATGCTCTGAAGTTCCATGATCCTTCTGACCTATATCCCAGGCCAAAATGATAAGATGGAAGAGAGAGTAAGGTTCCCTTGAAAGGGAGATGATATTTGGTGGGGACCGTCAAGACCATGTCTTTGTCGCCCTTCTTCCCACACTCATCACAAAAACCACCACAAAACAACAGCAACACAAAAACCCATCACCCTCCTGCTGTCAGTGCTCTGGTGGAGATCAAGACATCCAACATAACAGGGAAATTTCCTTTCTCAATATTTCTACTCTGGCCTCAGTTGAATGACCACAGAATTCAAGCCAATCCAAAATTAACCAATGTGGCAAGGAAGATGACTCTAATGAAAAAAAAAAAAAGATCCATATGAAATATTTATTAAAATCTGTAATCAAAGGATTTTTCTACCTTAGGAATTGGTTTTTCCATCTCTCTCCTTAGCAGAAGTGGAGACATTTTATTTACAATGTGAACTGATTCAAGGTAAATCGAGTTGGTGGACATCCCATGTAGGACGCAGTTGATGAGCTCGGAGCTGGTATCGAAGACATGGGTCAACACCTGGGAAGTGGCTATTGGCTGATTTTATAATTTCAGGTGTGTATCTGTGTGCCCCCCCTTCAGGTGTGAATCCGTCAGGGGAGCCCTCTTGTGTCACCTCAGAATCATCTGTTTGCACTGAGAACAGAGAGCAGGAGGAAGAGGAGAGCGGACACGTCTCCAGGAGTTTCTGTCCTAACACAAGCTTAAGAACCATCGGGGACACAGACAGACCAATCGCAAAGGTGGGAATTGTGATTTTGAGTTGTCTGTACCCATCTGTGGTCCGGATTTATGCCTCTCTTTTCCTTGTTAGTGTCCAGTGTGGCGGAACTCACTCAGGACACCTAGAGAAGTTTCCTGGCATAAAAAGCCCCTCGAGGCAAACAGATGCCTCAAACATGGTGCTGAATGAGTGGACGGTGAACCATTGGGATGATCTCAGAGTCGGTTAAAAAAAAAAATCCCAAGTCCCTTTATAATTCATACTTGAATAAAGATGCTTCCCAGTTGGTGGCGGTGGTAAAGAACCCACCTGCCAATGCAGGAGATGCAGGTTTGATCCCTGGATCAGGAAGATCCCCTGGAGGAGGAAATGGCAAACCACTCGTTTTCTTGCCTGGAGAATCCCCCAAAACAGAGGAGTCCGGTGGGCTACAGTCAGGGGGTCGCAAAGAGTCAGACAGGACTGAGCATACACACACACTGAGTAGCACACATTAAGTAATGATCTAAAACTGGATGCTCAGAGCTGGTTGGATAACTGAGTGATTAAGTTTTCTTAAATCCAGATAAAAATACAGAGCAGTCTCAGTAGCTTATTGTGTGTCAACAGGGAACTCTCCTAGAGTTAATGCATCTATTAGTTATTAATGGAAACTGAGGAGAACATTGTATCGAGGTTCACACTTGGTAAAGAATCAGGACCTCCAGACCTTGTTCTCAATGAGGACCACATCTCTGACCACAAGTTTTTTGATACCAATTAACTTTTTTTCCCTCCATTTATTTTCCTTTGCACTTTATTGCAGGAGATTTCATCTGCTGGCGAGCATGGGGCTGGTTGTCCTCTAATCACGGCTGTGGGGTCAGGTTTATCTCTGCCATCTGACTCCTTGGGGGCTAATGACAGCCTTCCAGCCCACAGCAAAGGTCTCGACGTGGGATCATTGGAGACTCACCTGCTGCCGTCCCAGCAGCACATCTCAGCAGACCCTACACCATGCGTTTTCTCAGATGCTCAAGAGCCTTCTTCCTTTGTGTCCAAAGGAACCTCTCTCGGCCATGACCTTGCTACCTCTGCAGCTGCCTTCTGTCCTTCCCTGGGGGCAAGAGCAGGCCACACAACCCTGGGAATTCACAGTGTGGAACCGCAAGACCACAGCCAGGGTGAAGAGGAGACTCTCGCACAAAGCTCTCCAGACAGAAAAACGATAGAAGAGGGTGTGTCCCCAAACCTTTTGCCAGGGAAGCCTTCATCTGGGCAGAGAATTTCAGGTTCAGTTACACCAGGGTCCACTGGAAAAATTCATCTTGAAATACCAGCTTTAGGACCAGCTTCAGCTAGTTCACACCAAGAGGAAGGGAAACACAAGTCGTGTTTTCCTTCTGGGGGGCAATGTGGGTGTAGGGAAGGACTGGTCCCCTGCCCTCTGGTAGGACCTGACAGTGTGAAATCTCAAGGAACTGGATTCATGGCTCTAAAGGATGATGCCGTCCCTTCTAACCCAGGGCTGCCCACGGAGGTCCCTGCAGCCTCTTTGAAAACCCTCAGGAAGAGAAGTTTGGAAGGAATGAGAAAGCAAACTCGTGTGGAGTCCAGCGACACCAGCAGCGATGATGAAGATCGGTTAGTGATAGAAATCTGACGCTTCCAGAGAAAGATGGTGTCTGTCGTCAAAGATGGTTGATACTTTGCAGTCGATGCCATCAAGTGGGCGGCAGAAATGAACTCTATTCATGAAGCCCCTACAGAGAGGAAAGCCATCTGGGGGTCTTTCTAAGATGTCCCCAACCCACTCTGAAACCCAAGCTCAGCCTCACTCCTCCCCAGATGCCCTGCTCACAAGGTGCCAGCAGGGCAAAGGTGGCAGTGAAACAAAGTGTAAGCAGGGTTGACCTGCATGAGGACTGTGGCTTGACTCCTAGCTGCATCCTCTGCTTTGGTTCCTCACTGCCTTACCCAGGAAACTGGCATTGACCCAGACAGCCACAATTGACTTGCTTCTGAACCAGGGTCAAGGTGACAGGTCTCCTCCATCAGTGAGCTTGGGGTTGGCTTCAAAGAGGGTAATGGTACTTGGGAAAGTTGGGGGAGCCTGCAAAGGAGCTGGGCAGTGAGATACTTCTGTTCATTCTGGATTCCTCCCAAAACTGAAGTTTGGGCTCAGTAATTTGCCTCCTTAGTGGAAGCTGTAAATACACTTCAAAATGCCTATGATCTGATGAAATACTGAGTGTCTCTCAATGTTGCACACATGGTCAATGCTTACGTGTGATTCAATGACACAGCATGTTTCGCTTGTATTCCTGGTGCCTTTTCTGTGGAGACCTCTGGAACCCTTGGTTTTTCCAGCTCTTGCAAAAGGAACATTGTGTTAAAAGTTGATAGAACAGTCTCTGTAATGAGTCATTTTTGAGGGGGAAAATTCACTTGTTTTCCTCCAATTCTCTCTGTCATATTGTGCTCTGAGCAATTTCAATTAGAGGGTTACATTTTAGTAATCTCTGCAGCTTAAACTGATGCCTGCTCATCGTGATGGGAGCCTTTCAGATTTCCTCCAGAAGCTTCAAGGTTACAAAACTAATTGGAGTTTTGACGCTGTTTTACATCTTGGTAATTTTATTTTGGGGGCTTGGTGTTACTTTGCTGTCAAATTAAATCAGCCTCTGTATTGTGCAAGTCAGAACAGCACAGAGAAAATTCCCCAGGATTCCAAGCCCATGCACCGCTGTGCAGAAGAAAATAGCTGATATACGTCAGTGGTGAGCAAAGCCTCCAAGTTACCACACTCTTCTCCTCTTTAAATGGGAGAGGAGAAACTTCAGGAGATCCACACTGCTGCATTTCAATAAAATTTTATACTTGCTTTTGGTATGATTTTGTACCATTTGGAATTTATAGCCCAGCTCTTTTGGCTTCACTTTGATGTAAGGATGTTCCTACGACATAGTTCAAACGCAATGCAAAACATCTCGCACGGTATGAAGATGCTTTAATACGTCCTTGTCTGTGATGAAGGACGGTCAGATTTCAAGAGTCTTCAAGTGAAGTTTCCAATTTAAGGGTTGTTTATACAGAAACTCTGTGGTAGGGTCAGCTTCTCCCAGTGACTTAGCTTATGTCTGTGGTCATTTCAGATGCGCTTCGACATAGCCTAGTGATTTCAAGTCCAGTCAAGGAAAACATAAGAAGGAGGCTAGGCGTTTGCTTCCTGTACTTTCTAAACCAAACAAAAGTGATGTAATTATCTACCCTTTGATTTATCCTTGCCACTATAGTGAGAGGGCTAGCAAAGTGTTCTGAGTCCTGAAGGAAGAGGGAGAGAAGGCCTGACCTTGTGCAGAGCTGGCTAGGGAATCTTGGTGAAGACTTATGCCCTTTCGGCACCTTTTTCTCCTTCTGGGAAGGAGAGAGTATGACTAGATGCACTGAATGCTGCTCTGGGCCCCGATTCTCATGAGCGTGGCTTGGAGGAGAGCCTCATGAGGAGTAGTCTTGCACCCAAGAAGTTTGGGAGGGGGATGTGGGGAACTAAACCCAATTATTATTTTTTTGAAGAATGTGGACTCAGGGAAGCTCTTCTAATTTTTTCCCCAGAGTTCCAGGTTTAGGGGGGTGCAGTCAACCCATTTCTAAATGGTGGCTTATGATGTAAAAATTAGAAGCAAAGACAGAACACTACTGTGTAGGAGGAAGCCAGCATATCTGTAGGATGAGCTAGTTACTTTGTCTTGGGAGGCACTGGTCAGGGGGGAAGACTATGGTCTAGACCCTTCTTTCCCGGGTGGTTGCTGAGCTGCTGGCTGCATCACTGTACTGAGGTCAGTACATCACAGCTCCCAGTAGCACGACCTCAGGAGAATCAGGTGGGAGCTCTATCCTTCTGCAACCCATCATTGCTGGCTGCCACATCCCAAGCTCCATCAAACATGGCAGAATGCTGATTCCATCGCTAACTCTCTGTGCCTCTCATACAAAGGTGAGCAGGTCACCGATTTTCTTCTCTCCGATGGTCCTTTAAGCTAGTTGGTGGCAATGTTTACAAGTGTACCTTACTTCATATCAACATGAATTTGTGAAAAGCTGTATTTGAGTGGATTAAAAAAAATTAAAAAATGTAGTTTGAATGACCCTAGAGGACTTGGTCCTTGAAAATCATCCCAAGGTAAATATTTTTTTAATGAAAAATTCTTTTATAAAGCAACAGACAATCTCTGATTTTGTAAGTCTTAATTTTCTCAAGTTCTTAAGGATTTTCTTAAAGTGAACTGCAACTATAGAGGTACATTTTAAGGATATTATTGGTGAACTATAACCCAGTTAGGGTTATCAAAAATAAAATTTCAGGATTATTGATTGGTCATTGCTGCTATGACTGTACAAGTGTGTGCTGTGGAATGGTTAAGGGAAAGCAAATTTATTTTAGAACAGGGCAAAATGGAGTCTAAAAATCAGGGATTCCCCTTTCTTCCCAGTGCTGTTAATTTCATTGTAGCTTGAGGTAAGGGTCTTAACCAATGGGTGTCTCAACTTCTCCCACAGAGAATAACTCCCAGGATGCTGTCATAGACAAAGATAAAGTGCACTTGGAATTCTTTCCTATTCTCTTGGAGTGAGGTATACAAATGCCATGAACTGTGATACTCAAGACACCACCAAGTGTGCCCCTCCAGCTGTACCTACACGCAGCCAGATCTCACTTGTTGACAATGCATAGAGAAAAGAGGTTTCACACTCCCCCGCTCTTGGCAAACTATACTGTTAAGTGGCTCTTAATGCCATGTGCTTTTTGATGGACAACCTGAATCTTCCTTGATGTAAGGCATGATGGAGACAACTCATGCCTCCTTGTTGTAAGACTTGATAGAGACAACTCATGCCTCATGATAGAGACAACTCATGGCCTTTGAGATTCGGGACCAAGCTAATACCCCTCATTTCACAACCCAGGAGAACTTATGGTTCATCTTCCAAGAGGTTAAAAAAAAAAAAAAAAAACAGGGGATTGGTGCTTCTGTGTTCGAATCAAAACCCTGTCAATAGCATGATGGGTAACTAAGGGCAAGTTAAACTTCCCTCTCCTGAAATCCCTCCTCTAGAGCTCAGATGAGGAGTGTGGCTTTGTACAATCGCATTGTGACCACAGATCTTGCCATGACAGATGAATGATTTCTGTCTCATGCCAAACTGTATTTCCTTGCATTTACATTCATTACTTAGAATGACCACATTATTCATTTTTTCTCCCAGCATAGAAATTTGCATTTTGCACAAAAATCTGCCTGGTGCAGCAGATTTTGTAGTTATGGAAGCTGTCATCATTATCAGAATGTACCGCTGCTCAAATCTCCAGACATAATTTAATCTGGTGAGGAAAAAAAAATGAGCTGCCTGGCTCTATGGAGGTCATATTTCTACAGCCATGGCAAACAGGGCTTGCGTATTTCTTCTCACTTCAATTGTGACTCCAGAACGCTTGCGAGGGAGACTCTTTGGCATTTGAAACACTACATTTCTCAATCTGTAAGCACAGCCTTTTGCTCTTCTTTCCCAGATACTCATTAAACCTAGATGTCAGGACCCAAGAAATCCTATGCGCTAGATCTGTACCCTGTACAATCCTTTTCATCCATGCTTTGTATGTTTGTGGGGATACACATAATTCAATCTGAAGTATAGGATGTTGAGTGTATTACTTTACCACTGAAAGAAAAAAGAGCCAGGAAAAATAATCAGCTTCTGTCATTTGGAGCCCTAGAGGATGACTCAGTACTTATATATGCAGCCAACTCTTTAGAACTTACTACACTATCCGTTGTTCAGAATCAAGAAGCTGTTGGCTTCTTGGTTGTTTGTTTAATGTATTTCCTTCTTTATATGGTTAAATTATTTTGTTTTGATAAAAATAAAACTGAAAATAAAAATGTCTTGTTTGATTTGTTAACATTTTAACTCAAACTACCACCAAAAATATATCCTAGATAAGTTGGATATCTGAATATTCCTGAAAAGTTGACCAGACATTTCATCCGCCATATTGGTATCCCATTCCACTCAATGAAAGAATTGGGTAATGGCAAATTATCACATTTTCTTGTGTTGCTCTTTTTCCCATGTGTCCCTTCTGTCATTGTCTGCCATATTTCAAGGCTCGTAACTTAGAAATGTGGTTTTAAATGTAGCTAGACTTTAAGGCCACATGAGGGCACTATCCACAGTGCAATAATCCCAAACTTTTCCCTGTGGAATTGATGTTACTTGGATATTTAATATTATTCATTAACTGAGAAAACATCCTTACTTCAAAAACAATGCCTCCTTATGAGTATAAATCATGTACTCTTGGCAAGAATAGTAGACTTATTTTTACATACCAACACAGTATTCTTTGTCTATACCTCCTGGAGCCATTTGAAGTCAATGGAGACATAATGCATTGGGAGAAAAAGTGTGAATGGAAACACGGGAAGAGCAGATATACTGACTGATGGATTTTCATAGTCTTTTTTTTGCTAACTCATCAAACGCTTATAGTCATAAATTGATCTATTCTTTCCAAACTTCCATCATTTGAGAACCATCTTACTGCTTTTTGCCGTATTTGTCCACACGTGGGTACATTCTTTATTTAATACTTTTATTTAAATCATCTCTGTTTAAAGAAGCTACTCTTTTTGTAAATTATAGTATCTGTGAAATCTCAGCCTTAATTTGGTAGTTGTGTGTATTTTCCAATGTGAATTAAAAGTATTAAGATTGATCATCGCATACCAGTTAAATATCATCTCTGTACTACCCAGGATAACCCCTCCCATACACACACTCTGCGGGGAAACATGGAACTAATCTAACAGATACTTGTGTTAGTTTCTTCAGTTATTCCAGCTTTTATTAAGCTCAGCTCTCTCTCAAGCCAACAGAACTGGTGAGGGCAAGTTGCACTGTAGGTTTATCAGATAAGTGTCTTCAGTCAAACTTTACAGCAGAGCAATTAACATTCCAAGTCAAAGGACGCTCACATCCATTAGTCTCGAAGGAACAATCATATAATAGCTGGTTGCGCCAATATATTTTTTCAGTGTTTTGTTGTTTTATTGGTTGGTTGGTTAATGAGTGCAGAATCATACACAAGAAAGTGTATTAGGGATTCGTGCTGAACCACCAGCAGTCCCTTCAGTTCTGGTGAAAGACCAGCTTCCTTCCTCTTGAATTTGAAGCAAATGGATTTGGCTGTGCTAACAGCCACCGAGAACAAGTCTCCAGTCGCGTATTTGGGGACAGCCTGTTAATCTCCAGGCTGCAAACGCAGAAGGAACTGCTTGGTGGCGTCTAAGACATTTGTCCCCAGCTGTGAATGACGTCTGTTCTCGGTCTCCCTCAGCTTCTGCCAGAGGCAAATTCAACACTCTTTACCTCTGAGGATCAAGCATTAGTCCATGTGATTTCTACCCATAAGTAGAGGAACTATTCTCTGGATAAATGCAGTTTTGAATGGTTTCCTATAGGAAATTGGCAGCTTTGTACATGCAGCATCTGTGGATGGGACTCAGTCCTGTCTCTGACCTCAGTGGCAGCTGAGTTGTCTTCTATGTGTATGTTGCATGAAACTGGGAAGAGTTCATTAGAAGTCAGCAGAAATTCAGACAGAGTCCCTAGACTTCATCATAAATAAAAGGTCAGGTATCTAGGCTTTTTTTTTTCTATATGTTAGAGTTCCCATAAGACATGTTTGCTCTAAGGAGTCCCACCCTATGCCCATGTGTGCACACGTAAGCCGTACTCTAGTCAGAAAGTCCCCTTCTTGTTAAAGAGCTGGGTGGTGGAGGTCCATGAAGTACATAATGAGACAGCCACATAAACAGCCCCAAAGAGACTCCCTTGGAGGCAAGGCATGGTGTCTTGAGGTTCTTAGCAACTGGGACAATGCCTAGTTCATAGCAAGTATTAATGTACTTCTACTAAATGAAGGAACAGAAATGGCTCACTAGGCATCAAGGGGAAAAAAGAAAGAGTCTAAGATGCGTGACTTGGCCCCACCCCTTTTCTGATTATTGCCTCATTATCAGAGACGAACAAAGTCATCTAGAGATGCTGCTCAACATCCTATGAGGCACAGAATGGTCCCCACCAAGGAGTATCCAGTCTCAATGCCAATACTGCTGAGGTTCAGAAATTCTGATCTAAGAAGCTGAGGTCACAGTCTATTAGAGACCCCAGAGCAGCCTTATACTTGGACTGGATGACAAGACTAGAATGGGGAGAAAAACTTGCCTTGGCAGGACAAGAAGCAGAGTCTAGGCTCCATATCCCAGTCCTGATGCTTTCTGTTACATCACCTCTGGAACTTCCCCAGTTGTGTTCAGTTCAGTTCAGATCAGTCACTCAGTCCTGTCTGACTCTTTGTGACCCCATGGACTCCAGCATGCCAGGTTTCCCTGTCCATCACCAACTCCTGGAGCTTGCTCAAATGCATGTCCATCGAGTCGGTGATGCCATCCAACCAACTCATCCTCTGTCATCCCCTTCACCTCCTGCCTTCAATCTTTCCCAGCATCAGGGTCTTTCCCAATGAGTCAGCTCTTTGCATCAGGTGACCAAAGTATTGGAGCTTCAGCTTCAGCATTAGTTCTTCCAATGAACATTCAGGACTGATTTCCTTTAGGATTGACTGGTTTGATTTCCTTGCAGTCTAAGGGACTCTCAAGAGTCTTCTCTAATACCATAGTTCAAAAGCATCAATTCTTTGGTGCTCAGTTTTCTTTATGCTCCAGCTCTCACATCCATACGTGACTACTGGAAAAACCATAGCTTTGACTAGACGGACCTTTATTGGCAAAGTAATGTCTCTGCTTTTTAATATGCTGTCTGGGTTGATCATAGCATCTTTTAAATTCAAAGCAAGCGTCTTTTAATTTCATGGCTGCAATCACGATCTGCAGTGATTTTGGAGCCCAAGAAAATAAAATCCATCACTGTTTCCCCATCTATTTGCCGTGAAGTGATGGGATCGGATGCCATGATCTTAGTTTTTTGTATGTTGAATTTTAAGCCAGTTTTTTCACTCTCCTCTTTCACTTTCATCAAGAGGCATTAGGACATGCATTTTGAATCCATGCAGTGTAGACCATCTATGGGTTATGGTCCAATTAACTTCATTTTTTTCACTCTTCATTCCACTTTGAGGAGAAAGAACTAGGACATGGGAATTTAAATCCATGTGAACAGATGTTTGAATATTGACTAGACATCCAGCAAATACAGATCTAAAGATCAGCTTTTACTGTGAGGGTAGATGCAACCCAGAGCCCCAAACAGTCTTCATTGACCTCTATAACCAAATGGAATGAAAGAGTATGAATACTGCTTCTGGGAACCAAGGAGTTTTCAGATCTGGTTTTGTTCTTATTTAGTCACTAAGTCGTGTCCAACTCTTTGCAATCTCATGGACTACAGCACACTAGGCTCTTCTGACCTCCACTATCTCCTGGAGTTTTCTCAGATTCATCACCATGAGTTGGTGATGCCATCCAACCATCTCATCCTCTGCTGCCCCTTCTCCTCCTGCCTTCAATCTTTTGCAGCATCAAGGTCTTTTCCAATGAGTTAGCTCTTCGAATCAGGTGGACAAAGTATTGGAGCTTCAGCATCAATCTTTTCAATGAATATTCAGGGTTGATTTCCTTTAGGATTGATGGGGATGCACCAAATCTGAAAGGTTGTTTTGCATCTTCTTCTTTGTAGAGGAAATTGAGAACCTGAGGATGTGGTCCTGGCTTGAGTCAGAAGCAAGGATATGACTGATATCAAAGCCTCAAAGTCCAACATGCTTGCCATGACATGACTAGATTCTGCCTCTGAAATTGTCCATTATCTCCACTCTCCTTGATAAGAGCATCAAGAGGATCAATACATTTTATAAAGATATTCTGCATCAGGGTTGGGAAATATCAGTGGAGTTCTGGTTAACTGGAAATCAGCCAGAATAAATATATTATCCAGACTAACCCATCCTCCAAATGTTCCAGTTAATCTAGATGTGACTGTGTTGGTTTTGCAAAAAGAAAACTCTCTCAAGACATTTGGACTCAAACAGATGTGATTGGTGCCTATGTGGTCCCATAATTTATGTATTTGAGTTGCTGTTCTATGGGCAATTTGGCAGGGATCACAAGTGTAGACAAAGAAGATGTTAACAGCAAAAAAGACATCACCAAAAGCATTTGGAAGACAAACACGTCACGTCTTCAATTATAAGACAACCTGATGCAGGGAGAGAATAAATTAATTTAAAAACCTCCTGCACAAAGAAGATAATGGAAAAATACATTACAAATAGTTATCACTTTCATGCTAAAAACAAGTGACTTAGAGAAAACAACTGATGGAGCTGAATGTTTTAGTCTTATTATCTTTCTCTGGTTTTAAATTCTTAGGGGAGAAAGAGAGAACAGGAGAAAAAAAGAGAAGCTTTCATTGTTTCAACAAACATTTGCTGAGTACTTAGTATGTTGCCAGGCACCAGGACTTTCTGTGACTTTTTCTACTTTTAAAATTACTTTCAGTAGAGAACTTCAAGTGCCTCATTGCTGATTCCAACAGTTCTAGAAAGGCCCTTCTTCTCAGGTTTTTGCCTAAACTGTCAGCTTTAGAGATGCAGCTGGGAATCTTGCTGAGTGTCCCCCTATCCACCGCCACCAGAAGCCTGACTTTTAGGGCTTGGTCCATCCTAGGCTTAAGGGGCATCCGTTTTCTAGGAGAGGCTTATGAGTCTCAGGTTAGCTTTTCCCATAAGCAGACTCTGAAACAGAGTTTAGTGCCTGAGGTCTACCTGGAAATGCTCTCAAGGTCCAGCCCTGTGCAAAGGAGAATGAGGAAACACGTTGGGCAGAGGGAGAAGCTGAACTCTAACACAGACTATGACAGCCTTGGCCAACCTGTGGAATGCTCTGGAGAAGGGGTGTGACCTTGGGGAGGCAGCTGTCTGCAGCTGAGGCAGTCGCCATAGTGACCAACAGTGCCAATAGCACTTCCAGGGGCCGGGGCAGCAGCCCTTCACTAGAGGAGATCTGGGGGTGCCTCACAGTATCCACCACAGTGAGGCTCCGCTGCAGGTGCATCTACCCTCTCTCCTCCCCTCCCTCCCCCGGCCTCCCTTCCTCCCTTCTTTCCATCTTCCTCCCCTTCTTCCTCCCTTCCATGCATCCAACAAACTATTCATTGAACTCCTGCCATCTGCCAGGCACGACCTGGTAGAGAAGATGTCGTGAAACAAAATATTACACATTATTTACTTACAATTTTTCAAATGCTAAAAGGGGCCATACCAAGTGAGAAAAGAATGGGGGGAACCCACAGAGTCATGGTACCTTGAGAATGAACGCTGAAGGATGAATTAGAATGAGAGGAAAATGGATTTTCCAGGTGGAGGGGCACAGGTGTGGACTGGGGAGCAGGCAGTGAGACTGCAGGGGGCAGGGCTGGACCTGGGGGATTTTATGGGCAGAGTTAGAGTATATTTTATCCTAAAGCTATGACCAAGAAATCCACACCATGCTTGGGGATCTAGGAAGGAGGTTCTTCTGGAACTGAAAAGCTGAAAATTGACCTAAAATGTAAATGCACACTCCTGTCTACAAGGTGTCTACTGTTCCTGAGAATGGGAAGTACCTAAGATGAAAGTAGCATTTCCAACCAGCTCAAGGCGGAGTTGTGTAGAGCTGCGCAAAACTCTATATGGACACATTTAGGGTTTTCTGTCAGCATCTGGTTTAACCTGACTTTCCCCCCTGCCTTCTTTAATTTTCTCAACAGCTTGCCCCAACTGTTAACACGTGAGTAATCTAAGGCTTAAAACAAAATACTTAAAGGGTCCGTTGACCCCAAGGCTTGAGAACTGCTGTCCATAAACCCTCTGATAAAGGAGTAGATGGCTTTAATCGCCTTGCAGTTTTTACAGTCATCTGGATGAAAAGATGAAAGGGAAAAAGTCACCGTAATAACAGAAAAATCCGAATGCCTGCCATCCGGTGTTGAATCTTGTGAGACGCGTGGAGCGAGACGGTCTCTTCTGACTTACGTAGGGACAGAAGTGAGACACCCTGGGATCTGATAAAATTCAAGAGGCTTAGGTTTGTATTTGGAGTCTTCCTCTTTCTCTCTCATTCTCTCTTCATTGAGATGGGGAAGCATTTGAAAAACAAGCCTGTTTTTGGCTTGAGAAGGAGCGGTTCTATCCCACGTGTGGTCTCACCCAGGACTCACTCAAAACACCCCGCCCACCGAGGCTGCTTTATTTTGTTCGGCCATCTTCATTCTGATTTCACATAAAGTTTGAAAAGCTTAACCTTTTCCATTAGTAGCTGAGTCCTCCCCACTCCCCCATAGAGATCAGCCAATTAAAAAAAGCCAATTCCTGGATCAGTGTAGATGAGTCATCTTTTGTTTGATGCGTATAAAAATGGTCCGCATCCGATGAGGAAGGCATCGGGAAAAAGCACTTCAAAATGTGCTGCCTTCAAAGTGTCAGAAGAGACCCCTTCAGGGCTGGGAGCCTGGGAACAGAAGGCGCATATTGGTCTTTAATTAAGAGAACTGTTGAGAAGGAAGAACATTTAACATTTTATCTTCCGGTGACTTCATGGCCACATGAAGCACCTAGGTGGCGAAGATGGGCTTGTTGCCCTGGTTGTCCTCATACCTGCCTTGGTCTGTGCAACTGACCCAAAGCTAAATGCTTCCCACCAGGGGTTGGGGTGATTAGAAATGATCGTGGACTCCCTGTGCTGTGACAACTCAATTTTCACCAGCGGTGCGGGAAGCAAAGCTGTAGTCCCCCTCCTGCGGGACATGTCTGCCACAAAACATTAACAGAACTGGAGAAATAACAGTTCTCTGCCTGGACATTCCCGCAGACCTGGGAATGTGCAAAGGGCGCTATAGGACCAAGGATCGGAGCCTCACTACACAGATTTCAACACAATTTCATCTGAGGGAGAAAGAGCTTCTAAGAGTATGAATGGAGGGGAAAAAAACCCTCTGGGTTGTACTTTGATTTTATAACCAGATTGTTGGAAATTACTGACAGATGGAATAAAATAATATGCTTTGGAACAGCAGGGAGCTTCAAGGTGGAAGTCTAATTGATTTCTACCCTAAACCTAGGCGCTGGGGAGTGAGGTGGGAGGAGCTATGTTATTAATCACTCCTGTGGTCACTGCTTGGTGGTTTCCTGCCTAGTGGGAGGAAATGTCATTTTCAATTACATACGTATGAATTTCAGATGACACCTGGTGTACCAGAGGGAAGAATTTGTGTGGATAGACAGTTACAGCCCATCTCTGGATGCGCTTGGGCAGAACCACATCACCAGATAAAATAGTGTGATTATAAAGCATTAGGGGTGGACTCAGGGAGGTGGTGAAAAGCCCCCATCTGTAAGAAGCCCACCTGGTCAGCTGTCTCTTGGAGCCATGTGCTGTTGTCCTTTTTGCAAAGCCTTTGCCGTAGCCCTGGCCTGAATAGACTGCAGATCTGCCTCGAATATGAAATACCTCTGGGGGCATTCAGCCATTTTCTACCCTGCAAGTCAGTGAGACAAAAGGCAGATTGTGTCTGTATTTAAATGACCTTTCAGGGGTTCACTAAATGTCGAGATAAGATGAAGGTCAGCGAGGGAAGGTTTTTCTGAATTAATATGAATTCTTTAGCATCCAAGTTTGATAGGTAGTTTTCTGTTACGCTTCCAGGGCTTTCTTCCGGTTTTCAAAAGACAAGGATTTTGTGATAGGGTTGATTCTTTGAACAAGAAAGTCTTTGGGCTTTTATGGAGAAGAGACCCCTCAAAATCATCAGGCATGTCTGATTTGCTTACAAGTAACTACTGTGGGTCCAGCCCGTTTCTAGACATCCCAGATTCCAAGACCAAGTTAGACCTATTTCTGCTAACGGGAAGGCTCAATTATACCCACCTGAGTTGGAATGCTGATGTTGTGATGGGGCCCACCCGGCATGCACATTTGTGGAGAACAAACAAAACTTACACATGTAAGGGAGAGGGGTGAAAGGTCACATCAGCACAGGTCTCTCACGCTTCAACCAAAAACATGGGTAGTCGATTCAAATGACTTGCAGCTGGTGGTATGCTCTGAGGCCAAGCAAAAGCAGGGGCATGTGTCTCACATTAAAAAAAAAAAAATTTGTGGACCACTTTTGGCTCAAAATATGCCAAGAGTTTGCAACTCACCTGTTCCCGTTTGCTGGTTCAAAAGGAAAAAAAAAAAAGGAAAAAAAACAGCATATTAGAATTCATGGGAGGACATGGGGTTGTTCTGAGACCCTGGCAACTGGATTTCTTTTATTAGCATAAGTGAATTATTAATTCAGCATAAAAGGAACATAGATCTTTGTCATATAAGAATTGCCAATACCACAAGGGACCTTCATAGACTAGGATGAAAATAATATCTTACTTATATTTGCATAATGCTTTGCAATTTCTGAGGCCCTGCCATATACTCTGGTGGCTGGTGGGTTTAGCTCTGGTGGTTGCCTGGAATGGAGTTTTGCCCCATGCAGGATAGCAGGGTGATTTGACTTCATTACCGTCAAGCCCCCTATCAGACATAAACACCCTAGATTTAATCAGAAGCACCTAGGCAGGGAGGAAAGTCATTAATATTTAGGTTTTTTTTTTTTTTTTTTTGCATTCCCAAACTCCACCAAACTTTTCTAGAATGTGCCTTTGAGACTCAAGGTACATGGCCCCAGCTTTGGGGAGTGGTCCAGTCTGAGCCTTCATGAGCTCCATCCATTCTTTTATCCCTAACAGGACAGAGATGTTTGGCATGGTGACCAGCTTGTCTTGGTTTGCCTGGGACTTCCCCCATTTTAGGACTGGAAGTGTAACATTCCAGGGTCCTCCTCGGTTCTGGGCAAAATAGGAAGATTGGTCATCCTGCATTTGCCAAATCTCTGATATCACACACGTTGTGCCCATTATGGCCCTCTCCTGCAATGCTGAAGACCCAGGTTCCATCCCTAGGTGGCCCTGGAGGAGGAAATGGCAAGCCACTTCAGTATCCTTGCCTGGGGAATCCCGATGACAGAGGAGCCTGGTGGTCTACAGTCCATGGGGTCACAAAAAGTTGGACTCGACTGAGAGACTAACAGTAATGTATTTATATATCTTTATCCACTCATATGCTGATGAACACTTAGATTGCTTCTATGTCTTGGTTATTGTAAATAATGCTGCTATGAACATTGGGGTGAACTAATTTCAAATTAGTGTTTTTCTTTTTTTCAGACATCTACCCAGGAGTGGGATTGCTGGGTCACATGATAGTTCTAGTTTTAATTTTTTGAGAAACCTCCATAACGTTCTCTACAGTGGACGCACCAATTTACATTCCCATCAACAGTACATGAGGATTCCTTTTTCTCCACATATAGAAATGTGTTTTCCCTGAGAAGCCAGAAGTTTGTGGACAAAACAGCCCCAAAGGCAATGACCTCAGAAGGGCCTGTTTGCCTGTGAGGACGTCTGACCCACCCTAGAAGTCGACGGCTCAGAACACAGTAAGCCTCCTCTTCCTGTGCAGTTCTGGGAAGATCCAGAAGGTTGTACTGAGGAGGATTTAGTAGCTAAAGCTGATAGAAAAAGAAAATAAATGAATAAAAGAAAGTAATCACTGTCTTTCAGAATGTAGCCTGAAAAATAACAACATAATCCTGATTTCATAATAATTCAAACCAGATGAAGAGAACTTCACATCTACCCCACACCAATTGCTCTGATTTCTAATCAATTATTGCAGAGGTAATCCATCCGTCACCCACCCATCCATCATCCATGCACCCACCAACAGCCTCTGGGAAGGGGAGGTGGGGGTGCTGAGCACAGGCCACAAAGTCAGGCAAGACTGGAGCCAAATTCCTTTTTTCCCCCCATATATCAGATCTACGATTTGGGGCAACTTACTGACTTTCCCTGAGCTTCAGTTTTCTCATCTGTAAATGTGGGCTTCCCAGGCAGCGCTAATGGTTAAGAACCCCATCAACCAGGGCAGGAGATGCAAGAGATGTGGGTTCATCCCTGGGTTGATTCCCTGGAGGAGGGCATGGCAACCCACTCCAGTATTCTTGCCTGGAGAATCCCATGGACAGAGGAGCCTGGTAGGCTACAGTCCATAGAGTTGCAAAGTAAATGGGGATAGTAATTGTTTTTGCTTCACAGGGTTAAATGCACATAAAATTCTAAATGCTCAGAGCCTGACACACAGAAGGTTCTCACTCACCAGGAGCCCTCTCCTCAAATTTCACAGAACAAGACTCAGGGCACCATCAGGTGGTGGCCACAGAGAGGCAGGGTCAAGGTGTGCGACAGCAGAGCTCTTGAGGTCCGTCCATGGCGTGGTCACTGACATTTTCCCTTTCAACTAACACGTCTACTTTTAGACTTTGTCTTAAAAAAGTACATTGACAGGTGCACCAAGGCAGTTGTAGTAGAATGCAGCATAAATGCCCACCAGCAAGTAAAAAGTTCAATAAACCGGAGTACATCCATTCAAGACATATGTTTCAGGGTCCAAAAGAATGAGTCGATTGATAAATATGGTAGGGAAGGGCCACCGAGTCTAGCATAAGAGTGTTTATCGGATGTCCCCATTTTTATAAAACAAACAAGAAGGAATAATGTGTTGGAACAGAGCCTAGAGGAAAACAGTGGAATACACAGGACAACGTATCACACAACAGTTGGTAAGTTGAAAGGTTGACTTTTTTGGGGGGAGGGTGATGTCATAAGGAGCATGGTCATATCATTCAGCAGCCAACAGAAGCCCCCTGGGGTATCACAGGGGACTTTCCTTGGCGTTGAAGAGCACTCAGGACCCTCATTTGCTGGTGACAAAATCCCTGGCAAATCTTCTTGGTTCACATCCCCCTCCCACAAACCCATATTCACTGGGACTGTGATTAAGCCAGGCCTGAACAAGGGAGGGAAGGCCTCTCCCAAAGAACCTTGCAGGTAAGGAGCCAGCTGTGGGGATGAAGTACCTCCCAAGCTGTCATGGGAGAAAAGGGAGACTGGATGCTGAGGAAGCAGAACCCATAGTGCCCAGCACGGTCCATGGCGAGTTTTTGCAGCACTGGAAGTTTATAGATCTGAATGTCATTGGGAGAAATTCACTGGAATGACGCAAACACCAGAAGCAAGGGGACCTTCCAAGAAATCCCAGTGGATAAGGCTGGAGCTGCTGAGGACTCAGAAAAGAAATAACATGGTGAAGAGGGAAGGGACCACGGGCCCCAGGCGGTGAAAGGGTGTGTGTTTTCTTCCTTGCATGGGGCGACGGAGTGTGCTTTGAAGAGCCAGCCATGGGGACCGTGGAGTGAGATGCTCCGGAAGGAGGGTTTGCTTATCCTGATTGGAAGCAGCTGTGGGTCTTGGACTTCGCAGAGAGGCAGAAAAGTTGGTGTCTCGATGGTGTGAGAGGTTACTCTGGATGATTTCCTGCTGCCCAGGCCTCACAGAATTGAAACAATTTTTCAACCTCCTCAGACATCCAAGACTTCCCAGGAGTTCTGAGGAGGTCTCTGAACATCCCTTTAAATCAATCTGGCGATGTTTTCCTGAGCTCCCAGACCTTGTTGGCTTGCTCTCTGCCCTTCAGAGCAACCTGGGTGACTCAACTTTTCAAGCAGAGAAATGACCCCTTCAAGATCTGCTCTCACATTTAATTCTCAGGAGGCTTGGGAGGGTTTCCGTGGTGTTAACAGGAGCCTCAGAGCAGGGTGGGACAAACTGCTAGAATGATAAGCAGGTTAGGAGACAATAAGTTTTGACTCCCCTGGGTAGTAGTCTCACCATCAAACTGGGGCAGTTAAAAATCCCTACTTTAAAGGGTTCTATTTTTTTTTTTAAGCAAGCTTTCTAATTTAAACATGTTTTTTATTTTAATATAGTTTCAGATTTACAGAAAAGTTGCGAAGATAGTACAGACAGTGTCCATAAACCTTTACCCAATGAAAAATAGGGGTATTTTTCACATCTTTCGTTTCTGTAGTACATTGGTGACAATGACAGTTCCGACAAGGGACTATGAATGAAACGCCACAGTTTATTCAGATGTCATTAGTTTTCACCTAAGGTCCCTTTGCAGGTCCAAGACCCCATCCTGATCACCCCTTTGCATTTGGCCATCATCATGTCTCCTTAGGCTCCTCTGGGCTGTGATAACCTTGACAGTTTGGAGGAGGATCGGCCAGTTGTTTTGTGGCTTGTCCCTCCATTTGGGTTTGTCTGAGGTTTTCCTCATGATTGACGTCCCTGGTGGCTCAGATGGTTAAAAAAAAATCTGCCTGCAATGCAGGAGACCGGAGTTCGATCCTTGGATCAGGAAGATCCCTGGAGAAGGGAACGGCTGGCTACCTACTCCAGTATTCTTGCCTGGAGAATTCCATGGATAGGTGGGCTACAGTCCATGGGGTCACACAAAGAGTCAGACATGACTAATACTTTTTGGGGGCTTCCCTGGTGTTTTCCTAGGGATTAAGCTGCAGTGGTGGGCTTTGTGGAGGGAATCACATAGGTGAAGGGCCCTTCTCATCACATCATATTAGGAGTTAATGCCATCTTCTAGCTTGATCATGGAACATCACTGTAAGGATTCAATGTTATCATGCTTGTAAGTTGCTTGGAAGAGTTCTTGGCCCCTAGAAAATCTGTGATGATTTGACAAATGAACTAACAATGGACCAAGTGGTTATTGAGGATTTTCATCTTGTCAGTTTGTGTGTCTGTTTCAAAGACAAATCAGCCCCCATTCCTACCCTCCAGGACACTCCAGTCACGAATGTAGACAGCCACCTCCAACTCCAATCCATAATGCTTTGTTTATGATGCCTTTCTTCAGCTATTTCTGAGTTAGGGCTGTAACTGCTGGCAACTGGAGTGTGTGCGAAACCAGAACATGAACCTACACAACAACTTCTGGTGGGGGATGAACAGCCCCACAGACAAAGGGATGGCAACTTACAGAGCCGCCGCTCAGCATGCAGTGGAGACAGTGAGTACAAGAAGGGAGGGGATCCTTCTGAAAGAGCTCTCAGTGGAACCCAGAAGCTGAGAGGAATACCCGTAGGGTGTTTTGCATTGATTTCCACCTTAACCTTGGAAGCAGCCTTCCAAAATGGCCATTGTTGTTTCCTTGAATGCGAAAACAGGGACAGTCCTAGGGGAGCGTTCTTTCTCCCCAGGTTCTCTCCAACTTAGGTTGATGAGACTTTGGGTACAGGGAGACACAGAGACCAAAAAGCCCCAGTCTTCCTGCCTCAAAAAGCTCAGCTTTAGAATATGGTGAGACTCAAAAGGTACAAAACATGTAAAAAGTGCTTTGAAGGAAAACAGTGCAAAACAAATGTAAGGTTTCTAAATAAAAGGCTGAGGTGGTCTCACCTGTCTTTCCAGTCCCTTTTTCTCACCAGCCTGGTTACACCATTCTATATATCAGATCAGATCAGATCAGATCAGTCGCTCAGTCGTGTCCGACTCTTTGCGACCCCATGAATCGCAACACGCCAGGCCTCCCTGTCCATCACCAACTCCCGGAGTTCACTCAGACTCACGTCCATCGAGTCAGTGATGCCATCCAGCCATCTCATCCTCTGTCGTCCCCTTCTCCTCCTGCCCCCAATCCCTCCCACCATCAGAGTCTTTTCTAATGAGTCAACTCTTCGCATGAGGTGGCCAAAGTACTGGAGTTTCAGCTTTAGCATCATTCCTTCCAAAGAAACGCTTTGGAGTTTTTGCTGCCTCTGAGTGGCCAGACTGAAGGGAAATTTCCATTTCTTACAAGAAATATGCAATTTTTAGATGATAAGCTTTTAATCAAACACAAAATGGTTAGTGTGATTCCCTGACACCCAAACCTGTAGTCTCATCCTTTTTTTAAAAACCTTGGAAGATATGCTTCAGGAACTTGTTTCAATTCAGCAAACAATGGTTTTCAGAGGAGCATCTAACAAGTTCCCAGCACTGATATGGGGGGATTCTTTAGTGGCAATGAATGTCCAACTAAACTCAAATGAGTGTTTATATTTTTGGCAGAAGAAGCAACAGCAATGGGTATGTGTAGAATGTTCCTTCTGCTCTTTGCAATTATGGGAACATGTTAATCATGACTTCCTAATCAGTAAAGAGCTCATGACATATGTAGGATCATGAGTGAAAATGGATACTAGGAGAAACCAATTATTTTTTATTTCTGAGGGCAAGGGGAAGATGTTAGCTTAGCACTTGTGGACTTATAAATGGACTTAGGACTCATAAATGCTCCAAAGCTCACCAGACACCCTTTCAGCACAGTTCTGATGGGCAAGGCTGTAAGGAACATTTCCAAAGTAATTTGCACAATGTATATGTTTAAGCTCAAGAGTTTGTATAAATTACATTTATTTTCACTATGATTTTCCAGGGAGAAGTTCAAACCTCAGAGGTGAAGTAATCAATCCTAGAGCTAGCAGACAATAGAAAATCAAAGGGCTCCAGCATTGCTTTTTTTCTTTTCTCCCAACCTCCACTGACGAAGAACAGAAGTTCTGCCCAGATCAGGCAGAGGATCTCAGTAGGACAAAGCCCATAAAATGAATGCATACCTGAGGTTTTTTTTTTTTTTTCCCCTATACCTGAATTTTTGTTTGCAGACATGTTGGCCCAAGTGAGCAGAGTTAGAGTAAGCATACCAGGGGTACTCATCAAAAGTTTTTATTGTTCAGTCACTCATTCGTGTCTGACTCTTTGCGACCCCAAGGACTGCAGCACACCAGGCTTCCCTGTCCTTCACCATCTCCTGGAGCTTGCACAAACTCATGTCCATTGAGTCAGTGATGCCATCCAACCATCTCATCCTCTGTCACCCCCTTCTCCTCCTGCCTTCAATCTTTTCCAGCATCAGGGTCTTTTCCAATGAGTCTATTCTTTGCATCAGGTGGCCAAAGTATTGGAGCTTCAACTTCAGCATCAGTCCTTCCAATGAATATTCAGGGTTGATTTCCTTTAGGATTGACTGGTTTCATCTCCTTGCAGTCCAAGGGACTCTCAAGAGTCTTCTCTAACACCAAAGTTTAAAAGCATCAATTCTTCAGTGCTCAGCCTTCTTTATGGTCCAACTTTCAAAAGTTATGGATGTCGATTTTAGTTGCTAGAGTCACTAGGGTCCCTGTAGTGCCTCAACTGATTTGCATTGGATTTTGTGTCTTGTCATCTAAACCTCCCTGGTTTCTAAACACAAAGCCTGGCTTGCAAAGGGCTTCTCTGTAGGCATCCCTGTCTGAATGACTGACAGCTTTAGAGGACACGGTCCTGTCCAGGATTCCCAGCCTTGGCACATTGACGTTTGGGGCCAGAGGCTTCCTTGTAGCGCTGCTTTGTGCACTGGAGGAGTTTATCAGCACCCCTGGCCTCCATCCAGTAGATGCCAATAACTAACCTCCCTCCCCCAAGCGGCTGTCACCAAGCCCAAGCTCATTCTGCTTGCCACACGACAGGCCAATAAATTGGGAGATGAGTTCTCTAAATTTTTTATTTATTTTGGGCTTCCCTGGTAGCTCAGATGGTAAAGAATCTGCCTGCGATGCAGGAGACCTGGGTTCAATCCCTGGGTTGGGAAGATCTCCTGAAGGAGGAAATAACAACCCACTTCAGTATTCTTGCCTGAAGAGTCCCATCAGAGGAGCATGGAGGGCTAAGTCCATGGGGCCACAAAGAGTTGGACAAGACTGAGCAGCTAACACTTTCATTCTCATAGCCAAGTAACAATGTTGTGATAGTTTTATATGAACAGCCAAGGGACTCAGCCACACATATATTAATACATGTATCCATTCTCCCCCAGACTCCCCTCCCATCCAAGATGCCACATAATATTGAGCAGAATTTCATCACCATTGCCTGTGAGAAATAAGATCTTGACACAAGAAATAAGATCATTTCAATTCACCTTATCTCATTTTATTTTATTTTTTGGTGTTCTCATCCAGTCCATGTGGTACTTTTTATAGGTGATGTTCAATAAATTCTTCAAAATGAAATATTGCAGGGGAGTTTACATCAGTGACTCTCACCTAGGGGTGATGTGCCTGCCCACACCCCACGCCCCGCCCTGGGTAGTTGAAACAAGGACTAATGATTTTAATGGGAAGGCTAGCAGACTAAGAAGATGGCAGACTAGCATCTAGCATCTCAAAAAACCATCTTCCCTTGGTCTGAATTCAAACTCCTTTTACATATAAAGGTGGGGGGTCAACTGTGGTGCCAATCAATGGCTGAGTTGGGCCACTGTAACTGGTACCTGCCTCATTGCCACTGCACCCCAGGTCTGAAGGACCCAGCTGATCCTGCAACATTGTCCTTTAGCCCTCGGTGGAATGAGGTGTGCAGATGGCAGAGAGCACGGTGGCCATGTGGAGGGTTGTCAGGTACTGTGGGTTCAGCCCACCCTGGCCCCAACAGTCAGCTCCTGACCCCAACAGTCAGCTCCTGACCCCAGAGATAGGCCCAGAGCTGGTGCCCCCAGGGTGGAGCTCCTGTCTGCTTGCTAGAGCAGTGCAGTGGGTGGGTGGCAGGAGTAGGCTGGCCTGATGGGCTAGGAGGGGCTGTGGACCAAAAGGTCCTTGCCTCAATGGAGCACTTGGGCCAGTGCACTCAGGCCAATGTCACGGAAGGAAGGGCTGATTACACATCAGGTTGGGGTGGGGGAGGCCACCACTGCATGGTGACAATCAGAAGTGTCTTCAGACACTACCCAGTGTCCCCTGGGAGCCAGACACACCACTCCCAGGTGAGAACCACAGATATAAACACACTTTCAGTACTTCATTTTGAAGAATTTATTGAGCATCTCTTATTAAAAAAAGTATTGGATGAGAACACCAAAAAATAAAATAAAATGAGATAAGGTGAATTGATCTTATTTCTTGTGTCAAGATCTTATTTCTTGTGTCCCTTTTGGTTTAGAAGAGGTTTTGTAATAGAGCGTGGCCCAGTACAGCCCTAGCACCAGACGGTTGCTATGGGCCATTACCCCTCCTCCCCCACCACCCTGTTTCCAGGTGATGATTACTGCAGAGCAGTTAGTGGTCCCCGTTCAGCTATTGGTCAGCGCTGCAGTGGCCCCTCCCACAAGCAACCAGCTGTCAGTGAGTGACCCTTAGTCTGGGCATTCAGCCAATGGTCTGTGGAATGGTGGTCCTCAGACTGAGAGTAGGATAAGAGGTGGAGCCCAGCCTTCTCCCTGGGGCCCTCCAGTTCTCCTGGCCTCGGCCCAGTGGGTGAGCCAGGAGCCTGGGGAACAGGCTGCAGGCTGTGTCCTGCAGGTTCCAGAGCCCTTGCCAAGGCTGCCCACTGCTGGGCCCAGGCCTTGAGGTGGTTGTGGTGACCCTCTCCCCAATCCCTGCCTCAGCCATCTCATGGCAGCGGCTGTCTGCATAGGGTGCAGCCTACTGGCCCCCTCCTTACGGGCAGCCTGAGGAGCCTGAAGGCCAGTTGAGTCCCGGGCGCCTGGCTCCCTCAGTGATGGCAGCTGGACAGGATCTGGGGACCTGGACCTTCTTGTCAGAACAGAGAATAACATTCATTTGGTATAGATTTCCCAGAACCTAATTACCTGACCATGACCTGACCTCAAGAACAAAGGCTGTGATGCCAAGATGTTTGCAACCTTGTGCCTCCTTCACCTTTCCTAGAAAAGGGTTTTGCTGAAAGCCTTCCAGGATCAGAAGGCTGGTTATTTTTATTTAATAAATTAATTAAAAGGCTGGTAATTAATTAAATTAATTAATTTATTTTGGTTCTGCTGGGTCTTCATTGCTGTGCAGGTTTTCTCTAGTTGTGGCAAGTGGGCTTCTCACTGCGGTGGCTTCTCTCATCATGGAGCAAGGGCTCTAGGGCACAGGTTCAGTAGTTATGGGGCACAGGCTTAGCTGCCCCAGTGCATGTGGGATCTTCCTGGACCAGGGATCAAACCCATGTCTCCTCTGTTGGCAGGCAAATTCTCTACCACTGAGCCACCAGGGAAGTCAGAGTTTGGTATTTGTAAGGAATGAGCCACCGTCTCCTTGCAGGACCCTGCAGTAAAGCTTTCTCTGTTCCAGTCTTGGATGTTTTGGTCTTGTTTGGCCTCACAATGCGGTGGACACTGTGCTGTTGCCCTCAGTCACAGAGGTGTGTCCAAGTCTTTGTGACCCCATGGACTGTAGCCCGCCAGGCTCCTCTGTCCATGGGGAGTCTCTAGGCAAAAATACTGGAGTGGGTTGCCATGCCCTCCTCCAGCGGATCTTTGCAACCCAAGGATCAAAGCCAGGTCTCCCGCATTGCAGGTGGATTCTTTACCATCTGAGCCACTTTGCATTTCAGCAACAGTTTGCCATCTTCAGTTGCCAATGCAGAAGCTGATCCAAGCCATTTATACTCCAGAAGCTTTGGGAGAAAAATTGGTTTCATTCATCGGAAGCTGCCAGTCGCCCTCCACCCTCTGGTCTGTTTTGGAGTCATTTACTTTCTTACCAGACTCTTCCTGTCCCACTCTGTCTGTATCCTTCTCTCTCTTAATAATGAAGGGGTTTCGAGGAGGGAGATGTGTGCTTATCATCCTAATTGTACTTATTTAGAACATCGAACTCCTCTCGAGATGACAGATTTGCTTTCTGCCAAAGTTCTGCAGCAGAAGGTTTATAACACATCCTGAAATTAACTGGGTCCTGTCACAGAATGCAGGCTTCCCTTTTCTCTGGTTTGCAGGTAGGAGAAGTCCCAGAACTGGCCTTGGCAGGTGAGGCTTCCATCAGCTTTAGCTCACAGGGATGCAACCTTGTAGGCTCTCCCTGTGTTAGGGGAAGCACACTGATTAAAACCACCCACCCTGGCCAGGCACTATAGTAACCATTTACATGAGTTGTTTCATGACAGGAGCGCCTGATAAGGAATATGGAACTAATAAGCCACCACCAACCAGAAGAGTTCAGGAAAGATCTAAAGGAGACGCCATGTGTCGGTCCACTTCCCAGAATCCCTCTCGCTAGCATCCATCTTGGCTGAGTGATGTGTGCACCACCAGGAAAGACTCTGAATGATTGGCCAAAGACTACCCGGAAACTAATCCCATCACCATAAAACCAGAGACTGTGAGCCACGCGGCAGAGCAGTTCTCCTGCGTTCCCTTACCCTACTGCTCTCCACCCTGGTGCCCTTTCCCAATAAAATCTCTTGCTTTGTCAGCACATGTGTCTCCTCGGACAATTCATTTCCAAGTGTTAGACAAGAGCCCAGTTTCGGGGTCTGGAAGGGGTCCGCCTTCCTGCAAAAAATGGCGACTCTGGAGGGGACTCTTCTTTGCTGAGACTGACATCCTGACCACTCGGGGAACTCAGGGGCCAGCTTGTCTGCCAATGGACCAGACCCAGCGGCCTCAACTGGGACCCTTTTGTCCCTGGTCTCCTCCTGACGTGGACAACTGGCCAGAGTGCCCCGACCAGTAAAGAACAAGAGACTTTACTGACCTCTTTCCCCTTCCCTCTCCTTAACCCTTCCTATCCTTCACTGTTTTTCTAGTCCCCTGGTCCTGGATGCAGGAATCTGGTCGAAGGGCCCTCAGCCTGAGCTGAGGATTGGAGATTGATCACTTCCTCTCGGCAGAGAACTCGAATTCTGGTTCTGGTCTGGTCTGATTTCTGGTAGGGCCAAGCTCCAGTCCTCCCTTCTCTGGAGGCTCAGGGAAAAGTCCCATAAAGCCTGGGTATCTGTAGGTGGCAGGAGACGTCCGTAAGGCCACCCCTTTCACCCCCTCTCCCACCTCCTCCCCCTTCTTCTTTCAACCTGGCTTCCTTTCCTCCCTTTGAAATCTTTGATGTTAGTACTTGGATCTGAAGTTCTGTGTCTCTATAGGAGGTTTTCTGAGAGACTGTATTGTATTTAAGGGAGTGTCTGATGAGGACTGCCAGGTTTATATGTGTGTGTTTCAACTCTGTGTTCTGTGTTGTGATTTTTGATGGCCATTTTGCTTTGTCTGGCCACCATTTGGTTTAGACCTGCCACCATTTTGTTAGAACTCGATTTTCTTTCCCTGTTCCTTGAGACCAGGGCTCTCAGGAACACTTATCTAGACCATCTCTAACTCCTGAGACTGAGGGAAAAGGGGAAAAAGACTTTAAAATTTTTATTTATTTCAACTGTTTTTTTAATAAACTAGTAAATTTTATATTGTAGTATCTAATTCATGACTAAACTTAGAAAATGAAGCTAGATCTTGCACTGTGTCTGTCTAAATATGTCTTGGTATGTCTTTGTCTCTGGGTAATATTTTTGAGGTTAATTTGTAAATGAGCTCTATTTAACTGGCTTAAAAAAGGTAAGTGCTTACAAATCAAATAACTCTAAATTAAACGATAAATTCCAGGTTCATGTGAACTGGGAAATATTCAGTATTAAATACCTGATATTAATGTTTGTTTGTTGACCTATCTAATATAGACATGTCTTAGAGTAATTAACATTAAGTAGAATATTTTCATTGTACCTAGGTTTAATACAAGTTAAATATTATATCTGTTACAAGTTTGTCAATAAGGAAATTACCTCAAGTGAAGAAACTTCTAAAAAATGTAAATGAGATATGAGCTTTTATATAAACTCTATTAAGAATAATTATTCTTTAGAAATATCTGTCTAAAATAGTCTCTCCAGATTGGCATAACTTAAATTTCTAAGGGTTGTGCTAAGTGTGCTAAGGGTTGGAAGTCTATTGAATAGTTAGGTCATTTCCAAATAAAGTAAGATTTTGAAACATTTACTACTAAACACTAATTTCCTTTTACAGAGAAACTAAAGAGATTTGGGACTATAAATGAATAATGTTTGGTGCCATTCTAAAATGTTCTAAGAAAGCAAGAGTTTTAGAAATTATCACTGGTATTTATGCTCACCAATCTATAAAACGCTAATATAAAAGTTAGTTCTTGGTTTGCTAAATGAAAGTAGGAAGTGTGTTTTCAGTATTAAAAAAAAAGAAAGAAAAAGGTGTGAAAAATACTAAAGAGTTATGCATGATCAGGATTTTCTAATATTGGATTACAATTAGTTAGATAAATGGATTTTGTTAGAAATGACACAGCCATAAGAAAACTGGTTAGTCAACTAGGTCCAAGATGGCAGAGCTGACTTTCACTAGACCTTGAGCCTTGGTTTTTAGGCCTATTGTAACATATCAACAAGCTAAATGATACACCCATCAACATTGACTAAATCTGACCAAATGTTCTAAACCCTTTTAATTGATCTTTTCGATAAAACTTCCTAAATAGAATTCTTCTGAAGTTCTTTTGACCTCTAGCTAACTTTGGGGTGCTTCAGAGGGCCCCTGAAACATCCCAAAGAGAGATATTAAACTGTGTTTATTTGGTTGGTTAAATTACATGAAAAAGATTATCAAATGAGTAATAAATCCGTTCATGTTATAATGTATGGTAAAATTACGAATACAGATATCCTAGAAATTATATGGAGTTCTTAACATTCTGATATGTCCTGGTACTCTAATGGAAAACCTGATGACTTCACAAAAGTTAACAGAAGGACTGAATGGACCAGTGAATATGCTTATAACTTTTATGGTTTGTATCTGAAAAATTATGGGTTTTCAGGGAGTAGGGAAAACCTTCCTCTCAAACGAATTATGACAATACTTTGGTAAAATTAAACGTTATAAACAAAACAATTATATTTTCTCTCTGACTCCTCTAAAAATTGGAAATTCTTAGGTTTCCAGTAAGTTTATCAAATGAGTTAGGAAGGTTATCTCAGGGGTACAAAAATCTCAAGAAATTTTTGAGACCTTAAAAAAGGAAGAATTCACTTAGATTTGTTAGGCAAAATCTGTGATAAGCCTTTGGTGTGAGTTTCCCAGCCTTGTTTTATTTTAAAAGTTCAGTCTGAGACTCTATAAATGTTTCAGCATATTAAAAGTCTATAATCAATTATGGTTATATAAATCATCAGACCAAAATTAGTGAGAACAGACCTATTTTGCAAACAAACTAGGCTTAATTTGGTTATATTTGATAAAAATGAGGGTAACTTTAGGGAGAAAAAGATATTTCAAAAAATGTTAAATCCCAGTTTGTTAATGGAGGTCTGCGTCTAGTAAGACTTATCTCTTAGATAGTTCTTTGCTGTTACGTGATATTAATGTAAAATTTAATTGAATTCTTAAAGAACACCTTAAGTTTGTTTCTGAAGCTTATCTCAGTAATCTATCTTTGAATGAAGATCAGATGCCTCATGACCTGCAACCAGGACTAGAAAAGGACATAATTTAAGGGACTGTCTCCAACCTGGATGGAAGGACTTTTTATCAGGAGAAACGACACTACACCAGGATGAGAAGACGATGACATCAGACGTAGACAGCTTCCCCAAGATGCTGGACCTGATTCGTATGATCATTTATGTTTTCTTGACTTCTTAGACCTTTGCATATAAATCAAATGCTTTTCTATCATAGGCCTGATTCTATGCTAGTTTCAGAAATCAATTCAATTGTTGGGTTTGTGGCCAATTACCTGTGTCTAGTTCTGGGTTACCTTGGTAAATTTCTCTACTACAAGACTCTAACTGGTTGGCCCTGAGAAAATTTACTTAAAAAAAAAATTATAGTCATACTCAGGTTACAGTGATAGTACTAGATGGGATCCCCTCACCGGGCCAATTAATAATGCCTGCTCTGACTCTGGCCATAAATTTGAGCTTTTTTCTATTACTCAAGCTCAATCAGAGCAACAAGAAAAGTTTCAGCACAGAAGGAAAAAATCTCCCACAATTATGGGATGGATTTATATAGATAACACCAGGCTATGATAATTTAGGTTTAAAGTCTCCTCTGTGTTGGAAACAATTAAATCATACTAAGGACAATCGGTCTAGTACCACTAGAAAACGGGGCTATGTGCCTTATAGACAGTGCCAATATATAATTTCCCTGGAAGATAAAGATTCTACAGAGCAGACTAAGTCAGATGACCTGAGATATACTGGGCTACATCTAATGGAAGCTCTTAAGTCTTACTTGTGACTTTACTAATACTGCTGGCTATGTTATTTGTATTTCACCTGTTTTACAAAATTACTGTTTCTTACACCATCAAATGTGTGTGTGAGGCCTCTAATAGAATAATATATAGTCCCATATGAGATCGATGATGGTAACAGTGTAACTCTAGATATGGGAAGAAGCAACAAGACGGAATATTTTCCTGGACCAAGAGGCTAGTAAGACAGGTGGTCCAGAGAATTTTGGATACTTTTTTATGGCCTAGTCCAGTAACAGCACATTGAGTGGCCTGTCAACAAAATCTTTGCCAAACCTGAGAATGGACATTCCCAGCACCATGGGATAAAATGGTCATGAAATGCCCCCCTGAAAATCATGGTCAAGTTTATGAGCAAAAAGGGGCTCTGCCAACTGAAGACTGACACTTGCCAGCTACATCTACAAAGATTAAATCATGGCCGCTGCAACTGCTGACTTTCAACACCCCTGAAAGGAGTTCAGGGTGAAAATCAGGAATGAGGCACTCTGTGCTCTGGGAAAAACTGGCAGAACAGGCCTTCAGATAGTTAAATCTTTTCAGGAGAAGATTTTATGGTCCCAATTCTTGCATCTTCTCATACCTAGAGAAACACTGATGTCATTAAGGAAAAGTTTACAATTAAAAGTCAAAATAGAGTAGCTATGGTTCAGATATCCTGGGAAATAATTAGGTGATGCTATGGGTGTACTTTCAGATTAGACCTTGTATTGCTAAACACTTGAGTTTTCTGAATTGTGTCAGGTGTGGATGCCACCATTCTCAAAACAATGTCTGCTGGAAACTAGTAACCTTATTTTTTATAAAACTAGGCAACTGGCTACCCGGCTACAAGTCTCCCTGAAGTGCCAGCTCTGGACTGGGTTTCAGGTCTATTCTTCTAAAAAGAAATGAGATTTATTTTGTCTTCTAAATTCCAGTTATCACTCCTCCAACTACTTCTAATTGGGGTCTGTTACACCAAAATGGCAGACCAAGGGATTGAGATTTTGTAATCATACAAGACTCAGATCTAGAACTTGGAACTCAGAAATACTTCCAATTCAGTGTCTATACTCCAAGCTGAGGCAGCCCAATGCTCCATTTTGACAGGAAGTTATCACAGTCATAGTTGCCTAGTTCCCTAAATTAAAACTGAGTATAACTCTGTGGGGCTCTGGAGTAGAGATCTGTTCTGTGTTCTTCATTTCTTGTCTGTAGGATATATGCTTCATTCAGCCTCCTTGACCTTCCCTGAGTTCCAAAGGGTGGATTCAAACCCTTGCTAATCAGGGAAGGGAGGGGATACAGAAACAGGAACAACAATCAAAGGTTGGTACAGCCTCCAGACAGAGTCCTGGTTCCTACTCAAATAAATATGCATAACAATGTCTTTGCGCCCCCACCCAGGTGGAGGTTGGTAACTTCAGATTGAACACAAGATTCCTGGAGCACAGCTCTGTTGCCTCACCACCAACCAATCAAAAAGGGTCACAAACCCTGCAGCCCTCACCCCAAATGTTGCCTTCTGTTTCCGGGGACCAGAGATGACCATCCTGTTAGGTCTCCTGTTTGGCCCTTGTCTATTTCATCTCTGAGAGGGGCCAACAGTTTCAAGCTAAATTGCTGCTACTACAGTTGTTTCATGACAGGAACTCCTGATAAGGAATATGGAACTAATAAGCCACCACCAACTGGAAGAGTTCAGGAAAGATCTAAAGGAGACGCCATGTGTCCGTCCACTTCCCAGAATCCCTCTCGCTAGCATCCATCTTGGCTGAGCGATGTGTGCACCACCAGGAAAGACTCTGAATTAGAATGATTGGCTAAAGACCACCCGGAAACTAATCCCATCACCATAAAACCAGAGATTGTGAGCCACAGGGCAGAGCAGTTCTCCTGGGTTCCCTACCCTACTGCTCTCCACCCAGGTGCCCTTTCCCAATAAAATCTCTTGCTTTGCAGCACATGTGTCTCCTCAGACAATTCATTTCTGAGTGTTAGACAAGAGCCCAGTTTGGGCCTGGAAGGGGTCCTCCTTCCTGCAACAAATGGCAACTCTGGTGGGGACTCTTCTTGGCTGAGACTGACATCCTGACCACTCGGGGTACTCAGGGGCCAGCTTGCCAGACAATGGACCAGACCCAGTGGCCGCAACTGGGACCCTTTTATCCCTGGTCTCCTCCTGATGCAGACAACTGGCCAGAGTGCCCGACCAGTAAGGAACAAGAGACTTTATTGACCTCTCTCCCCTTCCCTCTCTCTTTCCTCTCCTTTACCCTTCCTATCCTTCCTTGTTTTTCTAGTCCCCGGGTCCTGGATGCAGGATACTGGTTGAAGGGCCCTCAGCCTGAGCTGAGGATTGGAGACTGATCACCTCCTCTTGGCAGAGAACTCGAATTCTGATTCTGGTCTGGTCTGATTTCTGGTAGGGCCGAATTCCAGTCCTCCCTTCTCTGGAGGCCCAGGAAAAGTCCCATAACGCCTGGGTGTCTGTTGGTGGCAGGAGACGTCTTTAAGGCCACCCCTTTTGCCCCCTCTCCAGCCTCCCCACCTTCTTCTTTCAACCTGGCTTCCTTTCCTCCCTTTGAAATCTTTGATCTGACGTTCTATGTCTCTACAGGAGGTTTTCTGAGAGACTATATTCTTGTATTTAAGGGAGTGTCTGATGAAGACTCCCAGGTTTATATGTGTGTTTTTTAAGTCTGTGTTCTGTGTTATTTTTGATGGCCATTTTGCTTTGTCTGGCCACCATTTGGTTTAGACCTGCTGGCATTTTGTTAGAACTTGATTTTCTTTCCCTGTGCCTTGAGACCAGGGCTCTCAGGAACACTTATCTAGACCATCTCTAAGTCCTGAGACTGAGGGAAAAGGGAAAAAGATTTTAAATTTTTATTTATTTCAACTGTTTTTTTTTCAATAAACTAGTAAATTTTATATTGTAATATCTAATTTATGACTAAACTTAGAAAATGAAGCTAGATCTTGCACTGTGTCTGTATAAATATGTCTTGGTATGTATTTGTCTCTGGGTAATATTTTTGAGGTTAATTTGTAAATGAGCTCTATTTATTTGGCTTAAAAAGGTAAGTGCTTACAAATCAAATAATTCTAAATTAAACGATAAATTCCAGGTTCATGTGAACTGGGAAATATTCAGTATTAAATACCTGATATTAATGTTTGTTTGTTGACCTATCTAATATAGACATGTCTTAGAGTAATTAACACTAAATAGAATATTTTCATTGTACCTAGGTTTAATATAAGTTAAATATTATATCTGTTACAAGTCTGTCAACAAGGAAATTACCTCAAGTGAAGTAACTTCTAAAAAATGTAAATGAGATATGAGCTTTTATATAAATTCTATTAAGAATAATTATTCTTTAGAAATATCTGTCTAAAATAGTCTCTCCAGATTGGCATAACTTAAATTTCTAAGGGTTGTGCTAAGTGTGCTAAGTGTTGAAGTCTATTGAATAGTTAGGTCATTTCCAAATAAAATAAGATTTTAAAACATTTACTACTAAACACTAATTTCCTTTTACAGAGAAATTAAAGAGATTTGGGACTATAAATGAATAATGTTTGGTGCCATCCTAAAATGTTCTAAGAAAGCAAGGTTTTAGAAATTATCACTGGTATTTATACTCAGCAATCTATAAAATGCTAATATAAAAGTTAGTTCTTGGTTGCTAAATGAAAGTAAGAAGTGTGTTTTCAGTATAAAAAAAAAGAAACAAAAAGGTGCAAAAAATACTAAAGAGTTATGCATGATCAGGATTTTCTAAAATTGGATTACAATTAGTTAGATAAATGGATTTTGTTAGAAATGACACAGCCATAAGAAAACTGCTTAGAGTCAACTAGGTCCAAGATGGCAGAACTGACTTTCACTAGACCTTGAGCCTTGGTATTTATGCCCATTGTGACATATCAACAAGCTAAATGATATTCCCATCAACATCGACTAAATCTGACCAAATGTTCTAAACGCTTTTAACTGATCTTTTTGATAAATCTTCCTAAATCGAATTCTTTTGAAGTTCCTTTGACCTCTAGCTAACTTTGGGGTGCTTCAGAGGGCCCCTGAATCATCCCAAAGAGAGATGTTAAACTGTGTTTATTTGGTTGGTTAAATTACATGAAAAAGATTATCAAATGAGTAATAAATCTGCTCATGTTATAATGTATGGTAAAATTACTAATACGGATATCCTAGAAATTATATGGAGTTCTTAACATTCTGATATGTCCTGGTATTCTAATGGAAAACCTGATGACTTCACAAAAGTTAACAAAAGGACTGAATATGCTTATAACTTTTATGGTTTCTATCTGAAAAATTACAGTTTTTCAGTGAGTAGGAAAAACCTTCCTCTCAAACTAATTATGACAATACTTTGGTGAAATTAAATGTTATAAACAAAATAATTATATTTTCTCTCTGACTCCTCCAGAAATTTGAAATTCTTAGGTTTCCAGTAAGTTTATCAAATGAGTTAGGAATGTTATCTCATGGGTACAAAAATCTCAAGAAATTTTTGAGACCTTAAAAAGGGAAGAAATTCACTTAGATTTGTTAGGCAAAATCTGTGATAAGCCTTTGGTGTGAGTTTCCCAGCCTTGTTTTATTTTAAAGTTCAGTCTGAGACTCTATAAATGTTTCAGCAAAATAAAAAGTCTATAATCAATTATGGTTATAAAAATCATCAGACCAAAATTAGTGAGAACAGACCTATTTTTTCAAACAAACTAGCCTTCATTTGGTTATATTTGATAAAAATGAGGGTAACTTTAGGGAGAAAAAGATATTTCAAAAAATGTTAAATCCCAGTTTGTTAATGGAGGTCTGCATCTAGTAAGACTCATCTCTTAGATAGTTCTTTGCTGTTACGTGATATTAATGTACAATTTAATTGAATTCTTAAAGAACACCCTAAGTTTGTTTCTGAAGCTTATCTCAGTAATCTATCTTTGGATGGATGAAGATCAGATGCCTCATGACCTGCAACCAGGACTGGAAAAAGACATAATTTAAGGGACTGTCTCAACCTGGATGGAAGGACTTTTTTACCAGGTACTCTTACTGCTCAACCAATGAAACTGAAGGGAAATTAATTTTTAGATTAATTCCCACTTCCAAAGGCCCCTACACTGGATTGGTTTACAGAAGACAGCTGACCTGATTTCACCTTAAAATGATGCTTAAGCAGGAGAAACTTCACCCACCAGGATGAGAAGACTCAGAGGTAGACAGCTTGCCCAAGATGCTGGACCTGATTGATGATCATTTATGTTTTCTTGACTTCTTAGACCTTTGCATATAAATCAAATGCTTTTCTATCATAGGTCTGATTCTATGCTAGTTTTAGAAATCAATTCAATTGTTGGGTTTGTGGCCAATTACCTGTGTCTAGTTCTGGGTTACCTTGTTAAATTTCTCTACTACAAGACTCTAACTGGTTGGCCCTGAGAAAAATTTACTTAAAAAAAAATTATAGTCATATTCAGGTTACAGTGATATTACTAGATGGGATCCCCCCTCACGGACCAATTAATAATGGCTGCTCTGACTCTGGCCATAAATTTGACCTTTTTTCTGTTACTCAAGCTCAATCAGAGTAACAAGAAAAGTTTCAGCAAAGGAGGAAAAATCTCCCATAATTATGGGACGGATTTATATAGATAACACCAGGCTATGGTAATTTAGGTTTAAGGTCTCCTCTGTGTTGGAAACAATTAAATCATACTAAGGACAATCAGTCTAGTAACACTAGAAAACGGGGCTATGTGCCTTGTAGACGGTGCCAATATACAATTTCCCTGGAAGATAAACATTCTACAGAGCAGACTAAGTCAGATGACCTGAGATCTACTGGGCTACATCTAATGGACGCTCTTAACTTAAGTCTTACTTGTGACTTTACTAAGAGTGCTGGCTATGTTATTTGCATTTCACCTGTTTCACAAAATTACTGTTTCTTACACTGTCAAATGAGTGTCTGAGGGCTCTAATAGAATAATATATAGTGCCACATAAGATCAATGATGGTAACGGTGTAACTCTAGATATGGGAAGAAGCAACAAGAGGGAATATTTTCCTGGACCAAGAGGCTAACAAGACAGGTGGTCCAGAGAATTTTGGATACTGTTTTATGGCCTAGTCCAGTAACAGCACATTGAGTGGCCTGTCAACAAAATCTTTGCCAAACCTGAGAATGGACATTCCCAGCACCATGGGATAAAATGGTCATGAAATGCCCCCCTGAAAATCATGGTCAAGTTTATGAGCAAAAGGGGCTCTGCCAACTGAAGACTGACACTTGCCATCTACATCTACAAAGATAAATCATGGCCGCTGCAACTGCTGACTTTCAACACCCCTGAAAGGAGTTCAGGGTGAAAATCAGGAATGAGGCACTCTGTGCTCTGGGAAAAACTGGCAGAACAGGCCTCCAGATAGTTAGGTCTTTTCAGGACAAGATTTTATGAGTCCCAATTCTTGCATCTTCTCATACCTAGAGAAACACTGACATCATTAACTGTGAAATCTGCTCTGGCTATTAGGAAAAGTTTACAATTAAAAGTCAAAATAGAGTAGCTATGGTTCAGATATCCTGGGAAATAATTAGGTGATGCTATGGGTGTGCTTTCAGATTAGACCTTGTATTGCTAAACACTTGAGTTTTCTGAGTTGTGTCAGGCTTGGATGCCACCATTCTCAAAACAATGTCTGCTGGAAGCTAGTAACCTTACCTTTTTTTATAAAACTAGGCAACTGGCTGCCCTGTCTCCCTGAAGTGCCAGGTCTGACTGGGTTTTAGGCCTATTCTTCTAAAAAGAAATGAGATTTATTTTGTCTTCTAAATTCCAGTTATCACTCCTCCAACTACTTCTAATTGGGGTCTGTTACACCAAAATGGCAGACCAAGGGATTGAGATTTTAATCATACAAGACTCAGATCTAGAACTTGGAACTCAGAAATACTTCCAATTCAGTGTCTATACTCCAAGCTGAGGCAGTCCTATGCTCCATTTGGACAGGAAATTATCACAGTCATAGCTGCCTAGTTCCCTAAATTAAAACTGAGTAGAACTCTGTAGGGCTCTGGAGTAGAGATCTGTTCTGTGTTCTTCATTTCTTGTCTGTAGGATATAGGCTTCATTCAGCCTCCTTGACCTTCCCTGAGTTCCAAAGGGTGGATTCAAACAACTGCTAATCAGGAAGGGAGGGGATACAGAAACAGGAGAAACAATCAAAGGTTGGTACAGCCTCCAGACAGGGTCCTGGTTCCTACTCAAAGAAATATGCATAACAATGTCTTTGTTTAGTTCACCCAGGTGGAGGTTGGTAACTTCAGACTGAACACAAGATTCCTGGAGCACAGCTCTGTTGCCCCACCACCAACCAATCAAAAGGATCACAAACCCTTCAACCCTCACCCCAAATGTTGCCTTCTGTTTCCAGGACCAGAGATGACCATCCTGTTAGGTCTCCTGTTTGGCCCTGTCTATTTCATCTCTGAGAGGGGCCAACAGTTTCACACTAAATTGCTGTTACTACAAGGGTGGAAGCTGGTTTCAGATGTGGAACACCCCAACTTAGATCAGGTAGAGAGAGACTTCTGCTCTGCTAGGCAGGCCTACGCCCATGCACAGCAGGAAGAAGTTACAGAAGAAAGAGACCACCGCCCCAATTCCCAAGAAGTATCTTGAGTATGAAGTCTCCCCGGGGGAAGTTGTTAGGGGAAGCACACTGATTGAAACCGCCCACCCTGGCCAGGCACCATAGTAACCATTTGCATGAGTTGTTTCATGACAGGAACTCCTGATAAGGAATACGGAACTAATAAGCCACCACCAACTGGAAGAGTTCGGGAAAGATCTAAAGGAGACGCCTTGTGTCCGTCCACTTCCCAGAATCCCTCTCGCTAGCATCCATCTTGGCTGAGCGATGCGTGTATCACCAGGAAAGACTCTGAATTAGAATGATTGGCCAAAGACCACCCAGAAACTAATCCCATCACCATAAAACCAGAGACTGCGAGCCACGCGGCAGAGCAGTTCTCCTGCATTCCCTTACCCTACTGCTCTCCACCCTGGTGCCCTTTCCCAATAAAACCTCTTGCTTTGTCAGCACATGTGTCTCCTCAGACAATTCATTTCCAAGTGTTAGACAAGAGCCCAGTTTCGGGCCCTGGAAGGGGTCTGCCTTCCTGCAACACCTGCAGCACCTTAGTTTTCCACTTAAAAAAAAAAAAAATTGAAGTATTAATTGCTTTTCTATGTTGTGTTAGCTTCTACTGTACTCTCGCCTGGAAAATCCCATGGATGGAGGAGCCTGGTAGGCTGCAGTCCATGGGGTCGCTAAGAGTCGGACACGACTGAACGACTTCACTTTCTCTTTTCACTTTCATGCATTGGAGAAGGAAATGGCAACCCACTCCAGTGTTCTTGCCTGGAGAATCCCAGGGACGGGGGAGCCTGGTGGGCTGCCGTCTATGGGGTCGCACAGAGTCAGACACGACTGAAGTGACTTAGCATAGCATAGCATATACATATATCCCCTCCCTCTTGAATCTCCTTCCCACTGCCCCTACCCCACCCATCTAGGTCACCGCAGTGGCTTTTGATGCTGGGCACATTTCCCTTTGCACACAGCCATCGCCTCTGCTGAATCTGGATAGCTTTGAACTTTCACTACAGCACAGAACTGGGCTCTGCTTTGTGCAGAATTGTTATTTCTCAAAGCTTGTTTAGACAACCTCTGCCCTAGGTTTTGGTTGATGTAAGGATGTTCTCCCAAGGCCCTGCCTTCCTTCCCTGGGTGTCTGAGGCTACTTCTAACCATGAAATCTTATTCGTAAGTCTATTGTGAGACAGAACAAACGCACCAGGGCTGTAAAACCTCCTCAGAAGCTAGAAGCATCACCACCCCTTGCCCGATCACTCCCCACAATGCTTCTCTGTTTCCCAGAGAAAGCGTCAGCATCTCTGTGTTGTGGAAAAGCACCCGTGGTGAAAACCAAATCTGAAAATCTTAGAGCCAGCTGTGTACTTTACATGTTAGTATTTAATTTCATTACCCCTGCTTTGCCCAGATTTTTTTTTTTAATCTACTGACACAACTTCCCAGGGACTTTCGCCATCTCTTTCCCATCCTGAACACACACACTTTATAGAAGCATGGGCAGGGTTGAGCTCCAGAGAATACATTGGGCAGTCAGCAGGAAAGATCATGTGTTTCTCAATGACACATGAAAAGAATGAATTTAAATTAACTTAAATAGCCAGCGCAGGGAAACAAAAACAAAAAGCCCCCAGCAAGACCCATGGACAAATATGCCAGATTTTTAAACACATTTGATGAGATCAATGGATGACCCAGAGGTCTTGCTTGGAAGAACCCACATAGCGTATGTTTAAACACTAATTTTTCAAGGAACTCTAAGGGACGGGTACCAAATAAGTATTTAAGGCAAACAAAAAAGCCATGCACACAGCAAATAATCTTGTTTCCTGTCCCTCACAACTCCATGAAGTGATTTAACCTTTAATTTGTTTGAACATCAAAGGAATCCATTCACTTGAAATATTTTCCAAAATGTTATGAAATAATGTTTCTCTTTCAAACAATGCCCAAGCTAGCATGGAAGCCTTCATTTGTATACCTATTGGTATTTAAAAGTAAAATTCCCCTCCAGAGAAAGTGCTCAAAGAGAGCTTGTTTCCGGCCAAAGGCCAGACTAGTTCAAAAATTATAATTCAAGTGACCCCAAAACAAAGGAGGTGACACCTACCAGGGAAATCAGCATCACACAGAGGCCAAGGGGCTTTTACTGTTTCTAAGGGCAGGGTATGCAAAAGAAGTATTTTCTTGCCTCGGGGAAAGAGACCATTCCGCCTAGGAAATCAGCACCTGTTGAAACGTTTCATCCAGAGTAATGTATTATTCTAAAGCAACTTCGTGTGGTTTGATCGCCCCGGGTGGCAGCCACATCTGGACAGTCTCTGCTTATCATTCATGAGGAGCCACAGCTAGTGATGGGCCCTGGATTTAAATTAAAAAGTCAAGGCCACCTTGGGATTTGTGCCCTCCCCCTTCATTACCATGTAACCTTTCTTCCCTGACCTTTCTCCTGACATTTTTTTTTTTTTAATAAGAGATCTGGAACATCTCTTTCGTTTGAAACTTGTATTATCTTTCAAGTCCCCACTGCCACCCTGCCTTTATTTATTTATTTATTTAAATTTATTATTATTTTTAAAATTTTAATTGGAGGCTACCCTGCCTTTATAGAAACTACAGAGAAGCCTGGAAGTCAGTCCAGCAATGTATCACATTCCGAGTGCCTCGCCAGGTGCTGGGCATGGAGGGACAGATTTACAGCAGCAGTAAGATGAGGATCGAATTTCAGGGGCCCCTTTCTGAATCACATGCTCTCCTTCACCTCCCCCTTCAAGACATGGTGGGAGCAATATGCTGAGCGGTCACTGCAGACCAGCTATGCTTTGTAGAGGAGCTGAGAGGGGTTAGAAATGATTTGCCCCAATTACTCTTTCAAAGACTAATAACCCTCTGTCCGTGGACTAAAGAGCTCTGAAAAAAAAAAAAAAAAAGAATATAACAACTTACTTGGCCATTACTGTCATCAGTTGGGCACCCCTGGTAGCTCCGCTGTTAAGATTCCTCCTGCAATGGAGGAGACCTGGGTTCGATCCCTGGGTTGGGAAGATCCCCTGGAGGAGGGCATGGCAACCCACGCCAGTAGTCTTGCCTGGAGAATCCCATGGACAGAGGACCCTGGCGGGCTACAGTCCATGGGGTTGCAAAGAGTGAGACACGACTGAATGTAACTAAGCATGCACGTCATCAGTAACTTTGGGGGTGTATGGGAGGATTTCCACCCCCTTTTAATTTAATTTTTTAATTGTGGTTTTATATATATATATACACACACACACACACACACACAAGATTTACCATTTTGCCATATCTACATAACATAGTATTTAACGTTTTAATCCATTTTTAGTGTACAGTTTTGTGGCATTAAGTAAAATTCTTATCACTGCTCAACCATCACCACCACCACTGGAACATTTTTTTGTTGTTTAGTTGCTGATTGTGTCCGACTCTTTGCGACGCCATGGACTGTAGCCCACCAGGATTCTCTGTCCATAGGATTCTCCAGGCAAGAATACTGGAGTGGGTTACCATTTCCTACTTCAAGGGATCTTCCTGATCCAGGGCTCAAACCTGCCTCTCATTTGCCTTCTGCCTTGGCAGGCAGATGCTTTACCACTGAGCCGCCTGTGAAGCCTGGGACTTGTTTTTTTTAATTGAAGGATAATTGGTCTACAATGCTGTGTTAGTTCCTAGTGTATAGCAAAGTGATTCCATTTTAGATTCTTTTCAAACTCTTTTCCATTATAATTATTACAAGATAGTGAATATAATTCCTGGTGTTATACAGTAGGTCTTTGTTGTTTATTTTATATATAGTGATAGGTATGTATTAATCTCAAACTCTTAATTTATCCCTTCCCCTCCCCTTTCTACTTTGGTAACCGTAAGTTTGATGGGCATTTGGGTTGCTTTAACTTTTTGGTTATTGTGAATAATGCTGCTATAAACAGGGGTGTAGAAATTGCTATCTCATGGTGGTTTTGATTTGCATTTCTCTAATAATTAGGGTGCAGAAGGAAATGGCAACCCACTCCAGGATACTTGCCTGAGAAATCCCAAGGACAGAGGAGCCTGGCAGGCTACAGTCCATGGGGTCGCAAAAGAGTCGGCCATGACTTAGCAACTAAACAACTAGCGACAGTGATTAGTGATTCTGCTCCTCCTTCATGTGCTGATTGATCATTTGTACATTTTCTTTGGAGAAATGTCTATTCAAGCCCTTTGCCACTTTTGAATCTGTTTCTTTGTTGAGTTTTAGTATTCACTACATATTTTAGATGTTAATTCCTTATCAGATATGTGCTTTGCAAATATTTTCTCCCATTCTGCATGTTGCCTTTTTGCTCTGTTGATAGTGATCTTTGATGCACAGATGTTTTTGATTTTGATGAAATCCAAATTGTTTGCATTTTATTGACTTATAATTAATATACAATATCATATATATTAGTTTCAGGTATATAACATAGTGTTTTGATATTTTTATACATTTTGAATACATTTTTATATATTATGAAATGATCACTGCAGTAGACCATTCACCATCAATTACCATACAAAGCTGTTGCAATATTATTGACTGTATTCCCTAGGTGTCCATTATATCCCCATTATATCCTCATTTATTTTTTAGCTGGGAGTTTGTACCTCTTAATCAACTTCACCTATTTTGTCCATTCCCCCAGTCCCCTCCTCTCTGACAACCACCAGTTAATTCCCTGCATTATGAGTCTATTTCTGTTTTGCTTTTTAGATTTCACATGTAAGAGAAATCATACAGTATTTGCTTTTTCTCTGACTTATTCCACTTAGCATAATATTATCCAGACCCATCCATGTGTTCACTCCAGCCAAGATTTCATGTTTATGGCTGAGTAATATTCCACTGTATATATAGACCACATCTTTTTATCCATTCACCTATAGATGGACACTTACGTTGCTCTGTGTGTTGGTGATTGTAAATAATGCTGCGATGAACACTGGGGTGCATATGTCTTTTTAAATTAGTTTTTTTTTTTTTCTTTTCTTTGAAGAAAATGCCCAGAAGTGGAATTGCTGGATCATACAGTACTTGTAACTTTTAGCTTTGACCCACAATGAGATAGCACATCACACCTGTCAGAATGATAACTATCTAAAAAGACAAGAAACAACACACATTGGCAAGGATGCAGAGAAAAGGGGACCCTCGTATACTACTGGTGGGAATGTAAATTGGTGCAGCTACTATGGGGAACAGTATGCTTCTTCTTTCTGTTCTTTCTGTACTTTGGTGTTGTATCCAAGAAATCATTGCAAAATTCAGTGTAATGAAGTTTTTCCCCTAGTTTTCTTCTAAGAGTTTTATAGTTTTAGTTCTTAGGTTTAGGTCTTTGAACCATTTTGAGTGAATTTTTGTATCAGTTCAGTTCAGTTCAGTTGCTCAGTCATGTCCGACTCTTTGCGACCCCATGAATCGCAGCACGCCAGGCCTCCCTGTCCATCACCAACTCCCGGAGTTCACTCAGACTCACGTCCATTGAGTCAGTGATGCCATCCAGCCGTCTCATCCTCTGTCGTCCCCTTCTCCTTCTGCCCCCAATCTCTCCCAGCATCAGGGTCTTTTCCAATGAGTCAAGTCTTCACATGAGGTGGCCAAAGTATTGGAGTTTCAGCTTCAGCATCAGTCCTTCCAAAGAAATCCCAGGGCTGATCTCCTTTAGGATGGACTGGTTGGATCTCCTTGCAGTCCAAGGGACTCTCAAGAATCTTCTCCAACACCACAGTTCAAAAGTATCAATTCTTTGGCGTAAAGCTTTCTTCACAGTCCAACTCTCATATCCATACATGACCACTGGAAAAACCATAGCCTTGACTAGACGGACCTTTGTTGGCAAAGTAATGTCTCTGCTTTTGAATATGCTATCTAGGTTGGTCATAACTTTCCTTCCAAGGAGTTAGTGTCTTTTAATTTCATGGCTGCAATCACCATCTGCAGTGATTTTGGAGCCCCCAAAGTGAAGTCTGACACCGTTTCCACTGTTTCCCCATCTATTTGCCATGAAGTGATGGGACCAGATGCCATGATCTTCGTTTTCTGAATGTTGAGCTTTAAGGCAACTTTTCACTCTCCTCTTTCACTTTCATCAAGAGGCTTTTTAGTTCCTCTTTACTTTCTGCCATAAGGGTGGTGTCATCTGCATATCTGAGGTTATTGATATTTCTCCCAGCAATCTTGATTCCAGCTTGTGCTTCATCCAGTCCAGCGTTTCTCATGATGTACTCTGCATATAAGTTAAATAAGCAGGATGACAATATATAGCCTTGACGTACTCCTTTTCCTATTTGGAACCAGTCTGTTGTTCCATGTCCGGTTGCTTCCTGACCTGTATATAGGTTTCTCAAGAGGCAGGTCAGGTGGTCTGGTATTCCTATGTCTTTCAGAATTTTCCACAGTTTATTGTGATCCACACAGTCAAAGGCCTTGGCATAGTCAATAAAGCATAAATGGATGTTTTTCTGGAACTCTCTTGCTTTTTCAATGATCTAGCAAATGTTGGCAGTTTGATCTCTGGTTTCTCTGCCTTTTCTAAATTTTGAGCATTACTTTACTAGTGTGTGAGATGAGTGCAATTGTGAGATAGTTTGAGCATTCTTTGGCATTGCCTTTCTTTGTGATTGGAATGAAAACTGACCTTTTCCAGTCCTGTGGCCACTGCTGAGTTTTCCAAATTTGCTGGCATATTGAGTGCAACACTTTTACAGCATCATCTTTCAGGATTTGAAATAGCTCCACTGGAATTCCATCACCTTCACTAACTTTGTTCATAGTGATGCTTTCTAAGGCCCACTTGACTTCACATTTCAGGATGTCTGGCTCTAGGTGAATGACCACACCATGGTGATTATCTGGGTCGTGAAGCTCTTTTTTGTACAGTTCTTCTGTGTATTCTTGCCACCTCTTCTTAATATCTTCTGCTTCTGTTAGGTTCATACCATTTCTGTATATGACTTTTGGTATATGGTGTTACATAACTATTTTTTTGTATGTGGATTTCCAGTTTTCCTGGTACCATTCGTTGAAAAGGCTGATTCTTCCCCCATTGAATGGCCTTGGCACCCTTGTTGAAAATTATTTTGGGGAATTTCTCTGGTGGTCCAGAGGTTAGGACTCCGTGCTTCCACTGCAGGGGACGTGGGTTCAGTCCCTGGTAGGGGAACTAAGATTCTGCAAGCAGCGTGCCTTGCGGCATGGCTGGGAAGAAAATCATCTGCATATGTGTGCAAGGGTTTTCTTCTGTTCTTTCACTCATAACTTTTACTGTATTTATGCGTTATTTGAATCTGCCATGTTTTCACAGCAATTGCATGATCTTGGTTCCTATCTAGTTGTTCCACTGGATCTTATAACCTGTTTAACAGTGGCGCCTAGATTTTCTCATTATTTTGTATCTTGGTATTGCCTACTGCCCTCTTTTTCATTTAAAGAGATGGATTGGATCAGTGTAGTCAGATGCACATATTGACCTAAGTGAGCTGGTGGGTGGGTCCCCATGGATCCCTACTCATCCCCACCCTGGGCATTTCATAGATAACTTATGCAGAATTCTAACGATTTTGTACCATCAGTCCTGTCTTCCAACCAGTGAGCATCTTGACAATACCCTCTCCATTGTTCATGTCTCAAGAAGTACTTTTGAGTAAGCAGATGAGCCAGTGCATAAACGGCGTTGGAAATACAGGGGAGACCACAGATGTGTGGGTTGGTACCCTCCCTCCATTACCAGTGCAGGGCAGTGTGCCAGTTGGGTTGAATCACAGCTGGATTCTCTTTTCTGTCCCCTTTCCTGAACCTTTCTAGCTCTAAACTTTGGCTCTCCCCAGTTCTCAATCTCTAGATATCTCCTTTTTAAAAAATAGATCACATTAAAAAATATTTTATTTATTTTTATTTTTGGCTGTGCTGGGTCGTCATTGCTATTTGGGCTTTTCTCTAGTTGCAGCAAGTAGGGGTTACTCTCCAGTTGTGGTGCACGGTCTTCTCATTGTAGTGGCTTTTCTTGTTGCGGAGCACAGGCTCTAGGGTGCGTGGGCTTCAGTATTTGCAGCGTGTGGGCTCAGTAGTTGTGGCTCCTGGGCTCTAGAGCACAGGCTCAACAGCGGTGGCACACGAGCCTAGTTGCCATGTGACATGTGGGATCTTCCTGGATCAGGGATTGTCTCCTGCACTGGCAGGCAGATTTTTACCACTGAGTCACCAAGGAAGCCCTCCAGAAGTCTTCTTGATCCACATTTATTTCCACAGTGAGCTTATCCCAAAATCTTTGTGGGAAATCCTGCTGGGGACAACTCCCAAATTCAACCTCCAGACTGTGGTTGAGTCTCTGAGCCTTTCTGAGCCTCAGTTTCTTCATCTGTTAAACAGAAATAAAATGACCTTCCTTGCTGCTGTGTATTATACATATTGTAAGTTAATATGGGGCACCCAGCAGGTAGTAAGCATTATTTTAAGCTTATCTTATTAAGGTTAGGGCCTCCCTGGTGGCTCAAATGGTAAAGAAACCACCTGCAATGCGGGAGAGCTGGGTTCGATCCCTGGATCAGGAAGATCCCCTGGAGAAGGGAACAGCTACCCACTCTAGTATTCTGGCCCAGAGAATTCCATGGACAGAGGAGCCTGTCTGGCTACAGTCCATGGTCACAAAGAGCTGGACATGACTGAGCGACTTTCACACTATTAAGTTTCAGCTGTAGGAAGGCCCCAAGATCACTTCTATGATCAGACATTCGTTAATTAATAAATATTTGGGGAAAAAATTGAAAGCAATAATTAAAACACTGTAGATCCTAGCATCTCTTGGCTGTTCTTAAAGTCTGCGTGCAGGGCAGACAGCTAAAGCCAGCCTTGATGGCTTCAGTGTGTGCTGCTTCATGCTGTTTGTTCTTTTCCTTGTCAATCTGTTTTCCCAAAGGGTTTTCATTTGTCACTTCCTTTTGTCTTCAAGCAGTTGAGAGCAGGGATGGTAAGATACCAAGATTATTATGAGATGCAAATGACTGTGGTGTTGAGAGGGGGCGTGGCTTGGTGAGAATGAGCGGGTCACAAGACCCTTCACTTAACCTGTTCCTGGGGTCTGTTTGCTGGGCTGACAGATGTGGGCTGGGGTGGTACAGCCAAGCACAGTGTCCCCAGCAGTGGGTGTGAGGGGGATGGGTAGGAGGCCCCAGAATTGGAGAGAGGTGTTCCAGCACTCTGGGTTGTGGGACTGGCCTCCAAGATAACGCTTTTCTCTTTCTCACACCCCAAAACTCTTCTGTGGGAAAGCTGCTTTGAATCTGAAGTGGGGATGAGGGTTGGAATAAAACTAATTGAGCGCTAAGGGAAAGGCCTTTGGGGGGTGACCTTCTAACCTTGGGGTGTAGGGGCTGGCCACCTCCTAGTTTCAGTTTCTGAAAGGGTGTGAAAAATCCTCTTTACTCAGACAGAATTCCACACATTCCAAAACACGCCTGCATCTGTCTGCCTTTCTAAGTTTCAGGCCAAAATCCTCGAGGGCGTTTTGAGTTCTTTCTATCACTCTTTTCTTGCTTCCCAAGTTCAATATCACAAAATCCAGTTGGCTCTGCACCCAGAATATTTTCTGAATCTGATCTGACCATGATTCCCTACTCCTACCACCATGATCCAAGATTAAAGCACCAGCATCTCCTGTTTGGTCTGTGCAAGCCTCCTGACTGGGCTTCATGCTTCTGTCCTTGAAATCCACAATGCAGTCTTTACTGGCTTTTCACTTACATTCATTGGAGAAGGAAATGGCAATCCACTCCAGTATTCTTGCCTGGAGAATCTCAGGGATGGGGGAGCCTGGTGGGCTGCCATCTATGGGGTCACACAGAGTCGGACACGACAGAAGAGACTTAGCAGCAGCAGCAGCAGCATGGCACCCCACTCCAGTGTTCTTGCATGGAAAATCCCATGGACAGAGGAGCCTGGTAGTCTGCAGTCCATGGGGTAGCTAAGAGTTGGACACGACTGAGCGACTTCACTCTGACTTTTCACTTTCATGCATTAGAGAAGAAAATGGCAACCCACTCCAGTATTCTTGCTTAGAGAATCCCAGGGATGGGGGAGCCTGGTGGGCTGCCATCTATGGGGTCTCACAGGGTCAGACACAACTGAAGCGACTTAGCAGCAGCAGAGGGCCTAGGGGCAGAGCCCACAGGTACAGTGGGTGGGGCCAAGAACCACAGAGGATTATTCTCAGGCCTGGAAACCTTACCTGGAAGATTGCAAGGACAAAGGACCCTGTGGGCTATTGTCCATGGGGTAGAAAAGAGTTGGACAGGACTGAGCGCTTGAGCACACTCACTGGAAACCTAATGGAATGTGCCCTGCTGGATGTCTAACTTGCTTGGGGCCAGTGATCCCTTTACTTCCCACTTGTTCCTCCCTTTCAGAATGGTAGTGACTATCACATACCTGTCCCACTATTGTATTCTGGACAGAGGAGGAAATGGCAACCCACTCCATTATTCTTGCCTGGAGAATCCCTGGACAGAGGCACCTGGTGGGCTATAGTCCATGGGAATCACAAAGAGTTAGACACAACTGAAGCGACTTAGCACAGCAAAGCACATACTTGTCCTACTATTGCATTCTGGGAGCAGATAACTTGTTTCCTAGTGCACAGATAAACAGGTGGAAAATAATTTTACCGAGGGATGGATCATAAGCAATGTCTCATCTGTTGCTGATTTAGATGACAAGATTTGAGACTTTTGAGTTGATAATGTAATGATTTGAGATTTGGGGGGAATTGGGATTGTGGAGAATGCACTTTGCACATCGGATGGATGTGACTTTTGGGAGGCAGAGGCCAAAATGTAGGGAGTTCAATGGTGATCCTCCACAAAAGACATGTCCTCATGGAACCTGTGAGAGTGACCTCCTTTGGAAAACGAATCTTCGCATTTATAATTAAGAGACGAGATCATTCTGGATTAGGGTGGCCCTAAGTCCAATGTCAAGTGTCCTTTGCAGAGGCTTGATTCCACCCTTGCTGGTCTTTGCAGGTCTGCTTTGCTTCTGAGCAACTGGACCTGGGAAATTGAGAAGTGGGTGGTGGCTGAAACAAACCTCTTAATGTCTTCTGGCATTGTCATGGGGTCTTACTGATCCCATTTTGCATGTTCCCAGCCTCTGCTCCCAAGACAGTGTCCACTTGAGTCAGCTGTGGGTTGAAACAGGCACACAGGTGCCCAAGGCCAGGGAACTCCCGCCTTCTCCTCCAGAGAAGAGCTGGGTCAGTTTATCTCTAACATAAACCCCAAACATTAGAGCACCAACCACTTGGTTGACACCAACCACTCCTCATTTGCAAGTTTGTGATGTCAGCTCCAGTGGACCACAGTCTGTCAGATCTCTCCACCATGACCCGCCCGTCTTCGGTTGCCCCATGGGCATGGCTTAGTTTCTTAGAGTTAGACAAGGCTGTGGTCCTAGTGTTATTAGATTGACTAGTTTTCTGTGAGTATGGTTTCAGTGTGTCTGCCCTTTGATGTCCTCTTGCAACACCAACCATCTTACTTGGGTTTCTGGAGAAGGGAATGGCAAACCACTTCAGTATTTTTGCCTTGAGAACCCCATGAACAGTATGAAAAGGCAAAATGATAGGATACTGAAAGAGGAACTCCCCAGGTCAGTAGGTGCCCAATATGCTACTGGAGATCAGTGGAGAAATAACTCCAGAAAGAATGAAGGGATGGAGCCAAAGCAAAAACAATACCCAGCTGTGGATGTGACTGGTGATAGAAGCAAGGTCTGATGCTGTAAAGAGCAATATTTCAAAGGAACCTGGAAAGTCAGGTCCATGAATCAAGGCACATTGGAAGTGGTCAAACAAGAGATGGCAAGAGTGAATGTCGACATCCTAGGAATCAGCGAACTAAACGGACTGGAATGGGTGAATTTAACTCAGATGACCATTATATCTACTACTGTGGGCAGGAATCACTCAGAAGAAATGGAGTGGCCATCATGGTCAACAAAAGAGTCCGAAATGCAGTACTTGGATGCAATCTCAAAAACGACAGAATGATCTCTGTTCATTTCCAAGGCAAACCATTCAATATCACAGTAATCCAAGTCTATGCCCCAACCAGTAACACTGAAGAAGCTGAAGTTGAACGGTTCTATGAAGACCTACAAGACCTTTTAGAACTAACACCCAAAAAAGATGTCCTTTTCATTAGAGCGGACTGGAATGCAAAAATAGGAAGTCAAGAAACACCTGGAGTAACAGGCAATTTGGCCTTGGAAAACGAAATGAAGCAGGGCAAAGGCTAATAGAGTTTTGCCAAGAAAATGCACTGGTCATAGCAAACACCCTCTTCCAACAACACAAGAGAAGACTCTACACACGGACATCACCAGATGGTCAACACCGAAATCAGATTGATTATATTCTTTGCAGCCAATAATGGAGAAGCTCTATACAGTCAACAAAAACAAGACCAGGAGCTAACTGTGTCTCAGATCATGAACTCCTGATTACCAGATTCAGACTTAAATTGAAGAAAGTAGGGAAAACCACTAGACCATTCAGGTATGACCTAAATCAAATCCCTTATGATTAAACAGTGGAAGTGAGAAATAGATTTAAGGGCCTAGATCTGATAGATAGAGTGCCTGATGAACTATGGAATGAGGTTCGTGACATTGTACAGGAGACAGGGATCAAGACCCTCCCCATGGAAAAGAAATGCAAAAAAGCAAAATGGCTGTCTGGGGAGGCCTTACAAATAGCTGTGAAAAGAAGAGAAGTAAAAAGCAAAGGAGAAAAAAGGAAAGATATAAGCATCTGAATGCAGAGTTCCAAAGAATAGCAAGGAGAGATAAGAAAGCCTTCTTCAGCGATCAATGCAAAGAAATAGAGGAAAACAACAGAATGGGAAAGACTAGAGATCTCTTCAAGAAAATTAGAGATACCAAGGGAACATTTCATGCAAAGATGGGCTCAATAAAGGACAGAAATGGTATGGACCTAACAGAAGCAGAAGATATTAAGAAGAGGTGGCAAGAACACACAGAAGAACTGTACAAAAAAGATCTTCACGACCCAGATAATCACGATGGTGTGATCACTCACCTAGAGCCAGACATCCTGGAATGTGAAGTCAAGTGGGCCTTAGAAAGCATCACTACGAACAAAGCTAGTGGAGGTGATGGAATTCCAGTGGAACTATTTCAAATCCTGAAAGATGATGCTGTGAAAGTGCTGCACTCAATATGCCAGAAAATTTGGAAAACTCAGCAGTGGCCACAGGACTGGAAAAGGTCAGTTTTCATTCCAATCCCAAAGAAAGGCAATGCCAAAGAATGCTCAAACTACCTCACAATTGCACTCATTTCACATGCTAGTAAAGTAATGCTCAAAATTCTCCAAGTTAGGCTTCAGCAATACGCGAACTGTGAACTTCCAGATGTTCAAGCTGGTTTTAGAAAAGGCAGAAGAACCAGAGATCAAATTGCCAACATCTGCTGGATCAAGGAAAAAGCAAGAGAGTTCCAGAAAAACATGTATTTCTGCTTTATTGACTATGCCAAAGCCTTTGACTGTGTGGATCACAATAAACTGTGGAAAATTCTGAAAGAGATGGAAATACCAGACCACCTGACCTGCCTCTTGAGAAATCTGTATGCAGGTCAGGAAGTAACAGTTAGAACTGGACATGGAACAACAGACTGGTTCCAAATAGGAAAAGGAGTACGTCAAGGCTGTATATTGTCACCCTGCTTATTTAACTTCTATGCAGAGTACATCATGAGAAATGCTGGACTGGAAGAAGCACAAGCTGGAATCAAGATTGCTGGGAGAAATATCAATAACCTCAGATATGCAGATGACACCACCCTTATGGCAGAAAGTGAAGAGGAACTAAAAAGCCTCTTGATGAAAGTGAAAGTGGAGAGTGAAAAAGTTGGCTTAAAGCTCAACATTCAGAAAACGAAGATCATGGCATCCGGTCCCATCACTTCATGGCAAATAGATGGGGAAACAGTGGAAACAGTGTCAGACTTTATTTTTCTGGGCTCCAAAATCACTGCAGATGGTGACTGAAGCCATGAGATTAAAAGACTCTTACTCCTTGGAAGGAAAATTATGACCAACCTAGATAGCATATTCAAAAGCAGAGACATTTCTTTGCCAACAAAGGTCCGTCTAGTCAAGGCTATGGTTTTTCCTGTGGTCATGTATGGATGTGAGAGTTGGACTGTGAAGAAGGCTGAGCGCCGAAGAATTGATGCTTTTGAACTGTGGTGTTGGAGAAGACTCTTGAGAGTCCCTTGGACTGCAAGGAGATCCAACCAGTCCATTCTGAAGGAGATCAGCCCTGGGATGTCTTTGGAGGGAATGATGCTGAAGCTGAAACTCCAGTACTTGGGCCACCTCATGCGAAGAGTTGACTCATTGGAAAAGACTCTGATGCTGGGAGGGATTGAGGGCAGAAGGAGAAGGGGATGGCGACAGAGGATGAGATGGTTGGATGGCATCACTGACTTGATGGACATGAGTCTGAGTGAACTCTGGGAGTTGGTGATGGACAGGGAGGCCTGGCGTGCTGCGATTCATGGGGTTGCAAAGAGTCGGACACGACTGAGCAACTGAACTGAACTGATGTCAGCTCAGTTCTACAAACACACCTGATGAGCTTTGCTGGATGCCAACACCTACCAGGTATTGTGAGATGCTGCAACCATGAAGGTGATGATGGCATGGTCTTCATCCCAAGGAGCTTCCATTCCATCAGGGGTGACATGCCGGGCAAGAGCGATACTACCGAGAAGGGAGCATGAGGATGTCAAGAAAAGTCTGGATTTGGTGTCAGATAGACTTGAACTCTCGGAGAAGGCAATGGCAACCTACTCCAGTACTCTTGTCTGGAAAATCCCATGGATGGAGGAGCCTGGTAGGCTGCAGTCCACGGGGTCGTAAAGAGTTGGACACAACTGAACGACTTCACTTTCATGAATTGGAGAAAGAAATGGCAACCCACTCCAGTGTTCTTGCCTGGAGAATCCCAGGGATGGGGGAGCCTGGTGGGCTGCCGTCTATGGGGTCACACAGAGTCGGACACGACTGAAGTGACTTAGCAGCAGCAGCAGACTTGAACTCTGGCCCCGGTGCCTCTATTTTTTTTTTCTTTTTTAGCTTTCTGACCTAATGCCAGTTACTTGATCTTTCTGTACTCCAGTTTTCTGGATGGTGAGAAGAGCATCATAAGGATACCTATCCCATGACTGATGTCAAGATTAAGTGAGATGAGATATGGGAAGAGCTTAGTGTAGTGACTGGCACATAGCAGAGACTCTAAGCAATAGCTTTTAATCCTAATAAGTTATGGTTCATACTCAACTTCATAGAAACCCATGGACTGTAGCCTACCAGGCTCCTTCATGCATGGGATTTTCAGGCAAGAGTACTGCAGTGGGTTGCCATTTCCTTCTCCAGGGCATAGAAACCCACCTCCCGGGTTTTGTGTCTGGCCATGCAGAGGGTAAACTGTATCCCCTCTCCTGCTTGCATAAAACTCAGCATCACTGTGGTTGAAGGTTGCTCTGGAGTTGCATTTTGGGAGCAAAGTAGAATTCTTGGTTTTGAAATTGCCTGTCTTCTGGAGTTGTCTCCAGACTGTCTTTGCTGCTGCTGCTGCTGCTGCTGCTAAGTTGCTTCAGTCGTTTCTGACTCTGTGCGACCCCATAGATGGCAGCCCACCAGGCTCCCCCGTCCCTGGGATTCTCCAGGCAAGAACACTGGAGTGGGTTGCCATTTCCTTCTCCAGTGCATGAAAGTGAAAAGTAAAAGTGAAGTCGCTCAGTTGTGTCTGACTCTTAGTGACTCCATGGACTGCAGCCTACCAGGTTCCTCCGTCCATGGGATTTTCCAGGCAAGAGTACTGGAGTGGGTTACCATTGCCTTCTCCAGACTGTCTCTGAGGTACCCCTATATCTCTGGAGATACCCCTATGTTTCTGGAGGTGCCTCTAGGTCTCTGGAGGTGTCCTTAGGTCTCTTGGAGGTGCCCCTAGGTCTCTTGGAGGTGCCCCTAGGTCTTTGGAAGTGCCCCTAGATCTCCTGGAGGTGTCCCTAGGTCTAGGGGTGCTCCTAGATCTCTAGAAGTGCCCCTGTCTCTGGAGATGCCGTATGTCTCTGGAGGTGTCCCTAGGTCTCCTAGAGGTGCCCCTAGGTCTCCTTGAGGTGTCCCTATGTCTCTTGGAGGTGTCCTTAGGTCTTTGGAGGTGCCCCTAGGCTCTGGAGGTGACTTTAGGTCTCTGGAGGTGCCTCTATGTCTCTGGAGGTGCCCTTAGGTCTCTGGAGGTGCCCCTAGGTCTCTTGAGGTGCCCCTAGGTCTCTTAGGGGTGTCCCTAAGTCTTTGGAGGTGCCCTTAGGTTTTTGGAAGTGCCCCTAGGTCTCTTGGAGGTGTCCCTAGGTCTTCTAAAGGTGCCCATAGGTCTCTGGAAGTGCCCTATGTCTCTGGAGGTGCCCCTAGGTTTCTGGAAGTGCCCTTAGGTCTCTGGAGGTGCCCCTAAGTTTCTGGAGGTGCCCCTAGGTCTCTGGAGGTGCCCGTAGGTCTCTGGAAGTACCCTTAGATCTCCTGGGGATGTCCCTAGTTTTCCTGGAGGTGTTCCTAGGTCTCCTGTAAGCAGACAAGATACATCAAAATTTCCAACTTTATAAATAATTCCTGTACTTTGCAAAAGGAGTGATTCCTGCGTTACTTTGCACTGATATCTGGGTGTGCTTGGCTCAGGTTCCATTGCTAGGTGGTCGGCGAGGAGCTCTTGTGAGGAGGCAAGGTTCGCTGGGTGATGGGAATGAAGGCTGGTGGCAGGACTTCACCCCAGCAGCAGCCAGACAACACCCAGGCAGCCCTTTGGAATGGACACATTGCAGGCCTCCCAGCTACACCCTCATCCAGGATCAATCGGCTCCTGGTGAAGCCAGTGTGGCCTTTGCCCAGAGAGACTCTGGGTGGAAATTCCCAGAGCCATCTGTCTCAGCCAGGTGCTTGGAGCTGCTCTCCCATTGGCTGCCTGGACCTGCTCATTTGCATGGCAGGGGTGTTCCCTCTCACCTGTTTTCCCCTCACCAGCACTGGTGCTTTCCCAGGAGATCAGCTCTGACTCCCCAGACCAGGTTGGTTTACTCTGTTCCAGCACCTCGGGCTGCTGTCATCAAAGTTGTCATTTTGCTTTTGTGGGACCGGTACTGCCTGCCCCACTGAAGTCTAAACTCTAGGGGGAAAGGGACAGTGTCTGCAGAGAATGAATGGTGGATAAATCAACTTTGAGCCACTTGTCCTGGCAGGCAGGCTGTGGGTCCCAGTGTTACCACCACCACCATCATCTCAGCAAAAATAAAGCAGCTTAGAGTTGTCGAGTTGTGCTGTGTTATCGTTGCACATAAGTCACCTCACATAAAGTCCTCCTGATCATTATGTGAACCACTTAGGGGTCATTCTTATCTCAGTTTTTTCAAGGATGACACAGGTCAGGGGGCTTAGCAGCACCAGCACTTGGGATGGCATCTTCACTAGAGCTGGGGTGCTGACACCCTTTCCCTGCAGGTGTCCCAGGCAGTGCAGACGGTGCGAGGAACACAACAGAAACACCGATCACCTCACGATAAGGACACGCCCGAGTTCTATGTCAATCCTGATTGCCTCCAGGACAGTCAATCTCTCGCTACCAACAGCATAGCTTGAGCACCTCCCTAGCACTCTCTCACTTCCTGTTGTTGTTGTTTGTTTGTTTTTTCTGAAAGAGAGGGCCAGCCAAAGAGCTGAGGGTCTTTGGCACAAGACCAGGAGGTCTGGTTAGATGTTGGATGATGCTGTTTTGTGCTTTCGTTAGGTTTAATTTTATAGTTCTTTTTCTCTTGATGGCTCATGAGACTGGTGTCCATGTAGCTAATGCCATCTCTTTCTAGAATAAAAATTATGAGGAAAAAAAGTTACAGGGAAAAAGGAAGAGCGGAAGTGAATAACGGTAGGGTAGGTATGATAGGGGAGAACCGTGGTGGAAGAGTTTGTGTGACAGCCCCGAGAACTGGTTTTGCCTCCTCTGAATGCCCATCCCCCGTGCAGACCATAGGACACCACTCAGCCCTGATTGCATCTGTCTTGCATTGTGCTCAAACAATTCCCCGTCTTTTCCTTCATCTCCCTGGCAAATCACTGGCTTTTAAAGTGCAGAGACTGTGTCACACTCCTGCCTGCCCCTGGGCCCGAGCACAATGGTCCTGAGTTGCCAGGTGATTGATGGATTCATCTCTTGTGGGCTTAACGGCGATCACATGACTGTACCTGACTTCAGCGTTTGACACAAATTAATCATTTATTCATGGTATTGAGGAAAAGGCAGACAGGGCTCAGGATTTTCTTACCATCAGACTCTCCAGAGATCTCATTCCTTCTAAGTCTGTGGTGGCCACAGCAGGGAGTGGGGACAGCTGGTCTGCCATGGGGAAATTTGAGCTGCTGAGGTTAGACTGCATGGGAGGGAAGCAGCCTTGCTAGAAAACTCGATGTGTGACCAGCTCTGGTAAAATAAGTATGTATTTGTATCTTATTTCTTCTATAGAATAATAACTCCAGTAGGGATGGTGATGACTGTTGCTGCAATGTTTCACCAATTAGTAAACATTGATATTGCGAGTGAAGACACAGACACGCTGCCTCAGAACAGGAAGTCTTGGCCGTCCAGGGGCAGGTCTGATTCAGGTCAGGCTAACCCAGGGCCTCAGAAGTCACCGTGGACCTGCTTCTCTTCATGGCCCCATCCTGTCTTCCATGGAGGTGGCTTCTCTTCTCCAGAAGCCCCAGCAGTGTTGCCCAGCTTATCACTGTCTCTGCTTGGGGTCCCGTGCCCATCCCTGAGCTTAGCACCCAACCAGAGGGTGGGACTGCAATGTTTGGGTTTTAAAGTCAAACAGACCTGGATTAAAATCCTGATGCCCCCTCTCCCCTGCTACCATGAGAGCCTTGGCAAGTCACTTCCCCATTCTGTCTTCAGTTTCCTCATCTTTGAAATGGGGAACAGCAGTATCCACTTGGAAGAGTTGTTGTTAGGATTAAAGGAGAGAATGCACAGAAGGAGCTGAATGCATTTGCGAAGATGCCACTAACTGTCAGAAGGCCCTGGAGTAGGCTTTGAAGCCCCAGCAGCAAATAAGGACATGTGGTCCATGTCTTCTAGTAATGTCGCGGGGGCAACAATCACTCACCAGATCGTCACAGAAACAGGCATGTGGTCACAGCTCTGAAAAACACTAAGAGGGACAAACCTGAGGTCTCCCCAGGAGCAGCAGGAAAGGGAGACCCCCACCCAGCCTGAGAAGGCAGGGAGGTTGACCACCGTCAATCTGGGATCAGAAGGTAGATCAGATGATGCTATGGGAAGCAACTAACAGACTGGTCTTGCTGCTTTTCCCAGAAAGAGCCATGTTCCTTCCTGCCCTGCCGTTCCTTGTGTCTGTAATGTTCTCCCGTGTCTCTGCATGGCCTGGCTTTCTCCTTTAGCTCTGGGTCTCTGCTCAAAAGTCCCATCCTCAGAACAACCTCCCTTTCTACTCTGCTCAAAACAGGGGCCCCTCTGATAAACCATAATGGAAAAGAATATATGTATGTATCACTGAGTCACTTTGCTGTACAGCAGAAATTAACACAATATTGTAAATCCGCTATACTTAAAATTTTTTTTTAATAAAAAAGAATAAAAGAATCAGGGCCCACTCCCTATGCTCTTTGTCACTCTTACTCTTTCGGCTATGCCTTTTTCTTCATGGCACTTATCCCAACCCCACATCATATGGATTAATTGTCTCTTATGTCTTGGTTATTGTCTTTCTCACCAATAGCCTGCAGGCACCATGGAAGCATCCATCTCATTCAAGTCCTAATATTAGTACCTAATAGAATAGTGTCTGGCTCCTGACAGGTTCTTCATGAATGGTTGTTGAATGAATAAAGAAACACACTCAGGACCCTTTTAAATGCAATTGCATTGTAGTGCCTGTGGACCTCTCTGGAGACTAAGAGTTTAATCCTAAAGGTTTTTTTTTTTTTTTTTTAAGGCAAACTATTTCTTTTTCCTCCCCTAATCCATCACCCCTTTCCTATGGGAGAGTTTGCTGCCACTCAGGGCTCCCTGGCTCTGAGAAAGTATCAGCTCAAATCCTGGCCTCTCTGGATTTCTGAACTTGGCTTACGACTTCGAGACTCAATTCATAACTCTTTTGTTAAACTGGTGTCCTGCTGAGGCGGCTTTCTCTAGTCTTTTAGAAGGAAATCATTTTTATAGGAGAAAATATGGAGCTCATTAAAAATATGATTGTGAAATGTCTTTCAGAAGAAAATGCATCCATGCCATAACCTGAGGGGTTCTGTAGAGTCCCTTCTTTATTCTAACTTTGGAAAGTTCCAGAATCAGGCGACCCCCTCTCCCCAACCAAAATTTCTTCTTCCCCCCAGTTTGTTTTCACATCCCTCTCACCCTTGATCTCCTTACTTCTCTTGAGAGTCTGGACCATTCCCCAGGTGTGCGGGAGACCTAGATGAGAAGAAAAGTGTGTGACAAATCAGGGAATTTAGGCAACTGGAATGTGTCTTTTTTTCCCTCTCACCCTGGGAACAAAAGTTTAAAGAGTCCCATGGAAGGAAATAAAGTCAGCTGTTTGTGGGAGGAAAAAAAATCCAAACCTCAGTAACAGTGACTCACCTATACTCTATAAAAAAAAGAAAGAAAGTGAAATCACACAGTCGTGTCCGACTCTTTGCGACCCCATGGACTGTAGCCTACCAGGCTTCTCTGTCCATGGGATTTTCCAGGCAAGAGTACTGGAGTGGGTTGCCATTTCCTTCTCCAGGAGATCTTCCCGACGCAGGGATTGAACCCAGGTTTCTGCACTGCAGGCAGACTCTTTACCCTCTGAGCCACTAGGAATCCTGTATTCTAAATTCCTGTACTTTTAATTGCCGATTCTGATGCTTGGCAATATTGGTAACTTGGGTTTGGAGCCCAAATTTGTGATCAACTCAGCCAACATTTGCTGATTTCTCAGGGTCAGTTTTACCTACCATTTTAAGCATGTTAGAGGGTTTAAGTTCTTGTCTGCTGTTGGTTGCAGATGGGCCCAATTTCACGCCCTTGACCCTGTGATCTTGCTGTGTCCTCCTCCCCAGTCCTGGGGTTTGGCCAAGGGAGTTGCTTTGGCCAATGAGATGCTCACAGACATGGCATCAACAGAGGCTTGAGAAGGCTCAGTGTGTTGGGTTTTCTCTCTCTGGTATCCTGTCTACCGCTGTGGGAAGGACCTGCTGGGGCTGGTCTGCTGGTGTTAAGGATTATGAGAACAGAGCTGAGTCATTTTTGTTGTCTCAGTCAAAGTCAAGCTGGCTCCCCAGCAATCAGATGACCCCCAGATAGATGAGTGAGCCCAATAAGATTGCAGAGCTGCTTGGCCAATGAGTGTTACAGTATGGGGGATGTTTGTTATGCATACTATTGTATAACTAGATAATGAAAAATCCACCCTCAAAGGACTTATAATGGCTCAGGAAAGAAAATTCTGCACACAACTGTAACCATTATAACTACTCCATGGCTGGATAGCATGTATTAAATGCTTATTTATTTTGCTCAAGCCTATTATTCAATACTTCACCTATAGTCTCACTGAATCCACTAAGTAGCTACTACTCCTATTCCCATTTCAAAGATATGGAAGCTGAGACTCAGAGAGATGGAGTGAACTGGCCGAGGTCACACAGCTAGGCAAGGTTAGGAGGAGTCAGGATTTCAATTCAGTTTCGTTCAACCCCAAGCCCACAGTGCTGCAAGTTTTCTTAACTGCAGGTCTAAGTATTTCAGCAGCTCTAAAAGAGTTGGAAGGTACTCCCTTTAAACAAGCAAATCAGAACTTTCTAGAAGGGGCAACATTTGGGCTTTGAAGTGGCTTTGGGCAGGATTCGTGACTGTTTTGTGAGTGTTTTTATTCTGCAAACAGATCGAGGCATTCTGACAGCTGCTGGAATCAAGTTTCCCAAATGCAGTGGTTGGTTGCCTTTGCTGGACACGGGAACTTGCCCCTATCTGAGCTTTAGAAGGATACAGTTTGTGAGAAATTCCTCTGATAAGAGTCAAGGCTACTTCAAGGTAAGTAAAAGGAGCAGGTGTGTTTGTGGCATGTTGACTTAACTTGCTCAAAAGTCTTTCTCCCATTAATCTGCTGGGATGCCTGAAATTCCCACATTTAGGTAAGGTACTGGAGATAAGATGAGAGTGGGTGTGTGTATGTGAGTGGTCTGAGTAGGGGCTCTAGGAGAGGGTGGGAAAGGCATGAGTTGGAGGCATTGCTGAAGGAAAATAGGAACTGAAATGTTGAGCAGACACTCCCAGACTAAATCTACTTCTGCCGAGAAGATGCTGGAGAGGGTGGAGTCTCTGTACCCTTCCATCAGGCAATAGTCCCTCTACAACTTGACGCTTGTGCCAGGCAACCACGAAGCTCTGGGTTGGCTTTGCATTTTACGGTTATATATCATGCTGCTTCATGGTTCATATAGTTCCCCCGCCCCATCCTGTGTAGTGTCTGGATTTTGAGTAGGCACTCATGTCTTTTGCCTGTGGGAAGTATGGAACCTCAGGAGTTCTAGAAAAGCTTTAAATATTTATTTTGATAGTTCTTCTTGTCCCCAACCAGTCAACTAACATGATGTTCTTCTACGTTCTTTTTTTTAAGTTTAAAATTTTTTTTATTTTGTATTGGGGTATAGCCAATTAACAATGCTGTGATAGTTTCAGATGGACAGCAAAGGGACTCAGCCATACATATACATGTACTCATTCTCCCCTAAACTCCCCTCTCATTCAGACTGCCACATAACACTGAGCAGAGTTCCCTGTGCTATATAGTAGGTCCTTGATGATTATTCATTATATATATATGCTACTCTTTCTTGAGACAACCACCAGTAGCCATATCTATCACCAGCTGCTACTCCCTGACCCCCACCCCTGTACCAATTGTCTTGACAACTTACTCCAATGTCACAATGACTTGAGACAAACCATATCAGGGTGCTTATGACTACGAGTGGCAGAAATCTAATTTGAACTGGCTTTACAAAGATGGGAATGTAGTGGCTGATGTAGGTGAAAGTCCAGGGTGTCATGTTGGATCCAGGGGCTCAAGACTTAGTCTTTTTTTTTTTTTTTTTTTTTAAGACTTAGTCTTATCTCCCTACTTCTGCTTTGTACTTCTTCTCTCTTTGTATTGGCTCTGTTCTTGGACAGATTTTTTTCCCCCCCTTCATGGTGACAAGATGGCTGCCAGCACCTCCCAGCTTCCATCTGGTCCTCTTAAGCAAGTCCATGGAAAAAGAGAAGAGTTTCCCACCCAAAGTCCCAGAACTGAATCTCACTGACTCTGATAGGACTGGGTTTACCTCATGGGCCTGTATCTGAACCAATCTCTGTATTTTAAGAGTTAATTTCCTCTTGCTGCTATAGCAAATTACCTCAGATGGAGTGGCTTTTTAAAAAGCAAGTTTATGATCTTATAATTCTGGAGATCTGCCTGTCTCAAACATGATGTGATGCCCTCATTGGTTGATCTAGAGACACAAGCCTGGCCTTGAAGCCCCACCCAAACCATATAATGTTGGAGGGGCTGTTTTCCAGGGGAAGATGTAGTCTGAACCAGAGCTGAGGGACGGGATGCCCAAGGGGCTGCAACAGCAAGCGTCCATAATAGGAAACAAAGGAAAGACTCTGGTGCTCTTTTGAACAAGTTTTTGTAAGACTTGCCATCAGATTCCTTTTAGCCCATAAAGTTGGCAGTGCTGAAGTTTGGAATTCATTGTGATCAATTTATTTCACTGAGAACTTTATGTCACTTTTAAAGCAAGAAATTTAGAGCTTGGTATCTTCACCAGTGGGTCTCAGTGACCATGTGAAGCTGAGGCGGTACACAGCTAAGACTTGGACAGCATGAAAAAGCACTTAATTGTCTGACTTCTGGGCAAGTTCAAGGTTTCCGCTGGTGAGGTCAGGCAAAAGGAAGAAAGTCCAGGATAGTGGAAAACTACATAACATATTATGTTACTCTCAGTTAAATCCCATAATTTTAAGGGAAAACAATCTTCAAAAGAGTCATAAAGCACATGAAGAGGCATCTTGAGGGGAGGCTTATCTAGATAAATCACAATATTCTTAGCAGCTGGATTTCGAGTCAAAATTTAAGTGAGAGGTAGTCTCAAAGATCTAGCTGCACATCTACCAGCTTGGAAAAAGCCGAAAAATAAACTAAAGGACCTTAGCCATGTAGTTGGCCGTGGCTCAGAAGTGTCTGGACAGATCACTTCTCTTAGAAGCGCATCTGATGGCAGAGACAGCAAAGGATGGCCAAGGAGGGTTGGGAACTTGAGAAAGGGAGAAGGACCCTTCCTCAATGTCCTCTGCAGGGGAAGCACATGATCACCACTCCTTCCATGACCTTTCATCAGAGATGATGGGAATAAAGCAACAAGTTGACTGGAGAGGCAGTGACTTGCTGATGACACACAGAAGGAAATGAGTATGATTATAAGCCTGGGGTATGCATGGTATGAGCTCTAGAGGCAGTGCTGCCTGGTTATGAACTCTGTCCCCAGAACTGGATAGAACTGCATGTGAATCCTGATTCTTTCAATTAACAGCTGTGTGACTGTGAAACATTCACTTTAACCTTTCTGAGCCTTCATTTTTAATCTGCAAAAGGAGGATTAACGATGGTACAAATTAGCATTAGCGTTTACAAGTCAGCATTAGGCAAAACAATAATTAAAGCCCTCACCACCAGTTTGTGAATTATGTTTCCTTTGCAAACAGTGTAGCCTGGAGCCCAGGAAGACTGGTGGTGTCCAGCCCGGAGTTTTTTCAGTTGAAAGCAACAGAATCCCAAATAAACTTTAAAAAAAAAACAAGAAACTGCGAGCTATTTACAAATGAAAAGTACAGGGATGGTGTGGATCTTAGGCCCAGTTGGATCCAGGGGCTCAAATCAGATCACCACCCAACTTCTCCAGCTCTTGACTCCAATTTTTAATTTAAAATAATTTAGAGAGAAATTTATATTGCTACCACATGTGCCAAAAACAAAAGATAAATAATTAAATTAAATGCAATGAAAGCAATGTCACAAAATCCTAAGCACAACAACAAAAAAGCCCTCAAACAACCCAATTAAAAAATGGGCATAGGACTTGAACAGACATTTCTCCAAAGAAGATATATACTTACAAATAATAAGCACATGAAAAGATGCTAAGCATCAATAATCATTAAAGAAATGCAAGTCAAAACTCTTGGGCTGGCCAAAAATTGATTTGGGTTTTTCCATATTATCTTATGGGACCATTTCATAACCATTCAGATGGCTACTGTTCAAAAAAACAAACAAAAACTAGCAAATGTCGGGGAGAATATGAAGGAATTGGAACTCTTGTGCACTGTTAGTGGGAGTCTAAGATGGTATAGCCATTGTGGAAAATGATATGGTAGTTACTCAGTGGCTCAGTGGTAAAGAATCTGCCTGCAATGCAGGAGACTGCCTACAAGGAAAGAAATGTGGGTTTGATCCCTGGGTCAGGAAGAGCCCCCCAAGAAGGAAATGGCAAGCCACTCCAATATTCTTGCCTGGGAAATCCCATGGTCAGAGGAGCCTGGCGGGCTACAATCCATGGGGTCGCAAGAGTTGGACATGACTTAGCACTAAACCACCATCACCACCAGAAAATTTAAAATTGAATTACATAATAATCCAGCAGTTCTATTTTTGTGTATGCACCCAAAAGAAGTGAAAGCCGGGTCTCAAAGAGACGTCTGTACACCATGTTCATAGCAGCTTTATTCACATTGCCTGAAACATGGAATCCAAGTGTCTACTAAAGGATGAATGGATAAGCAGTCTAACCATATAATAGAATATCATGCAGCCTTAATAGGGAAGGAAATTCTGATACCTGCTACAACATGGCTGAAACTTAAAGACATTATGCTATGTGCAATAGGCCAATCACAAAAGGACCAACATTGTATGATTCCACTTATATGAGGAACTTAGAGTAGTCAAAATCATAGAGACAGCTTCATTAGAGAATGATGGTTTCCAGGGGCTTGTGGAGGGGAGGATGAGGAGTTAATGTCTAATGGGGATCAAGTTTTAGTCTAAGATGAAAAGAGTTATGGAAATGGGTGTTAGTGATGGTTGCCCAAACTTATGAATATATTTCATGCCACTAAACTGTGTACTGAAAAGTGGATAAGATGGTAGATTTTATGTTATGCATATTTTACCCCAATTAAGAAAAAATCTGGGGAAAAAGTCCTATCTAGATTCTGTGGCCTGCCCAAGACTCTAAGCATGAAAATGAGAGATAGAATGTTAAAGACACACCCAACTGTGGAGTGTCCTCGGTATAGTCAGTAGGACTGAAGGAGTAGAGGAAGGAAGACCTTCCTCACCTGGAGGGGATGCTGTGGAGCGTCACGGTGGGCACACTGCATCACAGTCCTCTGCTGCTGAAGGACCTGCCTCTTCTGACCCTCCATCTGATCATACTTCTCTCAACTTGGGTGATGACTCCTAGTCTTAGCCCTGTGTCCTTGGCCCTCTTATCCCTGGACTTCCTCTCTCAACTAGATTACAGGACTCTGAGGGCAGGGCCGGCACCATGCTAGTGTTCTGTAGCTTGCACGTGCCTGGCAGGCACCCAGGGTGTGTTAGTTTTAGTCCAAGTTGTGGAAGGCAGCAGACCCAGTGAGTGGTCCAAGAGCTCCTGTGTCTGAACATACCAGGAAACCACCTTCTACCTCTTTTCTCTTTTTTGGCCGATTAATATATTTTCTATTTCTCCAGCCATCCTACAATCCAAGATTTTTTTATTTTGTAGGTGATGGATATTCTAAGTCCAAGGAGAGAGATATAATGAGGTGATCCAGATCCTAGCCTGGTAGGAGCAGAAGATAATCCTAGTCTTGGGCTTTTCTAATTTTCAAAGTGTGGAACACAGAAAATGAAGCAGAGGCCCCTACAGAGTATTTGCCTTGTTTGGTGACAAATGACCCTAAAAGAGGGGCTTTCCAGGTAGGTGCTAGAGGTAAGGAACCCTCGTGCCAGTGCAGGAGACATAGAGACATGGGTTCAGTCCCTAGGTCGGGAAGATCCCCTGGAGGAGGGCCTGGCAACCCACACCAGTATTCTTGCCTCGAGAATCCCATGAACAGAGGAGCCTGGTGGGCTACAGTCCATAGGGTTACAAAGAGTTGGATACTACTGAAGTGAGTTAGCACGCACACACGATCCTAAATGATGATGTCTTTCCCTCTCCACACCCTGACTTGAACTCAGGGACTAGGTAGAATGAAAGGAAGATAGGGTGATGGAGAAATTTAAGCATCAGCTCAGTTCTGGGTGGTTGGGTACTTTTCTAGTTACTGCAGCTCTGTAACAAATTACCCCAAATATAGTGGTGTAGGTGAGTTGGTGATAGGGAAGCCTGGCGTGCTGCAGTCCATGGTGTCACAAAGAGTTGGACACGATTGAGCAACTGAACTGAACTGAAGAGTGGTGTAGAATAACCATGCGTTATGCCCATGGGTTCTGTGGGTCAGAATTCAGACAGGGCATGGGGAGAACAGCTAGTCCCCAGTTGGACATCTTCAAGGTTGGAGGCGCCAGTCACCTCAAGGCTCATTCACTCACATAGAGGTTGGTATTGGCTGTTGGCTGCAAGGCCTCAGTTTCTCTTATGGACTCTCTTTCTGTAGGCTTGCATGGGCTTCCTCCCAACATGGAGGCTGTATCAGAGAACGGGGATCCCGAGAGAGAGAGCACGTGGATGCTGTATCAACTTGCACAACTCTGCTTCCAAAGGCACTCAAGTCACTTCTGCTACTTTCTACTTTTTCCCAAGTGGGTCATTCAGGCTAAAGGGGAGTGGGGTGATATTCAACTTTATCTTCTGGGGGAGGAGTGTTAAAGGATTGGTGGACATTGTCAAGTCACCACAAGTGTCCTGAGATATGAGAAGTGATTTCATGACTTCAGACCTGTTTTTCTTCCCCTGTGTGGCCTGCGACTCCCTGCCCTGCCCCAGGTTCCCAGGGAAAGCAAACTCCAAATCAGTCAAGCAGATGGAACAGCCAGCAGCTAAAAGGGAAGTGCCTGATGCCGCCTGGAGTGCTGCCTCTCTTCCCTCTGCTGGGGGAACTCTGGCCAGGGAGGGGCTCTAAGGGCTTCCTGATGTGCTCAGAGGTCAGTAGTCCAGGGCGGAGTCCACAGGAAGCATTCATTGGTTCATTCATTCATTCATCCACAAATCTTTCTTGAGCATAGTTTCCAAGCGCCCTTCTCAGCAAAAAGGGTGTTAAACAGATTAACCGACCCTCTCGCCTGTGCTGCTCAGCCCAGGGGACCAGTCTCAGGGAAGCTGGGAGAATACCCTACACGTGAAGCTCAGAAGACCACCTTGGGCGATGAGGAGAGGAACCTGCCTATCACTGGAGCCACTTCCCCTGCACAAGGAAGGGGCTGTGAGCGAGCTGGGACACCCCAGGACCGCTAACCCTACTTCTCGGTTGACTTTGCTCTTGATTGCTGCCCACACCCACCGGCTTTGAGCTCCTGGGAGAGGCTGGGAGACTCTACCGGTGCCCGTGAGTCACGAGTGTAAAGTACGCCCAGGGCCTTGGCAGGCAGGTCTGTGCAAGGGTAAGGTGTCATTAGGTGAACGCTGACAAATGCTGCTTTCTCGAACCCTGGAGATAAAAGATAGGCTTCCCGTGCAGTCTTTTATCTCTCCCACTGTGCTGGGGTGGGAGCTGCAGGTCCCCGGGCAGCGGGGCAGCCAGGCAGCGAGGTGGGGGTGCGAGCGGGAGTGCGCGCGTGTGCGTGTGTGCATGTGCGTGTGTGCGCGCGCGTGGCCTTCCGGCAGCTGTCCCGGCCCCCACCCCACCCCACCCCACCCATCAAACCCGGCCCTGCGCGCCGCCCCCACCCCTCGCCGTGCTGGGTGCGCCGCGGGCCGCTGCGCGACTAGCCGGTTCCCCAGCGCCTGGGAGGCGACCCCCGTGCGCCCGGGGTTCAAAGGCCCCCGCGCTGCAGCTCCAGCCCCTCCGGGGGGCGGGGAGGCGAAAGGGGTGGTGCGGGAGCCAGAAAAGCCCTAACCCACAGCCGGCAGCCCTGAGCCGGGATGGGCAGCGCGCTCTGAAGTTTGTGACGGTCGCAGCCGACTCCTGGCCGCAGCCCGGGACGCGGCGAGCCAGCGGCCGGCCTCGAAGCATCTGCAGTTGGAGGGTGAGGCCCACTGTGCCCGGCCCGAGCGCCCTTTGGCGGCCACAGGCGCCCGTCCTCCGGCGCGGTGCGCCCGCCCCCGATCGGGGTTCATGGAGCTGGGGCTGTGCTTCCTTTTCGGGCTCGCTGTGACCTCCGCCGCAGGTAAGCGGGCCGGGAGGCGCGCGTCTCCTGGAGCGAGCGCACACACAAAAGGACCCCGGATCGGGGGCGCGGGGAGGGTGCCTCGCCGGGGGAGCGGCCTGGAGGCCGGCTAGAGGGCAGAAGCTGAGGGCACGGACCACCCCGCGGGCCCGGGAGGTTGCAGCCCACACGCAGGCAGGAGACCTGGGGCCCGGGCCCGAGTTGGTCAATTTTTCATGAAGTCGGGAACTTTTCCAAAAGTTTGCAAACGATTCAGAAACTGTGCAAAATGACTGCAAAGTGTTCAGAAAGCCTGCACAATGCTTGCACGTTTTCAGTGGGTGCAGATGGCTTGCACGCTGTGCAGTAAGTGAGAAGAGCTCCCCAGATTGTCACAAAGTGTGCACACAACTTGCAAGCTTTTCAGAAACTGCTGCACATAGCTTTGCAAAATTTTCCGAACATTGGGAGTAGCTAGGAGACTTAACAAAAAAGTATCCTTAGCTTGCAGACTTGGCAGAAAGTTTGATAGTCCCCTTCCCCAGGTTCTACGGGATGGTGGGTGTAAGGGTCTGCATTCCTAGGAACTCAGGAGCCCCTCCATCTGCCTCCTGCAGGATGGGTGCCTCACCCCCAGTCTGGGGATGCTGGCAGGAGCAGCATGCCCCGGGCCTCCTCTGCAGCCACATCGGAGGGGGACACCAAGGAGACTGTGGCCACCATGGCAGCCTGGGGTCCAAGCCCCAGAAGCCCTTGGCGGGAGCAGGGACCAAGTCAGTTCGGGAAGCAGGGGGCCGAGGGGGTCCCTGTGCACCACCGAGCCCGGCGCTGCACATGTTTTACCTACAAGGACAGAGAGTGCGTCTACTACTGCCATCTGGACATCATCTGGATCAACACCCCTGAGTGAGTCAGCCCTGGGGGGAGTTGGCCCGGGGGAGGGGAGGGGTGCTCCTGGCTAGGACCCTCTCTTCACACTGAAGGAGGACCTAGTTCCTTCTGAGCCCAGGCAGCCCACAGCCCACTTGGCACAGCCTTCAGCCCTCCTGCCAACCCAGGTCAGCTCTGCAGGTCAAGGGTGTGACTCTCATCTCCTCTGAGGGCCTGGCCTGGGAGAAACCCAAGCCCAGAGTGTCTGATCTGGTCGAGGGGTGAATGAAATGAGCCAGCCAGAGGGATTAGACACCTGAGAAATCCCTCTGGGGGGAGGAAGCCCCGAAAGTTACTCCTGCCCCCGGGCCATGTGGGTCCTGCCCCTCTGCTGACCCTGCCAGGCTCCGAGGAGTTTCAAATTCCTTGAAAGCAGCCTGTTCTCTAGGGAGTGCAGGGGTGGGCTAGGCAGGGCCTAGTGAAACCTCCCCCACAGGGTGACATTCCATGGAATTCAGGCTCCTTACCTCCTGGGTGGTGAGCCCACAGTTCCTCCTCTTTCCCATGTCACCCCTGCACCCGACAGCTCCCCTTCTCTCCTCCAGTCCGTAAGAACTCTCTTACTGCAAAACTGAGACAGTGCCACCTGAGACCCTCCTGGAGTCTCCTTAATGTAAAGTCGCCCCTCTCCCGAGGCTGTGGGTAATGACTCAGCTCAGGAACCCCTTCTAAAGAAATATCCTCCTGCAAACTGTGAAGAGGGCTTGACCTCAATCTGGTCACCAGCCTTTGGAATTTGCTTTCCTGGTCTCTAAAATCCAGGACTTGGACCAGACGTCTCTAGGTGTCTCTGGGTATTCTTGGGATACCTTGGGCATCCTGCTTAGCCTTTCCAGAGCCCTGGGCCTGGACAGGCAACTTTGCTTCAGTGTTTGGGTCCCCTTGATCCAGGGGTTCCTTTGTCCCCGAGCCATGTGACCTCTGAGCACCCTGGGTGACAGCTTGATGGGCCGCACATACCTACCTTGTTTTACCGATACCCCAAGGATGAAGTGCAAAGGAGACTGAACCTAGGGGGTCGGATATCTTTCAAAACCAGGTCGTGAGTCCTCTGAGTACATCTGGTCTAGAAAGTCACCTTGCTGTCCTGCATGGCAGGCAGGACTGGCTCCACTCAGGAGCCTGGACACGTGTACAAGGTCCGGGCTCAGAAGGACCCTCACAGTCTAAAGTGTATTGTTGATGTCTTGAAATGCTTAATACTTTTTACATTCAAGTATAGTTGATGTACAGTATTGTGTTAGTTTCAGGTGTACAACACAATGAAATGCTTAATATTCTTTGAAGCAAGGGCTCTACATTTTCATTTTATCCCAGGCCATCCAATAGAGAGCTGACCCCAATGCCAGAACTTGCTTGCTGGGTTATGTCTGGTCGGCACACAGAGGGAGGGATGACCAGGCCAGATCTTAAAGAGAGGTGTGCTGGGGAGGGACTCCTGGACAGGCTGCCACTGACAGCCTTCTATTCCCAGACAGCTGTCAGCGTCACCTCCTCCTGCGGTCTCCATCACCCTGACATTTATCCTCTCTGATTCTTATCCTCTTGGCATCGTCCTCTGACTAAATTAGCTTCGCAGAACCCAGGGCAACCTTGGCAGGAATCCCCGGCTGTGGTTCTAGAAGGAGAAAGAAGAAAGCAAAGCCAGTTAGGGGAAAGGGACTTTGCAGAGGATAGGAGGGGAGAAAGGAGAGGATATTGGGAGACCACCTTAGTTCTCTGCCTGTTGCCAAGCTCTGAGCACTCGCTGCATGGAAGCACTCACCCCATCCCCATGACCTGGTAGGAATCCTGTCTTCCCCTTCTGAGCTGTCATGTGTGACCTGAGATGAAGCCATGGGTCTTTGGCTTTTCCCAGGATATCCAACTTGCTAATGTTCCCCTCACAACTTGATTTACCTCTTCCCTTCTTCCCAGACCCTGATTCATTTTAAACACTAGAGGGAAGGATTAAATATGGTGTTTGGGAGTTTCATGAGCTACCCTGGGAAACAAGAAGTGACAATAGCCAGACTTGAGCATTGTAAAGTCAGACAAGCAACATAACCTTTACACGGAAGATGTTCCCAGATGGTCTTTCTCTGCCTTCCTTTCTTTCCTGTTCTCCCTCCTTTGCTCTTTCCTTCCTTCTGAAAATTGTCTGTTGCTGTATGGGCAACTTCACTGGCAAACTTTAAAACATCTTGGACAAGATTGCAAAGTGAGAGAGTGGGCTTTAGGGAACTTGGGCTTTCAGAGAAATGGAAGCATCTGAAAATGACTGGAGTGAACTAAAGGGCAGGGTGACGCACACTGAGGACTGAGTCTGCTTCCCACTCCCTCCCCAACCTACCATCAGAACCCTATGTCGAGGGCTCCTCTCTCTTAGCTGTCACCCCTCTTCTTCAGCAGACCTTCTTCATCTCCTGGGACTTCTCCAGGTGTGATTTGCATCCTGTCCCCACCACTGGCTGTGCTGGGAGACCACAGGAGTCTGGGTCTTCATGCCTAAATTGAGAGTCTGGAACTTTGGGTGATTTTCAGCTTCCAGTGTCTTTCCTTCTACTGCCTTCCAGTTGCACGGAGGTAGAGGTAAATCCTGCTTTATCTCAGAATGATGCTTGGGAAGTTGCAAGGCCTTCTTGGAGAAGGTCATTTCAGCTGCATTTAAGGACCTGCAAGCTGCTTAAGGGGGGATGTTGTTCTTGCATCTCATGTGGAAAGTTAAGGTTCTAGAGAGCGGCTGCTCCCAGAGGTGTTTTCCAGGCATGAGATCCACGTTCTCTGGTTTCCCCACATCCTTCTAAGCACTTAGCTCTTCCAGATCTGAGCTTGATCTGCACCCAGCACATAGTAGATGCTTAGTAATGCTGGTCTTTGCTGTCACTGAGGTTCTATCTGCAGGACTTTCTCCCACAAATGAGGTGTCCTGTCCCAGAGGTCTCACATCCCTAGAGACATGTGCAGGAATGTGGATTTTTCTGGGGCTATTGCTCATAGCTTCCATTGTTTCCTCCAGAAGATCTCAGGCCCCGAAGAGAAATGAGCCAACTGCATCCCGGGCAGCTGCCTTCTTAGACCTGGGGAGGTGCGGAGACGGCTGCCCGCCCACAAGGCGAGGGATGTTCATGGCTCTCCTTGGCCCTGTTAGGAAGCCACCGTGCCTGCCCCTACCCCCAGCAAACCCACCATTGCCAACGAAAACAAAACCCCACCTCAGAGGAAATACTCATCTCATCTCATGGTCATGGAAAATATGCCAAGAATAAGATCATAAGGAGAGAAATAGGGACAAGAAGGCCACATACTGGAGAAGGCAATGGCACCCCACTCCAGTACTCTTGCCTAGAAAATCCCATGGATGGAGGAGCCTGGTATGCTGTAGTCCATGGGACGCTAAGAGTCAGAGACAACTGAGTGACTTCACTTTCAGTTTTCGCTTTCATGCATTGGAGGAGGAAATGGCAACCCACTCCAGTGTTCTTGCCTGGAGAATCTAGGGACGGGGGAGCCTGGTGGGCTGCCGTCTATGGGGTCGCACAGAGTCAGACACGACTGAAGTGACTTAGCATCAGCAGCAGGCCACATACTTACATCCCTATGCACTCGGGGCTGTTCCACAAGAATACTTCAAAAACAGGAGTGTCCTGTGACATGGTGAGGGATTGTCTTTGTTGGGGTTTCCAGAAAGACGGAACTAATAGGATGTGTATATATAGATCTCTATGTGTATATAAACACACTACACACACACACAGAGGAACTGATGTTTCAGTCTGCAGTCTGAGGCATCCTGAAGGCTGAATTCCCTTCCTACTCAGGGCATCTCACTTCTCTCTGTCAGAGCCTTCACCTGATTAGATGAGGCCCACCCACATTATGAAGGGTAATCTGCTTTACTCAACATCTACTGATTTAAATGTTAATTGCATCTAAAATATACCTTCCTGGCAACATCTAGACTGGTTTTTGGTCACAGATCTGGGTACTGTGGCCCAGTCAAGTTGACATATACAATTAACCATCACAGAGCTCTCAGTGCTAACCATACTCCACAGCAGGGCAGCCCCTCTGCACCTGCTACCATCGATCCACCTGGCCGCAGAGTGAGACCACTAGCTCTGACAGCCGATGAAGCCGCAGGGCCCCAGCAAGGAGCCCCGCTCAGTCTCTCCCACTTCGTTCCTGAGAACTGAGTGGACCTGCCATCTGTTAATCCCTCCAAGGATGCAATGACAGAGGCACTGTGATGCTGTGACCGTGACAGTGTTTCCAAACAAAAATCTGAGCCACATGGTCTGACAAGCAGGAATGTATTTCTGGAAAGAGCAGTGCAGGATGCTTGGAATCACGGCTGTGGTGGAAATCTGGGCTCTGTAGACTCGTGAGAAGACTCCAGCCCCAGGAGCTCTGCCCGGTGTCCTGTTTGTGATTCGCTGCATGGCCTGGGGATGGTACACCCTCTCCCCGTGTCCCCAGGTAAGGTGCAGACATCAGTGTGACTCTAGGATGGTGACCTAACAAGGTGACCAGCCTGGCCACACTGACTCAGCCAGCAGGAACGATATTTTTCCCCAAAGAAGAGGTGTAAAAATAATCATAATTATTCAATATATTCTCCCACAGAAAGGCAACAATTCGACAGAGTCATCTTTGCCCCTCCTGTTGTTCAAGAGAGGTATGCCACATATTTCTAGGGAGGGGACATTTTAAGTTTGAGAACATCCCAGTGGAATGGATGGATCTGGTTCTCCAGCCTCCCGCTGATGTGGGAATGGCTGTCCACCCACTGTGTGATCACAGGGATCCCAGTAACAATCATGTGACCCAAAAGTCAGGACTGGGAGTACTGTTGCTGGAGATACAGCTTTTGAGGCAGAGGGATAGTCTTTTGAGCATGATCATGATCTTGCAGGCAATGGTCCACACTGATGTTGGCCATGACTCCTGTGAGTAACGACATGTGAGGATGACACGAGAGAGTGTGCGGAGTGTGCTCAGCACAGTCTCTGAACTCTAGTGGGCTCCATATCTCAAGATCGCAGGACCATGTGGATAAGTGTACAACCCTGGGGGCTGCATAACCTTCCCTGCCACTCCACACAGTCTGTGATTGGAGGAGCCTGGGACGAAGAAGCTCAAGTCCTGCCGAAGTCAGCTTCCTTGGACCCTTAAACCATGGTCTTACCCAGCTTCCTGCAGTAACACTGAGGAGCTTGCACCTGGGTACCCCAGTTCCTCCCTACACCATGCCTCTTGGGTGATCGCTTAGCATTTGTTCTGCATCAGGTTTACAGACCCTGGGAAAAGGTGTGTCTGGCTGACTGCCCTGCTGATAAGCAGCTTGATAAGCACCCTGGTGGCCAAAGGTTGTCCAAGCTTGATGAGATTTGGTCCTGCCCTTTTCTGCCCCTCCTTTGTTGTTTGCTTCCCTGGTGAATAATTGGAATGTTTGGGGAAAGGGGCATGGTGTTCTCTGAAGGCATTGCTAAATAAGCAGGTGGGTACAGTAACAATGGGGGTGGGGCGGGGAGGGCTGGGGTGATGTGGCAGCGTGGTAGGGTCTGGCTGTGCTGTGCTCAGTCGTTCAGTCGTGTCTGAGGTTGTAGCCTTTCAGGCTCCTCTGCCATGGGGATTCTCCAGTTCAGTTCAGTCTCTCAGTCATGTCCAACTCTTTGCGACCCCATGAACTGCAGCATGCCAGGCCTCCCTGTCCATCACCAAATCCCGGAGTTTACCCAAACTCACATCCATTGAGTCGGTGATGCCATCCGGCCATCTCATCCTCTGTTGTCCCCTTCTCCTCCTGCCCTCAATCTTTCCCAGCATCAGGTCTTTTCAAGTGAGTCAGCTCTTCGCATGAGGTGGCCAAAGTACTGGAGTTTCAGCTTCAACATCAGTCCTTCCAATGAACAACCAGGACTGATCTCCTTCAGGATGGACTGGTTGGATCTCCTTGCAGTCCAAGGGACTCTCAAGAGTCTTCTCCAACACCACAGTTCAAAAGCATCAATTCTTCGGTGCTCAGCTTTCTTCACAGTCCAACTCTCACATCCATACATGACTACTGGAAAAATAATAGCCTTGACTAGACGGACCTTTGTTGACAAAGTAATGTCTCTGCTTTTTAATATGCTGTCTAGGTTGGTCATCTGAGAAGGCAATGGCACCCCACTCCAGTACTCTTGCCTGGAAAATCCCAAGGACAGAGGAGCCTGGTAGGCTGCAGTCCATGGGGTCGCTAAGAGTCGGATACGACTGAGCGACTTCACTTTGACTTTTCACTTTCATGCATTGGAGAAGGATATGGCAACCCACTCCAGTGTTCTTGCCTGGAGAATCCCAGGGACGGGTGAGCCTGGTGGGCTGCTGTCCATTGGGTTGCACAGAGTCAGACGTGATTGAAGCGACTTAGCAGCTTAGCAGCAGGTTGGTCATAACTTTCCTTCCAAGGAGTAAGCGTCTTTTAATTTCATGGCTGCAATCACCAATCACCATCTGCAGTGATTTTGGAGCCCCCCCAAATAAAGTCAGCCACTGTTTCCACTGTTTCCCCATCTATTTGCCATGAAGTGATGGGACTGGATGCCATGATCTTAGTTTTCTGAATGTTGAGCTTTAAGCCAACTTTTTCACTCTCCTCTTACACTTTCATCAAGAGACTCTTAAGTTCTTTTTCACTTTTTGCCATAAGGGTGGTGTTATCTGCTTATCTGAGGTTATTGATATTTCTCCTGGCAATCTTGATTCCAGCTTGTGCTTCTTCCAGCCTAGCATTTCTCATGATGTACTCTGCATATAAGTTAAATAAACAGGGTGACAATATACAGCCTTGACGAACTCCTTTTCCTATTTGGAACCAGTCTGTTGTTCCACATCCAGTTCTAACTGTTGCTTGCTGACCTGCATACAGGTTTCTCAAGAGGCAGGTCAGGTGGTCTGGTATTCCCATCACTTTCAGAATTTTCCACAGTTTATTGTGATCCACACAGTCAAAGGCTTTGGCATAGTCGATAAAGCAGAAATAGATGTTTTTCTGGACCACTCTTGCTTTTTCGATGATCCAGCAGATGTTGGCAATTTGATCACTGGTTCCTCTTCCTTTTATCCAGGCCAGAATATTCGAATAGGTTGCTATGCCCTCCTTCAGGGGATCTTCCCAACCCAGGGATTGAACCCAGGTCTCCCGCATTGCAGGTGGATTCTTTACAGTCTGAGCCACCGGGCATGTCAGGATAATTTGAATGATCTGCTTGGAACCCCTTTGTTAAATGATGAAATCTTAGTAAGGCTGAGTCCCAACAGAGCAAACACAATGCCTTGCAGTCATTTCTCATTGTACACAGCACCTGGGTCTCAGGACCCAAGACCTGAGTGTGGGCCACCAGGAAGGCATCCCAGGGAATAACTACAGAATCTGTTTACCAAAAATGGTAAATACATAAGAACACATAAAAAAAGATGGTATTGGGACTTGCCTGGTGGTCCAGTGGTTAAGACTCCCGCTTTCAATTCAGGCGTTGCAGATTTGATCCCTGGTCAGGGAACTAAGATCCTATACATCGTGGGGTGCAGCCAAAATAATAAAAAGAGAAGACAGTATCAGCCAGACTAGAAATGATCTTGAACTCAGTTTTCTGACTGATCATGTTTTTACTCTCTGAGTCATTTCCCTCCCACGTAACCCTCTCCTGCTTAGAAATCTATACATGTTTACATTCCAGTTTTGAGTTTGGGTAGCAGCAGCTCAGAACATTTCACGGCAAGATGCATTTTTAAAGTTTGATAGCCGTGGGGCTAAATTTCAGAGTTTATTGGCAAGGTCAGCTCACGCAAGGTGACCTCCTGGTTGGGTTCAGTTGGACCTAACGTCTTCTTTTCTACCCCAGAATAGATGTGAGGAGGTGAGATGTCTGGGGGCAAAGATGGGTTCATTGAAATGCTGCTGATCCCGACTGGATAAGAAAGAGACTTGAGGCTGGAAAGCAGGTTGATTTGCATCGAGGAGGTCATGACCCTGTGTGCCCCTGAAGGGAGAACTTGGATTTTTGCTAGACGAAGAGGATGTTGCAACTAGGAACTTGGCCTTAAATTTGAAGGCAGATGAAAGGCTGTGACATCTCTGGTGTGGTTTGTTCCTGCAAGAATTTAAAACAAAGGAAGCTGGGAAGCAAACAGTGCTTTCCTTAGGGGGGCCCCACAGCCGGTTGGAACTCACAGGCTTTGTAGCGCCAGATCGCAATCCCGTCTTGGATCCACAGCATCTCAGCAAGTTTGATGGGGGCTGCCTGTGCTCCACTTCCTCCCTCCAGGTAGTCCCCTGTAAGCATCGCTCAGCTTTGGAGTACATTAGAAGTAGATTTACTGTTTAACAGAAGGAAATAACCCTCTCAGTCTAAGCCATGTTTCGGTGGAAACAGAATTCCTTAAAACGGGACACACACGTGCGCACACACAATTTCCCTCTATTTAGGACAGGAACCAATTTTATTTAGAAGGAAAATAAATCTAGGCAACGGCCACAATGTAGATAAGCTGCTGGTCCAGACAAGGTTCCAGGGGCTTCTAGAGTCTTGCTGCCCCACCAAGCCCCCAGGAACGGACGGCAGAACAGGGCATCCCCACCCTTTCTCGTCTGCCCCAGTTTGGAGTCTCGGGAGAGCCAAGAGCATTTGGAGAACCTAGCGGTGTTCAGAGTCCTGGAGGCACAGGTCTTCCCTTATTTTATGACCTCTTAGGGCCAACTGAGCAGGAGGCCTTAATAAACAGTAACTCTAGAATGCGGCAGCCAGCGAGCCCTGTGCCTGGCTCAGTAATTTAAAAAACAGAAACAGATTCATGCACCTATGAGAAAGGCTCAGAGGCTCTCAGATGTGGCCAAGGTGTTGCGGTCCTGTGCTGCTTGGTGATGGCATGAATGACCCACAACTTGGGGAACAGTGAACAGCTTTGCCAAAAGCCAGAAGCAGGTCCGTGAGAGAGCAGAGGTGTCTGTAGCTTTTCTGGGTTTTTCTACATCTGATTTCCACAGATTTCTTGTAGGGTGGCAAGATAGGGTGAGGCTCGTGACATACTCTTTCAGGAGCAAACTTGAAGGGGATGCCATAAAGTTAAATGAAAGGGAATGCGATGTTTTTTAAAAATGATAATGAGTGCAGAAGTTTCATAATCAACCAAATACCAACATTTCTAATAAAGACAGGATCTGACTCTGCTTGGTTCTTGTTTTGGGATAGAGCCTGTGTCTCTAGAGGGACTTAAGTTTTCTTAGCTCGAGGTAAGCAATCAAGTGATCAGAGTGACCACAACAATGCAAAAAATTAGATTAGGAAGAAAATGGGTGTCTTTATTTTTGTTGCCATGGCAAGTATGTCTTCATTCAGTAAGGTTTTTCCATTCTAAAGATGAAATCTTATGAAACTTAGTGAGGGTGTCTTCTCTTCTTTCTGCTGCTGCTGCTGCTAAGTCGCTTCAGTCATGTCCGACTCTGTGCGACCCCAGAGACGGCAGCCTACCAGGCTCCCCCGTCCCTGGGATTCTAAAGGCAAGAACACTGGAGTGGGTTGCCATTTCCTTCTCCAATGCATGAAAGTGAAAAGTGAAAGTGAAGTCGCTCAGTTGTGCCTGACTCTTAGCGACCCTATGGACTGCAGCCTACCAGGCTCCTCTGTCCATGGGATTTTCCAGGCAAGAGTACTGGAGTGGGTTGCCATTGCCTTCTCCAGGCTCTTCTTTCTGAGGGTTGTTTAAAGGGATGTGTGATGGCGTCTGGACTTTTTTTTTTAATCCCCCTACACATACCCCCATCCTTAAAAAAATACCTGCTCCTTATTTTACTCCTTCTGTTTCCACTGCTGGTAACTATTTTGAGCCACATCTGTCTGCAGCTTTGCATAAGTTATAATGAGCCTGTGCCAGACAGACGTGGATTGCTCATGCCTACATTTGACCTGGAATGTGTTAGGGTCACTGGGGGTTGGAGAGGGAAACTAACCTCACTCACATGGATGCATTTGGGTTATAGCAGACAGGGGGGAAACCAGCTAACCTGTTGGATTCCCTAAATGGCTTCAGTTGCGAATATTGCAGGCATTTGTTGCCCTAACTTCTTGATTATTTTTTGAGCTGTCACTCTTAGAAATCCCACCCCACACACAGCACACACAGAAGGATGTTTCTGTTACTCTCTGTGGCTTTGACCACTTGTGCTTCCTCTAAATAGACTTCATTCAGAGCCCGTGTGCCTGTGTGAGGGGAGGAGGCTACTGTGTTGAGGGACCTGATGGCACGATTCAATCTTTGGCTTTGGGATTATTTCTAAGCTCAGTTATATGGCGGTAGGATGTGGAAGAGTCCTACTCTTTGGATGAAGCTTTCTGAAAACAGTGGGTAAGATCCTGGGACTCTCTCCGCTTAGGGGTAGGTAGGGACCCCACATTTCATTGTGGTTTCATTGCTGGAGAGAAGCCCTACTCTAGCATCTGCGCTATTCGGAGATGCTCAGGTGTAACGGTGAGGGCATTTGGGAATCTCTCCATGGAATTTGGAGTTGGACGGAGCCTTCAGAAATCCAGCCCTTTCATTTCTCAGCCCCAGAAAGAAACCACTCAGCCAGGGCCTCTCTGGGAGCTAGTCTTCAATTTGGACCAATATCCTAGGTCTGTCAGCCTAGGGAGGCCTCTGGTTTTGTCTCTGAGACTTCATCCTTCCAGGCAGCCTGGTTTTTCCTCATGTGTCTGCAGAAGTTACTATCAAGATGTGGTATTTCCATTTTAAGTGATCTAGAGACCATATTCCCTCCAGGACAATGATAGTAGAAATCCAATACATCAGCTAAGAATTCTAAACATTTGGGAGATTGGGTTTGGAATGAGAAGTAATGGCCAATTAAGACCTCCTTCCCTCTCTCCTTCCCTGATAGCTTCCCTGATACCTTCCACCTGCAATGCAGGAGAAAGTGAAAGTGAAGATGCTCAATCGTCTCTGACTCTTTGCGACCCCATGGACTGTAGCCTACCAGATTCCCTCCACCCATGGGATTTTCCAGGCAAGAGTACTGGAGTGGGTTGCCATTTCCTTCTCCAGGGGATCTTCCCAACCCAGGGGTCAAACCTGGGTCTCCCACATTGCAGGCAGACGCTTTACCCTCTGAGCCACCAGGGAAGTCCTGTTCAATTCCTGGGTCGGGAAGACCCCCTGGAGAAGGGATAGGCTATCCACTCCAGTATTCTTGGGCTTCCCTTGTGGCTCAGCTGGTAAAAAATCTGCCTGCAATGCGGGAGATCTGGGTTCAGTCTCTGGTTTGGGAAGATCTCTTAGAGAAGAGAAAGGCTACCCTCTCCAGTATCCTGGCCTGGAGAATTCCATGGACTGTTTAGTCCGTGGAGTCGCAAAGAGTCGGACACAACTGAGCAATTTTCACTTCACTTTCCTCCCCTCCTTTCTTCACATAGCAGACCCTTGCTATTGAGATGCTGTAGTATTATTATCGGAGAAGGCAATGCAACCCACTCCAGTACTCTTGCCTAGAAAATCCCATGGACGGAGGAGCCTGGTGCGCTGCAGTCCATGGGGTCGTTAAGAGTCGGACATGACTGAGTGACTCCACTTTCACTTTTTACTTTCATGCATTGGAGAAGGAAATGGCAACGCACTCCAGTGTTCTTGCCTGGAGAATCCCAGGGACAAGGGAGCCTGGTGGGCTGCCGTCTATGGGGTCACACAGAGTCAGATACAACTGAAGCGACTTAGCAGCAGCAGCAGTATTATTATGCACCTGCTCTGAGCCAGGCACTGCCTGGGCTGCCCTGGATGCTGAGGTGGACAGGCAGAGGTCAGCTGTTACGTACCCCAGGGGACAGGAAGGAAGCCACACCTGCAGCCCAGGTGAGGAAACACCCCTTCTTCTTGGGTCCGACTGATGGGGGTCAATGATCTCTTTGAAAATACATGTAATTCTGGTAAAATTCCCCAACAACCAAGTCCTGGATAAACTCATGAGTTGTGGGTTGCTTTCTTTGAGTGGGGGATGGGGGGGATATCTTTAAAAAAAAGTTAACTACCAACCCACAGCATGTTGCTCACTCTTTTGATATTTCTAAATATTCTGGTCATTGGCTATTCCTGAGGCTGCAGGAGGACTTCCTCCTTTCGTGGGTGGTGGAGGAACAGTCTGCCTTGGGGGCCTCCCACTTAGAGATGCGGCAATTTTCTGCAGAAGCAAAGCTGCAGATTGCCAGTTCCCTTTATGTTGTTTGTGAGCAGGAAGATCATGTCGTGTTCTTTAGAACCAGAAAGCATGTGTTTCTGCTTGTACAATGAGGTCACTGAGGAGATGTATTTCCTGGTTATTTTCTTTCCTAGAGGTTGGAAGGGCACCCAGTGGTTGTCTGGCATGAGGCCTGTCCCAAGCCAACTTTCACAGGCATTTGATGAGTGGACAAGGAGTAAATTCACTGGAGGACAAGCCTCCTGAGGTGGTTAGCCAAGTATCTCTGAGCATCATGAGGTCGTATGCTTGCTCCCACCTGTCCAAAGGACAGTGTGATCCAAACCAAACATTTCACAGTGGGCACACCTGGGAAGAAAGGACTCCAGCTAGCTTTGTTGGCTGTGTTTTGTCCTGAATTGGAACACATTCTTTTGTATTTTGTTGCATGAAGAAAATCTCTACTTGTCCTTGGCAGCTGCAGAGACTCCTGGTCTTTCTATGAAACCCAAGAGATCATGGTTGCATCCATCTTGAGAGAGTGAGTTCCAGGGTCAGCTTGAGGTCACTGGTTGCAAGCAACAGAAACTTAAATGTAGCTCACACAGCACAGGAGTTTACTGGAAGGACATGGTGTGATCTACCACCTGGAAGGGAGGGAGAAGCAGGACCAGGCTTAGAAAGAGAGAGAAACCAGGACAAGACTGGGGGTCCCAGGGCACAGACAGACAATGCAGGATGCTTAGTAGCAGCTCCAGACTATTTTCTTTTTTTTTAATTCTTGGTTGCACTATGTGGCACGAGGGATCTTAGTTCCCCGACCAGGGATTGAACCTGTGTCCACTACAGGGGAAGCTCAGAGTCCCAACTGCTGGACCACCAGGGAATTCCCATCCAAACTATTTTCTGACCTCGAATTGGTTTGCTCAGGTGTCTTGGGAAGGAGAGGGTGCCATGAGCCAGCTTGGGTCACCTGATGAGTCTTGAGATGTGGGAAGGCGAGATACAGTGATTGACAGTCTCATCAAGACCTCACACAGGGAGAGAGGGACCATTCCCCAGGGGAAAGACAAGAGATTGGATTCCAGGAGACGAAAACAGCCAGCATTGAATTCAGGCTCTAGAGAATCCTGGGCTTTTAAGTTTTTCAAGGCGGGTGTTTCTGTCTCTGAGCTATTGTTTCCTCCTTGTCTCTATGACTATGTGCACAGTGGAAGTGGGGAGGGGCAGTCCACTAGATGTTTCTTGCAGTTAATGGATGCTTTTACAGGTCTTTGAATATTCAGTCACTTTCTATAGTTACTTCATTCTGTCTTATTCTTCTAACAGAGTTCCTAGTTCACACTTTTTCCTGATTAAGTTTTACAAAGACAGTCAATGAAGCTGATCCACGTTTTCTTCCTTGCCCAAGAAGGTGTTTCAAAACTTGAGAGAGCAACTGAGTGGTACCTTCTAAGGAAGAAATTTAATAAAATCTGAAATTGAGCCTTAGTTAGAAAGCCTGTTGGAGTCTGGAAGTTGATTCTCCGGGGAGCTGTGAGGGGCAGTATCTGATGACCGCTGGTGCCTGGCAGCTGGGGGGCCCCCGCCGTCTGCCTGCCATTGGCAAACAGTTGTTCCTCTTCCTTTCGGCTGCAGGACCGGTCAGCAGCGTCGTGCCTCCTGTACGATGTGTCCCAAAGACGGTCCTGACCTTGCTCTTCCGTTTCAGAAGGAAAACGTGAAGCGGAGGAGACAGCATCATCTTGGCATCTGAGTGTGAAGTGAAAATGTTGTTTGTTGAGGAGACACTCACCAGAACCTGGGCTTTTTAAAATTGAAAATGACAACAGTTTGTAAAAATAGTAGCTGGTGCTAATTTTATCACCATGTCACATGATCTGTCTGGCTTTGCTTTATGGAACAAGCCACTAGAGCAGGGATTGTACCCTGAGATGCCCATGAAGGCCAGACAGGTAAGAAAAGCACAGGAGTAGGGACTGGGGCCAAGCAAGAGTGTTTGAGCCAGGCTCTGATGGTACCACTCAGCGGCAGACAGCTGCTGCTATGTTGGAGTGTGGGACTGGAGTGAGTATAACTGAGAGAAGATGGAAATTGGGATATTTGTGTGAAATTTTCAAGTTAAAAAAAAAAAAAAAAACACCACCCTCTTGTGATTGGATGAAGCCTACAGGAATGCCAATTTTCTAACCTCTGCACTAGATTAAACTGTGTGTGTACAGGGCCATGGGCCCGTCATGAATCATCAGAAGTCTAGTCCAGGCCCGTACATTGGAAACCACTCTGCAAATATTTGTTGAGTACTATTCAGTTTGGGGTGGGTAGGTGGGGTTATGAAAACTGGGCTTTCTAGGACAATTCGATCGACTTTGCTGAGAATTTAGAGTCTGGCTGGGTGATGATGCAGATGGAGAATGAATACAGGAGATTTGAAAGTTTAGTATTTACTAACGTTTATATATGACAGCTGGGAGAAAATGGGAAATAAGGAACACTGTGATAAGTATGATCTTGGCATCACCATCACTGATCAAATAATGAATGTTCTGAGCATACGCTGAGGACAATTTAATATCAAAGACACACAACACTAGACATTGCCAATGTGATTGTTTTGGGGTGTTTTCTTTTGTCTAAGAGCATTTGGACTGATCTTACCTGCTTCTCTTTTGTTTGGAGCTCTGTATTATAACTGGAACATGAGCAGGTTGAAATGCTGCCTACTTTTATAAAGAACTGTGTTCTGTAAGCCCCACTGTAGAACAGGAGGCTAAACCACAGGTCAGACGGTGTGCTGGTCAAAGTTCTCAGCCAATTTAACTTCATTTTCAGAGTTCTTTCATCAGTTCCTTCCAATTCACCGTTCAAGAGACATTCGTTTCTTTATCATTCAAGAAATGACAAAGGTACCAAGACAACAGCTAAAACATGAGTGCTTATTGGGCAGACAATGTAGAAAGATGGCCCAGCCAAAGGAAGCCTGACAGAGAATGGCACTGCTGTGCCAGGTGGCATTCTGGTTCCTTCTTACTTGTCTTTCTTACTTAGTCACACATCTTAAATGCAGGGCTGGTAGATAGGGTTTTTTATGCCCGGTACAACTCACTTGAATTCCCAGACTAAAAAAGCAACAGCAGTAGCCACATTCATTCACTGCTAGGAGCTCTTTGCTAAGTACTCTTCATGCAGTGCAGTGTATCATTCAGTCCAACAACTTTTGTAAATCAGGAAACTGGAGCGGGTGGAGTGATCATCATGTAAGTGCTACACAGCGGGATCCAGGTAACCTTTCTCTGTGCTCTGTGTACCTTGTACATACCTGTGCATATTGGCTGGTGAGGTTTCTTTATCCTGTACTGTTTTACTACACCAGTAGTATGTGAATACCCTAAGGCCTTTCTGCGTCCTCATCACACTTGGCATAATCCCAGGGAGATACAGGCAGACCTTGGAAATACTGCACATGTGGTTCCAGGCTACCTCAACAAAGTGAAAAAGCAAGTCACACGAATTTTTTGGTTTCTTAACACTTATGAAACTTTTGTTTATTCCATACTGCCATCTATTAGGTATGCAATAGCATATCTAAAAAATGTACATCCCTTAAAACTACTTTATTGCTAAAAATTCTAATCATCATCTAATGCATGTGGCCACAAAACCTCAATTTGTAAAATTCATATTATCTGTGAAGTGCAGTAAAATAAGGTATTCCCAGATATAGTGGATGCTTGGCAAATGTTAGAAATTCCTTGTAAGGAATTTTGTGGTTGTTGAACATTGTAGGTTGGAGAGAATCCAGTCTTACTGGTCTAGTTTATCTCACGCTCAACAACCAGTTACTTAATTAATAGTCTTCATTTTCTCAGCTTTGTGCTGGGTCCACAGCAGGTGCAAAAGACGGAGCCCTGTCTCCTACTCTCTTGGAGCTGGTGTCCACTCTCAGAGCTGGACAAGAAAGACCCCTGCCTTGGTTCTGTGGGGTAGAGGGCGTCTCTGACCCTCCTCTGGCCCTATCTCCTACCCACTGCAAGGAGTCTATGGGACTGAAAGCCATATGCCCCTTCTTCTAGACCATGTACCGAGTATTTATAACCCTGGAATCCCCCCTCCTCAGGTGTCTCCGAGCCCACTTCAGGGTCTGACGTCCATGGACAGAACAGGGCTTAGGGCACATCTCCCAAGGCCTACAGGGCAGCCAAGGCGCAGCTGCTTGCAGGATGGGGGTGGGGGTGGGTGGAGCTTGGGGTGCACTTGGGATCGAGCAGGATGGGAAGCTGAAGTGCCGAATCTCCCAGTGCTGCCATGTTGCAACACAGGACTCCAGGGAGCCCCAGAATCCTAAAATCAAGTTCTGATTTCCAAGGTATTCTGAAGCCAAACTCTTATTTAAGTGCTTATCAGATTTTTAAAAACCTTTAAATTTTCAGCCTATTCGAAGTGCGCCTTCGTTGGAGCTGGAATTGCTATTGTGCCGTGCGGAGCGGAGGGTGGGCCTTCGGTGGGCAGGACCATCTCCCAAGTCCTTTGGTTCTCAGCTTGCATCACCTGCTACCGGCTCCTAGGTCAGCCAGCAGAGTGCACACCTAGAACACCCAGGCTTGGAGCAGGGTTTTCTCCCTCCATGAACATTCCTGGAAAGTTTCAAGGGCTCATTTGCATACTAGCTCCTCCCACTAGGCTGCTGGGAACGTGCTTAGCAGTTCTGTTAATGAATACCGGGTCGCCCTGTTTCCTCACTTAAAACACTTCGTTTGTGAAGTTGACTGGCTCTGAGCACACAAATGCCTAATCAGCTGACAGCAACTTCAAAATTGCAGGTCTTGCTGTTGATAGAAAAATGGGAGCCGTGGTTGTTAATCCTTGTGTGTAATTTTCACCAAGAAATGGGGGCCTGGGTTTAATGTCAACACCTAGAGATTTAATGTGGCCCTATTACTAGAAATCTATACCTTTAGCCAAATCCTGCCTCCTCACAATGTCGGTATTGTCTTGCTACCCTACCCCTACCATTTCCCATTCCTGAGAAAAGATGAGGTTTTAGCAAAGGTTCCGCTCAGAATAGGGCCTTCCCAGGCAGCTCAGTGGTAAAGAATCTGCCTGCCAATCCAGGAGACACAGGAGACTAGGGTTCAGCCCCTGGGTTGGGAAGATCCTCTGGAGAAGGAAATGGCAACCCACTACAGTATTCTTGCCTGGAGAATCCCATGGACAGAGGAGCCTGGTGGGCCAGTCCATGGGGTCGCAAAGAGTCATACACGTCTGAGTGATTGAAAACACGTGCACAGCTCAGAACGGGAAGGGCCCCTGCTTGCTTTCTCCATCCTGTGAGCACAGACTGCTCCGTACTGGGCCTGCCTGGATCCAGGAACCATTTCATAACTAACTCAGGTAGGAGCGAGTGGGGAGAGGGGAAGAGAAAGAGGGTGGGGGTGGTTATGTTCTCAGCTCCAGTCTCCAGTCCAGCAGGGAGCAGGTTTCTCCCAAGCATCAGGTCAGGATGAGGCACCCCCCACTTTGTCCTCACCACCCCCAAAAGGCACCATGGCATGTGTTTTAAATTAAAGGAAATTCAATTTGATGTTATTTTGAAAGCATGCAGAGGATGTCAGAACCCCCTTTGAGGTGGCTGATTGGTGATACTTCATGGGGCTCACAGAAACCAAGGTGGTTAATCCTGGGGACTGGAAGGAAAGCCAGAATTTATTGGAAAAGTAACTTTTGGCCACATGTGTTTCCTCTAGCTATTATTAATCTGCCCCAAATCCTATTCAGTAGTGCTAATGAATTAAGCAGCCGCTTTTAACTTTTTCCCACTGAATTGCTTGGTAGTGTCCTCCCATCCCCGGAGAGCACTGGTTTGGATGGACATGAGCATAAGAAACAGATTAAACATTTATTGTTTCAAGTGACACCACCACCCTCATGCCAGCTCCAACCATAAATGAAATGGGTAAATAGTTTCAGGCATTTATTTCTTCATAAGAAGACTTTTCCCAAAGCCACTTCTGTCTTTGGCTATGTATCTCTCAGGGCACAGAGGCGTCCATGTCTGCGTCTTTAAGGAAGCCTTGTTCCAAGGCCACAGTGTGTTTCAGCGGCCAGAATTGAATTTGTATTCCAGTTAGCACAGACTACACATTTGGTGTATGCACAGAAGAAATTCAGTGCCTGGCGGGGCAGGGACAAACCAGGCTTTGGGCTGCGGGGTAGGAAGGCATCGTACTGGTATGGATGACCAGGCTCAGGTGCTGCTGGCTGAAGGATGAAGACTGGGATCAGCATTTGGGCCAGCAGGAATATCCATGTCAGGGGTTTGGATGCAGGAAGGGGAAACCAGAACTGCCCTGCAAGGATCCGGGATGGGAGGCGTGCTTGCTGAGGTTAGGTCTTGAAAAGACTGAAAATGCACACACGCACACACCTGGCATTGCTGGCTCCTGCCCAGAGAGGGCTGGCTGCTGGGAGGGTGCAGACAGGCCATCCTCCATCCTCCACCGGGACTTCCCATCTTTCCAACCCTGAGGCTCCAGCGCACTGCCTGGGGCTTAGGGGAGAGCAGGAGACAGGGAGTCGGGGTAGTAGGGGTGAAGGGTTCACTCCAGAAGCTTTCCAAGGCTCAAAGCCTGGGGAGGGTGTGGATCCCAGATCCTGGGACGTGGCTGCAGCGCATGCCTCACCCATCCTGTGCCCACCATCTCCCACCCCTTCGCCAGCTCCACACCTGCCAGCGCCCAAGAGCGAGGAGGCCCAGGAGTGGCCCTGACGTTGCTCTTTCCTTTGCAGACGGACTGCGCCCTATGGACTGTCCAGCTACAGAGGCAGCGGAAGCAGGGGCAGGAGGTCGGCTGGGCAGTTCCCACAGAGCCCACAGCTGGTGAAGGGGACGCTGCGCTGCGCCTGCACGGAGAGCGATGATGACGCCTGCTTGCAGTTCTGCACCTGGTCCCTGGCTGCCCGCGGGTATGACCCCTTCCCCGGCTTTCCGCACTTCCAGAGATCCTTGCCCTAGGCAGTGTGGGTACAGGAGGGCTTGGCTTGTCCTGGGGGATACCATCTGACGTGCGGTGAGGGTGGGGACCGTGCAGAGGGGATGTGGAGCCCCGGCTCCTGGAGGGCCGTGGGCATGGTATCCCATCCCCTTGCTGCCTTTCAGAGCAGAGCCGCGGCCTTGTCTGGTCTCCAGAGGTATTTCTTCTGGATTGCATAGCAATTTGCCAAAATCTGAATAAGTTGCTAACTCTTAAAAGTTAAAGAATACCACTACCACCCCTACAAATGCACATTTTTAGCTTCTTCGAAAGTAACAAATGGGAGCATCTGGTCTCACCAGCCCACATGCCCTCATGGCCAGATAGGCTGGTACCGAGTGAAGGCCACGGGTGAGATGTGCAACGTCCATTCACCTGTGTTCCTCATCGTCTTACTTTGTGGCTGCCTCCCCTGTCCCTGAGTTGGAGACCCTGTAGTCTCCTACAAGCAACTGGAGGAGCTTGTGGGTCAGTGTGGACTCAGATAAATCAGCAGGCCCTAGGTCTGCCCTGTCATGGCCATTTAAGTTGGGTTTTACCTAATAGCCATTCCTATTAATGCTCCTCGCTCCTGTTTTTCATTAATTTGGGCCAAGACCCCGCCAGGCAGAGCTACCCTGCCGAGCCTCTTCTGAGAGCCGTCGCTGGTGGGATGGCACCTCCAGGTGCTTCCTGGGCAAGTAAGCACCAGCAGGGGGGCTCTTTATGCAGCAGGTGCCACCCCAACCAGGCACCCAGGGCTTGCTGTCTGGAACCCCCAGCACAACCACATTTTTCTTCTTGGCTCCTTAATATCCAGTGGATAACTGAGGAGTGTGGGTGGAGGTTGGATTTTAGTGGGACTCCACCCCCGTGTGCTCAGCCTTCGGAAACTACCCGAGAGGCAGTCCTGCGGGACCATGCTTATACTGGTGGAAAGACAAGCCTTACTGGATGCTGGAAAACCAGCCACATGGAAAGTAGGTTGACTCATTTGAACTGGCTCTCTCCCCACAGGAATTCAAGGTCGGCAGAAACATCTGACAAAGAAGTGGGAAAGCAGACTGGTGGTGCCCTGGGGGGCGTGCGTCCGAGGAGGTGAAGTTGCTTTCTGAGTCGCTGCCCCTTGGGTGGCATGGAGGACATGTGGGGTACATTTGGTCTGTGCAGGCGGCTAGCGGGAACCCCACTGCATGTGGGGGGGTTGCTTTGTCCCCTGGGATCAGAGCAGCCAAAAGCTATGGACAGCCTGCTCTCTGTCTTAGGAGCTGACCTCTGCATTCTCTGTAGCTTTTGAGCAGTGATGTCCAGCCCTGGATTTCACCAGGTCTGGATCAAGCTCACCAACCACTGCTTCTTGGAGTCCCTGCAGGCTCATCTGCTGGGGCCCACATTATGCTTCTGCTCCCATAGCAAAATGTGATCTTTAGAAAAAGAATCATTTCTTCTTTTCAGCAGCTGATTCTGGACAGAGATGAATTACAGCAGCTGGGCACCAGGTCCTCCAAGTCCTCCAGTTCATTTTATAAAATTTTTTAACCTGTTTGTGGTTTTTGTATGATCCCAAGGGCTTCCAGCAGCCCAACTGGGTTTATTTGTCATTCTATCAATCAGAAATTATTATTAATGAGTTGTCTACATATCTGCAATGGGATGGTAATTTATGTTCGTAGCAGTGGCCTGGAGGGGGTTTGGGTTCCTACATGGTTTGATCAAGGGAGGGTTAAACCGTTCTGGATATATACAAGACATTCCAAATTGGTAGCAGATTGCTTCGAGTCATCTGGAGAGGACTCTGTCAGCATCCACAATAAAAACGCAGAGAAGTGGCAGAGGCAGACCCTAGAGAGGATGAGTTAGGCCCCCACCAGTCCCCACTTTGCCTCTTTTTCCTCACCCCAAACCCAAACCAGTCTCAGTGAGGGAGTAGTGTGATTAAACCATCCAACTATTATGTCATTTACTCAATTCAGCAAGGATTCATTGAGCACCTGTGAGGTACAGGGCACCATCCTAAATGCTGGGGACACTACTGAGAATACGGCAAAAGTTCAGCCTTCCTGGCACTTAAATAGTGGGAGGAGCAGATAGCAAACCAGTACATAAAACACAGAGCAGGGCATGTGAAGGAGAGCAGGAGCAGGCTGGGGGTAGGGAGGACTGGGGGTGGTTGCAGGTGGGGTGGTCTCACTGGCCAGGTGACAGTGGCATAAAGACCTAGAGGAAATGGGGCAGGGTGAGCCAGAGTGATGAGGAAGGGAGGCTGTCAGACAGGAGGGTAAGCACATAGGCCCTGCAGTAGGAACGTGCTGTGCTGGGCACGTTCTGGGAAGGCAGGGGAGGCCAGTGCTGTTGTCATTGTCCTGGCTTGATGTTCAGGAGGTGAGGACATTGGCACAGATGTCCCACCTGGGCCCGGAAAGGATCTGCTTCTAGGCTTTACAACGTTGCTTGTCAAGCTCCTGTAAGAAGCTTTACTTGGAAAGAAAAAGTCTTTCCTTATAAGCATGGTCCTGACTTTCTTGCAAGACTGGAGTTAGTCATCCCTAGTTTGACATTTTCAGAGTGGGACTTGCCACGGTCCTGAGTTTGTGATCCTCAAAGATGGGACCAGGCTGCAATAGAGAGAGAGCTCCCAAGGCTCTGTTGGCAGCGATGACTGGGTGTACACCTTCAGGCGAATGGCAGGCTCTGAAATTGCCAAGAAGCTCTGCCAAGGAGCTTGTTCAAAACAAGGAATAGGCTGAAGAAGGATGGGGTGGCTCCCTTTCAGGTAGTGGAGAGCTTGGCTTTTGTTATAGGCTTCTTTCTTCTCTTTTGCATATCCCTTCCGCCTTTTCTGAGGTAGGCTGAAGTCAAGGCCAGACAAAGCAAGTAGGCTTTAGACCTCCATCAAAGTGGACGTCCCCGCCCCGTGGTCTGCCTGCCCCTCCACTGGCCCTTTCGGGAGCTCCCTGGGGAGAAGGGCCTGCAGCAGGAAGACCTCAGTTATGGCTCCTCCTTGGTTCACATTTCCACTTCTTTGAGGAAAAGAAATGAGTTTTGCCTGGGGGAGAAAACCCACTCAAAGGGTCCTCACTTAACAATACAGCCCTTTCCCAAGAATGCCCCATCCAAAGACCCCAGCTTCCCTAATGGGTAAAACGATCCCAGCTGTGCCTCAGGGCCCGCAGCCCAAGGCTCCGGTTTCACTCAGGAAATTGTTTTTGGAGAGGTATGGCATGTCGCAAAGCCACTTCTCTCTGGGAGTGAGTGGACCCCAAGCTAACTCTTTGCAAATGTAAACCCATGTCCATCTGGGAACAGATGCAGGCTCCGTCGGAGCATGTCGACGTCCGACCCATCACAGGGGGCAGGCACCAGGGGTGAGCTAGCAGATCACAGCTCTACAGGAGTTGATGAGTTTGAAGCTTATGGGATTTAGACAGACATTTTCAGCTGTGTTTGGTACCCACTAAAAGAATACATCTAAAAAAGAAAAGGAAAGGAAGAAAGAAAGGATTCTTGATGTTTGTGATAAGAAAAGGAGGAAATGAACACCCTCAGGTGTTGAACCCCAGGCCGTGCAGCAGAGGGACTTCTGTGCCCTTTGCCAACAGGCACACTGATGAACCATAGACCTGGTTCCCTGGAAGCCGCTGTGAAGGCAGCCCCAGCACAAGGCTATTTAGAGTGATATTTGTTTTCAGGAAGAAATGTGGATCTTTGGGGAATGGCTTCAAAATAAGCCACAGACACAAGCGCTTTGTAAATTATGTAAATTTCTATTTATCTATATAATTGGCAATAACTGGGAATTGTAACGCCTGACAGTTCGCAATCTCTTTCAGCTGCGCTCTAGTGGCTACGCTGAGATTACTGAGCAGCTGAAGAAGACGGTGTTTTTCAACCGCAGGGATGGGGAGAGGCCGCCCATCCCCTCTCCCTTCCCCTGCCAAGGTGCTAATGCAATGGTGGATGCTGGGGTGTTAGCCTTGGCCAAATGCTAAATTCTCAATGAGTAGTATAAGGTACGAATGTGAATATCCATCATACGGAAATGGAAAGGACTGATGTACCAGCGAGATGGTATACAGTTTCGAGAAGCGATTATTTATTGTGAAACTGGTCTCTACATCAACTCCTTTCGGTGGATGTGTTCGCAGCAGAATCTCTGTACATAGAGATGTTAAATTCTGTTCTGAATCCCAGCTTGTGTTCCTTAGGGCTTGAATTATATTTTTGTTAAACGCCTAAGCACCGTTTGGCTCTGTGGCAGGATGGTATCTCGGAAACGCATTCATTGTGCTAACACTCAGAAAATACTGTCAAATGCAAAATAAAAAAATCTCAAAGTTTGCTCTGATTTGTGGGTTTTTCTGGCTGGTGTGATACACATTGTTTCACATCAGCTTTCTGTGGGCCCTGGGAGAGGACGGAAAACAGTTCCAGTTCCAGAAGCAGATTCATCTAAAGTCAGTTATGGAGCAAGATGAGCAAGGGGGCTGCTTGAATTGCAAGGAAGGAGCAGATCTGGGGGACTGTCTGAGGAAGATAAAACATTCAAGGTGGTTGGGAAGAGATATTTTTGGGGGAACGATGGCTCCTTCCCCTGGTGCCACCCTTGTCGGCTTCGTAGCGATGCACACCTTTGTCTTCTGGCCCCACAGGCACAGAGGTATTGAGCAGGATCCCAGGGAGAAGACAGTCGTAGCCAACAGTGGACCTTCGCATTTTATTTTGCCTTGCTACTCATGATCCTTGAGTAGCATTTTATTTTGCTCTGCTACTCACGATTCTTGAGAATTAAAAGCCAGAAGTGACCATGTTTGCTTGATCTTCTCTATCAATTACAATGTTTTTAAGCCTCCGAGACTTACAAGACATCTGGGGGGGTGGGAGTGCCAGGCTCTTCTCCCTTCCTTCTTTCTTTTGAGTCGAGCATTGGAGACCATCAGGGAATGGGACTAAGAGACTCAGCCAGAGAGCCAGGAGAAATCTAGTATTCTGGGGTTTGAGCACATCTAACCTGAGAAAGCCCAAGAACTTCTTGTTTTAATTAAACAAACTTTAGAGAGTTTCGACTTTGATGAACTGATAGAATTGGGTACTGATTTACCCTTCAGGCTGTTTGGCAGCACGGGAGGAGCTGCCAGTGTTCATGGGAAGCACTCCTCCTGGGCTCGAGCCCTCATAGCTGCTGCAGACCCAGAGAGGAGGAGAAGGGTCAAGGAGTGCCAGGAGCCAGGAGACAGAGAGTCCCAGTGCTCCTGGGATCTGTGTGGAGGTCTAGAAGGAGAGTCCATGGAGTTGTGTGTGAGATGGGCTACAAGGCTTGCAGGATCCAGTGCAGAACACCCATGCAGGACTCCTTGTGAAACCATGGGTACGCATTAGTTAAATCCATTACACCTGTAACCTGCCTTCACACATCAAGGTCATTTAAATCATTGCTTGTCCTCCAAGGGGCACCTAAACAACAAGATATTTGCATATGTTCCGAGAACTTGGAGTCAGCTGTGTCTAGTTCAAGCTAAGTCGGTTAAGACTGGATGGGACAACCACCCCTCCAACTGGCCATGTGTGAGTGTCTGCCTGGTGACCTTGTGATGTCAGGAAGCTGAAAAGCCCACCTCCGCTTGTTAACATGCAGCGGCCTGGGGCTTGGTTACACTGTGTAGGTGACAGTTACTGCACCTTTTTCCAACCAGCTTTCCCCATGCTGCCCTCGCCTAAGACTGCCCTTTTTTTTTTATCCCATGAAAACACCCAAACCCCTTGCCTCCAGGAAGGGTCGCCTGGGAGTCGGTCTCTCATCTCCTCACCTGGCTGCCATGTGAGTAAACCCTTTCTTTGCTGCACATCTTTGCATCTTAGCATTTTGGCTTGTGGGTTGGACACTGGTTCAGCAACACTGAACAAACACAGTTCAAAATTACTGAGAATTTCAAGATGGCGATGGTGGAACCAAGCTAGGAGCCCTTCTGAGCATGGGGTCCATCACCTGGCCAGGTTGCAGGCCTGGGAAATCCAGCACAAGGGGCTTTTCGAGCTGGAGACCTGCCTTTGCTGCCTGCTAAATCCCCACAGGGAACAAACTTTACACTGAGTCTCAGTTTCCTCATTTATAAATGGATGTGATTACTGGCTACCACTTATCTATCAGCCTTATTAGGAGGCCGAATGGAAAGAAATGATGTACATAGACAATTATTTTTTTAATCCTAATCTCACACAAGGAAAAGATACAGTCTTCAAAGTTTGCCCTGAACTTTAGTCACTCCTATTTTTACTTAAAAGTTTCTTACGGAAGCGTATCTTTGAATGTTCTTCAAAGTAATGGAATTGGACTTATAGAAATTGTCAGGATAGTCAATCATCCCACCCCACCCCCGGAAGACATGTATTCTGTAAAGCCCCAAATCCTTTTATATGAATTCTTAAGTATCTCAAAGCTGAAGCAAATCAAGTTACCTGTTATTCACACCATTATGAATCCACTTGGGTCCTTCTGTCACTGAAGATGTGATTTCTTTTCTCTTCACTGGCAGGAATGCTCAGAATTGTTGAGATCTGAGTGGTATTGAGTGCGGGGAAATTGTAAGAATTAATAACTGCGGGGGGCTGGAATGAATGAATGCAAGCAACTTTCTGCCAGGCGTGTGTCATTAATCCTTGCAGCATTCCAGAATGATGCTCTAAGTGACAAGAGGTGGGCGAGAAACGGAAGAGGCAGAGGGATCAAGAATTCGTGACGGGGAAAGAGCCCCGTGGGATCGGGGAGGTCGTGTATCGAACACGAGCTCATCACCTCCCCTCTCTTCTTTCCTCCCTTCTCCTCTCTTATCTTTGAACAGACCTCCATTATGGAGTATGTCAATTCCTATATATCTATACAATTGGCAAGAACCACCAAGGTCAAGTCTGGTGCCCAGTATCAGCTCCCCTTCAACACCACCTGAGGGAGCTGGCATGGTGGTGGGGGGTGTATTTCGTACCATCTGCAGAAGCATTAGAACTTTCTCTAGCACACTTCTGTTCATCTCATGTAAGGTACTCACAGCAAAGGCTTTCCGCGTCTTCCTCCATGGTAGATTGCATAGTGTGAATGTCCCCTTTGGCTATCGTGGTGTTAGATATGTATCAGTCTCAGAAAGTGGGTGGAGAGAAAGCCCACCTGGACACAGAGATAAGCAATAGAGGCACTCCAGAGATGCTTACTACTAGTACTACTACGTTACTTCAGTTGTGTCCGACTTTGTGCGACCCCATAGACGGCAGCCCACCAGGCTCCCCCGTCCCTGGGATTCTCCAGGCAAGAACGCTGGAGTGGGTTGCCATTTCCTTCTCCAATGCATCAAAGTGAAAAGTGAAAGTGAGGTTGCTCAGTCATGTCCAAGCTTCCAGGCTCCTCCGTCCATGGGATTTTCCAGGCAAGAGTACTGGAGTGGGGTGCCGTTGCCTTCTCCACCAGAGATGCTTATAATGTAATATATAATGGGATGAAGAAGTGGGTATTGACAGTCTGCAGGTGAGGAAAACTTCCTTGGGGAGGACATAAGCAAGAATAAGCCAAGCCAGGCAATGGAGTACGGGCGCCCCAAGTGATGGGGAGAGCCTCAGCAGAGGCTTGGGGAAGGTCCGTGTGGGGCACTGTGCTGGGAAAAGGCCAGGGAACTTGGGCTGTTCCAGCACCTGTTGTGCACTGGGGAGAGGTGGGAGAGAGCAGACGTTGCTGGAAAGAGAGAGAGATGAGGAATTCATGACCACCTCCATGACCCATGAGCTATCTCAGAGTGCCAGCTCCCTGTCTGAAACATGAGCTTCAAAGGGGACTGAGTTGTCTAGGTCAAGACAGGTTTCTATTTTGCTGTTTTCAGACACCTCTGTGGGCTCCACCTCCCCAGGTGCTCCCTGGCACCATCGCCCAGAAAAGAGGGGTGGCTGTTGAGCACGGCCCTTGCTAAGCTTCTGTCTGTCTAGACCACGAACCTGCCATCCTTCATCTCACTGTTTGGGTCTGGCACACGTGGCGGGTGCTTATCTAACATGTGTTGGATGAATAAATACACATGCAAATAATGAGTCCTACAGAGCAGGGATCAGCAAAACTTTCCTGAAAAGGACCAGATAGTAAATACCTTTGGCCATCTGGGCCATATACGTCTGTTGCAGCTACTCTGCTGTTTTAACTGGAAAAACAACCCTCGATAATACGTATGTGAGTGGATGAGATGGTTTGGCTGTGTTCCATAAAGCTTCATTTGCCAAAACAGTCAGTGAGCTGCAGTTTGCCAACGCTTGCACTGGAGTACTCCATGAGGAGTGAGTTTTCTATGTTCTTGTCCATCTGAAATGTCTTTACTTTGGAATTTATAGATTATAGTTTGGCTGGGGATAGAATTTTAGGTTGACAGCTGTATTCCCTCAGTTGCTTGAAAATGTTATTTCATTCTCTCCTGGTGTCAGTTATTAATGGTGGAAAATTTCTAAGAGTGCCTTTCTTGTGTGCATAATTTGTCTCTTCTCTCTGTTGATTTAGGAATTTTCTCCTTATCCTTGATGGTTTGCAGTTTCAGTAGCAAGGGTCTAGCTGGGGATTATTTTTTTTCCCTCCAGTGTGTATCAATTAGTACTTGGTATCTATTTTCAATCTGAGGATCTCTCCCACCCATCTCCTATTTTAAAAGTTTCTGGAAGGCTTTTTGCTCTGCCCCCAATACTGCTGCTCTGCCATTCTGTTTCTCAGGAGTGCCTATTAATTGAATTTCATTTTTAAGGTATATTTCTTATTAAAGTATAGTTTGATTTACAGCGTTGTACAGTTTCAGGTATATAGTAAAATGATTGAGTTGTCCATTATATACACATATCTATATATATAGATATAGATATTTTCTTTTTCAGATTCCTTTCCCTTATAGGTTATTACAAAATACTGAGTATAGTTCCTTGTACTATACAGCAGATCCTTGTTGGCTATCTATTTTATATATAGTAGTACGTATACATTAATCCAGAACTCCTAATTTACCCTTTCCCTCCCTTTCTCCTTTGGTAACCACAAGTTTTTTTTTTTCAGAGAGTCTGGGAGTCTGTTTCTGTTTTGGATATTAGTTCATTTGTATCATGATTTTTAGATTCCACATGTAAATGATACTGTAAGACAAATATATACTATATTTGTTTTTGTCTGACTTAGTGTGATAATTTCCAGGTTCATCCATGTTGCTGCAAATGGCATTATTTCATTCTTTTTTATGGCTGAGTAATATTCCATTGTGTATATGTACCACATCTCCTTTATCCATTCCTCTGTCGATGGACATTTAGGTTGCTTTCATGTCTTGGCTCGGAGAAGGCAATGGCACCCCACTCCGATACTCCTGCCTGGAAAATCCCATGGACGGGGGAGCCTGGTAGGCTGCAGTCCATGGGGTCGCTGAGGCTCGGACACGACTGAGCGACTTCACTTTTACTTTTCACTTTCACGCATTGGAGAAGGCAATGGCACCGCACTCCAGTACTCTTGCCTGGAAAATCCCAGGGACGGGGGAGCCTGGTGGGCTGCCGTCTATGGGGTCGCACAGAGTCGGACACGACTGAAGCGACTTAGCAGCAGCAGCAGCATGTCTTGGCTGTTGTAAATAGTGCTGCTATGACCATTGTTGTTGCTGTTGTTCAATTGCTAAGTTGAATCTGATACTTTGTGACCCCACGGACGGCAGCATGCCAAGCTTCTCTTTCCTTCACTATCTCTGGAGTTTGCTCAAACTCATGTCCACTGAGTCTGTGATGCTATCTAACCATCTCATCCTCTTTGGTCCTCCTGCCCTCAATCTTTCCCAGCATCAGGGCATTTTCCAATGAGTCAGCTCTTCAAATCAGGTGGTGAAAGTATTGGAGCTTCAGCACCAGTCCTACCAATGAATATTCAGGGTTGATTTCCTTTAGGATTGACTGGTTTGATCTCCTTGCAGTTCAAGGGACTCTCAAGAGTCTTTTCCAGCACCAAAGTTCAAAACCATCAGTTCTTTGGTGCATTTATTTTCTTGAATTATGATATTCTCGAGATGGGCTCCCCTTTTTTTCCCTCAGATGAAGTCCTTACCAGGAGACATGAGAGCATGAAGCCTGGTTCTTGGTGATGCTTTGTCTCTGGCTCTACTTGTTGTGATTGCTGGTTGGCTGTATTTTACACTTGGATTTCATAAAATAGCATGTTCTTCTCTTAGAAAAATCCCTCCAGTTCCTGAAGCTCATGTAATGCGATACAAGTTCTAATGTGGGCATCCTCCTCTAACTTACCAAAGAGGATCCAGTAATTACCAGTTCTTATGGCTTCAAGTCCAAGGGAAAAGAGAGAGGTTTGAGTCCATTGCTCCTATAAAGTCTTGCATTCATTGGGACTGGACCAAACTGGATCATTGGTCTATAGCTGAACCAGTTACTGGGTCAAGAGGATACAGTATAAGAATTGGCCTGGGCTCTGATACTCTCTCTGCTCATGGACCAAAGGAAGTGTAGATGCTCTTCTCAGAAAGTGAGGGAAATGAGATATGGGCAGCTAAATGCATAGGGCTCTATTACAGGGGGCTGTAACCCAAGGGTGTTGATTAAGACATCATGTCTGCCTTGAATTAAGGGAACTAAGTGCTTGCAAGAGAAACTATGGTTTTCATCAATTTCCAGCCTGCCCATGTGAAATGCATCTTGACGGATATATTCAGGAACTTTTTTTTATTATTTTTTAAAATTTATTTATTTTAATTGGAGGCTAGTTACTTTACAATATTGTCATGGTTTTTGCCATACATTGATATCCATCAGCCATGGGTGTACATGTGTCCCCCATCCTATTCAGGGACTTCTTTCTAGGCACATCTTCTAGCAATTCTCATCAGAAGAGACTTGGTGCCATCTTTATTTCTCTCCATGCCCTGTGACCCAAGAAAGACCCTTAGACTTTAATTGGGGGAAAGAGAAAACTCAAAGGGAAAATATGCCTTCTTTTTAAGAAAAGTATATTAGAGGAGACTGCCTCTCAAACAGCAATGAGATCAATGAGTGTGTGTGTGTGTGTGTGTGTGAAACTTTACAGGGTCGCCCAAAAAACTATCACCTACAGCCATACCCAAGTCATACCCAGGGTCAGAGTGTCAAGTTTCAAAGTCAAACCTTTCATATTTTAAGTACTTGTGTACTCAGTTGCTTGAATCAAAAATCAGGGGAAACATTTTCCTAGTAACTAATAGATTTACTTGGGATCAAGGAGTCCTAAATGCAGGTAGAGGTTAGAGATAAGAAAGCAGCAGTATGAATCAGAATTACTCTTGAATCTTCTTCAAAGTTATTTGGTAACAGAGGGACTTCCAACTGGCTCAGGAAGTTTAATTGTGATCCCAGCTTAGAACTGGGATAGGATGAGTTCTAGAGGTTTTTACCTTTTCTCTTGGTCTTCCCTGGTGGCTCAGATGGTAAAGAATCTGCCTGCAATGGAGGAGACCTGGGTTCGATCCTGGGGTCAGGAAGATCCCCTGGAGAAGGGAATGGCAATCCATTCCAGTATCCTTGCCTGGAGAATTCTATGGATTAGAGGAGTCTGGCAGGCTACAGTTCATGAAGCTGCAAAGAGTTGGACACGACTGAACAGCTAACAGTTTCACTTTTGACTTGGTTTCTATAAACATTAAGTCAGTATTTGCGGGGGGGGGTCAGTTCCTAAGAATGCACTATTTACCAGATACTCTTAAGGTAAAGTCAGTGCAGATCCTTCATGTGGCTGTGAGCCCATATTTGATCTGGTCCTTCTTCATCCACAATCTCATCTTTTTAATTATTTTTAAAAGTTAACTATCATTGATGGACAACATACATGGTCTTAGTTTCAGGTATACAATCTCAGATCGTTTTCCATTATAGGTTATTACAAGATATTGACTGTAGGTCCCCGTGCAATACCTGGGGACCTATAGTCAAATACCTGGTATTTATCTATTAATATAACAACCTCATCTTGCCCAGTTACTCCTGATGCTCCAGCCACACAAGACTCCTTGCAGCTTCCTGAATTCCTCTCCTCCTAGTGACCTTCACTATGCACACCAAGTCCTCATCCACATGGTCCTGTCTCAGGAGGGAGCCACAAAGAGGCACAACTCAGTGACCAGAAAGACTTGAGTCCTTTACTTGAATCTCCCAGATGTGGGGAAGGGAGACTGAGCAGATGGATGCCTGTGAGCATCTCCCCGCACACCTGCCCCTGCTCGCACCTTCTCCACATCTCCAGTGAGCTGAGAGCCCCTCCCCAGGGTCACCCCCCAGAGGGCCCAGAGAGCTGGCCTGTGAAGGGTTCACCCTTTGGGGCGGGTCGGTCAAGGAGCCAGAGGGAGAGGTAAAGTTGAGGGTGCAGGCCTCCTTGTTCATTCATGAGGACTTTGCCCTGCACACACTTCCTTTGTCACTTTGCTTATTGTCGCCTTCATCAGGTAGAGCTGAAGTCTGCCGTGTTCACGGCGTGATCACAGCACTCAGCCCACCACTTAGCGCTCACAGGAAGCACCGCCTGGTCCCTGCCTGCAGGGTGCACCATCCAGCAGAAAGCAAGCCAACAGACCGAGCATGATCAGCCTGGGAGCTCGGTGACCTGTAGGATGCTACAGGAGCAAGGGCCAAGCAGACCTCTTCTCCGGGGCACCTAACAGGTACCTGCCAACCGCGGGGCTCTTCCACTCTCTCACCAAGAGTCCCCACATTCTGGCATGTTTATTGATTCAGATCAGTGCTAATGTCCCCTTAGGAGCAATTAGCCTCTCAAGTTCTCACTTTTTTCATCTGAGAAGTGAGGATGCTTTCCCAGAGCTGTTCATAGGCTTCCACAGGCCTCAGTCACGGTCATGGTCAGCAGACTCGGGTTACTATGTACCGACTACAGGAAGTGCACCGGCAGCCGCACAGGATGACTTTACGGGGGCTGCAAAATTCCCCAAAAGCTTTGTTTTTCTTTGGACAGGTATCTGGAATTAGGTTCAGTGAAGGTGGAAAAGATCACAATGCAAACTCTCATGATTTTCAACATTTGGGTGTTTTATTAAGAAGCAATTATTCATTTGGGTTGGGCGTGTTGAATTTGAATTAATTCACACAGTTACGTGCGGATATGGTAGAGTTGTACTTACTAGTTGACACAATGCTATGTTTTGAAGGCATGTAATGAAGCATTTATCAATTCTGTTTTGCAAGGTTTGTTTGTATTTTTGAGCCAGTAGATTTTTTTTTTTCCAGCCTTGAAATGCGATCCCTTGGAAGTTTTCTCACCCAAAACCTTGTTCCTATAAGGAAGTGCTTCAGGGTAAAATGGCTCCAGATTGCCATTTGGGTTCTTTTTTTCTTTATCTTTTTGTTACTTGGGTTCTTAATTATTACGGCTCCAAGAACTGCCTACATTCAAATGATCAGTCTTTGGAAATAAAGCAACATGCTTCAAGTTGGGGGTTAGCTTCTGTGAACAGTTCAGTTAGCCATTACTTTGCAACCCCCATGGACTGTAGTCCACCAGACTTCTCTGTCCATGGAATTTTCCAGGCAAGAATACTGGAATGGGTTGCCATTCCCTTTTCCAGGAGATCTTCCCAACCTAGGGGGGGTCTTCCACCTTGCAGGCATATTCTTTACTGTCTGAGCAACCAGGAAAGCCTACTTTGTAGCAGATCATCCTAAAATTTAGTGGATTAAAAAAATAGTCATTTGTTATTTTCCCCACAAGTCTGTGAACCATCTGTGTGGTTCTATTGACCAGGCTTGGCTGCTGTCCGCAGGTTGGCTTATAATGTGCCATCAGCTGGTGGCCTGGCTCAGGGCTGTCTGAGCCAGCATGGCCTTGGCTGAGCTGACCTGGCTCCTCTCCATGTGGTCACTCGTCTTTCCACAGGCTGGCCTCCTGCTGGAGGCAGGAGTGTGAAAGAGAGGGGTGATGCTGGGTGTCTGGGGGTGCATCAGCTTCTGAAAGCAAAGCACAAGGTGGCTTGTATTCGAGGAGTCCAGAAACGAACTCTCTTTCTGGATATTAGGGGCCCTAAAATCCTATTGCAAAGGGCGTGGATATGGAGAGAGGTGGGAAATTGGAGTTACAGTTGTGTATTTATCAGAGATGGACAGCAAATCCCTCATTCATGTTTCATATTTCAACAAAACCTTTAGCTCTGGCAAGAAATGGAACCTCACTCTATCCCAATTCTGTCTGTCCCATATGATGCAATTTATGTTGCCTGGACCTTATGTCAAGTGGCAAAGATGCAACCTGTGCATTCGCCAGCACCGAGTGGCGTGGTGGTCAAGCGTTCATGTTGGTTCCGAAGTCTTAGCAGAGGACTTGGGCTCTGAGGTTTGTACCTCTGCTGTTCACTAGCCATCTGCCTTTGAGCCAATGAATCGATCTTCTGAATTCCGGTTGTTTTCAAGATGGAGTGGCAGTGTTGTCTCCCTCAGAGGGCTGCCATGTGGACTTGGGTGATATATGCTGAGGGCTTGACATGCTCATTAACGTCTTCAATAAATATAACTGTTCTTGCTGTTTTGCTGGCCCCCTCTGGAGCCCAGCACCATGTCTGTGGCTGGGGAGGTCTGTTGCATGAATGAGCAAATGATTTGAGACCTGCTCCTCAAGAGCAGAGCAATAGAGTGCAGGCCAGAAAAAGAAGGCAAGGACGGTTGGCCAGGCTCCAGGGGTCTCTTGAGGAACGACACAGAACCCTGGTACCCTGTTGTGTGTCGAATGTCTGGACTGCTACAAAGCTAATGGGTGAATAACCCGAGGCTTCTGAAGGATGGGAAAAGGGCTTTTTCTGAGAAATCTGAGATGATGCTTTTCTCTTGTTGTTGTTCAGTCGCTCAGTCATGTCTGACTCTTGATGACCCCATGGACTTCAGCGCACCAGGCTTCCCTGTCCTTCACCATCTCCCAGAGTTTGTTTAAATTCACATCCATTGAATCAATGATGCCATCCAACCTTTGTCACCCTGTTCTCCTCCTGCCCTCAATCTTTCCCAGCAAGAGGGTCTTTTCCAATGAGTCAGCTCTTCTTTTCTCTGATAGAACGTAAAACCACAGTGACAGCAAAGGGTAACCTAATACTGCTGGAGAGGTTCCAAGCTCTTTCTGAACCAGGCACAGATGAAGGTCTGGGCAGAAGCCTGTCTTCTGATGGACAGTCCTTGCTGAAGGACAGATGGGGCCTCATTGCTACGGGAGGTGGCGGGGGCCGGGGGCTTTAGTGGGAGAGGATTAAAATGTTCATGGGGTCAGGAATGGGCTGGGAAAGGCACTGGTTACATCCGAAATGGGACACTTGGACCCTTTTGGCTCACGAGAAAGCTTCTAGGCCTGGGAGTTCCTGAACGCAAATGCTGGGAAAATCCTCAGAAAACTTTGGGACTTGGCTCCCTGCAGCTGGGCAGCAGCTGTGTGCCTGGAATTGGAGCCAACCACAAGTGGTGCCCACCTGCTCTGGTTCTCACATTTACCCCAACCTCATTGGGGAGGAGTGGCCTGCCATCTCCCACTGGGGAGTTGTGGGGGAATACAGAGGAAGCTGGAAAGCAACTGTATGTTGAGAGGATTAGGGAGATGGGTGTTCAGCCTGCAAGCCTCCCAGAGCCTCAGGGTTAATTAGCAATAAGGTCCGGAACAGGAGAATTTGCACTATTTTGCACTCAGGTTTGAATTAAATCATCCCCTGATGTCAGATTTTCTGCACCTGCAGAATTGTGTGGCCCGCACTGGGTAATGTGGGCTCCATAAATTTCAAGTTTATAATTGTTCTAGTAGGGAACGGATTGGATTTTCCAATTATCTGTGAAAAAGCAAATTAAGAGCATAATCCTGATGGCATGGGACGTGCCTATAGAAAGAAAGTCCATGCCCTTTCTGCACATCTGTTACTGTGTCGTAAATTAATAGGGTAATTACTGATGAGTCTTTTCCAAGTTGATCAGGATTCTGGTGGGCGACATGCTCTTGGTTTTGGTTGTGCCTTGAGTCACACACAGAAGCACTTGATGTAGCTCATTACAACTGTTTCCTTTTTGATGCACTGGGAATAGTAAATCCACAGTGAAGCTGATAAGGAATTTAGGGCTCATGTCCAGAGTCAGGTGGCCTGGGTTCCAGCCTCAGTTCTGCTACCTGCTGCCCTGGTTGAGTCCTTACCGTCTCTGAGCCTCAACTTTTCCACCTGTAAAATGGGGGTAATAGAGCCTCCTGCCAACAGTCATAAGCAATGTGCCAGGTTGGCCAGAAGGACCACTTTGGGGGTGGATCCTCCAGCATCGAGTCAGAAGCCTGCAGCCAAGGGCCAGTCCTGATGGCAGCCTCAGGAAAGACCCCCAAGCAGGAACCACTCAACTAAGCCCTCCTACATGCCTGACTCCCAGAAGCTTTTCTAAAAAGTTTTAATTTATTTGACTGCATTGGGCCTTAGTTGCATTTCTCAGGCTTAGTTGGTCCAAGCCATGTGGGGCTTGACCAGGGATGGAACCTGTGTTTCCTGCATTAGAATGTGGATTCTTAACCAAAAACTTTAAGATAATAAACTGCTTAATTACTGTAAGCCAAAAAATACTGCTAATAGTAATACTGACCAATAGGGTTAGTCTGAGGATGAAATGAGTCAATGTTGGAGAAGTGCTTAGGATGGTCTTAGCATAGTGTAAGAGCGTGTAAATGTTAGAGGTAGTGAGCTTCACTCTGATGTGTGAAGGAAAAGAGCAGATAAATGGGGGATTGAGTTGCTAGATTTAGCAAACTAAAGTGTGGGAAACCCAGTGCAATTTGAATTTCAGATAAACAATACATTTTTAGTAGAAGTCTATTCCATACAATCGTTGGGACATACTATGCTGAAAAATTACTGGTTGTTTATCTGAAATTCAAACTGAACTGTGTGTCCTGTATTTCTTCTGGTAACCCAAGATCGAGGGGATTTCGTTCTACACTTTCCAACAGATGTCTGTCTCTGGCCTGGTTCAGCCCCTTTACTCCCTAATTGGAAAACAAAACAAAACAGCAGTTTTCTGAGTATAGAACTGACTTGGGCAATTACCAAACCTGACAGGAATACAGAGGAATTACCATTTGCATCGCATCCTGGCAGAAGTGCAAACTGGAACGATCCATCTGTAAACAGTCTGTCGAAATGATAGGAGAACTTGCAAATGTTCATACCCTGAACTTTGATCACAAAGGTATTCATCACTATGTTACTCAAAATAGCAAAAAACCTGAGGGGAAAAAAACCTGTTGCATAATTTGAAATATTCCCCAAATTTTTCTAGCAAGAAGCAAGGAATCTGATGATGGCTATCAAAGATTTCGGTGGGGTTAGAAAAAAAACATGATGTAGTCTTCTGGTTGGGCTGTTGTCATCTTGGGGATGGACATTTGGAGGTGACTGTCCATGTTCAGAGGGGTTCCTCCTGCAGATGCACTGGCCCCTTTACCATTCAGAGTTCACTCACACACCATCAGCTGATTCCTTGACCGAGCGACTTACGCTCATAGAAATGAAATCAGAGTATTGGATTGGTGTCTTAGGAAACATATAAAATGCATTGAAAATTCCTTTCACGAATAACCCATCAGGAACAACAGTTTTGCCTAATGACGTCTGAGGTGGTATAAGGGCTCCAGACAGGCTCAGGTCAGGCTGGCAGCAGTGCACTGGGAGGGTGCTCTTGTGGTTTCAATTCCAGCGTGGGGTGAGGCTCCCTGTTGCCAAAGCAGTCACAGGCTTGCCAGATCCTGGAATGCTGGGGGACGGGGGAAGGGGGGCGGTAAACGGTGGTCTGGCCAAGCTGAGGCTGGAATCTAAAGCATTGCCTCATGTTTGGGGAGTTGATGGGCTGTGGGTTCCCTATAACGTTGATGTGTGTGAAAGAGTTTGGGGCAACAGAGGCTTTCCTGTAGGGCAGAAACAAGGCAGGAGGGTTCTGTGGGGTCTCCCTGATCTCTCTTTCTCTTGCCCTGTGGACTCGAGCTGCAGTTTCACAAGACTGTGGAATCAGCCCCGGGGGCCAGGGTTCAGGATAGGGCTTCTACCCCATTTGTGCTGCAAGCCCAGAGTTCAGGGCCAGCACCCCCACTAGACACAGTGAGCAGAGCGCAGGGGCATGTAAGGCTTCCAGGTCCCTTTGACAATGCTGACATTTCAAGTCAGAAGAAAAATGAACATTAGGAAAATAAGTATCTAATAACACATCCCGCCTGGGTTACATTCATCCTTACACCAACGCAGTTGTAAAATACGCTATTCCATACTTTTTTATAGAAGAAGGGGACCAGTAAGGAGAAAGTGCCTGGGACCCACTAAAACCATCACGTGGTTCTGGGCACCTTCAACATCTGCTCAGCAAGGTCTTTCTCTGAGGATGGATTTTCTCCTGGAAGTTCAGGAAAAGGAAGCAGGGCCGGTGTCCTGCTAGAGGCTGTGCATGGCCTTGTGTCTGTAAAACTTGAGAGGACCGTGGGGACTCCGAGAAATTCTACCTGTGCAGGTGGGGGCAGAAGCCAGGAGGCAGCATTGATGCCCTGCCGTCAAAAGCTGGGCTGGGGTGCAGCCCAAACATCCGAGCATCACCTTAATCAGCAGCACCCCAGGAGGTCCAAGGGCTCGGAACTGGAAACCTGGTCTCCTCATATCTCTGGGTGCCCACTGCAAGCTCCTCGACCGCTCTCTACCTCAGTTTCCCCATCTGTAAAGTGGAGTCAGTAAGGATACTTCCTTGTAAGATGGTTATGAGGGCTATGGGAGCTGGTGCTTGTAAGCACTTAGCAGGGTCTGTGCCGGGGTCTGTGCCCGTAGCATTCTATGTGTCTGCCATGCAGCCCTCCATCATCTGGTGGCCCACCTTGTGTGGCCTGAGAAGTTCCCTCTGGCCGCGGTAAGCCCCAGCCTGATCTGGATTATGGGAACAATGTGTACCGTGGCAGACCAGGAATCCCTGACTGGTCATCTCTGCAAAGAGTCATGTGTTGAAAGACCAGCAGGAGGCAGGGTGCTCACTCGAGGGATGCTGGGGTTCGCTCATAAAGGGCAGTGTGCTGCTTCAGCCTTGTGGTGAGGCTGGGGTGCCTGCCTTGGAGCAGCTGGGGAGATGGATGTGGATGAAAGGGGAGTCTTCCAGCTTGTCCTTCAAACAACTCAGAATCACACATAAACCAGAGGGCCTGGTGGAAACAGTTCAGAACTGACTGGGCGCCAGGCTCTGGGCTCGGCCCTGGGGCTCTGGGGCTGGGCCTTGCCTACTAGAATCCCACAGCAGTATCCAGGAGCCATTGGGAGCGTGATCAAAGTTTAAGAGACAGCAATGGACTTGGGGGCAGGGTGATGAGCATTCTGGAGACCACAGTATAGGGCAGTTGTTAAGCCTCTAAGCCCAAAGCCTAATGGCCAGGGCGTAAATTTGGGCTCCCCACTTACTGGTTCTCTGACTTAGGGCAAGTTACTCGGCGTCTCTGTGCTGGTGGTTTTTGTGAGCGTTAAATGAGGTACTACATCTAAGTGTTTGGAAACCTGGCACAAGCTCCCTGTTATTGCTCTGCCCTGGGATTGTGGGAAGGCAGCCTGTAGTGAGGCCTCAAAGGATGAGCCTCCTTGGGCAGCCATAAAGTGGAGCGGGGAGGAGAGAAGTTAGGTTCACTCTAGAAGGGGCGGTTTTGGGATTCCTCACCAGTGGTGGTGGGTTTAGACAGAGCCCCAGAGACCCTAGGGCACTGCGACAACAGTCCAGCTGGGTACAAGGTGACAAAGGCGGGGGGCTGCTGGCAAGCTCCCAAGTCTGCTCAAGAGAGGTCCATGGGTCACAATGCGATGTGTCTCTCTCCTGGCCTATCCCATGTGGAGGGAGCTTGGCTGCTGCTGAACTCAGGTGCACGTGGAATACAGATTCTTTCCCAGAAAACTCCAGAGCCCCGAGTTCCTTTGTCAAAGAAAATGCCGCCTGGCAGCATGGTGACCGCCATCTGATGGGCGGCTGGGCTCCCCACTTACTGGCTCTGTGACTTAGGGCAAGTTACTCAGCTTCTCTGTGCTAGTGTCCTCATCTGTGATTTTTGTGAAGGTTAAATGAGATAATAATCTTAGCGTTTGGAAAACTTGCACAAGCTCCCTGTTATTGTTCTGCCCTGGGATTGGGGGAAGGCATCCGGAGAGCTTCCTGGAGAAGGCAGCCTTTAGTGTGGCCTCAAGATGCTTGTCCCCAAAGATGGGGACGAGGTGTCCTGGGGAGGTCACAGGGCAGTGGCATCTGCTTTGAGTCTGCCTTGTTCTCACTTTGCCGCGTGAGCTGCACATTTGTCCAGGAACAGCCTTGGGCATCTGCTCAGAGACATGGGTCTTGGTGATGGGGGTCCTCGTCATTTGCTCTGGGCTAAGGTCCCAGCTGCCTGTTTCATCAGATCGAACTCGTCTCTTATGTCTCCTGCATTGGTAGGTGGATTCTTTACCACTAGCACCACCTGGGAAGCCCATCTATGTCTCATAGGCAAGGAAACAGGAAAGGAGAGGGATTCAGGAGAACGGGTAGGGGCTAATATTGAACTGTGGACCTTGAACCACTTCTGTAGACCAGGGTTTCTCAGCTCCGCTGCAGCTGATGTTTTGTTTTGGGTCCTTCCCCGTCGTAGGGCTGTCTGTGTATGCAGGGTGTTTAGCAGCATCCCTGGCCTCTACCCATGAGATGCCAGTAGCACCCCCCAACACTTGTGACAACCAAAATGTCTGCAGATCTGCCAGATGTGCCCTGGGGGCAAAATCAATCTGGCTGAGAACTCATGCCTTAGGGAGGCTAAGGTGACCGCAGAGTGCCTCCCACTGCCCCCTTTCTTCCGACCCATCCCCAGCACCCACCCTCCCTGTGGGTCTGACCTGCTGGGCTGTGACATGCCTGACATGGTCAGGCTGTGGGCAAAGGTCTCCCAAGGGTTGAGACTTGCATGTGCCTTTCTGATTCATATTTTGTTTCACTGGCACTGCCTCAGAGCCTGAGTTAGTCTTGGGGGATTTCCATACACCTTCAGCCCCTTCCTGTTCCACATTATCAAGGCACTGGTTGCATTCAGGTTAGGCTGTTCAAAAGGTCAGTCATGGGGCGAAATCCCAGGGGTCTTGAAAGTTGCCTGCATGCTGTAGGAAAGAGTGTGAGGAGGTAGACACCTTGATACACAGCTGGGAGAAGCCGGAGTGATGGCCTCCTTTCTGGAGGGTCATCAGTGGCTGGGGCCAAGACGTGGAGTTGGTGTATTCTTGGATTCGGTGGTTCACCTCCAGGAAGAAACCCCTCAGTAGTGCAGGCATATAAGCCCAAGGTTGTCCATCCCAGGCCCGGTGAACAATGGAAAGTTGAGAGCAATTCAGTGCCCGCTGGTAGCCCACCAATCAGGTAAAGGCAAACACCAGGACCTCCTGGCACTGGCCACCTTTAGGCCCAGATGCATATTCATATTTAGGGATATGGTGTTCCTGGAAGATGAGAGGAAGTAGACACAGAGGGAGCAAGTCTGGGGCTTGTTTGTTATGCAGCAAATGCTATCTGATGTACAGGAGACAGAGGAGATACCTGTCACTGTGTGACAACCCAGAATCACACAACTGGTGGATGCTGGGTCCCGAGTGTAGACTCCAGCTCCAGTAGAGCCAGTCCCTGTAATAACAGAACCAGAGTCAATAGGAGGTTTGTTTCAATAACCTAAAAAAAAACTTACCAGAGAAAGAAGCAGCATCACGTCTTGACTGCTCATGGCCCGGAGTCTCTGCAGTGGCCCTTGTCTCCCAGGCTGAGCAGTGAGAGAACATCAGGCATGTTTGTAGCTCAGACTCTGTTTCTAAGCACCGCGTGGGGGCTTCTGGCTCATAGAAATGAACATATTGGGCTGCACTAAGGCGAGAGAAACACAACACAGACAATGATTCCAAAAGCAGCACTAATTGGAGTAACAGCAAAACTCATTTGGTGAAGCACGCGGCTGGGAGGAGCTCACAGTTCTAGAAAGTGCAACTGAGGGCAATGGATGTGAATGCTCTTCTGTGTCCACATGGCCCCTGGAAATCAAAGCTCTGCCAAGCAAAGGGGAGTTCAGGGGAGTGTGGGCAGGTGAGTCCTGAATCCTGGCCTGGACCCACTGCCACCCTCAGGACTTCGTGAGTCCTGACTTTGCCATTGTAATGTCGATAATAACTCTGCTTACCCACGAGGCAGAGAAGCGAGAGAATGGTGTCCAGAAAGATGGACAGGCCTGTAAAAAAGTGTGGCATCAAGGTCACGAGCATGGACTTCAGGTCAGGTCAGGTTTTCTCCTGCCTCTTGGCAGTTGTCACTTAAGTTTTCAGAGCCTCATTTTCCTTGTGGTAAAAGGGAAGATAGTAACACTTGACCTTGAAAACCAAAGGACAGATTATGGACAGAGGCTACATTAGGCCTTTCAAACACCAAACCTCCCTCCTCCAAGCACCTAGCACATACCTGTTATGTGTCAGGCTCTTGATGGACAGTGGCTGAGCTGCTAGAAAACCTAGGGTAGCTGTTTACTGAAATTTCCTATTGTATCTCCAAGTATAACCCACTACTTCATGGATCACTTTCACCTCCCCTCTTTGCTTATGCCATCTAACAGTGACAAATCTACTGTCCAGAAAGCATCAGCTTCCTCCTCTGTAAAACACAAGGAAAGGGCCATCCAGGTTGCTACCAACACTGACACCCTAGGACACCAAGATAAAATAAACACAGGTAAGCAGGTCACTCACTGAGGTTCTGTTTTTGCATTTGAATACGGCAGGGTTTTCCTAATGGATCTTAAACATGTATTCTGTAACGGCCTTTTACCTTTTCCAGGGATTATGTTGTAATCTAAACAAATACATAAGGAACAAAAAGTAGGCATGAGGACATGAACATTTAATGTGGCCTGCCCAAGGCGCTGGGCTGTTTGTCACTCTCTGCACAGATGGCATCATGCACCTCTCCTTTTCTCCCCTGAAGATATACAGCCAAACAGACCTCTTTAATGGGGGGACCATTTAATGTATCAGAAAAGCTATGAGTCTGTGCTTCAGCAGGCCACCCAGAAGACAATCTGGCTCTTAAAGATGTCAGTTAAGACAAGAAGGCCTGGGGCAAGTTCAGAGTAGCCCTCAGCTCTTTTATAGGAATTCCTCCTCACCACCTGCCCTTCCAAGGGGTGATGGTGTTGACAGATTGACTGGGCCAGGTCACCATTCTACAGCTCTCTGAGTAACCTGTGCATGGATGCTAAGTCACTTCAGTCATGTTTGACTCTTGCAACCCCAAGGACTGTAGCCACCAGTCTCCTCTGTCTATGGGATTCTCCAGGTAAGAATACTGGTGTGGTTGCCATTCCCTTCTTTAGGGGATCTTTCTGACCCGGGGAGCCAATCTGAGTCTGTTACGTCTCCTGCATTGGCAGGTGGGTTCTTTACTTTGCCAGTTACTAGTGCCTCCTTTTCACTTTCATGCATTGGAGAAGGAAATGGCAACCCACTCCAGTGTTCTTGCCTGGACAATCCCAGGGACGGGGAAGCCTGGTGGCTGCCGTCTATGGGGTCGCACAGAGTCGGACACGACTGAAGTGACTTAGCAGTAGCAGTGCCTCCTTAACCCTTTCCTTGCCTTCTGTTCTGCTTCTCCCACATCCTTACCCAGTGGCAGCCAGAGAACAAATTAGCCAGAAGCCCACCTCCCTCCCCACCTAGACTTGAGTGTCAGGGCACAGGAACTGAGTGTGTCTCATCACCAGGTAGGCTGGGGCTGTGCGCTCTCGCTTGATAGATCCTGGGTTCTTGAAGCCTCAGCACTCTCATCAGTAAACTGGAGGCAACAATATCCCTGACGCAGAGGCAGGATTACTATTTTCATTTTATTTATTTGTTGGCCTTGCCCTACAGCATGTGAGATCTTAGAGGGATTGAACCTGAATCTGCTGCATTGGAAGAGTGGAGTCGTGGCCATTGGACCTCCAGGGACATCCCACTATTCCCATGTTGGAGATGAGGCATCTGCACACTAAAATTTGATGACACTGCTTTAATTATCAGCAAGTCTTCCTTGCTTCCTTCCTTTGATCTACCCATCCAGTACCACCGAGTACCTCCATGATGTGATCTTCGCACGAAGCCCTTAGGAATACAGTGGTGATCCTTCGAGAGGTCCGTCGCTAATCATGGTGGGAAAGGACAATCAAATCAATACCTCTTTTTCAGCTCAGTCGTATGAAGGGTGTTAACAGGTCGTGGGGACGCAGGGGAGGGAGGGCCCATTCTCCTGCGGGCAGGGCAGGGCAGGGGCAGAGCGAGGCAGGTGGGAGAAGCATGTAGGGGTGGGTGAGGCATGTATGCCAGCTTGCTGAGTTGGTACCCCACCTGCCAGCAGGAGACTTGTGCAAGCCTTAGCAAGTGAAGCGAAGTTTGAGGAGCGAAAAAGAAACAAACAGAAAAATGGCTTTCTCTCCCTCTGGAACCGCGGTGGCATTTCATAATCCCTTGGAGGCCTTGGAGTGGTTGAAACTTGCTTTCCCTGGTGGAGTGTGGTGGCAACTGTGCCACTCTTGTCTTGAAACCCTTCACCTGAGGATGGGCGGATGCTGTGCGCCTCCTCCCAGGGCGGGCGGGTGGTGTTCATCCACCTGAGCCTCAACCCGACTCAGCACTGAATTGTTCAAGGAATCCAGGACTGGTGCCACCGGAATGATCTGGGTCATTAGTAATTTGTTCCCAGGGGATGGCGGGGCTCCTTTCCTTCTTGCGGAGCACGTTGCCCTCTGCCCTTCACCCTGGCCTGCTGGATTCTGGCTGGTTCTACTTTTTCAGTGATGGTTCTGGGGGTCTCCTTGGGTAACCCTGTTCTCTGCTCCTCACAGCGTTTGGCCTCCCCAGATAGTGTTAGTCAGTCATTTCTTAAAATAGTCATCCACGATAGATTTCGCTGACCCCCAGTTGGCCACTGCTACGACCATTTGTTTCATTCTATCTGCACAGAGCAGAGACTGGTGGTCCCTGTCTCCTTAGCCAGAGCCCTGCTGGCCCACATGAGAGTCACGGCTGTGCCCTCTGCTGACGTGCTCTTCCCAACACACTCACTTGGCTGGCTCTTCCTGCCTCAGCCAAAGTACCCCTTTCGCTATCCCCTTAGGCCTTTAATTTTGCTTTTTAAATGAATGGAACTTTTTAAATGAAAAAGCAAAGTCAGAAGTATGCCTTTTGTGATAAAAGCCACTTCCCCTTCAGTTCAGTTGCTCAGTCGTGTCTAACTCTTTGCGACCCCATGGAATGCAGCACGCCAGGCTTCCCCGTCCGTCACCAACTCCCAGAGCTTACTCAAACTGATGTCCATTGAGTCAATGTTGCCATCCAACTATCTCATCCTCTGTTGTCTCCTTCTCCAGCCTTCAATCATTCCCAGAATCAGGGTCTTTTCAAATGAGTCAGTTCTTCATATCAGGTGGCCAAAGTATTGGAGTTTCAGCTTCAGCATCAGTCCTTCCAATGAATATTCAGGATTGATTTCCTTTAGGATGGACTGGTTGGATCTCCTTGCAGTCCAAGGGACTCTCAAGAGTCTTCTCCAACACCACAGTTTAAAAGCATCAATTCTTCGGCGCTCAGGTTTCTTTATAGTCCAACTCTCACATCCATACGTGACTACTGGAAAAACCATAGCCTTGACTAGACAGACCTTTGTTGGCAAAGTAATGTCTCTGCTTTTTAATATGCTATCTAGGTTGGTCATAACTTTTCTTCCAAGGAGCAAGCATCTTTTAATTTCATGGCTGCAGTCGCCATCTGCAGTGATTTTGGAGTTCCCCAAAATAAAGTCTGTCACTGTTTGTATTGTTTCCCCATGTATTTGCCATGAAGCAATGGGACCAGATGCCATGATCTTCGTTTTCTGAATGTTGAGCTTTAAGCCAACTTTTTCTCTGTCCTCTTTCACTTTCATCAAGAGGCTCTTTAGTCCTTCTTCACTTTCTACCATAAGGGTGGTGTCATCTGCATATCTGAATTTATTGATATTTCTCCTGGCAATCTTGATTCCAACTTGTGATTCAGCAAGTCCAGCATTTCTCATAATGTACTCTGCATGTAAGTTAAATATGCATGGTGACAATATACAGCCTTGATGTACTCCTTTCTCAATTTGGAACCAGTCTGTTGTTGCATGTCCAGTTCTAACTGTTGCTTCTTGACCTGCATACAGATTTCTCAGGAGGCAGGTCAGGTGGTCTGGTATTCCCACCTCTAGAAGAATTTTCCACAGTTTGTTCTGATCCTTTTCAATGAAGTATAATTATACAAATGTATGGTATTACCTAATAAGGCTGAGACTGGATATAAACAGTTCAAGTTTGGGCTTCTGTAACTGCCAAGCTGAAGCTGAAGCTCCAATACTTTGGCTACCTTATGCGAATAGCCAACTCACTGGAAAAGACCCTGATGCTGGGAAAGATTGAGGGCAGGGGGAGAAGGGAATGACAGAGGATGAGATGGTTGGAAGGCATCACCGACTCAATGGACATGAGTTTGAGCAAGCTCCAGGAGATGGTGAAGGACAGGGAAGTCTGGCGTGCTGCAGTCCATGGGGTCGCAAAGAGTCAGACATGACTGAGCGACTGAACAACAACAAACTGCCCCGGGTCACCGGCCTGGAGTCTTTGTTTTGGGTGAGTCTGCTCTCACTGGGGAGGCAGGCCTATCTGGGGATCCTTTCTAAGTGGAGAGACTCTTCCACAGGGGGTCTAATCACTGAGTTGACTGGTGAAGCAAACAATAGGCAGGGTCACAGGCTCAGTCTTGCTGTCCCAGCTGGATGACCTTGGACAGCGGGCTGCTGGACTCCTGGAGCCTCAGTTTATGCACCTGAAAAATGGTTGTGACTACAGCGCCTCTCCCAGAGTGTCTGCTGGAATCATGGCCAGGGCTCAGGAAGTGGCTATTTTGAATATCCTCAGTGTTATTATTAACAGTGCACATGGGGAAGGAGAAAGTGGGCCTCAGGGGAGCCCCCATTATCATGGATCTATCACTGGGATGCAGGGGCTCGGGCACAGCCCCAAGGGAACCACAGGGACATGTGCCAAGGGGCTCCTGGAGTTCAGGACAGCAGAAGGGAAGTGCTGCCTGGCCTTCCTGACCTCTGCACATCTCCCCCGCCCCACTCAGCTGCATGGAAATTGGGGCCAGGCTTCTCTGCTGTGCTCACCATTGTCCCCAGGACAGCTACCCCCTCTTTCTCCATGTCTGTCTCCCTGTCCCCACCTGCTCACAGCACTCGCCCTCTGAGAAACAAAAGACTGAGATGAAACACCAGGAGTTCTCTCCAGACATGGAGGGGGCCCCTGCCTCCACCTGGTGGGCTCCCAAGTGGGCTTGAGCTGCAGCTCTGGGAAAACCTGGGAAACTTGCTGTTGGGGGTTTCACTGTGGCCCAGCCTTGGACCCCCTCTGGGCACTGCCCCAAGGCCGCATCCTGGCCGGATACGGGGACGAGGTCATCTGTGGTGTATTTCATGCTGACCGGATGCGGGCTGGACCTCAGACAGAAGGAAGGAAGCTGAAAGGGAGCCTGGTTGTATGAAGCCCTGGCCTCCAAATGCAGCAGCCCAGCACATCCCCACCCCCATCCACGGGGGAGGCAGGGTGGTCAAGGCCATCGGCGCTCAGGTTGGACGTGACTGTTCAAATCCCAGCTGTGCTGTTCAGTGGCCACGTGGCCTTGGCTGTTCCTTGGCCTCTTTGAGTCTTGGTTTCCTTCTCAGGGTCACGAAGGCAGAGCTGGAACTGGCTGCATTGGTTGCTGGGCTTACTGGCAGGGACACAGCATAAACAGGGCTCGGGGGCAGCCAGCCATGCTCGAATGCAGGAGCTGTTCCATCCCCGCTGGCGGAATCAGGTAGCGAGGCAGCAGGGAGTTCAAGGGCTGAAGGGAGCCTGTGCAGGCAGTGGGTGGGGAAGGGTCTAAGGATGAGCTCCACTCAGTGTGAGCCAAGGTGCACGGGACACAGCAACAGAAACACACCACCGAGGTCGGTGTAGCTCCAGCCCCTAGAAACCAGAAAAACCCCGGAAAGACACCTTGGCTGTCTCCCCTCACCTTCAAATCTTACCCATTCACACGTCCTGAGCACCGTTTGGTTTCCAGCACCACGGGGGCAGTAGTGGAGGGGGCATCCATTACTGAGTACCCACCAGACCTGGGAAGACTGCCTCTTTCCTGTGGATGGGCTTTCCTGTGTGATGGTTCATCACCAGGTCCCCAGACCCAACGTGGTACTTGGACCACAGCAGGAGCTTCATACAGGCTGAGAATGAGTGAATGAGCTTACACAGCAGGATCACTCTGTCCTTCCCTATAGATGAGAGGGTTGGATGGCATCACCGACTCAATGGACGTGAGTCTGTGCAAACTCTGGGAGATAGTGAAGGACAGGGAAGTCTGGTATGCTGTCCTTCCCTATAGATGAGAGGGTTGGATGGCATCACCGACTCAATGGACATGAGTCTGTGCAAACTCTGGGAGATAGTGAAGGACAGGGAAGTCTGGTATGCTGCAGTCCATGGGGTCGCAAAGAGTCAGACATGACTGAGTGACTGAACAAAATAGAATGTGTCAGAGCCTCATAGAAACAGAATAAATTAGTTTGCCTGGTGAACATTTGTTGAGGGGCTAAGACCAGGAGTAGGGATGGTGCTCATGTGGCCAGTGCAGGCTGAGTGAGGGGAGAAGGCAGCCCAGGGGCCTCAGCAAGGTTTGGGCATTTTCCAAGGAGAGTGGGATGTTCATACTGGTGGCACACGCATCTGGGCACAAGCCAGGGTGGCCTCTCACTGTTAGAAAGTCTCCTGCCTCTCTCTGCCCACTGCCCACAGCTTGGTGGGAACATGACCTTTGTTCCAACAGCAGGGCCCCTCAGTGTGTCTCTACCGCCTCCAGCTGAATCCTGGGAGAGGGAAGAAGTGAGGAGACCCTATGTGATGTCCCCTGGATTCCCTTGCTGAAGATCCATTTTAAAAAAGGTGTTAAATATTAATGTACAAAATCTTAAACTCTCAGCTTGGTGGCAGAAGGATACACACAGGTGCACTTTGTCACGGTGACAGATTCGGGGCATTCATTGCTTATGGGGAGGACATCATTTGAATGAAGACAGCCGCCATCAATTAAATAAATAGTCAGGCGGTTTCCAGGGCTAGCCGAGCTCAGAACACCGCCTGGCTGCCCCCTCCTGGGGGTTGATGGCTTCTGAACTCTGATGTGTGTGCGGGTTACTCAGAGCCCAGGGGGTGGGGTGGATAGGGGTGCATTCCTGGAGGGAGGAGGAATTCTGTCTCATCCACAGACTTCTGAGCTGGTCATGGAAGTTTTAAAATTCAAACTGTTTTTCAAAGTATTATAAAATACGTGTTCATGACAGTACAAAAACAAATTAATCATGACAGGAGGAAATACGATAAAAAGAAAAAATGTTCCCCCTTTCTTCACCCTGACATTACATTTTCTGAAAGTCTTCCATATCTACTCACCTGTGTGTATGTATCTTATATTTTAACAACTACAGTGGAACTGCATGTGTGCTGGTTCCCACTAGCTTTTTCTCCTCTGAATCTGCTGAGACTTCTTCCCATATTAGCCCAGAGGTGTGGAGGCCCTACTTTGCTCACTAGCTCAGCACCTGGCTCCAAGTAGCCCCCAGGAAATACTTGGGAAGAGTGAAGGAATACAGATGAGCCTCCTTGTTGGCTGGCTGTGGGGTTCTCATGATGGATGTGACACCCCCTTGTTGTTCTCAGGGCCCGACGGAGCTGGCAGTGGGGATTGTGAGAAATTCTGCTTTGGCAGCCTCTTGCTTCTTAGACGCATAAACCGATGAATCCCTGGAGGCGGAGTCCCCAAGTCAGACGGGCTAAGTCATTAATTCTGATGGATATTGCCATATTGCTGACCCATCTGAAGAGATAGCTCATCCTTGACTCTTGAAACAGGTTTTGGTTTTCCCCAGTCTTAAACAGACAGTCCTTCCACCTGACCCTCCGGGCTTGGGAGACAGCACGGTAGAGATGGAAGACTCTAGAGGCTGCTGCTCTTCCAGCTGACATGGACTGAGCCCTTGTACTTACTTTAAGGAGTGTTTTGAAGCCCCATGGGCAGCCACTAAGTAGGGCCACCCCTCCTGATGGTCCACTCCTCTGTGAAATGGTTTCAAGTCCCAGAGATGAGGTGGTCTGTTCATTTTCAGGCGAACAGGGGCCCAGTGAGGCAAAGTGACTCTCCCAAGGTCACCCAGCTTGTCAGATTCCCAGGGGAAGCTCCATTTTTTGCTTTGAGCACAAAATTCCTATTTTTTTCTTATATAAAAGAAGAACCACGTTATCGCTGTGGGGGCTTCTCCAGTGGCTCAACGGTAAAGAATCTGCATGCAATGCAGGAGACACAGGAAACACAGTTTCAATCCCTGAGTTGGGAAGATCCCCTGGAGGAGGGCATGGCAACCCACTCCAGTATTCTTGCCTGAAGAGTCTCATGCATGGATAGAGAGGCCTGGTGGGCTATAGTCTATGGGGTTGCAGTAAATCAGACAGGACTGAAGCGACTTGGCACCAATGTATGGCTGCGGAGACAGCCAGCCTTATTTGAATCCTCACCTGCTGACTCTGGGCAAGTCCCTTCACCTGTGTGTGCCTGTGGCGCTCACAGATGACGGGCCTAATGGGGTGAGTGCCTCCTTGGGCCCATGCAGGGGAGACTTGGCTTCTGGGTGACTGTGGCCCCAGGCCTGCGTGGGGGCTGAACCGGGTCAGTGCTTCCGGCAGGTGCCGGCCCTTCACCCCACTCCCTCCCCGGATCTGGCAGTGAAGGTGCCCAGGTGACAGAGATGGGCTGGCAGTCCACCTCCTCGGGAGCCACAGGTCAGTCCAGGCCACGCCGCAGTGGATGGTGGATGGTGGATGTTCATCGCAAAGGCCTGGCGTTGAGCAATGTGATCGACGTCCTGTAATTCTCCCACTACGTCTGACCTTTGGATTCAAAGAATAATTAATGGGGCACTTCGGGCGGCGCTTGTAGTGTCAACCTTTTAATTAATACGCTGGCCTGAATATATTTAGCTGGGCCATTCGGCCCGGTCCATCTAATTACCCAGACTCATTATGCAACTTGATTGCGTTTTCCATTACTCAGTGATTTTGCTAAATGGGCGGCCAGGCTGCAGACAGCAGCCAGCGCCAGCATCGATTAGAAGACACAGTTTATTACCCTGTGGAGGCGATGCTCTGGGCTGTAAATCTTGGGCAGGACGTGGCTTCTCTGCGGCCTCCAGGTGGAGATGGAATTGTGTGTGGATGAAGCATTTCAGCCATCAACCCTCCTTCCAAACTTCCCCTGTGTCCTGCCTTTGGTTTAATTGAATTGCCTTCCACCTGCCAACTCTCCCTGTAAGTATAATCAGGGACCCCTCCTGCTTTAATAGCGGAAATGATACAGGGCATTTTTCACCTGTCCCCAGGATCCAGAACGACACAAAGCATTAAACTTGCCAGGAGTGCCTAGGAGATTACCCACTGGAAGATGCTCAGCCTCCTGCTAGTCTCACCAGGTGGGTCTAATGCCAGCCCCCCTATATCTCCTGCTTGGCATGGCCCTGGGGAGAAGGTGGTCCCAAATCCCTCATTTGGGAGAAGTGGCAGTGCATTCAGCTGGTGGTCCCAGGAATTTGTTTTTAAGGTTGTGACTGTAACTCCAAGGGGAAGAAACATGCCTCCCTTCAGGGAATCGCCACTGTGCTTTCGTACACCATCGGCTTCTTTAATGTACATCACCCCTTTAGAGCTGGATCAATCTGTTTTCCTAATCTGAAACAGAGTACAGCAGGGGGTAGAGGGGAAAAAAAAAAGATGAAGCGATGTTTGGGCTGTTTGTTTCTTCTGCATAAAAGCTAGCGATTGCCGAGTACGTGCCAAGCAACTTCACATTTGTCATCTTCAGTCCTCATACGACCTAGGAAGTTAGTGCTCGGGTTAATTTTTTTTTTTTTACTTTTAATTTTTAGATCAGTTGAGATTTAGAAAAGAGTGGCAAAAATAGTATTCCTATAGGCCCCCTGAGCCAGTTTTCTGTGTTAACATCAAAGTGTTTTTAATGGACAGTCTCTAAGAGAAAGTTTAGGCCCAGAGAGGTTAAGGAAGCTGCACAAGGTCACACAGCAACGATGTGAGTGTGAATCTGGGTGCAGCTTTGCCTGTGGCCCTTCAGCTGCCTGTCAGTGTGAACAACCAAAGGGCTTAAAAAGGAGCAGCAGGGGCTTGTCTTTATCAGAGGTAAGGAGCAGAGCTGTCGGTGTCTGCAGAAGGTGATGTCTGGTACTTAAGAGCGGAAATGAGGGCAAAGCTTTATTTCTATCTGAGATGGACTTTGCTTTGCAAGGGGCTGGAGGAGACCTGAATTCCTACAGGGTAGGAGGGACAAGTACCACACAGCCAGCAGCCAAGGTCCTCCGTACCTTATTCATACTTTATTTGTCTTGATTTGCTGACCCCGAACTCTCCCCAAGGCTCTGCTTGCTCCCTGCTCACTTCGCAGGAGCCAATGAACAACCAGCACATCTAATTGAGCTGGTGTTTTGACACCTGTTGGCCAATTAGCAACAATTAACCTTGACAATAAATGAATCCACAAAAGGAATGGTTTCACTTTTCCCAAGCAGGGCAGACACCCTTTCAACAAACTGTTCTGATTTTCTGGGCACTCCTAATGGGAAAAGGAGCCGCCAGTGGTTTAAATGCATAGACTGGTAGGTCGAAAATAAATCCCATTTATTAAACACATACTAATGCCAGGCTTGGCACTCAGCACTCTGCATGGACTTAGTTCTCTGAACCCCATCCAACTCTGGTGAAATCTATGCTGTTATATCCTTAGGAAAACAATCTTTTTTTAAAAACATTTCATTTTATTGAATATAGTTGATTTCCGATGTTGTGTTAATTTCTGCTTACAGCAAAGTGATTCAGTTATACAAATATATATTCTTTTTCATATTCTTTTCTGTTATGGTTTATTACAGGATATTGAACATAGCTCCATGCACTAAACAACAGGACCTTGTTGCTTATGAAAAGCAACTTTTAAATTTTGAAATAGACAGGAAACTGCAAACAAAGAACAGAGGGGTCTCATGTACCCTTCACCCAGCTTCCCCCAAAGGGTGGTATCTTATGTGACAACAGTATAGTATTGAAGGCAGGATCTTGACTGGTTGAATCTGTAGCCCTTATTCAGAAATCACTGGTTTTTCGTGCACCATTTGTGTGTGTGTGTGTGTGTGTGTGTGTGTGTGTGTGTGTTCTATTCAGTTTTGTCACTCTGATATCCTTTTCATAGATGAGGAAACTACACTGTAGACAGGCTGAAGAGAGACTTGTCCAAGATGACATAACTAGTAAGTGGCCAAGCCAAGCAATATCAAATTCAGATGCCTGCACACTCCACCTGCCCCTCTAGGCTTTCCAATACACACCCCCCTCCCAGTTGGGAACATGATTAATATGTGGGAACTTGACTAGTGGATGAATTTAGCACTTGAACAACAAACACAGTTTGTGGTTAAAAAAAAAAATGTCTTCTTATCAATTTATCTCCTCTAAAGATGATATGCAAAGAACAGAGCTTTAGGGAAAAAATCAGTGTGGTGCAAGTGTCTTACTGTCTGGGCATGGCCTTAATGTACCTGAACAGGTGGAGTGTCATGGAGAAGGGGCTCTTTGTCACATGTCTCTAGTCTAATAGGGTGGGCAAAAGTGACCAGGGACAGTCAGGGTTGGGGGAGAAACCGCTGGCAAATGGAAACCCACCTCACACAGGATGAGGGTTGGACTGCAAGGAGATCAAACCAGTCAGTCCTAAAGGAAATCAACCCTAAGTATTCATTGGAAGAACTGATGCTGAAGCTGAAGCTCCAATACTTTGGCCACCTGACGCGAAGAGCCGACTCATCGGAAAAGACTCTGATGCTGGGAAATATTGATGGCAAAGGATAAGGGGCGGCAGAGAATGAGATGATTAGATGGCATCATTGACTCAGTGGACATGATTTTGAGCAAACTCCGGGAGATAGTGGAGAACAGAGAAACCTGGCGTACTGCAGTCCATAGGGGGTCACAAAGAGTTGGACATGACTTAGCAACTGAACAAAAACGAGGCCCCCCTCACACCAGAGGGAAGGTAGCTGCTCACATCCAAGGGCTGCAAATTAATAACAAATTGCAAAACTAACACACCCTAGCCCCTTGTCTTTGTTCTTGGAGCTGTTAGGAATTTAAAAGGTCATTGAACTACAATAAATAATGACCAAAACACGCCAACGTTAGCACAAAGCACAAGTTATTTGGAGGAAATATGAGACCTCTGCTATTTGGGCAGACAACCCACAGTGTAAACAAAGATTTCATCCACATTTTAGGGAAAAGACTGAATATTCTAAGATCAGTTTTAACAAAGAGAAAACTGAATTACAATCTTGCAGTAATATAACATTTGTTGGTAAAGGAGTCATAAGACTTTAAAAAAATCTTAAATGAGTTTGTTTCTGGAAAAAAAAAAAAAAAGACCAGAAAAAAAATACATCTATTTTGTGCTTGAGAGATGGGATTTTATTTGGGGGGGGCGGTGGGTTGGGGTGGAGGTGTTTTAATGGCTCTGGGGATGGGGGTTGAAATCATCTACTTCCTTCTGGGAGGCAGTGGGCTGGAGACTTACTACAGGTTAAATTTTTTTAAAAAATCAATAGCATTTCAGGTGATTGTGAATTAAGGGCTATTTACTGAGGCTTAAGGGAATTAAGGTTAAAGCCTGTGGATGATCAATGGGCAATTACTGCCATGTTGGAGTGGGGGACAGCACATTGTAGCCTTGTGGGCAGGGACTTCGGAGGGGGGCTGCTGTGACTGCACCCTTTGACTATCAGAGGTAAGCAATATGTTGGCAAGTGCCAAATCCAGGGAACCAGGGCTTCAGTGCATACTGGGAACTGTTGCTGCTTCATCAGCCGCTTGGAGATGCCCAGCCTTTGCCCTCCCTTCTTCATCACCCTGGAGAGGACCCTACCAGGGAGGAAATGAGACCCACTTCACAGCTGCACCTGGAGAGACAAAGCCAGAGGTGCTGACCTGAAGCTGCCTCCATGCCAGTCAATCCTGGGGCTGTAATAACTACAATTTTCTAGTTTGAAGGCAAAACCAAATAACCCAGAGGAGTAATTCGGGCCACATGCAGCCCTCTTCCTGCAAAGGAGCACAAATTGATTTTTCTTTCATAAGCCCAATTTTATGTGGCTTGTCGACCCCCCTCCCTCATTTCTGAGCTCTTTTCTTCCTTTCTGCTTGAGGCACGACTAACAGAGTCTCAGAAAGTTTCTCGCTTCTGAGTTCTCACCTCTGTTGGCACAGCTTCACTTCTGTGCCTAGGGAAGGCAGAGAAGCCAGCAGCCCTGGGCCTGTCTTTGAGCGTTGCTGATCCTTCAGGGTCTCAGTTCGCTAGTGTCCACCACCGAGGGACCGGAGCCTGCAGAGTGGTCTACCTCTGCCCAAGAACTTAACTCTTCAGAAATATTGACAGCCTGGCTCTGCCCAGGAGCCATGATTTAGCATCTCCAGGGGTCAGTTCCTATCTGGCTCCTACATCCACGCTTTTTACCAAAATGAACCTTAAACTATAAACCCTGGCTCAGAACTCACCAGCAGCTCCCAACTCACTGGGAGTGAAGCCAGGGGTGGGGACAGTGGCCCAGGTCCTCCTCTGTCCTCTCTGCCTGCACCCATGCCTCCCCTTCCCCCTTCACTCTCCTAAGCCACTCCAGGCTTTGCTCAGCCGGTGGTACTCTCTGAGTAGGTTCCCACCCCAGGCCCTTTGTACATGCTGATTCCTCTGACTGGAATGCTCTGATCTGCCCATGGCCAATCCGTCGTATTCTTTAATCCTCAACTCAATGGTCACTTCTCCAGGTTACATTGTCTCCCTTCATACGGCATCACGCCTTATCATAGCCTGGAATTTTATTCAGTTTGTTTACCTGCTTATGTTCCTCCTGCCCCACTAGAACATGCCCTTTCATCCTTGCATTGGCATACCTGGCCCCTTGTCCGGCACAAAGAAGATGTTCAAAAATGTCAGTGGAATGAATGAATGAACGTGCTCTGAGTTTCAGAGGCCCTGGGGCAGAGCCCAGTTATCATTATGGGCCTTTTGTAGCCATGACATTTTATGAGTCCGGGCTCATCTCTCTAGAGCTTCTCATTTTGCAGCTGAGGGAGGGAACAGAGGTCCCAGTGGTTTGATCGCCCTGGGAGGGTTCTCCTGGCAGCTATTAGTGGGGTCTCCACCCTGGGGGCACTCTCCAGGCAACTCTAGATTTGTAAAGGAGGTAGCAGGTGTCCGATGGCCTCTGATTCTGGCAGAAAGGACTTCAGGGTTGATGGGCCCACCTCACCTTGTCGGTGACCAAGGCCCCTGAGACTGAGGAGTTGAAACTGGCACTAGGAACTCAGTTCTGGTGAGAGGCAAGACAGAAAGAGACAGTTTTTCTGAGGCCGTGGACATCTGCTGGGTGCTTCCTGGGCTCTTAATCCTTCACTAAGAGCTGTCCATCAGCTCACCCGTGCCTGTGGAAAACAGTTTAGGATCACCTATCCCCTCTGGGCTTCCTTGGTGGCTCAGTTGGTAAAGAATCCGCCTGCAATGGGGGAGACCTTGGTTCGAACCCTGGGTTGGGAAGACCCCCTGGAGGTGGGCATGGCAACCCACTCCAGTATTCTTGCCTGGAAAATCCCATGGACAGAGGAGCCTGGTGAGCTGCAGTCCATGGAGTGACAAAGAGCTGGACATGACTGAGCGACTAAGTACAGCACAGCACATCCCCTCTGGCCCTCTGGTGGGCACTGTGCTTGAGAGTGTTCCAGGCTGGAAACTGAGCCCAATCTTCCCAATTTCAGGCTGGGAGGGGGCCTGACTGGGGCTTCCTGGTTTGGGGCTGGGGTATGCTGGCTGGCCAGAGAAGGCAATGGCACCCCACTCCAGTACTCTTGCCTGGAAAATCCCATGGACGGAGGAGCGTGGTAGGCTGCAGTCCATGGGGTTGCTAAGAGTCGGACACGACTGAGCGACTTCCCTTTCACTTTTCACTTTCACTCATTGGAGAAGGAAATGGCAACCCACTCCAGTGTTCTTGCCTGGAGAATCCCAGGGACAGGGGAGCCTGGTGGCCTGCCGTCTATGGGGTCGCACAGAATCGGACACGACTGAAGTGACTTAGCATAGCATGCTGGCTGGCAACATGTTTACTGCAAGTCAGAGGTGACCCATTCTATTTTAAAACCCACCTCCACTGGAGGTGGTCTGTCGGGGTCTCTCTAAATTTCCTCTTCTCTTCTTCCCCCACCGCCAGGAACAGCAGACAGAGAAAGAAGCCCAGGCATGGATGCTGACACTTTGATTTATACCCTCAATTTCTTGCGTTGCAAGCTTGCCCCCTTGCTTAGCTGCAGAGATGGCCCTGGAGCCCTGGCGCCCTCCAGTCCGGATCCAGGAGTGCTTTCTGCAAGCTTCCAGCCGGACACGGCTGTCCCCTCAGCCCCAAGTGGGGACAGGCTCACGCTACACAGGGTGGTCAGGGGCAAAGCCAGAGGCCCAGGCCCTTCCCACACTGCACCCTCACCTGCAGAAGAACGTGAACGGGAAGAGCCATCGGTACTCGCCGAGCCGGCAGTACCCTGCCTGGCAGAAGCATGTGGGCCACCCATTAGTCATTATGGAAACTCATTACCCCAAGAGGTCAATCGGCTGAAAATACAATTTCCAAAAGGTTTTAGTGACATTCGTGGGTGACAGCCATAATGGCATGATCTAGAGAGTAGGATGCACCACTGATGGGGCCATGGGCGAGGCCTGGCTCCAGTCAGGTGGGAACCAGCCCGCCTACACGTTTCTGCAGCCCTTGCCATGGCCTGAGGTTGGGCTCATGGCAGGACCTCCTGAAAACCTGAGTCCCTCCAGCCTGAGGGGAGCTCCTCCACTGAGAGCTCCTGCTCTCACTCAGGGCTCAGGAGGGGGAGAGAAGAGATAAGGCCATGGGCCCCCTCTGGACTCCCCGGCAAATTCCTCCTACAAAATGATACAGAAAAGCACCCTGTGATGGATGACAGTATTCGATGACGATAATAACAGCTATATGCTGATACTGTAGTCCCAAGTATCGCTGTTGTTGCTCTATTGTTATTAGTGATCGTTATTGACCTTAATTACTTAGTTGGTAAAGAATCTGCCTGCAATGCAGGAGACCCTGGTTTGATTCCTGGGTTGGGAAAATCCTCTGGAGAGGGGATAGGCTACCCACTCCGGTATTCTTGGGCTTCCCTTGTGACTCAGCTGTTAAAGAATCTGCCTGCAATTTAGGAGACCTGGGTTCGATCCCCGGGTTGGGAAGATCCCCTGGAGAAGAGAAAGGCCACCCACTCCAGTATCCTGGCCTGGAGAATTCCACAGACTACAGTCCATGGGGTCGCAAAGAGTTGGACGTGACTGACTGACTTTCACTTTTGCTTTTCACTAACCGTAACACTGAGTACCCCTCTGGGCCAGGCCACTAGTGTTTTGAGAACTGTAACTGATCACAACCCTGTGAGGCAGGCACTGTTTTCATCCTCAAGGTAGAGACAGGCTAACAGTTATACCCTCTAACCTCCTTTCGTTCCATTAACAATGTATCTGGGGCCCTGTGCCAAACAGGATTCTCTGGCTCCCTAAAGCACTATCTTTCTCTCTCTCTCTCACTTTCACCAGATGTCCATTCAACAAGGTTTTCTTGAGGTCCCACTGCATGTTCCATATTGTTCTAGATGCTGGGGAGACAGGGTAGGGCCCATGCATGGACTGTTTCCTGCTGGGTTCGCTTCCACTCCCTGCCCAGAACCTACAGAGCATCTCTCCCCAGAAGCCTTTCCTGAACATGTTAGCTGGAGGCAGGGGTCTCTTTGATGCCCCCTGGATTCTGTGTCTCCCCACCCCAGCTCTTAGAGGTCTGGGGCAACTGCTCACTTTGCATCTGTCTCTCCTGTTTCAGGGCCAACCTAGGCAGTCAGTGAGTATCTGTGGGATTTTATCATTAGGAAATGAGCTCCAGGAAGGCTGGGTCTGTATTGTTCACCACTGTATCTCCTAGAGGGCTTCTCAGGTGGCGGTAGTGGTAAAGAACACTCCTGCCAATGCAGGAGATATAAGAGTTGTGGGTTCGATTCCTGGGTTGGGAAGATCTCCTGGAGGAGGGCATGGCAACCCACTCCAGTGTTCTTGCCTGGAGAATCCCATGGACAGAGGAGCCTGGTGGGCTACAGTCCAAAGGGTCGCCAAGAGTTGGGCATGGCTGAAGCAACTCAGCATGCATGTCCCTCCTAGAACAGTGTCTGGTCCAGAGTTGGTACAAGATGTATTTGTAGGATGGGTGGATAGTTCTGTTTGAATGGATGGTTGGATGTTCAATGGATGGTTGAATGTTAGATGGATGGAAGGAAGGGCAAACAGATAAACAAATGGGTGGGTGGATGATCAGAAAGATGGGTAAATGAGTCAATGCCAGGATAGTTGAATATATGGATAAACAAAATGTTGTTTATTAGGATAGAGGATGGCATGATTAAATGGGTGATTCAGAATCTTAGCATTGATGAACAAAATGCTTTCCACTGGCTTGATTCTTGAGAGAGAGAGAGAGAGATGGGTGGGTGAAGGAAAAGAGAGACCCCACCATCCCGCATACACTGCATTCCTGTTTATCTCTCACTGACCTTTCTCAAGTTTGTTTCCAGTCCCGATGTTGAAAAGCCAAACCGTGGAGACAGCAGTCTCTCCTGGCTCCCGTCCTGGGCCCGGCGCTCTGCCCTCCTGTGTGCAGACAGCTCAAAGCGGAATACTGACCTCTGCCTGGATTTCCTCAGCTGCCTCTGATCATGTACTTGTTCTCAGAGCTGTGAAACTTCACATGCATTATCTGGAGACTTTCAACTCCCAAGTTTGCTCGGCCAAAACAAGCCATCATTGTTTAATCTTGGGGGTTCTTTCCCATGGAAACAGCTGCTACAAGTGTGGCCATTTCTACAGGCTTGGTGCCCACAGGGCTCCCCACATCCCCCCATCCCCCCTGAAGATCCAGAGTTCCATTTAAGTTCTAAAGAGAAGTGTGTATTCTGCTGCCATTCCAGTGGCATTTCTGGAAAGTGAGAATAGATGGGGACGAAGGGACAGGTGTCAAGGATTGAGGGGCCCTGGGTGGCCTCTTAGAAGTAGCTGATTTCCTCCATAGAAATGGAACAGCAGCCTTGAGGGTCAGAGGATCCTAAGTTGCTACTTGTCCCCATGTCCTGAATGTAGCTTCCTGCGCCTTTACTTGCAATGTGCTAAGTCGATTCAGTTGTGTCCAGCTTTGTGCGACCCTACGGACTATAGCCCACCAGGCTCCTCTGTCTGTGGCATTTTCCATGCAAGAATACTGGAGTGGGTTGCCATGCCCTCCTCCAGGGGATCTTCCTGACCCAGGGATCATACTTGGTTCTCTTATGTCTCCTGCATTGGCAGGAGGGTTCTTTACTACTAGCACCACCTGGAAATGCCACTCAACGTGGCCAGGTGTTGGCAGGGGTGGTTTTGCCCAGTGAGGTCAGGGAGGGGAACTGAGAGACTCTCTATGTACAAATATGTTCAGTGGACCTTCTGAAGCTGCAGTTTCCAGAAGGGACAAGGACTCCAAGGGGTAGACAGGAAGAGTGCTCAGAAGTTGTGTCAGCCATATGAATGATTAGGAGGACATTCATTCATTCATTCAACAAACACCTGAGAACTGGACTGGGCTTGGGGTTCGCTCCCACCCTCTGAGCAGACCCCCTGATGTTCCTCCACCACCATCCTCATTCCCACCCTATCTCTTGACCTCATCCCCTCCCACTTGAGCTTCTTGCTGCAGCTTCTATGTCCCTCCTGCTCCTCCTCTGCAGCCCCTGCTCTTTCTACACATCCCCCACTCTGCTCTGAGTACCTATGACTCCAACATTGTCTGCTTAAAATCTCCCTGCACCATTTGGCTTCACCATGCCTGAAGACAGGGACTTGGTCTCATGCACAGCTGAATCTCAGGTGCCATGCATGCAGTTGGAGCTTAATAAATGTCAGTGGAGTGGATGAATGCAAAGAAGGCAGAATCAGCTCCCCGCTTTATGGGGGTCTTAGCACCACAGGGAGAGAGGTGTTAAACAAATATACAAAAATAAACATCCAACTACAAATTCTGACAAGTGCTCTGCAGAGAAGGAAAGGAGGAACCTCCTGAAGGGGGTGGGGAGTGTCAGCTTGTGAGGTCTGGGGAGGCACCTCTGGGCACGTGGCATTTGGATGGACCCTGCATGGTGAGAGCCAGACAGCCTTTCTTTCTTTTTTTTTTTAAAGCTTTTAAAAAGTCAACATTTATTCCTTTTTAAAATGCTCAAGAGACTAAAAAGGTCCAAAGGCCTAAAGATATCCAGGCTTCAGATAAGATGAGAGGCAGCTGCTGACTCCGTGACTTAAGCTTAAACTCCCACCTGCTCGATTCTGTACTTCCGCGACTCTTCCACCTTGGGAGCGAGGAGCTGCTCTGACTTTCGGCAGACTTCGTCGAAGACTACCACTCCGATAACAGTGAGAAACACAGTGGCCGTAGCAGTCACTGTCACGGCAAGGGAGAAGGTTTTGTGATCCAGAGAGAAAGCTACCTTGGCAATGCCCAAAATCAAAATGCTTAATCCAGTGAAGAATAAGAAGACTCATTTGTAGAATCTGTATGAACACTCGCCTTGCATCGTTGGCGATATGCATGCCTGGCCTCTGGCCCCAGTCCACTGCCAGGTACAGATTCCTACGTCCACCCAAACTCAGGTACTGAGTATTCACAGAAGAGTTTTTCCCCAAGAGCTCAGGCCTGGTGCAGCCCAAAGACTGGTCACTAGACACGAGATGAACATATCATGTCCATCCCCATGACAGAATCCTGTGCTAGTTGCCATTGGCAACCTCTGTGACCTGGATGAATCCCAGACTCGGGGGGTGAAGGGAGCCAGGTATTTCAAAGGTCTGCTCTGAATGGTTCCATTTAACAATGTGCCAAGAGTTTAGGTGATGCTGGTGGGAGTCAGGGTCATAACTGCCCTTCCAAAGGCAGTGGTGACTGCAGGGTGGTGACATGGGGCTTGAGAGCTCGGTCACCGGGTGTCATGGCCTGGAGGATCAATGAGTGCCTCAGGGTGCTGTGCCCCTCTCTGTACAGTTGCACAGAAGTTTAAAGATGCACCCCCAACTACTACTCTGAGGAGAGCAGAGGGGCCACCAGGAGGCACAGAGAAGTTGTCCTTTGGGGCCAGATTTGGGCTACTTCTCCTGGACACCCTGCTCAGGACCAGCCAACCTCTCCTGCACTGCACCCTTGCTCCCGGGCTGGCCTTCCACTTCTCTCTCCGACTGGCCACTGATCAATCCGACCCCTCTACAGCCAGGCCAGTTGGGATGGTGGGGTTACAGAGGAGCTCTGAAGAAAAACTGCACCTGCCAAGACTGAGCATCTCTGATCTTGAGAGAGAGGAGGCAGATGTGGATGCTGATATGTGTGGTCCATGTAGACCTAAGGCCCCCATGAACATGGGGAAGAAGTTCAAATCACAGTTATTGAAGAAATCACTTTGACTCCCCAGGAGTCTCTTGGGCTAATTTCTGAGCAAGAAGCAGCAGCCTGGTGCGCAGAAGGCCTGGTCCGTCTGTTCCGGCCCTCGGGTGAATTTGCAGGCGCGGGGGGCCTACCCTGGGGAGTACTGGTTAGTGAGGGACTGGAGCCTCATTAAATTCCCAATTGGATGTTCCGCCACCCAGCAGGCGTCTTCCGCTCAAACTGAGAGGGGCCCCAGAAGCTGAAGTTATCATAGTCATAGTTTCTCATTTACTGTTTATATTAGCTCTTCCTTTGAGTGCCAGAAATTTGCATGTTGAAGACTTTCTGGAATCTGAGGGGTGGGGGTGGGAGGATGGGGAAATGGCTGTCTCATGCCCCCAGTTTCAACAGGTCCCACTTTGCTCACAGCCCTCCCTTGCTTTCTCCTTCCGTGCATTTTAATATAGATTTGTATTTAGAGTGGGCATTTTGAAAGAGAAGTTAGCATAATTTTTAATTTAGAATATCAGGAATCCAATTTCCTTGTTCCATCAGTTCATAACATTGGCTGCTTGACAAGCACGTTCCTGTTGGCCCCCGTGGCTCTGGCCTCTCCAGCCCAGGGTGATGGCAAGAGAGAAGTCTACTCAGATAGACTGAGGCTGGGCTGGGCTGGACTGGCCTACAATGGACTGGGCTGACCTACACAGGCTGGGAGGGACTGGTCCTGCAGCTCTGCTTTACATAGAAGCTGAGGCTGGAGCCGGCCTTGGTGTCCACACAGCAGGTTCATTTCCCATTCAAAGGGTGGCTCCACCAGGGTCCCCGAAGCATATAAATTTTTTTAAAGGGCTAAGAAAGAAAAGTGTGAAAGTGAAAGTGTTAGTCACTCTGTCATGTCCAGTTCTTTGCAACCACATGGACTGTAGCCCACCAGGCTCCTCTTGCCTGGAATTTCCCAGGAGAGGGTTGCCATTCCCTCCTCCAGGGGATCTTCCTGACCCAGGGACTGAACCCATGTCTCCTGCATTGCAGGCAGAGTCTATAACATCTGAGCCACCAGGGAATAATCAAAACCCACATAGGGCTGAGAAAGTCGAGAGAAGGAGTTGAAATAGAGGCAAAGCGCAAAGGGATAGAGAGAGCAAATGAGAATCCACGGGCCGGAGCACAGAAATGGGGTAGGAAATAGTCCTTGGTGTCTGTGGGGACCCAGGGTGGGTTCACCCCCGCCCATGCACATCTTGGGACACGCCAGCTGTCCAAGTTCAGCATAATGAGCCAAATGTCCTCCCAGCAGCCCTCCTCGGGGAAAGCTGTCAGCCCCAGAACTTTAGAACTCCAAGTTCCTCCTGGAAACTTCCTTCCCAGCGGTCAGGGCAAGCAGAGAATTTCGGAGCCACCTGCCCACTCCACTCTCTCCTAGTTGACATCCAGGAAGCCAGACTTGAGTGGTAATGATATCTCACCACCGCATTTTTTACTCAGGTAACACACCGTATTTTTTAATTCCAGGGATGAAAACAGTTGATAGATTGATGAAGTCGAAATGACCTTGTAGTTGAGAAAAGACCCCTCTGTGTCTCGTCTCCCTTCTGGCTGCCTTCACCAAAATGCTAATCACCATCCTTTTAATTGATTGGCACGTGGCTGCTCCCCGGGGTGTTTGCGTTGCGTTGGGTGTTTGACATTTCACAGCCTCTCTGCTCCAGCCTAGGATCTAGGCTCAGCAAACGTGTTTCCTGGGCAGACACTAAACATTATTTAGAGTTTGATCTTTAGCTGACATAGTGGGCTCACACACAGCATCCTTAATTGATGGAGGAAAAATCGAATCCGGAAGAATGTGTGTCCCCAGGAGACTCCTAAAACAGATTGCCGAAGGGGCACAGGCCAATCAGTCCCTCAAACCATAGAATTGAGCATCTTCTGCCCCTTCATCCCCTTCATCAGTTCAGCCCTGAACTCTGTGCTATGAAGGCCTCTGACTAGGATCAGGTGTCCAGAGATGGGGACTCTCCCAGGTATCATGAGAGGTACCCACTTTCGATGGTAAATAGTCCAGGATATGCAGCCGGTGCCAAATGCAGGGAGGTGGTGGATGAGGGTCTGGGCAGACACAGGAGCAGAGGCTCCCAGAAGGATGGAGGATTTTCAGGGTCAGAGGTCACCTGGCTCTGCTGTTCTTTATCATGTGAACCTGGCTGGTTGCTGCAGGACAGCTCTGAAGCCTTGACCCTCTTCCCTACACAAGTGAGCTTCTTTGGAGTTGTTGGAAAGGGGAAGATGCAAGAGTTGGGGGGCAGAATAAGTAACAGTTCCAACATAGAAAAGTGTGGCCAGGTCAAGACCAAATCTAACTACTCCCCAGGGTTGTCTGTGTCTGGAGGCCCAGCCCAGCTGGGTGCAGCCAGCACCTCAGTTTCCTAAGCCTTTAAGCCATTAATTTCATCAATCACTTGAAAAGGGATCCTACCCATCAGCCCATCAGGCTGGTCCAGGGTACCTTGCTCCCTGAAAACAAAATTCCATCACTGATAACACAGACCCTCCTGGGCCTCTATAGATGGCCCCAACAGGAATTCCAAGGCCAAGAAATGGCACATGTAACCTCCTCCTTATTAGGCAAGAAAATACCCAGAAGTGTTCATATACACACAACGATGCCTTATGTGTCCACCTCAGCATCGAAATAGCACTGAATTATTCTTAAGTGCCCCAAACTGCTTAAAAAAAATTGCTTAATCATGTCAGCTGTCTGTGACCCCGTGACTATACAGTCCATGGAATTCTCCAGGCCAGAATACTGGAGTGGGATAGTTTTCCCTTCTCCAGGGGATCTTTCCAACCCAGGGACTGAACCCAGGTCTCGCACATTGCAAGCAGATTCTTTACCAGCTGAGCCACCAGGGAAGCCCAAACTGCTCAAGGGATTCGCTTTTCAAGTGCGTATGTTTGGAGCACAGGAGGACCTCCACCACTAGGGTCTTTGGGTTCAGAGATATTTCCAGTCAAAGATAAGAAGCACTGGTGAAGGAGCCAGGCTAGAAACCTTGCCTTAGAAAATGTGGTTTGAGGTATATTTACAGTCAGTGAAATGCTCACATTTAAGACTGCAGCTCTGGAAATTCTACTAGGTATCTACCTGTGTGACTCGCATCCCAATCAAGACATAAAGCTTTTCCAGAAAGAAGGGATATATGTATATATATAGCTGATACACTTTGCTGTACAGCAGAAACTAATACAACATTGTAATTTAACTGTACTCCCTCAAAATAAAAGAAGACATAAGGCAGTTCCTTCAGCCCAGAAAGTCCCCCTCTCTATTTCCAGGTGACAACCATCTACCCCTCAACCCTCGTAACCCAAAGACAACCAATGTTCTGACTATTGGTACCATAGACTAATTCTGCTTGTTCATGAACTTCATGTAATTGGGCTGATACAGACATTTACAGGCTTCCCACGTGGCTCAGAGGTAAAAAAAAACCCGCCTGCCAATGCAGGAACCACAGGAGACACAGGTTCGATCCCTGGGTTGGGAAGATCCCCTGGAGTACAAAATGGCAATCCACTCCAGTATTCATGTCTAGAAAATCCCATGGACAGAGAAACCTGTGGGCTACAGTCCGTGGAGTCACAGAGTCAGACACGACTGAGCACACCCACACGCATAGATATACATGGTCACATCTGGCCTCTTTCACCTAGCTTAATGCTTTTGAGAACCAGCCATGGTGTTGTCTATATCAGCAATTTGTTATTTTTTTCTTGTATGAATGTATTTCATTGTGTGGATATACCTCAAACTTTACTATTCTCTACTATTGAGAGATACTTGGGTTGTCTCCAATCTGGGGACTGTTATCCAAAAAGCTGGGCTTCCCAGGTGGCGCTAGTGGTAAAGAACCTGCCTGCCAATGCAGGAGACACAAGAGTTCCTGATTGGATCCCTGGGTTGGGAAGATCCCCTGGAGGAGGGCATGGCCACTCACCCCAGTATTCTTGCCTGCTGCTGCTGCTGCTAAGTCGCTTCAGTCGTGTCCGACTCTGTGCGACCCCATAGACGGCAGCCCACCAGGCTCCCCCGTCGCTGGGATTCTCCAGGCAAGAACACTGGAGTGGGTTGTCATTTCCTTCTCCAATGCCTGGAGAATCCTATAAACAGAGGAACCTGGTGGGCTACAGTCCATAGGGTTGCAAAGAGTTGGACTCGACTGAAGTGACTTAGCATGCATACACACACGCATGCGTCCATAAAGCTGCTCTGAACACATTTACACATGTGTTTTCCTTCCTTTTGGGTGAATTCCTAGGAGTGGAATTGCTGCGTCACATGACATCTGCTGGTTAAACTCTATCAGGAACTGTCCAAAGGTCCCAGAGTGGCTGAGCCATTTCCCTCCATCGTGGTTTCTGAGAATTCCTGCTGCTCTGCATCTTTGCCGACACCGACACTCAGTTATGATGGGCTTTTCAATGTTTGCTGTCCTCTTACATGTGGAATGATATCTCACTGTGCTTTAATTTGCAGAAAAAATGTGAGTTTGTAATTAGGCTTGGTTGTTTCTACCTAGGGTACTCTGTGGGAAAAGGAAAACAATCAATCGACGGTCTCTCTGAGTTGGAATGAATGGAGGGTTGTGAGTATGCTTTTCTCAGTTAACACAGTAGAAGTTCCCCAAAGAGGTGCTGTCAGGCGGCCAAGAGAGGGGCAGCAGGCCCAGATACCACCAGGGCGGCCCCTGGGACGGTGTTCTTCCAAAGTCCCCAGTTTCAGGATCACACAGAGCAATTGAGGATCCCATGTGGACAGGGCCTCTGTGCTCCAGGACTTCTTTCTTTTCTTCTATGGCCCATGGGTCAGGTTGCCCAGGCTCTGCCCCATAGAGTCCAGGGCCAAGTTTCTCAGGCCAACTCCTGAGGATGATAAGCCATCACTTATGCCTTCACTGGGTGGATATATTAATGGCAGGGGGCTGTGTGGACCACAGTGGCAGCTGCTGGCCCTGCAGGATGCTGGCAGGCACAGGGAAAGGTGATTGTGATTGACACCTGTCCAGCAACATCAATGCGCCACCCCCTGCCCCACCCCAGGAGGGAGTGCCTGCTCCATCCTGCCAGACAGCCGTAGCCACCTGGGGCCTTTGATGTCTCGCTCTCTGCAAACCCTGAAGCACAGGGAAGGGTCAGCTGGTCTCTCCTTGCTTGGGGCAGCCTGTTGGCGCAGCGGCAGAGCTTGGCAAAGCAGACGTGCTCACAGGCTCCCACAAAGGATGTGTGCAGCTGAGTCAATCCATTCAAAAGTGGTGATGAGGGGGATGATAGTGATGATGACAGCTGATCCTTGATTGCTTACTATGCTGCTCAGCTCATTCCCTCAGTTAACTGTCACAACCACCAGGTGGGAAGAGCTGTGTGCTGGGCGGGAGAGCTGAGCTGTGGTTGAGGAACTCTTGTGAGAGCCCGGGAGGATCAGGGTTTGAGCCCTGCAGGGCCTTCTTTCCCATCCTGCCTTGCAGGGAAGCAGGAGGTCCTGGCTTTGCCCCAAACCCACGTGCTTGTGCTTGCACGGGTCAGAGAAACGCAGCTTTTGACTTGAGTGTCTCCGGGGTTGGCACAGGTGAGGGAGGGTGTGTGTTCTCACTGGATAGGCCAGGAAGGCCACCCGGAGTGGGAGGCAGCCTGAAGGCCGGTCGGAGTTGCCTAGGAAAGGGGTGTCCAGGGTGTGAGTGACAGCAGGGGGATGATCCAGAGGTGAAACCTGGTGTGTGTGTCTGATGGGCTGCAGGCTCCGATGGGGGGAGGGTGATGGCGGGGGAGTCTGAACTGGCTAGGAGCTATGCGTGCCAGACATCGGCTCCTGGACCACAGAGGACAGGCAGGGGGAGTGCTCTCAGAGGTTCTGGAGAATCGTTTTAAGAGAGAACACATTTCCTATGTGCTCTCATCAGCCCTTCAGCAGATGTTGGCTGAGCTCCAATGAGCACAAGACGCTGGGGAGGGACCCTGTCATGGTGGATAATCCCGGTTCCCTGGCCTCTCGGAGTTTATAATCCAGGGAGACATAGATGATACGTAATCACACAGTTGTGACCGAGAAGACTGGGTGGGGAGAGGCTGCATGGCCGCCCGGTCGGGGAGGCGCGGTTGAGTGAGGATGCAGTGTTTTGAGTTGGGGCAGGGGTGCTGAGGAACAGCACCGGCTCGCTGGGAGGTCCCGAGCACACCCCTTGTCCCCCTTCAGGGGATGGTCCATAGGATTCTCTCCAGACAGAAAACTCCAAATCCTAAATGTTGGAGTCTTGGGGATGATGAGATAAAGATCTAGAAGATTCTAACATGTAGTGGGTTTAGGGGAAGCCGTGAATCGTGACTCGATGAGATGGAGGATGGAGCTGATCTGAGTTGGAGTAGCAGGTGGAGACAAGTGAGCGTGGAGTGTGGACAGGAGGTCCTGGGGGAGCACGGAGGCTGGTGAGGGGAGGGTATGCTAGGCTTGTGGGGCCACTGACACCCCGCACCCTGTGGCCCAGATCTGCCTGATCTACTCTGACCCTTAAAAACAAACCCAGGTCTGAAACTCCCCCCACCACCGTGGGGGTTCCGCAGGACAGCTGGCAAAACTGTCGCCTCCCTGGAAGACATAAACCATGCTCCATCTTAGCTGTCTTAGATCAGGATTGTCCCCATTCTACAGATGAGGAAACCGAGTCCCGGACTCCAGCGAGTGTCATAGCGCAGCTGGCCCTCAAGCCAGGTCAGTCTGACATTATAGGTGGTGATCAAATTTGTTATGTAACATCAGTACCTGCGTAAATGTGTGGGTGAGACACTCACACCTAAACAATTCCAAAGGAGAACAAAAGGTGGGAAGGAAAATCAGTTTCTAGCCCCTCCCAGTCCCCTTCCCAGTTCTCTAGTCTCCCTCCTCCAAACAACAGCACACAATTTCTTGGACATCCTTCCAGGGCTATGCCATGCATATGCATATTCCAAACATATGTATGCATGTGCTGCTACTGCTGCTAAGTCACTTCAATCATGTCCGACTCTGTGCGACCCCATGGACTGCAGCCTACCAGGCTCCTCTGTCCTTGGGATTTTCCAGGCAAGAGTACTGGAGTGGGGTGCCATTGCCTTCTCCGATGCATGTGCTAAATCAAGACATTCAGTCGTGTCTGACTCTTTGTGACCCTCTTGACCATAGCCTGCCAGGTCCCTCTGTCCATAGGATTCTCCAGGCAAGAATACTGGGGTGGGTGGCCATGCCCTCCTCCAGGGGATCTTCCCGACCCAGGGATCAAAACCATATCTTTATGTCTCCTGCATTGGCAGGCACAACTATTTATACCTAATCACCCTCCTTTTACTTTTTATTCAAACAGCTGCATCTAACATGTACTCTTCTGTGCCTCGATTTACTCAATTGACAAGCGACCTGGGGGACAGTTCTGAATCAGTGCAGGTGGACCTGACTCACTCTTGAGATGGCTTGCAGAGAGGTGTGCATGAGCCATAACACAGAGCCATGCTGTGTGCCTGTGTGTGTGTCTGCCTAGGGTCAGTCATCCTCCTGGTACCTCTGTAGTTTCTGGCAGGGGAGAATGTCTTTGGGGCAAATTCCTAGAAGGGAGTCGCCAAGTCAAAGGGTGTGTCCATCTTCCATCTGAATGGATGTTGCCAGTGGTGGTGTTCCAGGGTGTAATTAGGCCAAGTCATGGCAGGATGTTGCCAAACACTGCTCTCGCCAATCTGATAGGTGCCTCGTTTGCATTGTTCTTGCCTTGAGTGAGGCTGGGCAGCTTTTCTTTCACTTTCACAGCCAACAGTAACCGTGGCTTCTCTCTTCAAGTCTTTCAAGAAACACATCTTTGTCGTTACCCTACCCTGCCCCTCAGACACCTTGTGTGGGATGATGGGGAGTGGTCTTGGGTCAGGGGTGGGTAAAGGATGCCTAGGTCTTGGACTCTAAGACCAGCACTGTGTCCAGCTCTCTGTGTGGTCTTGCAAAGAGCTGTGCCCACCTACGAATGCAGTTTCCTCCAGGAAGAAGGGTTTGGATCAGATAATCCTACAAAACCTATGAATCTCTGCTTATTGCATGATGCTTGTGGCTGGCAATTTGCTATCTACTCAGGAGGAAATGGATCTGGGCTTCAGGAGAAAGAATTTAATTTAGATACTGTGGAAAACTTCCTGATGTCTCAGGATATTAAACTCTGGAATGAATGATGACGGTCTGGGGCTGACTACCTCTGTAATACCAAGAACTTCAAAAACAAGATGACTCACTTGGCCTTGTGGGAAGAGTTTCATTCGGGCTCTGAAATGGGCATCTGAGGCAGCAGGGGGGTCATTTCAGGTCTCGGTGCACGATGGGGTTCATGTTTCCAGGGCCGAGGGCCATGCTGGTCAGTGATGCTCAGCCAATTACCTGGAGTTTGTGCATCACCCGATTTCCTGACTTGGCTCATTACATGTGTTAGAAGCAAGCACACTGTCAGGCCTCACTTAATGAATTCCTAAAATTAACATTATTGAAAAAATAAACTGCAAGGGAAGCTGCTGATTTGAATCAATAGTTCAAGTGAGCGTGGTCAAAGACTGTCAGAACTCAGCAAAACCACCTAGAAGCTTGGCATCAAGGCCCCGGGCCTGGCAGGGCACAGTGCTCCAGACAAGTGAGCTTTCGGGTAAGGGGAAACAGAAGCCATTCTAAGCACCCAGACTTCCTCTCTTTTGGCTGTCCCTGGTGGATCTCACTGTGGATCCTTCTCGGGGGCTCCTGTCTTAGTTAGCAGAACTCATTCAGCATCCTTTAACCTCTTTTTAATGATGCAGGGTCCTGTTTATTACTAACATCCATGACTAATGCAGACAGCTGACCCCACATCTGCAGAAATATAAAATATTCATGTTATTTCGGGGAGGGGACTTGAATTGCCTACTGTGGCTTCCTTCTCAGTACACAGGAGCAACTTTCAGCATCCCCCAAAGAGCCTAAACGACCTCCACCAGGAGCCCCCAGTGTCTGGAAGACTCACTGCCGTCCTGCCTCTCCGTCCTCCTCTCCTCCTCATCCCCAATATTTACCAAGCAGCACTGTTCTTTGGGCTCAGGAATCAGTAGCAAAGACAGCACAGTCCCTGCCCTCAGGGAGCTTGATACATGCTGTGGTTACAGGTCGTAAACAGGCTCCGGCACAGCTAAACGCACAAGGACAGACTCTTAAAGTGCCACCAAGGAAACGCACAGGTCAGGGCTGAAGGCAACTGGCCAAGAGAGATGCAGGAACAGGGGACTTACAACAAGGTGGGCAGTCTGGAGGATGCGGCAGATACTCTGATGCAGAGATCAGAGAGTTCCAGCGAAGAATTTCCCAGGCCACAGGAAGACGTCCCATTTATTAAGCGCCTACTGTGTACCAGTGCTGGGCCAAGTGTTTCCGATGCTTCATCAACTTGGCTTGGATCTGCACACCCACTGCTGTGGGAGATTTCTGATGGAACTCAGGTGGAGAGCTTTGGTTTTCGTGACTACTGGGCTATTGATATTAGTTGGTTTTAGAAATGTTTCTGGCTCCTCCTACCTGGGATTTCATGGAGAGCGTTGCTTAGGAGCAGGTTAAGTTTTAAACAGTCAGTCCATCTGCAGTTGATCCTATAAATGGTAGAGAGGGCAGGCTGAGGAAAGGCTAAGGTCACAAGACAGGTGAGTCAGACGCGGAGGCCCTGGCAGGTTCCTAGGAGGCTGCAGCCTTCTGGCTGATTCCGAGCCACAGCTGGAGTTCTCTGGGTCCTTGGGTCCCTTTGACGCTGGGCTTTCCTCCTCCTCAGGGTGTTGGCGCCACTGCTCAGTTGAGACACGGCCAGTGTGTTCTCTGTGCCTTGGTCATTCCAGCCCTCTATCACTCTGCTCTGCTCCCTGGGTGCCCCCAGTGTGGCCAAGACGAGGAAGTACGGAGGGCAGCAGGCAGGTGGGATGTGGTGGCGAGCCCTGGGTCAGGCCAAGCTGAGATCCCAGACTTTTTCACTCTCAGCCATGCGGTCTCTGGCTAGTCCTGCCCGTTCACAGGCTCCTGGTCTGTGGAACGGGAGGTCACATCTGCCCTGCCTGCTCCAGGGCAAACTTGGAGTCAAGCCATGGAGAGGGGTCACCCTGCGATGGGAACACAGACATGTCTACCTGGCCAAGAAGCAAGTCTCCTCCTCACCATCACTGTCACTGCCTCCTGGCCTGCAGGCCCCTTATTACTAGGCTGAGGACCTGGAAACTGGATGTGGCTGGTTTTCTAGCTGCCCCTTTGGGTTTGGCCTGTGTCCAAGGCTAGAAAGACATTCCTGGGGCAGATGAAGGGCTAGGGCTCTGAGGAGGAGTTTACGACAGGAGGACAACCTGGGCACAGAGCTGTGAGTGGGAGGGACACCCAAGAACAAGGATGCTAGATGCTTGGGGCACAGGGCTCCCCATCTCTGCTACCTGGTACCCCCACTGTCTGTGTAGAGCAAATTGAAGGGATGCTCAGTGGACCAGGGTCATCACCACCTCCTCCCTGCTCTGCCCCAAGTTCTGACACCCAGGATACCACTTTCCCTGGGAAGACAGCTGCTAATAGTCGAGCTCAACAGAGAGGTACTTGTCTAGGTGAGGGGTGGAGCCGCTGATCCCGCCTTTTCTCCGCCGCTGCCCATGAGGGGCAGACACAACCCATGATCACAGCATCAGGCGTGTACCTTTCCATGGCAGATAATTTGTTCTTATAAGAAAAAATCTATAGATACAGATATATGAAGGGTGGTTAATATGGACCTGAAGCAGTGGTCTGAGATGATGGCAAAGTACAGATCTTCAATTTCCTGCTCAGTTGCTTTAGCTCTGAAATCAGGCTGCACTGTCATTCCTCCTGGGCAAGAAACAGACTGTTCTGAGAAACCACATTCTCCATGATTTATGGACCAGCCTTTTGGGAACCAAATTAATTGCTGAATGTTCTATCGAGTAACTGGTCTTTGGCATTGAAGAACCCGGTACAGGGTGGTAAAGGGCCTCATAGTCCTTTTAGGAAGCAGAGTCCATGTTCCAGGGACTGGCTCCAGGGACTGGCTCCAGGGACTGACTCCCAGCCTCACTGCCTCGTTTCTGCCTCCTCCTCCCTGCTCTGAAGGCTGCCTGCCTGCAGCTCTTGTGTGTCTGCAGCTCTGGGCTGCTCTAGAACCAAGGGCTAACCCCTCGTCTAGAAGGGCCAGTTTTGACAGAGGAAGGAGGGCCAGGGGCCTGTTCCCAGGGCAGCTACAGACAAACCCCAAAGAGATGGGCAGGTTTTCCTCCAAGGCCAGGAAACCACTGCCCTGGCCATGTGACCGCCGCTGAGCTTGCCTGCCCAGATCCTGGTTATGAGGTCCCTCTTGTTTCAGCCACGCTGTATTCCTTCTTCCTGAAACCTCATCAGCAGACCCCACCCTTAGGTTTGGACACGTGGGACATCTTCTTTAAAAATCTCTCCCTGTTCACCCATCATGAACAGATGATTTCAGCTGTACATGCTTGTCCCAAACTTTGAACCGTTTCCTGAGCCACAGGGACACTAAATTTGGGAGGAAGGCAGGTGGTCCGGGTCCCGCATTTGGGGATGCACTTGCCATGCCAGCCCCGCTGGATGCAAATGGCATCACTCTCATAAGCGCATTCTCTTTGATACTCATCAAAGTCATTTTCTGATGTTTGTTTCTAAATCAGTTCGCCTTAAAAAAATTAATAGATTTCTTTACAAAGGGTTGGAAGTAGAAAATCATTTTTCCTTGCCATAATAAATAGATGGGAACTGTGAAAAGAAAGGCAACGGAAATGAAACATTATGAAATCTGCCTGGAGACCTTGCCCAAAGAGTCTGAGCGCAAGCCCTGCTTTGTTTGAAACGGAGGTTTTTTTGAGGGTTCGGGGGTAGCAGACATGAGATTGAGACTCTTCTTGATGTAATGAGAAAATGTCAAAGAATCAGACAGGAAATCAAATATTTCCTTACGTGATCCATCCTTGCTCCACCACACTTCAGCAAACTTGGACCGAGGGCAGCCCTTCACACCCTAGATGGGGAGACTGAGGCATTGAGCTGAAAGGACAGAGACCCTGGGTCAGAGGGAAAGTGCATGGCCTTAGCAGATCGGGCATCTGGGAAGGGCATGGAGCCTACCCCAGCTCTACTCTGGCCCCAGGTGCTCCCTTATCTCTTCCTTTGCCTACAGTGACTCTCTCCACGCAGTTGCCAAAGAAACCCACAACAGTCCTGTCCTCAGACATGCAATGTTGGTGGGAAAGGCACATTCAAACTCCACCCAGTCCTTCTGGAAAACCAAAGGGGATGTTTAAGTGAGCTGAATGGAGTGAAAGTCGCTCAGTCATGTCTGACTCTTTGCGACCCTATGGACTTGATTCAGTCTATGGAATTCTCCAGGCCAAAATACTGGAGTGGGTAGCTGTTGCCTTCTCCAGGGGATCTTTCCAACCCAGGCATCAAACTGGGGTCTCCTGCATTGCAGGTGGATTCTTTACCAACTGAGCTATCTGGGAAGCCCAGGGGATATTTAAGTGAGCTGAGTGGGGACGGGGGGTGGGCACTGTGGGGAATGGAGGGAGTGGCTGCCAACAGGAAGGTAACTTCCTTCAGCTTGATGAAACACCTCACCTGGCTTCTTGGCCGAGTGGGCAGTTTCCTTTCCCCCTCTTTCTTTCCTGATTATCCTAACATTTGGTGAGTGTTTGAGTGCCAGCAGGGGACGGAAAGACGGACGATCACCTGGTTGTCCATCCCTCAGGGGGGCTAGCAAAAAGCTGCTGGAGCTTGGATCCATCACTGCCCCCTCCCTGGGCCCCCTGAGATGCTTCGGAGAAGGTCCTGACACCTTTCTGCTTCCCCATAGAGAGTTTAGCATCTTGGGAGGTGGCAAGGACACACCACAGGGACATGTTAATCGCCAGATGAGCATTCCCTGTACTGATACAAGAGGACCCAAGAACAAGGCAGGTTGGCCCAGCTGGTACAGACAGAGGGCAGAGGGAGTCTCCTTAACTCCTCGGAAGGAAACATCCAAAATGTCTTTCCATCTCATCTCTCCAGCAATGCTTCTCAGCTCTCCTCCAGCCACTCGCTTGCCTTGATGGGTCTTGGCTATGGGGAGGGAAAGGGGAGGCCAGGAGCCACTGACACCAGTGCTCGGGAGATGAGCCTCTGAGAGATGGTGTGGAGCAGCCCTCAGAGCTCTCCCTCCATAAGGACAAGGCAACAGGGTTTTATTCATCAACTCCCATCACCTTTGGCTGAAGACTGCTTCCAGGCATGGGAACTCCTTAGCACTTCTGGTTGGGAGAAAAGTCTCGGTGTTCACAGAAGGGCTCTGTCGGGATGTTCTGGAACAAGGGCTTTGGGCAGGGAGGATTCAGGTGGGCACAGCAGCATTTCCCCCACTGGTCCCCAAGGTAGTAGTGGCACTGCCTGAGCCTTGGGCCGAAAAGGGCAAGCCCGCCTCCTCTGTTCCTCCCAGGTGGGATGCCCTGAGCTTAATCAATATTTGTTGACTGAAGGATTGAGTAGCCACCATCCTCAGGAAACTTTACTCAGTCACTTCAGCCAATTCCAGTATCTCCTTTCTCTGAATCAGTTCATTGTTATTAATAATAACAATTGTGTCTCTGGAGAGACATAACATATTCAACTTTTATGATTTATTGAGGTTCAGTATTTGATTTTATTGGACCTTGAATTGTCATCTATTTCCTGTTCTATCTCATGCTCCAAACTGATGCAAATGCCTCAAATTGTGGGGCCGCACCCCATTCCTCATGGGATCACCAGGAGCAGAAGGCCAGGGTGCTACTTTAAGGGTCAAATTTTGCTTTTTTAATCTTGTAAAGTTACAGTAATTATTAGCAATTACTGAATTCTACCATGAGTCTGCTGCTAAGTCACTTCAGTTGTGTCCGACTCTGTGCGACCCCATAGATGGTAGCCCACCAGGCTTCCCCGTCCCTGGGATTCTCCAGGCAAGAACACTGGAGTGGGTTGCCATTTCCTTCTCCAATGCATGAAAGTGAAAAGTGAAAGTGAAGTCGCTCAGTGGTGTCCGACTCTTAGCGACCCCATGGATTGCAGCCTACCAGGCTCCTCCTTCCGTGGGATTTTCCAGGCAAGAGTACTGGAGTGGGGTGCCATTGCCTTGTTCTAAGTGTTATTTTGAAGTTTTTTTTATTAAGAGTCTTTCACTCACTCACAAAGAGAATAATTCAAATGGCTTAAGCTCAATCGAGGGGACAGAGGAGCCTGGCAGGTTACAATCCATGGGGTTGCAAAGAGTTGGACACGACTGAGCAACTTTCACTTCATTGAGTCCAAACCAGACATCACTGGCTGACATATCTGAAAGGCCAAGGGGTATTCCAGCTTCAGGTATGGCTGGATCCTGCCACACAGGGGTCATCGCAGGACTCAGAACTCTCTTGGCTCTGCTTGTCTAAGTGCTGGTGTCAGGGCTCTGCTCCTGTAGCTCCCAGTGGGGAAGGACATCTTCTAGTCACTCCAACAAAAATCTCAGAGTTCACTCAGATTGGACAATCTGGGTCACTATGGTTACAATGATGCTGGCTGCTTTAGGGCTGAGTTGCATAACCCCTTTCCTAAAGATCTAGGGCAGTCAGCCCCACTCAAACCACATGGACTGAGAAAGGAGAGTGTATTCTTCCAGGAATGTCAGGATACAGTTACCAGAAGAAAGGGAAGGGAATTCCCTCGCTGTGCAGTAGTTAGGACTCTGTACTTCCACTGCAGCAGACACGGGTTTGATCCCTGATCAGGGATCAAAAACCCCCCCACACACTGCAGTACACCCAATATATATACACATATGAAAGTGAAATGGATGCTGAGTCATCCGAAAGAACATTTGTCCTCTGTGGTCCTTTTCATGCAAACCCAAACACCACCTTCAGGAGCAAGTCCAATTATGGCGCATTTTGCAGGTGAGGAAGTGAGGCACAGAGAGGCTGCTTGGATAAGTTGGCAAATTATAAGACACCTCCAACCCAGCTGCAAGGTTCTTTGTAACGACCCGAAAAAACAGTTTTGGCTGTTGTTGATTCTCTGATCTTCTTTATTTACAGCTCCTAGACACCAGCAGCCAGGTGCAGAGGAAGACTGAAAGCGCTGCTCAGGCGCATCTATGAATGTTTGCTTCTGATGTTTGTGTGACTGTTCATGTTTCAGAATTTCCAAAGACTACAGAATGTGTCCAATGGCAAAACACACGAATTTTTACTGCAAATTATTTTTGTTAATAAATGATACATAGGTTTATACATCCTAATTAAGTAAAAATTATTTATCACAGCAATTAAAATGAGGTCATGTAAATGACTGCAATTTTAAGTTCTTGACAAAGTGATAAAGTCCATTAATGTTTCGTGACCTCACTCGGGCTCTTGGAAACCCTGCCAGCAGCCAGCTGTCCTGCCCTTTACTGAGCTTGCAAGAGACAAATTCAGAGAGTATCTGAGTCTGAGTCCTCTGGGGAACTAACTCCCAGCTGGAGGTTGCTCTGTACCCTCAGAGAGCCGACAGTCAACATCTTCTGATTTGCTTATATGGCGGGGAGGCGGGGGAGGGGTGGAATTATAAATCATTAGACCATCCATCTAGACACAGAGATAGGGGAGGAAGTCACACGGCGTCTCACTTTTGGACGACCCAGAAGTAACACGTTTTTTTTGTTTTTGTTTTTGTTTTTTTTTGCTTCTAATCTCACTGCCCTTGCCTTGTTCCATGACTTGCTGGGACCAACTTGAAATGTCCTCTCACCCATCCATCCATCCACCCATCTAATTACCCATTCATTCACCCAATCATCTATCCATCCATCTCTCCCTCCCCCCCTCCCTCCCTCCATCCATCCCACCATTCTTTTATCCATCATCCATCCATTCGTCCCTCCATCCATCTATCCATCCATCCAGTCAATCACTCATCTATCACCAAAATATTTATTGAAACAGGATGCCAGCAACTATTTTCCAGGGCATAGGTCCACATGGTTTTTTTGGATCAAAACAACTCCTATTTATTGAGCACCTGCTGTGTGCAAGGCAGGTCCTTCTTTACCCTTAGACAAACTCTGCCCATTTTTCTGGGTTTCCTCATCTCTTCCACCTTTGCCCACTTCAGCATCTGTCACAGTCTCACTCCTTCAAATCCTGAACCCCACCTGCCCCTATAGGTGAGACCCACCACACAGCACCAGCTACCTCTCTTGTTTTAAAGGTACTGGTCTTGCTTTCTCTTGGATACAGTGCCTCAGGAAAGGAGTCTCTTGACATGTCTTCTTTTATTCTGAAAATTGGATGCAAGCAAGAAACCTGGATCATTCATTCATTCACTCAAGTAGAAACACTCATACACACCAACTTTGTGCCAGGTACCAGGGGTAAAGAAAGACTAGGATGAGACTCACCTCTCTCACCTGGGAAATGAGAGATGCAATCAGGAACCTGGACTCTGTAGAGAGCAGAGCACAGGCTTCAACCAGAAACATTCAAGATCCAAGTTTAAAAGAGCTCTGCAAGTCACAGAAAACACATCTGTGGGCCAAATGTGGCCAAGGGCTGTTAATTTGCAAACTCTCATCCTTCTAGGGTTGTTCAAAGGATCAACTTGGATAACAAGATTAAAGGGGAACAGACATGCCCAGAGGAGCAATGGTTGAGTCGGAGCAGAGAAGTGGCAGTTAGGGCAACTCTCAGGGCAGAGGTCATGCCCCATGTTTGCTGTTCTGTACTCCTGTTCTTCAAGCCCCCGTCTTATTAGTCTCTCTCTTTGTGACTGCCCCCTCCCTGCCTCATCTTCTGCAGAGACCTCCACATCTACACACGGCCCCCACCACTCCTAAATGCCACCCCCACCAGCAGTGGAATGAAAAAGGTTTGCAGGTTTTTCCAAAGGGCAACTCCTAGGAGGCCATGTTGAGACTCAAGTTTGGGGATGAGATAGACTTGAACATGAACTTGAGAGTTAACTCTCCAAGTACCGTTAGCAAGGTGCCTGTGGGAGGCTTTGTGTCCATCTGCCATGAACTGGGTTTAATATTTGGACCTCAAAGAGCTGTAGTCCATGCTTCCTGAATGCCAACTATTGTTATGGAACCAGCAACCCTGAGCAAGTTTGTTTATGCCACAAGAGGATCCACCCTAGGACTCTCAAACACAAAAGCCCTTGGAGTTGAGTTCTTCTAACACAGGGTTCGTTTGAGGAAAGTTGAATTGATTTGCAGCTGTTTTCGAACCCTTAGCTTCTAAAGAAAGAGAGGTCAGCACAAGGCTGTTTGCTTCCCTAGAAAGTACATAAGACATTTTTGTTGCTTGTTTCAAACCATTCATCCATCTGGAATTTTTCAGAATGACAAGCGTAATCCATTCTAAAGATACGTTGGTCAAAATCCTTATGGTGGCAGGTGGTGAATTACCTAACTGCAAATGACTCAAATAGCAAGGCTGACTAATCGTGTACCAATAGCAGCCAAGAGATGGGCAGTAACTCAGCAATATAACCAAAAACTCACACTTCCCATCTTTCTGCTTTGTCATCCTCATGGTCACAATGAGGTTGCTAGAGCTCCAAGCATCATATACTTACACAATCACATTCCAAACAAGAAAATAGGGGATATAAGCCAAAGAACTTTCTGTTTAGGACTCTGTCTTTATTCTGAGGGATAATCTCCTCCAGAAGCCCCCCAAGACTTCCTCTTGCATTTCATTGTCTAAAAGTAGTAAGTTATATGCCTATCTCTACATCAAACAAGGCAATAGAGAGTAAGGTTGAAATGGCTTAAACAAATCAGCCATCTTTCTGTAGAATTGGGCATACTGTCACACAAAATAAGGATTCTATTCACAAAAATGGACTTTTCAGGTGGTACTAGTGGTAAAGAACCTGACTGCCAATGCAGGAGACAGAAGACTCTGGTTTGACCCTGGGAAGATCCCCTGGAGGAGGAGATGGCGACCCACTCTAATATTCTTGCCTGGAGAATCCCATGGACAGAGGAGCCTGGAGGGCTATGGGGTTGCAAAGAGTTGGACAGGACTAAAGTGACTTAGCACATTCACAAAAATGAAGGGAAAATTACTCTTTGGGGGAATGGTTAGTATTTCTGTAGCTGGTAATAATAATGCAGACCAAAGACTCCATTTGCTGAGCCCAGTCACTGAGTTAAATCCTCCCAGCAGCCCCTCTTCAGCCCCATCACAGCCGGACAAGCTGCAGTCTTGATCCCCATCTGACGGGGGAGGCGGGGGAGCGCATAGGGCCACTGCAGAGGTTAGTCCTGGGTTCACAGACCACATCCCATCAGTCAGCAAGGTGGTAATGAAAACCACAAGCTTACCAGTAGCCCCACACCCCTGCTCCACCGCAAATTCCACACATTGTTGCTCAGGTCTTCTCAAAGATAGACCCACCCCGACTTCCCAGCGTGGCTGGAGGAGGGGTCCTGGGCAGACCCTCTGCTCCAGTTACATATTTCCGAGGCAGGCAGCATATTGGCACTTTGGCCTATTTCTGACCCATGAAAGGGAAGTTTTGTTGTCAGGAGCGGGACATAGCAGTCAGCAGCGCAGGGCCGGTCACCTGGTCCTGTCCTGTATCCATAGTACGAAGTCTGTGTCTCTCTCTCTCCCACATACATGCATACTCCACATTTCACAGTTTATAGAAAGTTCTGTGTGTGTGTGTGTGTGTGTATGCATGTACATGAGTGTCTCTCTGGACAGAGAATGTTTCTCCCTCCTCCCCACTCTCTGGGTTGTTCCTGTTCAGTTGCTAAGTTGTGTCCAACTCTTTGTGACCCCATGGACTGTAGCCAACCAAGCTCCTCTGTCCTCTGCTATCTCCTGGAGTTTGCTCAAATTCAAGTCTTTCCCAGCATCAGAGTCTTTTCCAATGAGTCTACTCTTTGCATCAGGTGACCAAAGTATTAGAGCTTCAGTTTTAGCATCAGTCCTTCCAATGAATATTCAGGGTTGATTTCCTCTGGGATTGACTGGTTTGATCTCCTTGTTGTCCAAGAGACTCTCAAGAGTCTTCTCCAGCACCACAATTGGAAAGCATCAATTCTTTGGTGCTCAGCCTTCTTTATGGTCCACATCTCACATCCATGGTCTAATATGACTACTAGAAAAACCATAGCTTTGACTATGAGACCTTCATCAGCAAAGTGGTGTCTCTGCTTTTTAATATGCTGTATAGGTTTGTCATAGCTTTTCTTCCAAGGAGCAAGAATTTTAATTTTAATTTAATTAATTTAAATTTTAAATTAAATTTAAATAAAATTAATTAAATATTAATTAAAATTCAAATACTTTAATTTAATAATTCAATTAAAATACATTTTAAATTTAAAAGTGTATTTTAATTTTAATGACATGGCTCGAGTCACCATCCATGGTGATTTTGGAGCCCAAGAAAAGAAAATCTGCCACTGTGCACTGTTTCCATTGTTTCCCCATCTATTTGCCATGAAGTGATGGGATCAGATGCCATGATCTTAGTTTTTTTGAGTGTTGTGTTCTAAGCCAGCTTTTTCACTCTCCTCTTTCACCTTCATCAAGAGTCTCTTTATAGTTCCTCTTTTCTTTCTGCTGTAAGTGTGGCATCATCTGCATATCTGAGGTTATTGATATTTCTCCTGGCAATCTTGATTCCAGCTTATGCTTCCTCCAGCCCAGCGTTTCTCATGATGTACTCTGCACAGAAGTTAAATAAGCAGGGTGACCATATACAGCCCTGAGGTACTCCTTTCCCCCTTTCCCAATTTGGAACCAGTCCGTTGACCCCTGTCTGGTTCTAACTGTTGCTTCTTGTCCTACATAGAGGTTTCTCAGGAGGCAGGTCAGGTGGTCTGGTATTCCCATCTCTTGAAGAATTTTCCACAGTTTGTTGTGATCCACACAGTCAAAGGCTTTAGTGTAGCCAATGAAGCAGAAGTAGATGTTTTTCTGGAATTCTCTTGCTTTCTCTATGGTCCAATGGATGTTGGCAATTTGATCTCTGGTTCCTCTGCCTTTTCTCTCTGGGTTTAACAGGCCATTTTTTGGTTGTTGTTGGATAGATTTGCATGTTTTGGTTTTGGACACTATTTTGGTTTATTTTTTTGTTTTAATTTTTATTATAGTTGATGTATGATACTACGTAATTTATAGTATACAATATACTGATTCACAATTTTAAAAGGTTATACTCCATTTGTAGTTATTGTAAACTATTGGCTATATTCCCCTTGTACAATATATCCTTGTAGCTTATTTTATACATAACAATTAGGAGACACCAATTTTTAAGGCAGTGTTTAAAGGAAATGTCACACACTCTGATCCTGCCTGCCCCAGGGGGAGGGCGTGGGTACACACACGTGTCTGTATAGGTAAGAGTCTCACTGCTGGGTAGGAGGGACCCTCCCAGGACAGAATAGTCTATATTTTTTTCGCTGAGTGTCCACCACCTGAAATGCCGAGTCATCCCCATCTGTTTTTCAGCACACAGGGAACCATTCAGGTCCCTAGTGAAATGCTCCTGCCCCCTAAAGCCTTTCTCTGAAGACTCTCACCTCTAGGTAACAATGCCAGGGCCCCCTCAACTCCCCCACATGTGATTTCAGTTACCCATGGTCAATCTTAGCTCAAAAACATTAAGTGGAAGATTCCAGAAATAAACAATTCATAAGGGTTTTTTGGTGGGGGGGTGTTTGTTTTGGATTGAATTAACCTTTTCTGTTGCAGCATAGTTGACTGACTCTGTTGTTAGTTCCGGGTGCACAGCACAGTGATTCAGTTATATTTTCTTTTTCAGACTCTTTTCCCTTGTTGTTCAGTCACTCAGTCATGTCTGACTCTCTGCGACCGCATGGACTGTAGCACACCAGGCTTCCCTGTCCTTCACCGTCTCCTGCAGCTTGCTCAAACTCATGTCCATTGAGTCAGTGATGCCTTCCCACCATCTCCTCCTTTGTCATCCCCTTCTCTTCCTGCCTCCAGTCTTTCCCGGCATCAGGGTCTTTTCTAATGAGCCCACTCTTTGCATCAGGTGGCCAAAGTTTTAGAGCTTCAGCTTCAGCATCAGCCCTTCCAGTGAATATTCAAGTTTGATCTCCTTTAGGATGGACAGGTTGGATCCTCTTGCAGTCCAAGGGACTCTCGAGAATCTTCTCCAGCACCGCAGTTCAAAAGCATCAATTATTCAGCACTCAGCCTTTTATAATCCAACTGTCACATCCACACGTGACTACTGGAAAAACCATAGCTTTGACTATATGGACCTTTGTTGACAAAGTAATATCTCTGCTTTTTAATATGCTGTCTAGGTTTCCCTTATTGATTATTACCAAATGCTGAACATAGTTCCCTGCGTTACACAGTGGTTCCTTGTTTATTTTGTATGTATGTACATGCTGATTTATCCCTCCCCACCCCTTTCCCCTTTGGTAGCCATACATTTGTTTCTCATGTCTGTGGGTCTATTTCTGCTTTGTAAATAAGTTCATCATATGCTGTTCTGAGGAGCAGGGTGATGTTTCGCACTGTCCTGATCCTGCTCTGCCCTGTTGCCCCTGCATCAGCCCTGAGGTGCCCGTGGTGCCCACTCACTGGTGCAGGAAAAGCAGGAACACAGAGGGCTCGCTACCATTCCTGCTTGCAGCACCCACTTGAGTGGAGGGGCTTGGGCCACACCCCCGACAGAGCAGGGGGACCCCTGTACCTCCTGTTCCTTAAGAAAAGTACATATGAGAGAGGAATACTTAAAGAAGTGATTCTGCATGGGGTCTTTTTTCCCGTGGAAGCTGAAATATATATCTGTGATTTTTTTTTCAGGAAGGAAAAAAAAAATCTCTGTCTCTCTCTGTCTCAGTGGTTTTCTGTTTCTTTATTTCTGTCTCTGTGTCTATTTCTGTCTCTCTCACACACACACATATACCTCCCCCCAACACACACACACACACAACACGCGTGTACACACACTCAGGCAGAAAGTTCTCTCTATTGGGTTTAAAACTAGATAGAAATTACTTGCGTTATCTAGGGAAATATCTTTGGAGAAAAACACTCTATTTCTCAGCATACAGAAAAGTGTTGTGTGTGGGTGTGGGTGTGGGTGCATGTCTATGTGTGTGTATCAGGTAAAAATTATTCTCAGGGTCTCCTTCTAGAGCTTGTTCTCACTGGGCAGAGATGCCGGCTGCCTTGAGAAAACACACATACCGCAGAGGAAAACATAAATTCTCTGTCCCAGGAGAAAGCTGTGTGTGTCTGTGTGTGCGCATGCAGATGTGTGTATAGCAGATACATGTCTTTCTGGGTTGATTTATCTCTCCCCACAATGAAGGGGAAAATATGCCCTTTCTTTACAAAGAAAAAGTACCATTTTTGTCTCTCTCACACACAAATGTCTTCCCTTCCCTCACTGAGTGTCTCGCTGACAAAACACCCCACTCCTAGGATGTGGGCTAACACGTGTCTGCAGGCAGGAGCCAGAAAAGGCCCCCCTCTTATTTTCTTCATCTTCTTTCCCTTTTTTCTTTCTTTTTTCCCTTTTTTTTCTTTTTAAAGATAATTGTCTTTCTCTCTCTCTGTTAGTCTCTTTCTGTTTCAGAAACGTCTCTAAAGGTACACACATACTCACACTAAGAAAATTCTCTAAAGATGCACATACACTCACACTAAGAGAAAGGCTTAATCTCATTCTGATAGCAGGAATAAAAGTGTGTGTGTGCACACGTGCGTGTGTGACCATGTCTATTGGCAAAGAGACTTTATCCACAGACTGTCTCCCTACAGGCAGGAAAATCTATGTGTCTTCTCTCCAGCAAAAGAATCTGGAAAACACACACACACATATACACTGTCTCTCAGTCAAAAAGTTCTCTATTCATTGTTAAAACTAGGCAGAAATTACTTCTCTTCTTTAGGGACTTTTCACCTAAGAAATAAACACTCTATCTCCCAGCTTCTTGAAAAGTACACGTGTGTGTGCACATGCATGTATTTTAGGCACAAATTATTTTTTCTGAGTCTATCCTGTAGCTAGTTCTCACTGAGCAGAGATACTAGCTCCCTTGAGAAAATACGTACCAGAGAGAAAAAACATACACATAAATTCTGTCTGGGCAAGAAGAAAATTGTGTGTGTGAGTGTGCACACGTGAATGCGTGTGTGTGTGCTGTGCAGGAACAGACGAACCCAACAGAACAAACAGAAACCTCTCTCTGTTAGCCCAAGTCTCCCTGCAGATGGGGAGGGGATGTGCCATTTTCCAGACAGGAAAACAAACATCTCACACACACACACACACAACCAGACACACACACACTCCGCAGCAAGGCCTGACTTTGTGCGCCTCGCCCCCCACCCCCTGGAAAAGCCAGCCCTTCCACACTGAGGAGGTTGTGTGTGTGATTGTGCCACACAAAACACACTGCTGGTATTGGGCAGACTCGCTGCAGGCTCAGAAAGAGGTGGATCTGCCAGATAGGAAAACAAAGCAAAACAGAATAAAACAACTGTCTTTACAACACACACACACACACACACACACAGACACAGAGCAAGAAGCGATGCATATGCGAGGGTGCTGGGGATACAAGCACAAACATGTCTTTGTTATTTATCCATTTCCTGCAAGCAGATCTCTCTCTCTCTCTCTCTCTCTCTCTCTCACACACACACACACACACACACACATTTCTCTCTCCTCTCACTAAGCACTGAGCCCCTGACCACTACTTTTTAGCTCATGGAAAATTTTGTGTGTCTGTTTATGAGCAGAAAATGATTTCTCATGCGCAGAATGCCTATCCCCAAGGCTGCCCCTACTCTCTTGCACCAGAAAAAAGCTTACTCATTCATTGTACAGAAGCAACATGTGTCTACTGGTCTGTCTCTTCGGCCAAAAGAAAATGTACCTGCCTTTTTCTTGGCAGAAAAATCTATCTTCCTCAAAAAACACGCGCACGCACGCGCGCGCGCACACACACACACACACACGTCTCCCTTCCTCTCCCTAAGTTTATATCACCTGAAAAACCAAGATCTTTCTCTGGAATTCTTGGTTCTCAAGAAATCATGGAGACTCTTGCTCACTGAGAAGGGTCCAGAGCTCTCTGTCACACACACACACACAGAGTCACATGGAGACTCACAGCAGGAAGAACACTGTGTGTGTTTCCACGCATCCGTTACCCTCTCTGTACACCTACACGCACATGGACTTACATTCGGGAAGAAACGTGCCCCCCACCCACTAAGAGTGTAGCACTCGGAAATCAAGCCTCTTTCTTTCTCGTGCTTGGCTTACAAAAAATCTGTCTGCAAATGGAAAATGCCTTCTTCTTCTAGAAGACTTTCTCGAAAGTACATTATCCCTGGAGACAAATGACCCCCCAAAGGAAGGGCGCTGGAGAGAAAACTCACACCCACTCTTACCGCCTTTTTGTATCTGGAAGTTGTGTGTGTGTGTGTGTGTGTGTGTGTGTGTCCACAAAATCACTGTTTTGGGGGGTCTGTCTTCTTACAACCCCCAAAGTATATATCTTTTCCCAGAAAGAAAAACTCCCTGTCTCTGTGTTTGTGTGTCTGTCTGTCTCTCTCTCTCTCACACACAGAAAGAAGAGAGCTGTGTGTGCATGTGGATATAAGCAGAAAAAGTCTCTCTGAGATGAGCCAACTCCTTGCAAGCAGAAAAAAGGATGTTCTTTTTCCACAAAGAAAAAAAAATACTCCCAACACACGCGCGTGCGCACACACACACACACACACAGAAATGTGACTCTCCTTTATGTTTGTATTATCTGGAAAATGAACAGACAAACAAACAAACAAACATTCTGTTTCTCAGCTCACAGAAAATTGTATGTATGCTTGTCTCTAGGCAAAAAAAAAAAAAAAAGTCTCTATTTCCACTCTGAAAAATCACGTTTTAAAAATCACTGGGCAGAAATGCATCCTCCCCCATAAAGACCACAGCAGATAAAAACATACATCCTCAAATTCAGAAAACTCTGTGTGTGTGTGTGTGTGTGTGTGTGTGTGTGTGTGTGTGTGTGTAGGGGGATAATTCCTTTATTAGACTGTCTCTTCCTGAGGGCCAAAAAAACGCATGTTTTTCCCATGGAGCAAGAATGTCAGGACACAGACACACACACACGGGCAGAAGGTCTTTGTTTTCTCATTAAGTGTGCACCACCTAAATTCCCAGCACTGTAATTCTCAGTTCACAGAAACATGTGCATCTCCAGGTAGAAAATGTTCTTTTTTCCCTTCCGGCAAAGTCTTCCCCCTAAAGCTTTTCATCATCAGGCCAAAATCATTCCCCTCTCCTCAGGACAGCACGGATAAGCCAGAAAGAGTGCACACTGGGAAAGAAGAAAACTGTGTGTGTTTGTGTTTTCACACGTGTGTGGTTACGAACAAACTGTCTCTCTGTGCATTTCCTGATTTCGTTGATTTTGTTCAAGCAGAAAAATATACGTGCTGTTTTTCCCAATATATACAAAAAAACTCCTGTCTCTCTCTCTCTCTCACACACACACACAAACGCACACACACACACACAAACGCACACACACACGCACAAGGCCTCCTTGTCGCCTGGCTCCTGAGCACATGGCTCCCACCCCATCACTCAGGCCGCCCCAGCTGAGAAGCCACGCTGTTTCCCAGTTTGCAGAGGATTCTGTGTGTTCGTGTGGGCAGGAGATGCCCCCCTTCTTCCCCCTTTCCCTCCCTCATCCCCTCCTGGAAAGGGCTCCTCTGCTGCAGCCAAGAAACACAGGGCGGTAGGAAACACACGTCCTCACCCCCACCACACCCGGCACCACCAGACGGGACCCTCCGGGCTGTGAGAAGGCCCCTGTCTGTCGCTCTGTCTCTCCTGCTCAGGGAAACACGTGTGTGTGTGTGTGTGTGTGTGTGTGTGTGTGTGTGTTCTCTGGGAAGAAGATCAATCTATCCATTTCTTTCTCTGTCTCTCTCACTCCGCAGGAAAAATCATGGTTTTTTGCTGTGGACCACCGTGGAAACACCTCCCTCGAGGGCTGGAAACCCCACCACCGGCTCTGTTCTCCTTGCGCCCAGAGTCTGGCTCCGTAGCCTCTGTGAACACACACACATACACACACCCTACCCCTGGCTCTCAAGAGAGATATACACACACCCCTTTCCCTAGGCTGAAAAGTGCATTCGTGTCACTGTCCAGGCCCCAAGTCTCTGTGGTCCACCCAGCACCCTGGCCCACCAGTGACCTTGGCATAGGGAAGGGGCAGAAGTGGTGGATACTTTCTCCCAGGGCCCCCAGCCCTCACTCCCAAGGCCCCTCCTGGGGTCCCCTTCCACCTGAGCCAGGCTGCTCTGTCCCCCTCCACACCAGCCAGGGTACTCAGTGTCCCAGTTGAGCACTTCCCTGCCCCTCCAGGCCCGCCCAGAGGGGACATGGGACCCCCCACCCAATGCCCACCTCCCCGGTGGCACTTCACTGCCCCCAGCCTGTACAGGCAGCCTGAGGACTCGGCGGAATCTGGACGCCCCCAGGCGGGTAGCTGTCCGCCCGAGTAAGCTGGTCCTGGCCCAGCCCCTCCCCCGTGGGGTATCTCTCCCTCCAGCTCCTCTCCCAGGGGGTCTGCCTCCCGACCCGCCTCCTCTGGGCTCCATCAGGGGGAGGCCTGGAACTCGCGGTGGGCGATACCGCAAGCAGGACCAGTGCTGGGGGCGTGGGCCAGAAGAAGGGGAAAGGGCCACCAGTAGCCCCTCGCCCGTCCGCTGGGCTCTGCTGAACCGAGCAGTCCCGGCGCCGCCGCCCCCCACGCACTGCGCTCACTCGCTGCACAACAGTGCGCCCACGCGGCCACAGACGGAACTGCAGGTAGCGACCGTAAAACTCTCTGCGCAATGTTTTCTTAGAGACTCAGTCCCTTCTAGAAGCTTCCACCAGTCTTTCCTTGTCTTAGAGGCCCCGACTTGGGACCCAGGAAGAGGGGCTTGTCTCCAATCTCCTCTTCTTGAATATACGGATTTCAGGTGTTGCTCTCTGCTCCTTGTTTAATGCATTTGTGCCTGCAATCCCCCCCACCCCCCAAATAAATAAACAGAAGATTTCCAGGCTGCCGATCCATGCCATTTCACTGGAGGGAACACAGAATGAGATCATAGACTTGATCGACTCTCTGCTCTTTCTCTTTCTGACTAGGGGAAACTGGGCAAGTCACAGGGCCTTTGTGAGCCTCAGTTTCCCCATCTGAAACACACAGCCCTGGAGGAGTTGCTGACAGGGTCACAGGACAGGGGGGAAGCCTGGAGACCGTGCTGGCCGCGGATGGCCTTCCCAGGACAAGATAGTTCCTCCCCGTAGGGGGTCCCCTTGTGATGATTAGCTAACAGCTCCCAGACAGGGGTACATGGGGTCCCAGGGCCACTGGCCACCCAAAGGATGGTCGTGGGATGGATGCCTCTGTGCCATTCAAGTGGGGGAGTTCCTTGGGGGGGCGTCTGGGCTCCTGGAAGTGGGGCGCGGCTTGTAAAGATGCGTGCTCCTGTGGCCCAGCGAAGAAGTTCTAGGCCAAGGGTAACTTCTCCTAATGACCCCCTTGTCTCTAATCAACAAGGATTAGCTCAGCCTTGTAGACAGACTATACAATATGTCATCCCAGTGAGGTCTTCATCAGGTCACTAATGGACCCATACGGGGTTGGGTCCACTGGGGCTTCTCCACCACTTTTGGGACGTGGAGCACAGCCGCCATCTTCCTCACTCCTCTCCCCACCATGCTACAACTGGTTAGGTTAAGTCATCATCTTTATCTCCACTCTGGCCATACGTGTTTGTGTGGCTCAACGCTCCACGCCCCCCCCAACGCCCCCGTGTCTTATCCCACTTCTCCTTCAAAATCTTCCAGCTTTAGGAGATTAAAGAGAAAGTCATTTCTTTGATAGTTGTTTACTGAGGTCCTGCTATCTTTCAGGAACCCTGCCAGCTGCTGGGGATATGGTATAGACAAGGCAAGTCTCCATTTTCTCAAGGATCTTACATTCTAGTGTGGGAGAAGGCAGCACACAAGCAAATCCATAAGTAAACAAGATGATAAAGCCTATGAATGAAGCAAAACAGGATTGAGAGTAATCAGGAGAGGCTTCTTTAAATGTGGGGGTCTGGGAAGGGTTCTCTGAATCATGAGAAGGAGCCCGCCATGTGCAGAATAGAAGTAAGGATGTTCTAGGTAGAGAGAAGAGAAAGTGCAAAGACCCTGGGGTGAGGATAAGAGGTGGGAGTGGGGGCAGTATCGGGAAGCAGGCAGGACCCACGTGTGCTGGAGGTGAAGACCAGGTGAAGGATTGGGATTTTCATCTAAGTTTGGGAGAAGCCAGTGGATTTCAAGCAGGGAATGACAGAATCTGATGAGTGGCCTTGAGGTCCTTCTGTGACAGTGTGGAGGGGTCAGGGCTGGGGAGCAGATGTGGACACAGGAGGTCACATTTGCTGAGGTCCGGGTAGGAAAAAATAGTTGGGGATGTTGGAGGTGGAGAAATGTATTCAGATTTGGGAGATAAAGACAATAAAACTTGGAATAACATCGTTCCATTTCTCAGACATTTAGGCTGTAGTATAAAGCAAGGCTCTATGGTTGGGCTGAAATCCCACCTCCTACTGTAGGGAGGGTCCTTACCTCTTCAGTCCTAATTGTCTGCTGTCTTATCTGCTGATGCTTTGAATAACATAAATGGTTAGTGCTGCTGAGTTTCTCCTGGGTTTACATCTTGCTTTCTAACTAAATAAGGAGCTTCCTTGAGGAGAGGGCTAGTAACTTACTTTTCCTTTCTTCCCAACCCTGTAAGGTCTTACCCATGGCAACTTTCCTAAGTAGCTATTGAGATGTCTGCTGTGTTCACAGCTGTATCCCCACTGCCTAGGACTGCACATGCCATGGAGTTGTCAATGCTATGCTATGCTAAGTCACTTCAGTCGTGTCCGACTCTGTGCGACCCCATAGACGGCAGCCCACCAGGCTCCCCCGTCCCTGAGATTCTCCAGGCAAGAACACTGGAGTGGGTTGCCATTTCCTTCTCCAATGCATGAAAGTGAAAAGTCAAAGTGAAGTTGCTCAGTCGTGTCCAAATCTTAGCGACCCCATGGATTGCAGCCTAACAGGCTCCTCCGTCCATGGGATTTTCCAAGCAAGAGTACTGGAGTGGGGTGCCATTGCCTTCTCTGGAGTTGTCAATAGATATTTGTTGAATGAGTGAATGCATAATTCAACCTAGCTGTGAGTGGTTGACCAGATGGCCAACAGTTTACCAAGTCAGAATCACCCTTCTATTGTCTTTCTCTTGGTGGCATTGGCTGTCCAAAACCTCTTGTTTTGGGGTTTCCTTCAAAACCTCTCTGGCTGCTCCTCTGAGGGCTGGGTTGACCCCTGAGAAACCATTTCCTTATGGGCATTGCTGGTGTTTTCACAACATTCTTACATGTTGACCTTGAGATCTTGAACTTTCTTACAGTGCAACTGAGGGAGTGGGGCTAGACACACAGTATGGACTGCTGGCTCCAACTTTGAAATAAAATGTTTAAATAGCATGTCTCATGATACTGAAAGCAATAGTCTAAAATGTGTTCTGTAATAGTCATTGATACAAATGTATCATTTCTAAATTACCATGTTTCAGAGTTCACAAGAAAAGAGGATGGTTATGAAACAGCCGCCAATCCCAACATTTCCTGGATGGCCCAGAACAATCGTTCTCACTGGGTTTCACTTGAGAATCACTTTCAAGGAGGAGACTTTTTCAATTTGCCATAAATCCTACAATGTTTATTTTTAGATGTTCCAGTTCCATAATAATTTGCAAATGAGACATGCTTTGAACCCAGGTTGGACTTGGCTGAAACTCCCCAAGAGGAGACTTGATATCATTTGGCTAAAGGGAAACAGAAGTAGAATTTTGGAAAATACCAGTCTCCTTGTAGTGAGTCCTCCCACAGTGTTTGTGCCCTGGTTGTGGACCTTTATCTGCAACATTCACCTCCTGGAAATAAAATCATGTTAACCCTTCACACTTTAGTTAGAATAAGATCACTTGTTTCAGCTTTTCACCGTGAATCCCTGTGAAGCCCCTAAATGAGATCTCCTGAGAAATGGGCATGGGGTTACTAAAGCCTGAAGATGACTGCAATACTTTGGCCTCCTGATGCAAAGAACTGACTCATTGGAAAGGACCCTGATGCTAGGAAAGATAGAAGACAGGAGGAGAAGGGGATGATAGAGGATGAGGTGGTTGGATGGCATCACCAACTCAATGTACATGAATTTGAGTAAGCTCTGGGAGTTGGTGATGGACAGAGAAGCCTGGCATGCTGCAGTCCATGGGGCTGTAAAGAGTTGGACACGACTGAGTGACTGAACTGAACTGAACTGAAGATGACTTTGGAGGCAAGACACACTCTGGACCATGAGGGCCTTCCAGAATCTCTGAGAAATCCACCCTTGGGGTTCTGGAAAGCCATCCGGTGCAATTCAGGGGTTGGTCCTTACAAGTGAGAACTCCCTGAAGTAGACAGAAGATAGCTACTTAGGAAGCAAAGGCCTTAACTTGGAGTCTTGGCTCTCCTTCTCACTGACCGTGTGACCTCGGCCAAACTCTAGGCCCATGGAGTTATCCTTTCTGAGTGTCCATGTAAACCCAGAGGAATCTTCTTCCTCACATGGGTGTGAGTAGGACAAGCCTTCTTTCTAATCCAAAGCTGTCTGTCCACTGAGAGAGCTTCCTAAAGCTCTCTTTAGGAGAAAGGGCTTCCTAAAGCAGTGGCAAACTCCTTCCCATCTGATTTTATCTGAAATGAGGAAATTCAGTTGGAAAGCGATAGCAAAACGCTGATCTTAACCTCACTCTCAGAGCCTCGTACCTGGATGTAAGGTTTCTCTGAGGGTATGGCTCCCCCTGGTTGCCACAGCCCAAAAACAACTGGAAAACTTCAGTTATCTTCTCTCCAAAATGGTAAATGAGGAAATAAGACAAGTAAAGAAATGAAAGAAAAAAAGAGGAAAGGAGAAAAGAGTTGACTTGAATCAAGGTGAGTTCATTTAAGCCACAAAATGAGGGAGGGCTTTCCATGAAAGCCAGATTCTTTCTGCCTCATGTCCAAAATTCAAGTAATTATTGAGTGTTTAATGCGTACCAGGTGCAGTTATTGAGTGTTTACTGTGTACTGGGTGCAATTATTGAGTGCTCACCATCTACTACATCCCAAGGTTACAAAAGGTAGTGACACCTGGCCTGTGTCCACAGGGAGATCCCAGGTTCCCATGCAACGCCTGTACTCAAGTTACAGAAACAGTTTTTCCTTTGCTCCTCTGTTTTGGTCTTCCCTTCTCTTTTCCTCTTTAGTCTCTCCTCCTTTTCCCTGGCTTTGTCTCTGCCTCTCATTTTTCCCTTCTGACCCTTCTTCCTTGTCTCTCTTTGGCCACGATGCACAAGTATGTTTTCATCCATTGAATGCATTGAATTGAGTTGATCTTGTGTGTGCTAACTCCCTTCAGTTGTTTCCAACTCTTTGCAACCTTATGGACTGGATCCCTCCAGGCTCCTCTGCCCATAGGATTCTCCAGGCAAAAGTACTGGAGTAGGTTGCCATGCCCTGCTCCAGGGGATCTTCCCAACCCAGGGATCAAACCCATGTCTCCTGTCTTGCATTGCAAGTGGATTCTTTACCTGCTGAGCCACTGGGACATTCTTTAACTTAGAAGTGAGTGATCATGCAGAGCCTTGAAACTCTCACTCCACACACAGCATTCATTTGCTTTCTGGAGTATGAAAGTCTTGATGAAAAAAAAATTGTGGTCTGAATTTAAGGATGTGTCCGTTGTACCTTCTAGAATAGGACTGAAATTTCCATTGACCATGTTTTTAATGTGAAACGTGGAGGCTCAGAAAACCACCCAGGAAACTAGGATTCTTCGCAGGGATCTTGGGAGAGATCTTTGGTGAGAAAACAATTTAGATTCAGAGAGGTTATGTGCCCAGACTGTTTATTTCATGAGTGAATGAATGACATGGAGTGGCAGGACCCAGCTAAAGTCTTTGTTGCTCAGAAAAGGTCTGTTAGTTTTGCCTTTCCCAGATGGCAAAAAATGTTCTTGATAAGTCTGATTTTCTGTTTAGGCAGATCCATCCCTTTGCTGTCAATGAGAACACAACCAAAAAGGTCACGATTTTTCACTGTCAGCGAGAAACAATGAATGAGTGTATTAGGGTCGCCGTTGGAAAAAGAGGAACGAGAACAAAACTTTCATCCTCACCTTTTGCTTCCTGGTCCCAGTGGGCCAGTCAGCTCCTACTCTTTCAGGGGTGAAACCTCCTCAGTTTCAATGTCTCTGTGACCTTCAGGCATTATTTCACTGCATCTCCTTTGCAAAGAGAGAGCAAAGAAGAAGAGCCAAGTGAGAAGAGGGAGGTGGACGTATGTGTGCAGGTACCTGCACTCTTTTTTGGACCCGCCATCTACATCTCTTGATTTGACTTCCTTGACACACATCTGTCACTTGAACTTGAACTTTCATACTCGTGATCTGCTCTCCAAACAACAGACATTTAAAAACAGTGATCTGGGAAGTTCATTCACAGGCAGGCAACCTCATATTCTTTGGATGAATTTCTGCTGCTTTTCTTCACGTACTGCGAGGGCAGTCATGCAGCTGGCAAGCAGGAGTGGCCCAAGGCATGGCAACGTCCTGCTACACAGAGTCTGGGTCCTCACTAGCATAGAGATCCTTTAAGCACCAGGCAGAACCTTTGAAGATCACACGGAGCAGAACTAACAGATTTGGGAGAAAGCGATGAATGTGTGCATTACCTTTTCACCTTGTGAGAAGCAAGAAGATCAACTATGCTATGAATGAGGGAATAAAATATCTGACTGGTGGTAATGACAAGATGAATCCAAGAAGGATTATAAACCCTGGAGGTTATAAACCCTCAGTGGCATCTTTATGAAATGTAGTCTCCTTTTTTTTTTTTCATAAACGTAGTCTCTTACTATTAAAGTACAGTCATTATTTTCTTAAAAAACCCAACAAGTTGGCATCCATGTTCAAGTCCTTTTAATGAAGTTATTGCAGAAAAAAATGAGAGAGCAGAGAGAGACCCTGAAAAGCAGACTTAGCAGGAAGTTGTTTAAAAGACCATGAGAGAGTCCATCAAGAGAGATGTAGGGAAAATTTGCCAAGAGAATTCGTGTTGGCTCAGCAAATAAAATACCCCTGAATAAGCTGATTAATGTTTATTTGCATCCACCGAATGTTCGGGCCCCGGTGACTGCAGCAGAACAGCTGAGACAAGCACTCAGCTGTGTGAGGGCCCACTCATTAAGGGCCACCATCGTCCCCACCTGTCACTTTATTTTCCCCGGTTCATTTATTCCCTTTGAAAATCATGACGGAGAATTGATGCCTCAAAATGTGTGCCTTGTCATGACCAATTTCCCCTTGTTTGTGGAGAAAGCAGGAGCATGTCCCCTGTTGCCTGGAACGAGGGGCCCCTGTGTGGGTCCTGGCCCCCCGGGCCGGAGCTGCACCAGGTGCTGTTGACTCTGCCACCCCCGCCTCCCATCACCTGGGAACCCAGCCAGGGCACCCCAGCTCCTCTGCCTTTTCGAGAGAACGAGTGTATCACACACTGTGGCTCCATCTGGGACTTCAGAGTTCAGAGACCATGCTGCCACCATCTCCCGCCATGGCCCACAGAACTCTGCCCACAGACAGCATTTACCAAACACACAGATGGCACCCCACAAGCCAAGCCAAGAAGACTTCTACCTCCCCACATCACTCACCTCCTGGGGCATAGCTGGATGCTCCTGGCCCATCTCCAGCTGCCATTCTGGGTCCTTCCTGTCAGGGCACTCTCTGGGTCCCTCAGCATCCACTTTGCCTCTTCCAAGAGCTTGATGTTTCCAGGCTGGGAGGCTTTCGTTCCCGAGTATGGTGATGGCGAAGGGAGGTGATGTTGTACTTGGGATCACAAAGACCACAAATCATCCTGAGAGCACTTGGGCAGAGGTTGCCTGGCTCCCCGGGCCTGGTTAAGGATGCTTGGTGTTTCTGCAATTCTGTCATCCAGACTCCAGCAGCAGCCCATTGAAGAGCACTGCTGGGCATAAAGAAGCAAAGGGAGAAAAACAGCCCCAACCCAAAGTCCCATCAAGTCCTCCATAACCCAGCGTCTACCAGGGAGGAGCAACTGTGCAAAGGGCCGGAGAGGGGAAGGGAAATGAACAATTGGCCATGCTGCGGCCCCATCACCAGTGGACACAATGGTCATAAGTCACAGCCTAGGAGGCAGTTAGGGCGGGGGCTCCCAGGAAAGTGAGTAGCCCCCTCTCAGAGCTGGAGGAGATGCAGACAGAGTTTGGCAAGGAGTCTCACCCACTACCGATTCCAAGGGCTTTTTTTCTTTTTGTTTTTAAGGTGAACACTTCCCCTCCAAGGCTCTGAAGGCTCATACGTAGTAATGGGTTGAGTCCTCGCGATGGCCCTTGAGGTCAGGTATGCTGTCTGGCGGGCTTCCCCAGTGGCTCAGCGGTAAAGAATCTGCTTGCAGTGTAGGAGCCGAAGGAGATGTGAGTTCAATCCTGGGTTGGTAAGTTCCCCTGGAAGAGGGCAAGGCAACCCACTCCAGTATTCTTGTGTGAAGAAACCCACGGACAGAGGAGCCTGGAGTCCACGGATGGCAAAGAGTCAGACACGACTGAAGTGACTTAGCATGCATGCATGGTGTCTAGCAATGTCCAGAGACGTTTCTGTTTGTCACAACTGGGAGAGGACCTCTAGTGGGTAGAGGCCAGGGAGACTGCCAAGCCAAGCCTACAGGGCCGGGACAGCCCCATCAATCAGTGCGGCCCCAGGGGACTGTGGTGAGCATCCCTGAGGAGGGGCTATGTCATCAGCTCCGTTTTCCAGTGAGAAGATAAACACACAGAGAGGGGAAGCGACTTGTCCGTGGGTGCACAGCTCACAGCTGGCTATGTGTCTGTGCTAGAACCCCTGACAGGGCTGTTTCTTGGTTCCCACTAGGAAAGGCCACCGTTCATTCCACCGGGAGTGTGTGCCTTTGCACCATCACGACCTCTGTTTCTCCCCTTGGCTAGAGACCACCCTGGGAGCAGAAACCTGCTCTGAAGAGCCTGGAAGTCCAGCACGTGATGTGCAGACCTCTGAGCTCCTGGAATCAAGATATTTGGAAAACCATCAAAAGCAGCGGTCAGAGACACCCCACCCTGTGGAGTGAACGTCAAGGGAGCCTGTGCCAAGCGCAATGAAGGATTTTTGCCTAAACCTCACATTCTTGGATCATAGAAAGAGCAACATCTGCATTTTCATATATCTTAGCATTAATACTCCAAGAAGTCTGAATAATAAACATTTGGATAGGGTAAAGCTCTTCCCCCACCAGACAGACAGGGCCTGGTCTGATGACTTGGTGGGATCTTGCTAGGGACCTCCCGTTAGGGGGGCAGATGGCAGCCCAGGGTCCCAGCTGGGCCCTAAGCTGACCCACAGTCATGAGGCCCTGATGGCAGGTGTCATGCTGGGTTACCAAGGGGACCGCAGGTATTACAACTGCAAGGGTCCATTTTATTTTTCTTTGATTCCACTAAGCTGGACAGTGACCACAGTCTCTTAAAAAAAAAAATCTTGCCAAAAGAAAGCCTCCCCAACAGCTGGGCTGTTTTGTACATTTAATCTCTGCCTGGAAGGAGGAGAGAGAAACAGCCTGGCTGGTAAACACTGGCTGCCGCTGGCACAACCCGCAAAGCCTGCACCCACACCCCTCTTCTGGAGTCCCTGCACCCAAAGCCTGGGAGTTATCCCTCTGTGAGAGAGACAGAGGTTTCATTTCATCATCAGGGTTCAGGATTAAAGTGTCTGGAACAAGGATGAGGGGATTATCCTTTCCTTGTCCCACGCTCTGACCTGTGTGAGGACAGACCGCATGAAAGAGTAGAAAATGGAATCCCCCTAATTCAGGAAACGATCTGAGGCCACAATCCCCCCATACAACACTTTGTGTGCGTGCTTAGTCGCTTCAGTCGTATCCGACTCTGCGACCCCATGGACTGCAGCCTGCCAGGCTCCTCTGTCCATAGGATTCTCCAGGCAAGAATACTGGGATGGGTAGCCATTCCCTTCAACACTTTGCTCACACTGCAGATCTTCAGAACTGGTTCTCCTGCCCTAGAACCTGGGTGAGAAGGGCACCAGGAGCCCAAGAAAGCATTCCAGGGCCACCTTGAGTGTCCCAGCTGCAAAGGAGCCAGAGCACCCAGAAGCTACAGGTCCTGTTTACAAAAGCTGTCCCCTGATGCGCCAAGCTGTGCTCTGTCTCCTGGATTCCAGCCCCCTGCCTTCTGCTCTTCTTGGAATTTCCATGTGACCTGCTGACCCCACATCAAAGGAAGTGATCCCAGGCCTTCAAAGTGGAACTTGAGCCAAGCTGGGCACGTGGAGTGCTTCCCCCACCCACCCTGGGGACCCAGGGGCTGACCCTGCCCAGCAAAGAGGGCGCCCACAGTGGGGCCAGCACCCCCTGCCCCCCACCAGGCCTGGGCTCTTGGAGCTTTCAAGTGTCACTTATCAGCAATTAGATGGTTGGGAAGGTAGATTTGCTGACAATTAGTCCAGGGCCAGGGATAAGAGGGACTTGCTCAGGCAGCAACGTCTTGTTTAGAAAGCTGTCTCTTCTCCCACCCTGTTTTCCTTCCAGCTAATCAGCCACCCAGCACTCTCCCTCCAAAGTGCCAGCTGGGAACCGTCAAAGCCCCATGCGCCCCTCATGCAGTGCAGGCCCAGCCTCTCCAGGGGGCTCGGGTTTCCAGCCCCAAGGCTGGTTTCTGTCTAACTCAGGTGGTTCCATTTAACACGGGAGGGACCGAAGAGCCCAGGGCCATGGGGGGCTCCCCGGCCTGCTCTCCATCAAGACGGCCTGGTCCCTTTCGAGGCTGCATGTTCTCACCCTCAGCCCCTGCCTGCTGGGGACAACCAGGGGGCTTAGAAACCTCCTCTAAGAGGGTACCTGGTGCACTTCTTACAGCTTCTCAAAAGGAACAAGCTTGTCTGGGCCTTGAGTAAAGCAAGTGTTTCTACAGCTGTTCTGGTTGGGGTAGGATGGAGGGTTTGTTTGTTTTGTTTCACTTTACGTGGGATTTATTAAATTGTTTTCATGTTGAAGTTTGATACTCAGATGGTGGTGCTGCTCCACCAAGGGAGGTTTTGCCTTCTAGGGAACACTGGCAGTGACTGGAGTCGCTCTGGGTGTCACATCTGGGGGTGAGGAGACACCATTGGCATCTCGTGGATGGAGACCCAGGAGGCTGCAGCGCAGAGGTCAGCCCCCTCCATACCGAGTAAGCTGACCTCAAACATCAGTAGTGCTGAGGTTGAGATACGACCTGACATACAGCCAACTGTGCAAATCTAAAGTGCACACATCAATACATCCACTAACTTGCAGATAGCGACATATTGTACTAACTAAGTTTCTTAACACTGCTGTAACCAATTACCACAGACTTAGTGGTTCAGACGGTAAAGAATCTGTCCAAAATGTGGGAGACCTGGGTTCAATTCCAGGGTCAGGAAGAACCCCTGGAGAAGGGAATGGCAACCCACTCCAGTATTCTGGCCTGGAGAATTCCATGGACAGAGGAACCTGGCAGGGCTATAGTCCATGGGGTCCGAAAGAGTCAGACACTGAGTGACTAACACTAGTGATTTAAAACAACACGCATTTATGATTTTATAATTTTAGAAATCACAAGTCCTAAAATCAAGGTGTCAGCAGGACTGCATTCCTTCTGAGGCTTTTTTTTTTAATATTTATTTTTTATTTGACTGTACCAGGTCTTAGATGCGGCATGTGGAATCTTTAGTTACAGCAGGCAAATTCTTAATTATGTCATGCGGGATCTAGATCCCCTACCAGAGATCAAACCCAGCCCCTCTGCATTGGAAGCTCAGAGTCTAAGCCGACCACTAGGGAAGTCTCAACATACTTAATATAGTTTTTTAAGCTCCTGGCATTAATATACATACAGTCCTCCTGGATGAGGGGTCGGTGGGGGTGGGGAGTAGGCTTGCCTGATTTTGTAGGTCTAGGACTGTAGGCTTAAAGATGGCAAGTTGCAAACATTCACACTATTTCTCATTTACTCAACAATACTGGACTTGGACTTGGGGCTATGCACCAAGGCTTAGAGGTTGGAGATGGAGATCAGAGCTGGAATGCAAAAGGGATCCACCCCAGTTGTTATTGGAGTCACAGCTTCAAGGAAACAGATGGCAAACTAGAGTTTGTGATATAATTCATTATATTTAGTGCTAGAGTTCAGGTTCAGGTGGCTATGGGACCCACCCCTCATCCCCAATCATTGATCTTTCTCTCTCTCTCTCTTTTTTTTTTTTTTTACTATCTCCATGGCTTGGCACCTTCTAGAATGTCATGTAGTTGGAATTGTACAATTCATAACCATTTCAGATTGGCTTCTGCCACTTAGCAATAGGCTTTTAAGGTCCCTTCCTTGTCTTTTTGTGGCTTGCTGGGTCTTTGAATTGTTAAGGTATCATGTTAGCAAGATGATTGATAAGTCTAAGATAAAGAGAGGTTAGTGGAAGCCAGGAGGCATGAGACAAGTCAATAAATGAGCAAAGTGTTTGGGAACCAAAGGTTCAACCCCACACCTTATCCAAGTCTTTTTGAAAAATGAATATGTTAGTTTTTGTCTTCCTGCTTTAATGTCAATCATATTTAAGGTGTGTGTTTTTTAAATTTATTTATTTGGCCACGTTGGGTCTTAGTTGCCTCATGCGGGATCTTACATTGTGGCAGACGGGCTCCAGAGTGCATGGGCTCCGTAGTTGCTGCCTGTGGGCTTTGTTACTCCAAGGCATGTGGGATCTTACTTCACCAACCGAAGATCGAACCTGTGTGCCCTGCATTGCAGGGCAGATTCTTAATCACGGATCACCAGGGAAATCCTCATCCCAGTCTTGCCTCCAGACACACATGTCCAGTTCTAAGAGGTCAACATCATGACTTGTCACATGCTGCTGTCCTGGTCCAGTGGTGATCCCAGAGCCAGGGTGGCTTTCCCAGGGGACCATGGTTACCTGTCTTCACGGATCCGAGCTGATGCTCAGAAGAAATGTCTCTGTTTTCTTACTCCTGGACAGTCTTATGTCAAACAGTTCTCAAGACTTCCAAGTCCAGAAGTGCTCCTGAGGGGTGGGGGTAGATAGTGAGCACTCAGCAAAGGTTCTTGGTTGTTTCTCCCCATCGAGACCCCTGTGCTCCAGCAGCCCTGAGCCCCACTTGTTGGTTTCCCTGCCGACTCATCCATTTGACTGCCTGCCTGTATGAGCTCACCCTGAGATATACATATATTGTGCACAGTCTTTCAAATGTTTTTTTCTTACTAAAACAATAATAGCTGCACTACAAAACTATTAATCTGGCAGTAAATTCTTACAGAAAATTTATTGCTAAGACTGTATTTCAGGAATTGGTTGCGTTATCCCAGAAGGGGGTTCAATTAAACACTTAAAAATAAAAGTCACACAGGATTTAGATGGCGCCTCTTGGATGAAGGTTTCAAAGACTGTCTATCCTCTTCCCATCAGATTCTCTACAGATGATTTCAGAGGCTGAGAAATGGCAGAGCTAAGTCCAAGGTCAACCATGAAGTCATCGGCAGCATCGACTTATCTCATCGTTTGCTCGGCTGTGCCCTGTGCCTCTCACTACTGCTGGCTTTGGAGGTGTTTATCCCATGCTGTAGCCTGTAGGCCAGCAGAGTTTCTAATGGTGGTTTGATCTTGATTTGCAGCTTTCATCAAGGTCAAGGTATTCCCAGTCCAGCAGGGAATTGGGGAACAAATGGGGGAATTTTATGGAGAGATATAAGGAAGAAAGTGAGAAAGTGAAGGGGAGAAATAGCAGTATAAAGGACCTCTTTACAGAAACCCCAAGTGAAAATGCCCAAAGAGGGAAAAGTAAGAAATGGGTCCTGTTTGGGGTAGAATGGAAGCACATATATGTGTGGCTGAGTTGCTCTGCTATCCACCTGAAACTATTGTTGTTGTTCAGTTGCTAAGTTGTGTCTGACTCTTTGTGACCCCATGGACTGCAGCACGCCAGGCTTCCCTGTCCTTCAGTATCTCCCAGACTTTCCTCAAATTCATGTCCATTGAGTTGGTGATGCCATCCAACCATCTAATCCTCTGTCGTCCCCTTCTCTTCCTGCCCTGAATCTTTCCCAGCATCAGGGACTTTCCCAATGAGTCATCTCTCAGTATCATGTAGCCAAAGTACCAGAGCTTCAGCTTCAGCATCAGTTCTTCCAATGAATGTTCAAGGGATGATTTCCTTTAAGACTGACTGGTTGGAACTCCTTGCTGTCCAAGGGACTCTCAAGAGTCTTCTTCAACACCACAGTTCAAAAGCATCAATTCTTCAGTGCTCAGCCTTCTTTATGGTCCAATATAGAATAAGAAGTTTAAAAAAAATAAAGACTGCATATCAAAAAAAAAAAAAAAAAAGAAAAGAAATGGGTCCTGGAGAAGCCCTAGGCTATGGCAGGATGGGAGCAGTCCTAAGTGTAAGGCGGGTCTCCACCCTGGGGAGCTGTCCACATACTTGGGGACCTGGGAATGTACACACTCAGGGTGTAATGCCTCCCCAATAAAGGACCTGGACAAACCGCTTGTGGACTTCAGGGGAGAGGGACAGGCTTGGCACTGGTTCGGTCCAGTGATGGATGGCAAGGGCAGAGTCCTAGGGTGGGGAGATGTTTCCAGTGAGGTAGGTGAGGGTGGTCAGGTGGCTGCCAGCCTAGGTGGATGATGGGGGTGGTGAGGTCCTGAAAGACAATGGGAGAATGCCATTTATTCAACCCTTCCATGCATATCTATGGAGCCCCCAAGCTCTGTGCCAAGAGACAGCAGGTTCTGCCCTGGGCAGTGGACTCTGGTCTGCAGGCAGCTGGGAGATGGGCGAGACAGTGTACAGAGGACTCTGGGGTTTTGGAAGGAAGTTTGGGAGGCACTTTGCTCCCTTCCCCACCTATGGCTGTTTCCTGCCATCCCTCTGGGGGTTGTCTGTGGGACGGAGCTCCCGGTCTCCCCTCCCCACATTCTGACAGTGAGAGTATCAGCTCCCACCTTGGGAGGCAGGACCCGGAGCCATGTTCAGGCTTGCTGCTCTTTCATTTCTGGGCTGGTCGGCTGCTCACAACAGTGTCCGAGATGGACACCGCTCAGGTTCTTGTGTTATAGTTGGGGAAATTGAAGATTCAAGAGAGGCAACAAGTGCCTTTCCCAAGGCCAACCGGCCGGCATCACAGACAACAGTCAAGCCCGTGGTCGCCCCCATCGTGGGCCCTGTGCCAGCTTGACCCCAGTGCTCTCACATGCCGAGGGAAATCCCTCTTCTGAGTGCTGTGGGTCTTCTCTCCCTTGAAAGAACACAGAACAGCCCTGCATATGGAATGAAAAGAGCTGGCCTCACACATCAGCAGCTTTCCTATCAAGCCGAGAGATGAAACAGAGGGAAATGCAAACAGCAGAACCCGGGAAGAGAGAGGCTGGCTTATCTCTATCGCCTCTGTCTCTGCCCTTCCCCATTCCTCTCTCTGCTTCTTGGGCTGAGTCCAAGCCCGTATCTGGGTATATTCTATATCCTGGGTTAGAAAACCAGAGCCTGGGATGAAAATCGAGTTGATATCTGCTGTGTTGGCTTTTCATCCTGATCTGTCTGATCTGTGTGCATGGGCCAGCTACAGAGGGGACGGGAGGAGGCGCAGACAAGGCCTGGGTTCTTGCTTTTTTCTTTTATTTATTTTTAACTGAAGGATAATTGCCTTACAATATTGTATTGCTTTCTGCCATACATCGACATGAGTCAACCATAGGTATACATACGACTCCTTCCTCTTGAACCTCATTCTCCATCCCACCCCTCTAGGTTGTTACAGAGACCCAGTTTGAGTTCCTTGATTCATATGGCAAATTTCCATTGGCTATCTATTTTACATAGGGTAGTGTTTATGCTTCCATGCTACTCTCTCCGTTTGTCTCACCCTCTCCTTCCTCCCCCACGCCTGTGTCCACAAGTCTGCTCTCTCTGTCTGCATCTCCATTGCTGCCCTGAAAATAGGCTCATCAGTACCATCTTTCTAGATTCCATATATATGTGTTAAGATATAATCTTTATTTTTCTTATTTCACTCTGTATAATAGACTCTAGGTTCATACACCTCATTAGAACTGACTCAAATACGTTCCTTTTTATAGGCCTGGGTTCTTGAAGGGGCCAGTTACAGTGATGGGAAGGAAGCTTTAATGGTGCGTCCGTTGAGGCTGTGACCTGTCCCAGTTTCCTATTTTTCTAACATTAGGCTGTCATTATCCTGTGGTGACTCCACCTGGGTCTCTCTAAAGGCTGGCTGCCCCTGTGGCTTGGACCCAGGATCCTTGGAAGAAGCTAGTTTGGTCAACTGTGAGGAAAGGGATGTAGATATTTCAAGCTTTCTGTGCACATGATGACCTCTGAATAGCCCCTTTCTTCCAGATGCACTCAGAGCAGCTAGAAAGCCCGAAGGAAACACTCCCTCTTGTCTATTGGTGTGCCAGAGTCTAGCTCCAGCATATTGGGAAGACTGGCATTCTATAAGAAGATCTAAAAAAACTTTTTTTGAATCTTAAAGGGAAATACCTCAAATGTGTGTGTGCACGTTCAGTCGTGTCCGACTCTTTGTGACCCCATGGACTGTAGCCCATCAGGCTCCTCGGTCCAGGGGATTCTCCAGGCAAGAATACTGGAGTGGGTTGCCATTTCCTACTCCAGGGGTCAAACCTGAGTCTCTATCTTCTCCTGCATTGGCAGGAGGGTTCTTTACCACTAGCACCACCTGGGAAAGTGACAGCAGGGGTTGCTCAATTGTGTCTAACTCTTTGCAACCGAATGGACTATACAGTCCATGGGATTCTCCAGGCCAAAATACTGGACTGGGTAGCCTTTCCCTGCTCCAGGGGATCTTCCCAACCCAGTGATAGAACCCAGGTCTCCAGCATTGCAGGCAGATTCTTTACCAGCTGAGCCACAAGGGAAGCCCAAGAATACTGGAGTGGGTAGCCTATCCCTTCTCCAGGGAGATCTTCCCAACTCAGGAATTGAACTGGGGTCTCCTGCATTGCAGGTGGATTCTTTACCAATTGAGCTATGAGGGAAACTCAAGGGCAGAGCCACCTGGGAAGCATCAGATGATGCTCACCAAAAGCTAGGAAGATGCCTGGACTGCACAACTGGCCAGGACCTGGAATGAAATTCAACAGAAACAAGCAGAAACAATGGGAAATGATTGCAAAAATACTCTCTCCAAGTTGAGGAGGGAGGAGTAAGGGGAAGAGAAAAAGTAGGTTATTAGAGATTGGGGAAAGGGCAGGACGTACGCTCATAAATGTCTTGCAAGAAAGCAAAGGAAGGAGTGACTTTCTTGGACCCATAACAGATCATGCACTCAATAGGCTCCAGGGATGTAGAATCCAGAGAGAAGTCCGGATTCTATCTGAGTACAGTGGGGCAGGAGCTCATGAACAACCACATGCTCTCAAATAGAGCAGATGAGGCTGTGTTGGAGGCAAGAGCTGCTGCTTCTACTCCATTTCAGAGGTTTTGTAGGGTAATGGTGATAATGTCTTCCTTTCTGCTTTTCCCAAGGTGGCCATCTTTGAAAATAGGTCAGCAATGCATGAATCCTCAGCCCCCACTTTACAGACAGGAAACTGCAGGCTCAGCCTGTGAGGCTGAAAGACCCACTGAGGTAGGCAGAGGCAGAAGACAGGGCAGAGTGAGGGGCTTCAGAGTTCCCAGGAGAAAAGCCCAGAAGGCTTTTCTTCACCTTCCATGCCACAATTCTTGGTCCCTATTCTCCTCCAGAGACTGGAAACTCTGGCCAGGACTGTTCCACTCCGTGTCAGAGGGGTCCTCCCCTTCTGCCTTCCTCCCATCCTTCTTTTCATCCATCCTTCCATTAATTTGTTACATTTGAAAATTGGGAGGATTCCTGTTGTTGTCCAGATCCATAGCTTCTCTCTCAAAGAGTCAAGGATATGGCAGCAGTAGCCAGGCTCCCATGCAGCACTGGCACTTAGACGGGGCTGACACCCTTCAGCCCACATCTCTCATTCAGGATCTAGCATCTGGCCTGCCCTCTCTAGGTGCCCGCGTGTGACCTGTGTGCTCTGCCAGCACCCACCTCTCTGGGGGCAAGCAGTCTGCCACACCTTCAAGGGAAACAAAGAAAGGAGATTGAGAGAATTGTCTGGGTAATTAAAGGGGGACGTTTTAGCTTTTGAACTGTGCACTCTAGGTAACAATGGCCCCGTGGGGGCACAGGCCAATCAGATTGCCACCATACCCTCTGAAGCTTGAATTTACCCCCAACAACTCAAGAGTTCATGGAATGGCTCAGTTCCAGCCAGACTATGTCAGCTCCAACTAACCTGTTGGATCATGCAGATGGTATTAAAAAAAAAAAAATGAATGCCTATCAGTGGAAAGCTGGCTAAATAAAATGAGATAACACACATGACGGAATTCTAATGAGCTGTTAAAAAGAATGAACTTCAGTTCCATGGACAGGTATTTAAATCGACACACAACGTAATACTGTACAACAGGACTTGGCAAAGTACCACGCACTGCCTGTTTTTGTAAATAAAGTTTTATTGATACACATCCACACCCATTTGTTCACATATTGCCTGCGGCCACTTTTACACAGTAGTAGCAAAGCTGAGTAGCTGCCATGGAGGCCATGTGGTCCCCCATGCCAAAATGTTTATTAGCAGGCCATTTCTAGGAAAAGTTTCCTCTACATTATTTTGGGGCATATATAAATATTAATGTATACTGTTCAAATATTTCCTATATAGACATCTGGTTGAAAAGATATTTAAGTTCATGGCAGAGGTTGCCTCTATGTGGGAGTCCAAAGACAGAATAAATACACAAAATTTTCTTGATCCTAAAATTCCATTTCTTTACTTAAAAAATAAATATTTGGGGCAATAAGAAGAAATGTTCACAACTGTCAGATTTTCAGTGGAAGGTTCACAGGTGTTTGTTTTATTAGTCTTTGAACTTTTCTGCCTTTAAAATGTTTAAAATAAAAATTACCTCATAAAAGAACAAAACATTTAGGAATGCAATAATTCCATCTACATGATAAAACTCCTAGAGTGACATTATAATTATATCTTTAAAATGATCTACCATAGCTCTCTTCTTAAACACTCAGTGTATGATCCTCAGGCTTTAGTCTAAATTATTTGGGAAGAAAGGGTTTCGGTTTCAGGTTTTCTTTATACTCGTATGTTTTATGAATTCCCTTCTGTAGTTTTATAAATAGTTCCTAGATGCAAGCGACAAGTTCGCTTAATTCAAAACCAGTTTTCCCCTCATGGTCCTGTTTTATTTTCCCTCAACACAGAAGCAATGTATAGACCCATCCAAGAGGAACCGCTCAATTATGCAACCAGTGCCTTCCAACGTGTAAATACCACGTCTAGAAATCCAGGAAAAACAACCAGCCTTGTCCCACTTACTCAAATCACACGGACAATTTACGCCCATGAATTGGAATTTCGATTTGATCTGAGTTTACATGTAGAAGCCAAGGCACATTATGGGGGAGAGGGAGGGGGGCTGACCAAGTTGAAGGCTGGAATCAAAGTAATGGGGAACAGACGCCGAAACTCGGATGGACGCCAAACTAAAGCCAGGTGCTGGCTTTGGGCAGGTGACCTGGGAAGCCTGTCTCTCGCTCCTGGGAGAGACAACTCTAGGAATGATGGGTGGGTGGCACCATTTGGGGTCTATAGTTGCTCCCTCTGTGGCTCTCTCCATCCAAGGAGTTGACCACGGGGCCTGGAAATGTCAGCAGAATACATCTTCTTCCATACCTGAATGAGGGATTATTCGCAGAAGGCAGGGCAGCCAAGTAGGCGTCTTTTGAAAACAGACTTCTGGAATTTCCCAGACTTCTTGCAAATAATCCACAGTACTTTGTCAGGGTGGAAAAACCTGAAATTCTTCCTCCTCTGTCTGGAATATATACAGTAAAGTCTTTGTGACTTGGCAGGGCGTGCCTGGCTGGGAAGACCTCTGTTCTTGGCTGGGCTGTGCAGCAGTGAACTTGGTGACCCCGAGGAGATGAGGCACCTCCGGGGGCCTCTGGCTGATGGGCTGTGGGGTTGGGCGGCTGGGGGAGGGCTGGGGGCCCCAGTCTTTGTCCTGAGATTTCCCGAAAGTCAGATGACCTTGGATGTGGCACATGATCATTGCAGATGTGGCAGGTGGGCTGGGTGAGTCATCAGCTGCTGCAAGTCCTGGAGAAAAAGCAAGGAGGAGCCAGAAAGACTGAGCAACAGGCTTGGAGTCCAGGGGGAAGGGCCCCCTCCCCTGGAAAGCATGGCCTGTAGCCTTTCCCAAGACTCTGCAGCCACACAGAATCATGACTGGCTGGCTGGGCTGCCGAGGTGGGGGCTTATGCCCAGCTGGACCCAATCTTCCCTCGGCCTGAAATGTCCACATGTAGTTTCAGCCTGTTTGTGAGCTCCCAGACCCCAGCTCCCCACATGGCCCTCACCGCCCCCACCTCCGCCTACTCTTTCGATCCCCCCCGAGAAGGCTTTAGGAAAATGAACTTGGACATAAACCCAGGCTCAGTTCCCATCACTGCCTCTCGCTAGTTCTGAAAACTTTTAAATGTACTTAACTTCTCTGAGGCCCTGGCTCCTTGCTTGGGAAACAGGGCTGGCCTCAGGGTCCTCTGCACACGGACCTGGAAGAAACTGGGGCCAAGGGAACCAGAGCTCAGAAAGGGAGGGGGCACTGTTCCCAACCTGCCCTGCCGACCGCAGGCTAAGGTCCTGCTTTTCTCACTTTGACTTCTCTTGGGCTCTGGTTGCTATACATCCCCTCACCCCTCACCCTGGCCCCTACCTCGAAGACACAAAGCATGGCCCCCACACCCGGGAGTCACTCCATTCACTCATTCAGGGGGCACTTCTCCTGCCCCGGCGCCGTCTGCACACCCAGGGAAACGGCCTTGACCAAGGAGACAAGCACCTCGATGAGATTGTGTGTCTGTGGGGGAAGATAGTGAAATGACACGAGTTGGTGGGAGGGAGAGTGGGGGTGGTCTGGCAGGCCACCCAAGGAGGAAGTGGTTTTGGAGCTGAGGGTGGCAAATGGCCATCAGAGGAGAGACCCTTCTGGCTGGTAGAGGGAATGGCTGGTGCAAAGTCCTGGTGGCAGGAGGGAGCCAGGCATTGTGACCATTGGGTACAAGTCTGGAGAAGGGGAGAGGAGTAAGGAAGATGGGGGCATGCAGGCAGGCCTGTTTAGGGCACAGCCAGAGGGGTCAGGCAGAAGGGGTCAATCTGTCTGGGGATCATTTGACAAATGTGATTTCTACTTCAGAAAGAACATCCCTGGGACTTCCCTGGTGAGCCAGCGGTTAAGATTTCACACTTTGACTGAAGGAGGCACAGGTTTGATCCCTGGTCGGGGAGCTCAGACCCAATCAACATGCCAAGAAAGGAAAAAAAAAAAAAAAAAAAAACTGAAAGAAAGAATTGCTGCTTGGGGCTGGAGAAGGAGCTGCAGGAGCAGACTCACGAGAAAAGAGGCTTTCCATCACCTCTGCTGCCCTGTACTGGGGCGAATGGGGCTTGTTTCCTAATTTCAGTTCTAGTAAATTAAACTAGTTTCATGGGACCTAAGAATTAACTGGAGGTCCGACGACCACAATGCAGCAACAGACAGAACCAGAAAGCCCTCGCATGGAGATCATGAAAAATGCTTGGGGTTGGGACCTACTCATCCTCAGGGGGCTTAAAAAAACCAGCACATTGGGGACTCTGTTGTAGTTCTCTTTCTCGAGACGACTCCTTCTATTGAGAAGTGTGGGGTCTCCTGGAGCTGTTCCAAGGCCCCTTCCTGCTTTATCACGTTTCCCAGAAGTCCCTCCTAAGCAAAGCCACAACTCTTTAGGGGAAGGGGCCCACAATTCCATTACTGAGAATTGCTCTAAGACTCGTGTTTGTCCTCACATTACTGAAAAGCGATCATGGTCATAATGAGGACCGCGTGGGTGCTGGGTCTAATTAATAAATCATTAAATGGTTTTATAATTCCTATTAGCAACCTCGCCTAGAAGGTCAGATGAAAAAAGGCAAAAGGACGTTTTTTTGTTTCTTTTTCACTCCAACATTTTCACTTCTCTCCATACCCTTCGCTCTAGCCCAAGGAATGGCAGAGTGGGGGCCAGGCTGGCACAACCAGGTGCCCAGGGTTGGCCTTTGTGGTTGGTGGGAGCCTGGAAGGATGTAACTAAGATCCCTGACAGCTGGAAGCAGGTCAAGGGTCTCTGCTGGGCCCGACTGCTGGTGAGAGGCACTCTCTGGGCCAAGTCTGGGTGCCTTTTCTGATTGGGCCTTCTTGTCTGCATCTTATCCTTGGATCTGATCATGAACCCTCAGGCCCTCCCAGCCCTCCCCTACCTGCTTTCGTTCAAATCCTCCAAAAGGCCAAACAGAGCAGTGAAAGTCAATCTTGAACACAATGTCAATGTTGAACAATGTGCCTGAAAGGTGTTAGCACTCCAGCCAAGGGGGGCTGCAAGTTGCTTCACTCCTAATATAGTTGAAGGGCTTCCCAGGGGGCACTAGTGGTAAAGAACCTGCCTGCCAATGCAGGAGACGTGAGAGACGCGGGTTCGATCCCTGGGTCAGGAAGATCCCCTGGAAAAGGGAATGGCAACCCACCCAAGTATTCTTGCCTGGAGAATCCCATGAACAGAGGAATCTGGCAGGCTATGGTCCATAGGGTCGCAAAGAGTCAGACACAGACGACACCACTTAGCACTCACGCACGCACCTGGCCTTTCCCTCTGAGCATCCTTTTAAGTAGTCTTCTTTGCCCCCCACCCCCGTACACAATATATTCCATCCTGCTTCTCAGGGAGATGATTCTTTGGTGGTGTTTCCTTTTTCCTCTTACTTACTGTTTATCTGGACTTTCAAATTAAGATGGAACATGTAAACAGCAAAGCTCACAAATCTTAATTTTTTGTCTGTATGGATGAACCCTTATAAGGCATTAAACATTTCCGTCCTCTCGGAGATGCTCTGATGTTGCCTTCCCGTCAGTTTCCACCCATGTGTCACCATCCTGATCTCTAGCATCATAGCCTCCTGATCTGCAGCAGTGCTTTATCTCAGAGACACTTTCTCGTTTAATTTCCCAAACCCTCTTGGAGATTATTTAGATCCTTAGGAATCATGAACATCTTAAATGAGAGAAATAAAGATAGAACTGTTTTAGATAACTCTGGACTCTGGCTGTGACAAAAACACCCCAAGCTGAAAGGATATCTGAGTCTTTCCAATTGCGCAAGATGCTTTCCTGTTTTGATGATCCATTTCTACAATGAGATACTCGCTTCTTTTACAAGATGCTTTCAGGGATCCGGAATCATATATTTTTTGAAATGATATATTATTTTAAACGGTCTTAATTGTTTCATTAACATGAACTTGATATAAAGTAACCTCTTGAAGTGCATTGCTAAGGAGGGAAGGGAGATTAATAACCTAATCAAGCATTTAGAAACAACTGACATGCCCCGTGGAAAGGGTACTCTAAAAATTTCATTTAAAAATGTAATTATACTGATTAGAAAGACATATTCCTTTGTTTTAGAGAGAGGATCTTATAGTTTGAGAGCATTTAGCTGAATGGATAGGATTATATTTAAAATGCTCTCTTCTTAATTGTATAAAATTTCCAGGCTTTTTAGTACAGAATAAGATGGATTTCTGGAGTTTTCTGCCATGTTAATGTTGATCTGGGGGTGACTACTAGGGGTACAGGGGATCAAAACCATAAATATGAGAGAAACAGAACGTATCTAATTTAATACATTTTATTTTATTTATTTATTTTTTTTAATTTAATACATTTTAATGTCAGAACCCACCTTGCTCTAGGCAAGGTGGCCACGGATTTGCAGGTCGGGTGGGCTTCCCAGGTGGCTCAAGTGGTAAACAACCACCCGCCAATGCAGGATACGCATTGGTTCCATCTCTGGTCCGGGAAGATCCCCTGGAGAAGGAAAGGGCAACCCACTTCAGTATTCTGGTCTGGAGAATCCCATGGACAGAGAAGCCTGGGGGGCTACAGTCCATGGGGTCACAAAGAGTCGGACACAACTGAGCATGCAAGAAATTACACAGGTGTGTGGGAGTGGGCCTGTGTGGGCAAGAAGAAGGGCCCTCTGGGGTGGGGGGTCTCTGAAAAGTGGGCTCCCCCAGCGAGCCTGAGCCCCTGTCAGCACAGCTTTTCCTCTGGGAAACCAAGAACTTGGCACAATTTGAAAATCTTTGTAGTGTCATATTTACATTCTTTGAGTGAGGGCTGGATTTCTTGATCTAAGTCATTAGAGCCAAGACCAGTTAGTGATAAGCTAGGAAACTAATGCTCTGAGATAAGCTAGTGGACAGTAAAGTCTGTTCACAAGGTCCTGAGGCTGACTTTCTTGTGTGCCTTCAAAAGCTCACATCCTTTGATCCTAGGCATCCTCTTTTCTCCCAGTTATTTTTCCCAAGGAAAAAAAGAAAGTACTTTAGAGGGGAAAAAATGCTGTCTGCATGAAGGTGTTCGAACACAAGAGAATCATAGCTGAACAAATAAACAAGCAAGGAAACCAAAAACAACCTAGGTGCCTCTGGCCTGTCCCGCCAGAGCTCCTGTGTCCAGGAGCCCCGACGTGGACATTGTGAAAGCTGCCCAGACATACGGAAATGTTTATGAGATAATGTGGGGGAAAGCCCAAGAACCTACAATTTTTAGGTACCCTCTGCTGTGGGAAAAAGGGAAATGGCTATTGTGTCCGGGTAGCACAATTCTAAGGACAGGACTTCTCCCCTCATTTGGGCTTAAAACTGTGCCTTTCTGACAAATAGGCAAAGAACAAAGAAGAGAGTCCAGGTAAAGACTAAAGCAGGTGCCACTCTAGCAGAATTCTGAAGGAGCAATGACAGCATTTCAAGCAGTGATGTGTCCCTGTTGTTATTGTTCTGTTGCTAAGTCATGTCCGACTCTTTGCAACTCCATGGGCTGCAGCAGTCCAGGCTTCCTTGTCCTTCACCATCTCCCAGAGCTTGCTCAAACTCATGTCCATTGAGTCAGTGATGCCATACAACCATCTCATTCTCTGTCATCCCCTTCTCCTCCTGCCCTCAATCTTTTTCAGCATCAGGATCTTTTCCAATGAGTAGACTCTTTGCATCATGTGGCCAAAAAAACTGGCACTTCAACTTCAGCATCAGTCCTTCCAGTGAATATTCAGGGTTGATTTCCTTTAGGACTGACTGATTGGATCTCCTCTGTGGAGATCCAGAGAAGACTGAAGAAGACTCTTGAGAGTCCCTTGGACAGCAAGGAGATGTGTCTGTAGATTGTAAATAATTTCTTTAGGTAAACATAGTGGAAGGAGGTCAAAGGTGTTTGGCAGTAGATGTTTTTTACACTGCTAACAATAATAACCAACATTTGGAAAGTTCACAGAAAACCATTCATTTAAAAGCACGTGTTTGCTCCATAGTCGTTTGCAAGCACTGGCTTGCTCCGTACAAGCCAGTGAGGGCATCACCATAGACAAGGGGGACAATGGGTCTAAGAAGGCCATCTGTGTTGACTTTGCCAGGGTCCAAGATAACGTGATGAGGCTTCGCATATGGAGCCCAGTGTCCTGGTCAGAGGCGTCATCAGAGAGAAATGGATGTGAGGACTCTCCAGTTGGCTCTGTCCTCTGAGATAAGGAAGCTCTCTCATCCACACCCCACTGGCTTTCCAGTTTTGCCCAGGATTGGCTCCTCAAAATGCCTGGTTCCTGTCTGATCTGATTGTCCTTGGAGGTGGAAGATGAAACCTCAGTTCCAGGCCACAAGCTCACAGGCTCCGTTCCCTCAGAGGCCAGAGCTGGGCTGAGAGTCTTTCCTGTTGTTTGCGAAATGCACAGAAATGCGGTTCCTTCATTCCTCCATAGAGATGTGTTTTCTTCCATTTCTTGCTTGAAACATGCAGTGCTCTTGATTTATCTGTACCCATTTTTGATGGAGACTATGATCAGGGGAAATATTTCTCTAATTTGAGGAAAATACCCTGCAACTAAGTGATAATTGGCAAGGAAAATAGCCTCAGGGAAACCACAGGGCGTGGTGGAGGATGTGGAAAAAACAGCTGCTTGCTGCCATGCTTAGAAGTGGGTCCCTTGCTGTTACTTAGTCTTATTTTCAAAGGGAGCAGGAGACCTGAATATTTATGTAAACATCTCCCCATAAATGGGTTTTAACATTTAAAGACTAAGAGTGGTTTTCATTTTAAAGAATTTCAAGAAATCACATCAGTTTAGGGTCTTGGTTTGGGTTCCGCCAAAGAGCAGACTCAGAGATGAGGATTCAAGGGCAAGCAGTTCTGTGGGGGAGGGAGTCCCAGGAAACACCCAGAGATAAATGGAAAGGGAGGTTTGGAGGGTTGATGCTTCTCTGGGGGATAAACTCCACTTGCATCGGTGGTACCTTGCTTGCTAATGCGCAGCTATGGGCTTCCTCCCCTCCATCTCTCATTCTCCATCCTCTTTCAGTGTTTCCCAGAATCACCTTCCAGATCAACTACTTGCATTTGAGTCCCTGTGTCAAGGTCTGCTTCTGGCAGAAGCCGACATGGGTGACATGGGGCATTAGAGCCAGCATGGGTCCACGGATCATCTGCCCAGAGCTGCCCAACCTGCGGTGCAGCTGGGTGTGGCGTGTCATATGTGTCACCTTGGGGTCACAGCATCTCAGAGGCAGGTTTGTCTTCTCATGGTCTCCTCTGCCCCCGAGAGCTGGAGGGGAGGGAAACAACCAAGATGACACCAGAACACAGAAGGTGTGGGTGTCAAAGCCAATGCCAATCGGAGAGTAAAACCATCCCACCAAACGATTCAACTGTGCAGACACACCTGTGGGCAAGAAGCAAGTTTTGATGGACAGACATCGCTCAGTATTGCCTGGTCTCAGGTAGAGTTCTCCAGAAACAGTTGTTGAAATGGAAGTGTGAGATGGTCATTAGGGACTCGCCCTTGTGAAAGGAGGAGGCAGAGATGAGCAAAGGGGAAAGTAGAATTAAGAGCCAGTTGGGAGTCCCCCAGACCCAGCTGATCCAACAGGAAGGAGTATGAGAAGCTGTGCCCATCAGGCTGAATGGCCAGGCCTCCAGGTCCTCCCCTTACCATTGCCGGATGGGTATTGGCTGTCCCAGGAAAGGAGTGATGCTGCTGAAACAGCTGAGGCTGCCCCGAAAGGAATGAGAAGCTCCAGGCTGCCTGCTGCCCATCTTTCCTGCAGTCCTGCAGCTGTGAGCCAGTCCCTCTTTGATGGGGGCCCTGGGAGCTTCTATCAGTAAGCAGAAGGGGCATGGCTGGTGGTGGGAACATGGGTGTGCTTGAACGCTCTGTCCTGCCTGCACCATTTATGCGTTATAGTGGCTACTGTGGTGCCAACTTAGCCCCGTGGTTTGGTGGAAAGATAGCTCCCAATGGATAGTCATGACATTGTGTTTACACGATGTCCTGTGGTTAGGCATTCCATCTCTATCAGGAATGGAATTTTTAACACACTATAAACCATTCTGTTTAATTAATTAATGTATATGACATTCACACATAGTCTAAAGAAAGCATTGGGCTTCCTTGGTGGCTCAGTGGTAAAGAATCCACCTGCCAATGCAGGAGCCTTGGGTTCCATCCTCGGGTTGGGAAGATCCCCTGGAGAAATAAATGGAACCCCAATCCAGTATTCTTGCCTGGGAAATCCCTTGGACAGAGGAGCCTAATGGGCTACAGTCCATGGGGTCCCAAAGAGTCAGACACAACTGATCAGCTGAGCACACACATGGTGTTCAAAACTGAGGCTTGTTATTTACTAAAGATGGATGTGCATTAGTTTCATGGCCTTTTTGGTGTACCGAGGCACTTTAGGACCTGTTTTCCACCAAGTGTGGGAATCTCCAGTGAATTCTTTCCTCACCACTAACACCTCCAACCCCGTGGCATTTGCTGGATTGTGGGGCCCTACTCTGGGACCCACTTGAAGCTAGCAGCTCCATATAACCAGGATATGAAGACTAAGTACCCAGGTGTGACCCACCAGGAGCTGTGCTGCTGCCTCCACGATTAGGACAAGGGGTCAAGATTCAACACTGTCTCCTACCTTAGGGAGAGCGTCTTGGCATGCCTCTGACTGTGGGAACCCTGAAGGTATAGCAGGCCCTGCACCTCTTTGTGGGGCCCATCTTGAGCCCCTGAAGCCCGTGTGTCTTCTCATGGCCTTGGCACACTGGCCACCTCTTGCACATTTGGCCTGATCAATGTCGTATCACCACTGTCATGGACCAATGGGACTCTCTGAGGATGTCCAGATGGCCCAGATTTCATTAGGAGAGAAAGCGGGGAGGGTCACTCACCCTGGGACAAATCTGCAGGTATATCTTGCTGTCCATTCCAGATGCATTTGTGCAGTCTGGAAAACCATCTCTGGACCTCTTTTCTGATTAGGAGGGAATAGAGCTCAACTGTCCCTTCTGTGGTTCCAGACCTTCACTAAGTTCCTTCACAAGGATGCCACGCCTGGCACAGAAACTGACTAGGGATCCTTATGAACAGTTATCCACAGTTACCCTCCAGGACTTCTCGTGATTCTGTGAGGGCTGGTTAGACGAATCCCAGCAATATGATGGGAACCTTGTCCCTGGATTTTTTAGCACTTTTAAGAGTGATGCTCGGACTTCCCTGGCAGTCCAGTGGTTAAGACTCCGAGCTCCCAGTGCGAGGGTCACAGATTCAGTCCCTAGTTGGGAAACTAAGGTCTCACATGCCACATGGCATAGCCAAAAAATTTAAAAAAATAAAAGGGACGCTGACCACATCTCTTCCTGGAATATGATATGTGGGCTGGAGGGGATGAAGTTCCCGTTTCCACTTGACTTTCTCCACTGATATGGCTTTTATCTTACAGAACAAGGATCAGCTGCCCAGAACAAGAATCCTAAATATGCACCCAGGAATCACAGCAATGGCCCCCGTAGGGGTGGGGGATCCATGGGCCCTGTGGGCCCACGATACAACAGAGTTTTGCCATGACTCCATTTATGATCCAGGACTCAACTCCCATCTCTGATCAGGAGGGAACCTTGATGAGGTCCCTGTGGTTTCTGAGCATTATCTCAAACGTTGATAAAATGGAATAACCGAAGTGTTTCCTATAGCATCACTGACTATTGCTGTATGCAGGGGAAACTGACAAGATAAGTAGCCTGTGGAGAAGCAGATCCTTTGGCTAAGGGATATAGTTCATGCTCCGGGCTCTCGTTGTGCCATGCTGTGCTAGATTCTCCCTGCCAGCATCCCTCTCTGGACATCTGCCTCCTGACTCTGGGCAGTGATCTATGCTGACAGGCTAACATCTAATCAGCATGTTTGAAACAAGGGGTGGATGTGCTCAGGGTTTGGAAAATCCGAGGCAAAGGTGTTTTCCAACCCTGGAGGGAAAAGGGATCTGATCAGTCAGGTGGGATGAGGACTGAGGCAGAGGGAGAGGTGACCACTGGCTGGAAGATGTGGAGAGTGGGTGGGTGAGAGGGAGGGGGTCCCTGAGGAAAGAAGGTTCCCAGGACATTGTGAAGACACTAATGTCAAGAGGCAGAGAATTCTCTTTGTTCAGGCTTTAAATCTGATGTTTCTGTTCCTGCATGGAAGACACATGAAATTGTTTTTCTGATCCTCTCAGAAATACAAGAGCAAAGCCTGACAACCATAAGGCCCTTCAAATGAGGCTCTGGCTAAAGGCACACAAGATGTCTGTGAAGGGGCTTCAGAGGAGCTCCAAGTCCCCAGGTCGGCTGTTCCTTTGCAGAATCGGGCTGTTGGGACATAGTAGTTACGATCACTGGAAAACCAGCTCTCAGGATGACAGCTCCCACGCTCTGGGTGTATTTGACAAAGCCTATTATTTAGATAAACCGAGCACCCTTTCTGTTCTGATTCTTTGACCAAGCTCTAGTGGAGAAATTGCCTGGGGTGAAGCCCTCAAGATCTTATAAATAATTGAAAGTGACAGCCCAAGGTGGGGTTTTCTGAGTTTTTTTTTTTTTTTTCCTCTCCATCTTCCTCTACCATCAGCATCTTTTTCACCCAGGAGTTGTACTGGAACATCAAGCTTCTCAGGACCATTAGCATCTACCATTCTGAAAAGAAATGGAAATGAACAGACGTCTCATTTTTGTTCATCCCACAATCTGATTAAACTGGCCACTCGTCCAAGGCCCCAGCAGTGGCCCCAGCCAACAAAAGCCACCCGCCACACCAATGCAGGACCACTCAGCAGTAACTTGCACATCTGTTTCATGTCTGATCTCCTGAGCCACTCCTCACGTGTCCCTTCCCTTCATGCGTGTGTCATTATGTGTCAGAATATATTACCGTGCTCAGCTGTGGATCTAAGCTATTCTTTTTCAGTTTAATTACCAAGCTCAAATCACTGACCCCGTGTCTGTTTTATTAAGATGTCGCTGAAGATAATGAGTAATTTGAGAGGGGAGAAATTTCAATTTCCTGTCGAGTTGCCTTCGCTTGAGGTCCTTTCCAGGATGGTAACCGCACTCGCGTGGATCTTGTACTCAACCTGTCTGACCAACTCACCCCAGCCTGAGCCTGTCACCTCCTGTTTTGTGGGCTAAGATAAAGTACTTCCCTTGAAAGGTGTTTATTATTTCTATAAAAACGTCGAGAAAGCTACTGGAACCAAGTCACCTGCTCTGAAGATCAAAAGCCATCACACCAGCTCCCTAGGAAATGGAGTTGTCCCAGCCCTGGGGGCTTGGAAATAGAAGTAACTGGTTCTGCCCGGTTTTTGAAAGGAGGGTAATTCCTCCATGGACTCTGAGAGAGTTTGTCTCTGCCTCAGGGTGCCTGCTCCCCATGGAGTCCACAATTCCATCATGAGAGTGATTTTATGGCTACCCCAACCTTCTTCCTGACAGCCAACTCCACAGCAGGCATGCTGGATGCAATAAATACTATTCCCATGACAGTCCATCCCTCGCTGGGCACTCGGGCTCCGTTTTGACACTAATAAAGTTAGTGCATGGAGATCCGATTACGAGAAGGAGCAAATGAGATGTTTCATGAAGTGAGTCTGTGATGGTCCATTTCAGCTGGGAATAATTGTATCTCCCAGTGTATCCTCAAAGAGTTTACCAAAATGTATTCATTTACACAGAAGGCAGGAGGCAGGCATGACTGCTTTTATTTCTCCAGTTAAGAAACTGGAAAACCTGGTGCGGGGCTCTAGGGAGCTTGTGCACTGTAGATGTTTGTCTTTATTTGGGGGCCGGGATGGGAAGCAGGTGGGAAAAAGAAGAAGTTGAAGGGAGGAGATGGAATAGATCTGCACACTTCTGGGCTTCCCAGTTGGCGCTAGTGGTAAAGAACCCACCTGCCAATGCAGGAGACATAAGAGATGTGGGTTTGATCCCTGAGTCAGGAAGATCCTTTGGAGGAGGGCATGGTAACCCACTCCAGTATTTTTGCCTGGAGCATCCCATGGACAGAGGAGCCTGGCAGGCTACAGTCCTTAGGGTCGTAGAGAGTCGGACACAACTGAAGTGACTTAGCAGGCACACACACTTCTGAGTCCCGCTGACATTTCTACCCTGCTTAACTGCAGAGAATTTTCCCCAGGGCTTTAGAGTCATTGTACATGGCGGGGAACCTAGCATCCTTTGGGTTTTCTGGTTCCACGAAGACCCCTCTGACCCATGCCTCTCCCTTCCCTGCTCTCATCAGCTCCATCTCTTCCAGCCTCTTCGCTTTTAGCTCCTCACTGACCTCTTTCTGACACCCTGCTTTGCACTTTTCCTTCGCCTCTTCTCTTCCCGTCCCCTTCTTCCACTCTGAAGTAGCCCTGTGGCAACCAGCAGTGCACACACTCAATAAAAATCCCTCAAACAGAACTGAACTGTTAAAGCAAAAAAGTCTAGCTGCTTTCGACCTGGTAGCCAGCCCAAGTCCAGAACAGCAAATGCGAGAGCCGGCTTACCCCTAATCCATATTTCAATACAGTTCGCCTAGTTCAGTTCAGTTCAGTTTGCCTAAGGATAGGGTTTAAACCTTCATTAAAAAAAAAATAAATTGCTTGTTTGGTTGCCTAAAATAGGGCCCAGAGATACTAACTAATGAACCCTTGGTAGGCAGATTCCTCCTTCCAGCAAAGACAATGTAGCTAAGACACTCAGCTTCCCTGGTCCATAATACTGTACTCTTAATGGTCGAGACCTACCCACTTCTCCCCACTGTGTTTCTAGTGTGTCCTTTTGTTGATTACAATTTGCCAGGTATGGCTAAGTGCAAAATGGTGCCCACAGAAAGCCATCAAGCCACATTTTTCTACCTTGGGCCAGACATCTCTCCATGGAGGGCGTCCCATGTGTGAAGCAGCATGTCTGGCCTCTACTCCTTAGAGTCCATCAGCATCTCTGCCCGTCCCCACCAGAATTCTAACAATGGAAAATGTCTCTAGACGTTAGCCAATGCCCCCTGGCTGAGGGTGAGGGTAAAACCACCCCAGTGAAGACGTAAATAATAGACACAGCTGAAATGCCAAGGAATTAAACTTTCTGATTAATTTGGCCTACTCACTCACAGTTAACGAATATCCACAAACAGCTAAACGTACTCACTGTGCCTTCCTTTGTGTTTCTAGTCTCAGGGCCAATGATCTATTTAATTAAACCTTTTTGGTTTCATCCAACTTATGGTGGTGGTTTCGTTGCTAAGTCATGTCTGACTCTTTGCAACCCCATGGACTGTAGCCTGCCAGGCTCCTCTGTCCATAGGATTCTCCAGGGAAGAATACTGGGGTAGGTTGCCATTTCCTTCTCCACGGAATCTTAGACTCCTGGGTGACACCTACGTTTGTTTTCAATTAATTTATTTATTTTTGGCTGCACTGAGTCCTCGTTACTGCCCAAGAGCTTTCTCTAGTTGTGATGTGCCAGCTTCTCATTGCAGTGGCTTCTCTTGCTGTGGAGTGTGGGCTCTAGGGTGTGGGCTTAGTATTTGTGTCTCATGGACTTAGTTGCTCCTTGGCACGTGGGACCCCAGTTCCCAGACCAGGGATTGAACCTATGTCCCCTGCATTACCAGATGTATTCTTAACCACTGGGCCACCAGGGAAGTCCTGACACCAAAATTCTGGTGAAACCCTGACAACCCTGCTATGAGATGTGAGGCTGCGGACACTGAGCCAGGCTGGGGGCTGAGCCCACACTCCACTCACTAGCAACTGTTTGATGACTTCAGGAGAGGATGGAGACCGTGTGTATCTGAGCAAATCCATCTAAGTTCTGGTTCAAGGGAGGAAAGAGCATGGGGCGGTGAAGTGGGACCCCACACTCAGCAAACACCACTTCCCCAGCCAGTCCCCCACCACCCTGACTTCAGTCACCTTGCCGCCCCCACCCCGCCCCCCACCAACCCAGGTGTAGACATCACTGTGCCTTTTTGTTTTTCTCACGTGGCTGCCACCAGGCTCCCTGTGGGTTACTTATACGAAAGCACCTTGAGGAATAGAACACTTGGAGCACATGAAAGCTTTTTCCTTCTTCTTTGTCTGGGTCCCATCTTCTAGACCCTGGAAGGATACCAGACTTTGCAGATGGCATTTCCTGTTTAATCAGCAAGCACTCCGTTTCAGACAGCTTAATGGCCTGTGAGTATAAGGAAGGTGTCACATTGCAGAAGACAGTTTATCATCTGCCACTGTTGACATCTTCCAGAGGAGGGACTGGAGGAACGGCCCCAAATACAGATCTTCAAAGTTGGACTTAAAAGTGATTTTTATGCATTGGGCTTATTGGCCTGCTTTAAAGAAAGGCGATATGGAGCTTAAGGTTGTATTTATTTCAATAATGCAAACCTTGGGAAAATATGCTCCTTTGAACCCTTTGAAAAAAAGTCACCAAACCTAAAGTTTGAATCAGTTGTTTGTGAGAGCAAGGATATTTCTCCTTACATCTATTTTCTTAAAATAATTTTCTTATTGTCAGTTCCACTGATCTTTTCATTTTTTGTATAATTTTATTTACTTTTTTACTTTTGGCTGTGCTGGGTCTTCACTGCTCTGTGGGCTTTTCTCTAATTGCAGCGTGCGCGGCCTATTGTCCAGTTGCGGAGCACGGGCTTCTCACTGCAGTGGCTTCTCTTGTTTCAGAGCACAGGCTTTAGGGTGTGTGCACTTCAGTTGTGGCTCCCGGGCTCTACAGCACGGGCTCAATAGTTGTGCCACACAGGCTCAGTGGCTCTGCAGCATGTGGGGGTCTTCCCAGACCAGGTATCAAAGTCCTCCACTGCAGGAGTGCACTGGGCCTGCAGAGATGCTGGACTGATGGACAGTTCATGCCCTCGGAAGCAGCCCTTAAGCATGGCGGTGGATAAATACCCCAGGTTCCCTAGCCCTTGGATAGGGTCATTCTGAGCTGTGGCTTACAAAAGTCCTACAACTCCAAGTGTGGTCCCGGCACCAGTACTGTTTTCTGAGCTGTTTGTTACTGATTTATGATGAGCCAGGGACTGAAACTGAACGTGAGAGATTAGAAACTTTTAGAGTAATTTGATATTTTAATTTCACGACTGTTGCCATGAATAATAAGGAATATGGGGCTTGGATTTTGTACACTTTTTTCCTCCATCTTGTTGTATTTTACAAAAACATCAGCCCTCCTGAGTTTGCCAAGACAAGTGAATTCTGCATGACAGAAAGTGAAGAGCACTGTCCTGCACCGTCTCTGAGCCTCTGCTGCCCACAGAGGCCAGTGGTCCATCAGGGACCCGCCCTCGGCTGCTTCCTTTCCTGCTCTTCTCCAGGTGTTTTCTGGGACCCCATTCCCGATAAACTGCTTGCCCTCAAATCGGCATCTCAGGCTTTGCTCCTGGGGGAACCCAACTTAGCACACTTAATTGATGGGGATGAGAGCTGCTTCCAGGAACAGTGACTCAGGTCCCTCAGGGGTCTCCAATTGGAGGGAGAGGCAGCCCTTGCGGGTGGAGGTGAGGATGGGGAGAAACAGAACATCTGCCTCTAACACTCCTCGTACAGAGGACAGGCAGTAGCACTTACTGAACATTGCTCTTCAAGGCGACTCACTTAACACATGCAAATAGGTTGCCTTTTGAAAGACTCTGGCACCCCTTCCCTCCTGCCTTTCACACCCCTGGTCCCCAGGCCCCATGCTAGTCACCTGGGATTAACAGTGAAAAAGTCTCAGCTGCCCTAAATTTCTCAGTTCGATGCAGAAGGACAGACAGATTGGAGTGAATGATAAATTCATAGACCCGAGAGGGTACTGAAGACCCTCCTTTCCATGTTTTAGAATACCCATTTAATTTGACCTTTTGTCTGCTTGCTTTAATATTTATGTATTTGGCTGCACCGGATCTTAGTTGTGGCACACAGGCTCTTCCGTCTTCATCCTGGCACGCAGGTTCTTTTTAGCTGCGGCTTGTGGCATCTAGTTCCCTGACTTGAGACGCACTGGACCACCAGGGAAGTCCCTGTTTCTTTTTTAAAATTTACTTTTAGTTTTATTGAAGCATTGTTGATTTATAAAGTTGCGTTCATTTCTGCTGTGCAGCAAAGTGACTCAGTTATACACATGCATATTCTTTATCATATTCTTTTCCATTGTGATTTGTCACAGGATTTTGGATATAGCTCCCTGGGCTGTACAGTAGGACCTTGCTGTTTTTCCATCCTGTGTGTAATAGTTTGTAGCTGCTAATCTCAAATTCCCGATCCATCCATCCCCCAAGTCCCTCCACCCCTCCCTCTTGGCAACCACGAGTCCGTTTTCTAAGTTTGTGAGTCTTTTCTGTTTGGTAAATAAGTGCATTTGTGTTATATTTTAGGTTCCACATATAAGTGATACCATATGGTATTTGCCTTTTTCTTTCTGACTTACTTCACTTAGTACGATAATTTCTGGGTCCATCTACTCCACTGCCAATGGCATTATTTCATTCTTTCTTATGACTGAGTAGTACTCCTCCGTTGTGTATATGCGGCACATCGTCTTTATCCGTTCACCTGTCGATGGACATTAGGTTGTTCCCGTGTCTGGGCTACTGTAAACAGTGCTGTTATGAACATACGGGTGCATGTATCTCTTCCAATGATAGTTTGTACGGGTGTTGCTGTATCATATGATAGTTTGGTTTTTAGTTTTCTGAGGAACCTCCATGCTGATTTCCGTAGTGGCTGCACCAATTTACATCCCATTTTATTTGGAAACAAGACATCTCCAAACACTTTTTTGTAGTGAGTGGAGCCACTCACCCGTGTTCACGTATGTCTGCCTGTACCAGCAGGTGGGTGGGGCCCTGGGGAAACCTGTGTATCACAGGGAAACGAGTGGGGATTGATTTTCTCTGCCTTTCAAGAGACCTCCTGCCTCTCAAATGCAAACACAGCCGATCTCTCTCCTCCAACTTTAATAACAGTTCAGTGAAAACCCTGGGGACTCTTTCCCACGCCTAACCTTCAAACCAGATTTACAAGTCAAGGAATGTTGGAAATGAATTAATTACCTCACTAAATACAAGCGGGATGCAAATGAATGTAAAAAGGAAGAGAGAGGCTCTTAGTTCTCCTGCAGAAAATGTTACTAGAGAGATGCTCTTGAATTATTCTTCCTTCTGTCTCTTCTTCCATACTTGAATGCTGGATGCACCAACTCATTTGCATACATTATTAGAAGACTCCCGCCCTTTGCCTCTTTTCTCCTACAGACAGACACCCAACAATATTTCAACAAAATACTGAAATACATTCCTCTCTGTTGTGTTCAAGGATATACGGGGAAAGCCCATATCTTTCTATTCAGCGATGGACTTTCAATGGCTTTGTTGATGTAGATGTGATTTTCCTCTATGACTTCCAGCATCTGAGGAGGCAAATGTTTAGGTGAGATTTGAAAGTTCCTACACATTTTGTCTCTTGAACCTCCTTTCATTTGGTTCAGCTGTGATTTTGCCCACTCCATCAGAACCATCTCTGGAAACTTCTCATGGAAATTTTTAAAAAGATAAAAAGAGGAATTTCCTGGCAGTCCAGTGATTAAGACTCCATGTTTTCACTTCTGAGAGTCCCAGGTTTGCTACCTGGTCTGGGTGCTGGAGAAGACTCTTGAGAGTCCCTTGGACAGCAAGGAGATCAAACCAGTCAATCCTAAAGGAAATCAACCCTGAATATTCACTGGAAGGACTGATGCTGAAGCTGAAGCTCAAATACTTTGGCCACCTGATGCAAAGAGCCAACTCATTGGAAAAGACCCTGATGCTGGGAAAGATTGAAGGCAGGAGAGGGGGCAGCAGAGGATGAAATGGTTGGATGGCAGCAGCGATTCAATTGACTTGAGTTTGAGTAAGCTCTGGGAGATGGTGAAGGACAGGGAAGCCTGGCGTGCTGCAATCCATGGAGTCACAAAGAGTTGAACACGACTTAGCGACTGAACTACAACTGGGAACTAAGATCCCACATGCTGTGTGATATGCCCCCCCCCCCGCGCCAAAAAATGAGAATAACAACCAGATTTTCACTGTCCATTGCCCTGTGAACTGGCCTTGCTTGGGGTACATTGATTTCAGGGGAGGCCTGTGGGGATTAAAAAACAAGAAAATCTTCACCCCTCTCCTTTCAAGCATTTGACTGAAAGTTGCACGATAGAAGAAACATGTGAAAGACACATGCGCAGAGAAATAGGTACCGAATCTTTCCCACATCAAACTGCACTTCTAAAGTTCTGCCGTCGAAGAAATGCTAGAGAAATCAGTTCGGGACCACGAGTGATGTTATGACAACCTTGTAGACTCTGCCACTTTAGAATGAAAGTTTCAAGCTGTAACCAAAAAAAAAAAGTCTCTGGAGCCACGGTTTATCCAATATATTGAATCCAGATTTTGTAAACCACAAAAATGTCATCCTAGAGATCATATGTAGAAACATGTTTTCTTCAGAAGTTTTAAAGTGGAAATCAAATATACAATGAAGACAATTAGATGAAATTTGGAAAAAGCCAAGCCCAGGAGATCTGGGGCAACTTCAGGCTGGGGCCAGTTTGCAAAGGGAATCTATGCTTCCCAAACATGGTGGAAGGGGAGGGTTCCAGGATGAAGAGGTAAGGGTAGGGTCACAAATGGAGGGATACAGTTCCCAAGGCTAAAGAATCCCAAGGATTTGAATAAGTGGGAGAGAGCAGGATTTTATTTTATTTTTTAAAAATCTGCAGTGTTGCAATTTTACTGTGTAGGATTTCGTTTTATCTAATCTTGGTAATTTCGTGTTGGATGATGCTGGTCTCCGCTGTGTGCTCTGCCGCCAGGCCAAGTTCAGTCCTGGTGAAGGTTTGCAGTCACACAGGGGAAGAGTGATTTCCAAAGTTTGTTCTGAGCACAGATTAGCAGGGAGGCCTTATGTGAGCTCGAGTGGGGAAATGCCTGCAGTCTGGGCTGGGGCAGCGGGAGATGGGGGAACGGAGCACTGGGGTAGCAGCTGCCGTCCATAGAGGCCCCGAAGTTCTGACTCCAGACCCACCATCTCCTTTTCTTGCTGCAGCTCCTACACGTCTGAGTCGAGATACGTTCTGTAAATGGGGAAAACGATGCCCACTTTTCTAGCATTGGTGAGGATTACAGAGAAAGGATGTGAAGTGTGTTGTTAAGAAGTTGGTTTTCTTAGCAATCACTAAGGTGATCTCTCACCTTGAACCTTGTCTCCTGAATCCTGACCAGGTCGGTCCCAGAAGCTGAGGTTTATTGAAGCATTTGCCCCATGCTAAGCACACTCCAGGGATGATCTTCTTGAATCCCCACAACAGGGTAGGGGCCACATCATCTCCAAGATGGGAAACTGAGCCTCAGAGGAGTTGAAAGTTTACACTGCTGTGATGGGGATTGGAGCATACCCAGTTGGGCTCCTGCATCCCTGGACCACTGCACCCCACTGTCTAAACCACACTGTCCTGTTCCCTGCAGTTACCACCAGCCATATGGTACAACTTACATTTGCATGAATGAAAGCTGAATTTAAAATTCTGTTCCGCAGTCACACCGGCCCCATTTCACAGGCCCACCAGCCATGCATGGCCAGTGGCCGCCATATGGCCCAGCCCTGAATCTCCCCATCACTGTGGAAAGTTTCCCTGGATGGCACAAGGCCTTCCATTTCTACCTCAACCTGGGGACAGACAGCTTATAAAATGGTAAATTTGGTTTTGATTATTCACATGTAAGAAAAGAATTGTGGACTCTCCAAAGGAGCTGCCCAAATGATTTCCATTAATCAGAGGATTGAAACGTCTATTTACAGATCATTAACTGCCTGACAGATGAGGCCTTGTAGGGGTTGGGGACGGGGTGGGCGTTGGAGCCCGAGTACTGTCTCCAGCATTGGAAGATGCTTTCGACCAAGGAGTGGTTAGAAATGAGGATGGAGAAGAGCCCTCATTTGTAGTGGGTGCCACCAGGTCACTGGGCTCTGGTCACTGGCTCTGAATCTTCCTCTGCTTGGATTTCAGTCTTAAAGACTGAAAGCACTGGCCGATGCTGCCCCAAAGGTTTGATCTAAAGTTACATTATCTTCTCCCCACCTTCTCATCCTGGCTCAGACACCAGCATGCTGTGCAAACTTTCACAGGGCCTTTGACCTCTTTGCCTCTGCCTTCTCATCTAGAGATGGGAGATGGGGGTCCTCATGTAGCACCCTACAAAACTCCCTCGTCCTTTGAGTAACATGAGGTCATCATGGTTGTTAACTTCTTTCCAGTCAAAGTGTGTTTTGATTAAAATACTTATTCTCTTTTTATTTATTTATGGCTGCACATATAGGATCTTAGTTCCACCACTAGGGATTGAGCCCATGCTCCCAGCATTGGAAGCACGCAGTCTTAACCACTGCATGGCCAGGGACATCCCCCTTTCTAGTATTTATGCCGGTCCCTAACTAGCCTCTGCTGCATCCTGCCCAGGAAAGACAAGAAGCCATCTGGCTCTGTCTTGAGTTGGCTGGGCCATGATAAATGATGGCACGAAGGTTTCAGGCCACACACACAGAGCAGAAAGTTGCCTCATTAACAAAGTGTATCCTCGCCTGTTCAGAAACCATTCCTCCCCAAGGGGGCTGCATTAATTAGATATATTTTCATTCAACACCAGGCTGTGGCAGGACCCTGGGCCATCTGGAGACAGGAAAGAGACACCCCATTGCCTGGTTCACCGACGTGCTTTGCAAAGCCTGCTAGTTAAGTGCCCCGGAAAGACAAAACCCCATAAAAAGCATGCGTTCTGGCTGATGCAAACTCCTCCACTGAGTTTCCAACCTAGGCTCTTGCCCTATACAGACAACACTTAGCTAATTAGTGGAAACAATCCCTTGTGACAAGACAAGGCAGTCTGGGAGACCAGAAAGAACTCTTTTCCTGCCAGACTAGAGAGAAAGGAGGCGTTTTTAAAGAGCCACTCTTGTCTTTCATGATCCAAGTGGATTGAGTCTGTGTCTTGCCATCTGAGAGCCCTCTGGCTGCAGCTTTTTCATCCTTGAAATCTCAGATGCCCCCTTGTAGCAGCCTAATTAAATATGACAATGATGGCAATGATCAGAACGTCAGGATGTGCGCCTCTTCTCTGTAAAAGGCTGGGCGTAGAGCTGGGCCCACCCTGGTTTCTCAGGTCTGTAACACGGATACCAAGGTGGGGGGGCGATGGTGATGGAAACATCCCAGGAGATGAGTTGGGGCTGAGATGGATCTGAATCCAAAATCCCAGCTCTTTGAGACTGACATGTACACACTATTGATACTACGTATGACTCTTCACTGAGCTTCCCTGGTAGTTCAGACAGCAAAGAATCTACTTGCAATGCAGGAGACTCGGGTTCAGTCCCTGGGTGGGGAAGATCTCCTGGAGGAGGAAATGCAACCCACTCCAGTGTTCTTGCCTGGAGAATCCCATGAACAGAGGAGCCTGGTGAGTTACAGTGTATGGGGTCACAAAGAGTCGGAAACAGCTGAAGCGACTCAGTGTGCACACACGCATGAAATAGATAACTAATGAGAACCTATTGTATAACTCAGGGAACTATACTCAATGCTCTGTGGTGACCTAAATGGGAAGGAAATCCAAAAAGAAGGCATATAAATATAACCATAGCTGATTCACTTTGCTGTACATTAGAAACAAACACAATTTTATAAAGCAAGTATACTCCAATAAAAAAAATTTTAAATAATAAAATAATGCAAAATTTTCATGCCAAATCCCAGCTCTGCTAGTTTTTGGCCATGGGACTTTGAGTGATTCACTCAGCCTCTAAGCCTCAAGTTCCTCATCTGTAGAATGGGAATACTTAGGTCAGTCATAAGCATGCTCGGGAGAATCACTAGGTGTGCACCATGAGCGTGTAGTAAATGCTGGCTGTTGTTATTATTGCTAATAGCAATCATGTCCTGGCCGATAGTTGACGTGAGACTCAAAGGCAGAGGCCTAAAAAGATATTTTTCTTCCAGGAAAGCAGCTCATTTCGAATGTACTTTCTGGAACTTTCTCACCAGTGTGGACATTTCAGATTCTGGTCTTAACGTTGCAGCAGGGCCTTCTGCAAGGCTGTCGAGGGGATGACCCCACCTGGGAACTGGGCCTGTCTTGTACTTGGGAGAGGTTTATGGAAAGTAGGGGTCTGACTCAGTTTTCTTCCAGGAAACAGGGCCCTCACCTGGGAGATGAGCAGCCGAGAGCATCCTAGACCCAGGAGAGTGTTCCTGGCCTTTTCTGGAAGATGGAAAGGCTAAACATGTGAGAGTGACGCTCAGCTGGTGACCCCAGAGCTCAGACTTCTCGGACTCTGATCCTCCTGCTGATAAGATACAAATGGATGTTAAAAAAAAAAAAAAAAGACTTCTAGCCATCAGGGTTAAGGAGAAATCATATGTTGAGCACTTTCTTTCCCAAATGCTGGTGTCTGTAGGACTTAGAAAGTAAAATAACCTTGATTTTGCACTCCCCTGGGTTACATTTCTTCTGTCTTTGGACCCATTTCCACCTCGCTTCTCAGCTCACATATGTTTCATGGGTTTAATTAAGATGAAACCTCCCTGATTCACCACGATCTCTGGCAATGAGGAAAATGGGCACAGAAGTCAGGAGAAGACAGGAAACCACGTTTTCAGGCAGGGCTCTCTCACCTGGGGATCGCAGAGGCTCCTCTATGGCCCTAAAGAGCAAAGCGGGGGAAATCACCTTCGAGTGAAGGGCACCGAGGTCGTGAAAAGCAACCCCCTGTCCCTGGAAGAGTCTCAGCACGGTGGCTGTGGATAACAGTAGTCTGTTGTACATTTAGAGTTTGCTCAGAGGAGGTCTTAAGTCTTCACACACACACACACAGTAAGTATGTGAGGTGATGGGTGGGTCAGTTAGCTCTATTAGAAGTATCATTTCACAATAATATGTGGATCAAAGCATCACCCTGGACCCTTACATAGAAACATGCGTACCTATCAATCCTGCCTTGAGCAAGCCAGGGGAACTGAAGAGCTCCCAAACTCACTGCCAACCCCTCCCCCACGCCCCATGCTTCTGTCCTGCTGATCCACGGAGCCCTTTTGTAAGAAGGGAAAAGCCATTAAAAACACTCCCAGAAACCCATCTAATGGGCTAAATGATTGAATTCAACCACGTGTCTCTTTAGCTGAGTTCTCTTGTCGGAACACGGCATGATGAGCATTTGTTTTTATTGTAAATGAAATATTTTCCAGGCTGCTCTAATTTGGAAGACGTGATCAATTATGAGCTTGTCCCCTTAGCCAGGCTCAGGGGTGGGGGTGGCTGTGTGGTTATCAGGGAAGTTGCCAAGCAGAGTGTCTGGCAAGTCACAGAGCCTGGTTTGAAATAGAGGAGATGCCATCCAAATTTCTTCTTCTTTTTTTAATGATTATTGATTTATTTGGCTGTGTTGGGTCTTACGGCACGCAGGACCTCTGTTGCATCATGCAGGATCTTTATCTTGTATTATGTGCTCCGACTCTCTAGTTGTGGCGTGCGGGCTTAGTAGCTCAGTGGAATGTGGGATTCTCAGTTCCCTGACCGGGGACTGCACCTGAGTCCCCTGCATTGCAAGGTGGATTCTTAGCCACTGGAACCACCAGGGAAGTCCTGCCATCCAAGTTTATAAATGATGACACCAGAAGGTAGTCTTTGGACTTGACCATTTTCCCAACCAGATCCTTTTCTTCCCTTGGAGTCAGAATGTTTTTAGGGGATTCTGAAATTAATCAAGGCACACTATTAGAATGATACAGTTTTCAGGAAACAGGCATCCCTCTTGGAGTTTAGAGGAAAGATCAACTTGGTGCTTCTTATTATTCACTCCTGATTCTTTGGACCGGATCTTAAAGTTTTCCCATCCCTGTCCTGTGGATAAAGGACGTCATGTGTCCAGGCTTGGAGCCCCAGCGGTGTGTTCTCTGGGGCTCCTCCGTTCCAGAGAAGACGGATCATGGCAACGCCATTCTTGGGTGCTGAACCAAAGCTGTTTAGATGTGAAAACGTTCCCAGATAAACAGAAACAACCCAGTCATCAAATTCCCCCTTGACCACTGTATCTAGAGGCCATAGTGTCTGGAACGGGCAGTGCTGTCGAGACCGGGGTGCCGTTTTGAATGGGTCTGATTCAAAAGAAGAGAAAGTCTGATGGAGATAAGACTACGGCCATCTTTCTGACCTAGACAAACTGATCCACGGGGTGGACTTGTCTTTTCTGTCCACCACTCCCTCCCTCTCTTCCTTCCTTCTCTCCCCTCCCCTTTCCTTTTCCCATTCCCCCCCCGCTTCCTTTCCTCACTTTTCTTCCTCCTTCCTTTATTTCTTGTCTGGAACATTCCAGTTCAGTAGTTTGTATAGCTGAAATCAACTGGCTAATTGTCAGTTTTTCTCTTTGCTTTGTAGCAGGCAGTGTCTCACCTGAGCTGAATGCTTAGTCACGCAAGATAATAAGAAATACAGAAATACAGAAAACCACAGAAGCATTTTGGAGACAAACAGGTTATGAAATTGCCTATCAGGAGCTCTAATTGGAAATCACTTCCGAAAGGTTCTGCCTTTTCCCTCTGCGCACCCAGCTGCCACCCCTCCTTAAAATTCCCAGCGCTACATATGAAATGGGAATGTTGCAAAAGGTCAAGTCCTCAAGTCTCAATTACATTCTCCTGAACGGAACAGAGGGTGAAAAACAAAGGCACCAACATGACCTTCAGTGGGGATTTTAATTAGAGACCAAAAGGCAAATGCAAATCTCAGATTTTTCCAAAAGCTAAAACGAAATTGTTTACCCAGGATACCTGTTGCTGTGAAAACAGATCGGTGGCTGGGTTACACACACAAAGAGACATCTATTTGGCATAAGTCTGTGTGCATAAAGATACTATTATATATGAGACAAAAACACATTCAAATGGGTTTTGTAACCAATGGAAAGAAAAATGTGTTATTTGCATGTCATGTTAATGTGTTTTTTTTCCCTGCCACTAATTATGCTATTTCGAGAAAATAATTGGAATTGGCTAGAAGAAATTAAGAATAGAAACTTGCAAATTATATAACCTAATGAATGTAACTTTTGGTAATGAACCTAGTTGCTACTTAACACGCATCACTAGAGCCTGCATTAAACAGAGGAGCCCTCCTAATTCTTTTAATTCAACTGAACCATTCTTAATAATTCATAATTAAGTCTGGCTCAGAAATGATAGTCTCCATGGTAATATTGATTTCTTTGCTTTTTGTATCTCTGCCAAATGTTGAAAATGACAGAATCCTGAGTCTCAGAAGGCGAGTGCCATCAACAAAGATCACAGACTTTAGGAATAACAAAGGGCTTTACCAAAAGCCCTTTCTCTCTTAACTTCCAAAAAGATGAGACAGAAAATGGGAGGAAATGGAAAGTGGGGCTTATGGGCTCACTGGTGTGGTCTGAGCGTGACCTAACAACAGCGTGTAGCTGCGGGTAGTGGAAAAATACTGTCTGTGTTACGAGAGCAAAGGTCTTCCTTCTGGTGGCTGTGGAGTCTGGCCCCGCAGACCCCATCCCCGGCTTACTTTCTGCTTGAAAGACCACCCTAGTCTGCACTTCCAGGGAACATGAGTTGAAGGAGGACAAAATGAAAAACAAAACAAAATGCCCTATTTGGTCTTCATCGTCTTCTCCTTGGGTCCTTTAATTGAATACACTATCAACTTGAAAATGTATGCTATTAACATAGATTTGAAAAACCCCAAATTGCCCTCCAACTGTGATCACTTGTTTTGCCTGCTCTTCATAAAAATGTCATTCTACTAAGGCTGAAACTCTCCCTGAGGACCCACCACCTGAACCCTGAACTCTGACCCTGAAGGAAATGCAGTCAGCGCCAACATACAGGTCAGGACATGGCACCGTTATTTTTAGACCACGTGGTCATGAAAACAGTAATACTTATAATAAAAGTAACAGACTCAATTGAAGTCTATCTTCAGAGATATACGCAGGAGTCATCGTATTTTAAAAGTCTAATTAAGCGCCTGCCTCTAAAGGAGTTAGGAAAAGAAACCTGGGTTACATTGTGCCTGCTCCAATGCCCAGCGTCTTGGTATTCTGAGTCCTAAAGTCAGAACTTCGTTAACTCTTGAGGATCTCCTGTTTGTGATTTACTGTGTTTTTTCTTTAATCCCTTACAGCCAGTTGGGGAATTACGTTTTATTGAATGTGAGTAAGATTCGTGTTGCATCCTGTACTAGGGACTCTTAAAAATGCCTTAAAATAGCTCACGGACAGCAACATTTTCCAAATGAAACTGCTAAAGCATCACACAAGCAGACTGGGGTCTCCCGTTAGGTGAGACCTAACCTCAAATCTTTTCGAGGCAGGTTTGGCTCTCACACATGAACCCATGCACACATTGCACACCTGTGCCCCCCAGGTGTGACCCCAAAACTGAGCGAGCTTGGCCAAGAAGTAGACAGACCTGGGTTTAAACCCGACTTGGCCAACAATGCTGTGTGATCTTGGCTACAGCCGCTGCACTTCTCTGAACCTCTGTTTCTTCGGCTGTAACACAGTGATGACCACCCCTACTCCACACGCTTTCCAGGTCACTGAGAAACTCAAAGTTCATGGGCAATGTGTGAGCAAAGCATAGAATATAAAGCAGATTGCAAACAGAGTCCCAGCTCCTTACATGTATCGACTGTGTGACATTCAACAAGTTACTTAACCTCTCTGTGCCTCCAACTCCTTATTTATAAAATGAAGATAATAGTAAATCAGTGTCTTTGTATTTAGTGATTATTAAGTGAATTAAATGAGGTGCTATAATAGTGCTTCTCGTTACTGCCATTAACAATGGTCTGTTTAATCAGCTACGCTCCAATATAAAATAAAGAGTGTAAAAATATATTTATACTGCTGATTAAAATTTGTTCTTACACTTCAACTAGTATCTGGGAAACAAACAAAAGAACAATGTTTTGTTGAAAAGGAAAGTGAAAAACAGATTGTCCTTTTCTCTCTGAGAGGGACCCAGCTTACATCCACAGAGACATGGAGCATTTATGAAGCTTCCTGGGAAGCCCCTGCAATAAATTCTGAAGGACAACAGGGCCATGAAAAATGGGGTCAATGATGTCATTTTAAAAACATGTCATTCCCACAACAATTGGAACAAACGAGATTATAACTCTCAGATAAATGCATGGCGTTGCACACGTCTGTCTCCACAGGGTCAAAACGTGAAGAAACAAGCAGTGAACTTTTGTTCCTTCCTTTAGAAGCTCGCATCTGCTGGGCTCCTCCTGGGTGTGACATCCTTGCTAAGACGGGGGGAACAGTAACAGGGGTGTCTCGGATCTTTGTGGAGCTCAGCACGTGGCAAGGAGAGTGACGACAAGAAACAAGCATTTGTCAAGAGAGCAACAAAAGGGAGGTGGTGGTGCAGGGACCCAAAGGAGGGGTGGTGGGTGCAGAGGAAGAGGGTGGGGACAGCTCAGAGCCGGAGGAGGCATCTGGCTCCAATGAAGAAGTGTCAGCCTGCATGACAGAGCACAGAGCCCAGAGGCCACCCTGGGGCGAGGAGCTGGCTCCAAAGAGCTGAGAAGTGGGAGACAAGGAGGAGCTGAAGCCCAGAAAACCGTGCTGATAGGATCTGGTGCTGTGGCTTGAGCTGTCACAGAGGCTGTACACTGGGGCAGGATGTCTCACTGATCAGTGCTCAGTCCAGGCGGTGTGAAGGTCAGACCAGGAAGGGGAGAGATGAGCAGGCGTTAGAAGTTTTGGCAAGAGACCACTGGACTGGCTGCCCCCACCTCCCACATCTCATCCTCTGATGAGAGCCCAGGAGGGCAGTGCGGGGCAGGTGCTTCTCCCCAGCATCAACGTCACCTGTGCTGGGCTGGGAACTCCAAGGAAGAGGGAGAAAGTGGAGATGAGGACAACCTCCCTGGTTGGTGTGGGAGGAGGCTGAGGACCTAGACAGGGTCTGAGGACCTAGACCCCACCCTGGGCTGGACTGTCCCTTTTGAAGACAAGGATGAAGAGGTCTGGTGTGAATTCCTTGGGATGAGATACTAGATGAAGTGGCACCCCTTACTGGACCAGTCTGGATGGTCTTAGGAAAATCACTTCCTCGCCCTGGAGAACATGCTACACGTAATGAACACTACTCGATTCAATTCACACCGAATAAATTAATTGACAAAGGGGCATATGGAGAGATGCATAAATTCCTCATTGAGATGCATCATCGAAAATAAGGAACTGATCTGGAAAAAGATTGTGTGAGCATCTTCAGTAACCCTGTGGTGGTCAGAAAACCTCAGACGCATCCATAGATGATTAGAAAACCTCCCATGTATCTCTGGTCCCTGTTCCTCTGGCTACCACTGCTGCTTCTACTTTCATTTAAAAAGCTTTCGATGGCCTGGTGCAGAGATCCCTGTTTTTCTATTCAAACAGCTTTCTGGAAGTTTGGAAAACAAAATATTCCCCTGGGGTGTAAAGAACACACACGTTTCAAGAATGAGTAACCTGGCAGAGAGAAATTAAAAAGTTGGCTGTGGGTAACACAGCTGTCAGGCACCAGGGTTTGATTATCAAGGTTTAAAACTACATGCTAAGTAAAAATTCCTTCCACTGGGGTATCAGGAGGGACTGTTAGCTCCCTCTCAGATTCAGGCTTTTTTAGCCCCTCAAACATCAGCTTCAACACCTGTTCAGCTTAATATCTTATGCTTTTCCCCCTCTCTCTCTCCTTCCTCTTTTTGAATAAGCAAAGCTCACTGCGTACTTGCCATTTCTCCTCCTCTGAAATAGCTAAGATTTCAAGTGACAACAAAATCTGAAATACAAAACAAATCAGTTACTCCCCAAAGTGCCAACAGCAAAGCTGCTGAGAGTTACCAAGGGGCCCCTCCTCCATCACCACTTGTGAGATCCCGGTGCATAGCATCAGGGGCCAGTCTGGGCCCTGGGCAAGCGGACCAGCCATACCAGAGCCCAAAACCGCGGACAACAGAGTGACACTTAGAGCATTTTTCAAATTTCCTAGGAGATGATTATTGCTCTTGGCATGGGGACATCTGGATCCCCTTTCCCTCCCGAGGACACAGTTCTGCTCAGACAGAGCTGGAATAAACGTTCAGCCGGAGAGGGAAGGGATGAATTTATGGTTTTGCCTCACACAAGATGGGAAGCATTTGTACACAGGCGGTGCGCCCCCTGGTGGTCATAAAAGGCAACTGACTGTGGAGTCAGAGGGCTCAGGTGGGAAAAGGCTCCTTACTGGTTTTACAATTCAGAGGCCAAGCTAAGCCACCTCGGGCCTCGGTGTCTTCATTTATAAAATAGACTAATATTGTTCATGGATGCTGTCAAGATCACATGGGAGAAAGGAAGGGTAAAACCGTGGCATGATGTCCAGCCTGTTTATCCCCAGCTCTCCATTTCTTATCTGTTCACTCTTTCACTAATTCATTCATTCACTTATATGTCCTAAGATCAGTTAAGGTCGGGGTCAGAGCCAGGGTTAGAATGCAACTAACCCTGTTAGGGACCAGGCACCACAGAGGCACTGGGAAAGGAGCCATGAACAAGAGAAAAAGTTTCTTTGCATGAGACTCTCACGGCCTGAAGAGGAGCAAGAAAAAATTCAGACTGGGTTCCATCCTGGGAATAGACCACAGCTGTAGTGCTTTAAGGAGGGCTGGGCCAGGAGGAGATGGTCAAGGCCAGCGCTCTGTGGTTGGGATCACACCCAGGCGATTTTTCAGGAGTTGAGCCCTAAAGGCAGAGTAGGCAAAGAGTGTCCAAAGAGTGGAGGGAACCGCCCGAGGGACACCTGCCAGCCCAGGTGGGGCAGTTCAGGTCCCCAGCAGCAGAGGGGAGAGCACTGGGAACCAGGAGGAGATGGAGATGGAGGGGAGGCAGGCCACCCAGGACCAGGCCAGGTTCCCCACTGCAACCTCTTTCTTCAGACGTGAGGGGCAGGATGGAGCGCTGGGCGACCACTGTGAGTCACGCAAATTATCGGGGCAAGAGCCGTATCTGCCCTCAGGATGCAGGCCTGGTCCTCTGGATCCTTCTGCTCCCCTCCCCCACACTTCTAGTCCTCCTTGGATCTGAAAGGACCACAAGGGGTCCAGTGTGTCAGAAGAGCCCAAGGGGGCCGCTCCCCCTGTCCCAAGCAAGCACTTTCCTTGTGTCACCTTCCAGAGGTGTCTTATCAGGATAGAGGTGTGTTCTGCCTTCGTTCTTGGTGCCCAAATGGTACCGGACTGTCTGCATCACTGGTTACATTCACCCACAGCAGAGGAGCCTACGTGTGAAAGCAGTTATGGCAGCAATGTTGCTAACAGCAAAAATATTTGGAACAACATGGATGTCCATCACTAGGGAGCGGGTTGAGTGGGTTATGGCTGCGTCTCTCGACCCTGGGAATATTGATGTTCAGGGCCGGGTGATTCTCTGCTGTGGGGTGTCCTGTCAGTTGTAGGACGTTTAGCAGTATCCCTGTTCTCGGCCCACTAGATGCCAGTGGCCCCCCCTTCCTAGCTGTGACAACCAAAATGTCTGCAGAGTTGTCAAATAGCCCTGGGAGAGAAGCCCTGCTCCCCCTGGGGTTGAGACCCCCTGGATACCCTGTCACATTACACAGCCCCCCAAAGAAGGGAGAAAACCTTTACTGATTTGGAAGACCCTGAGAAGGGCCCAGAAGAAGCCCTCTCTCTTGAAGTTAGGGAACAACCATGGGAAGAAGCCCCAGGCAGGCTGGATGAGGCCTGGGGGCAGAGAAGATCACCCCCTGCGAATGGCCAGCAGAGCAGACAGAGGCCTCCCAGAGAGAAGGTCCCCCTGCTGGTTGGCTCTGCAGCTGCAGAAAGCATCCAGAAAGCTGGTGAAGCCAAGAGAAGCCTCCAGAACATGCATCCCTTGAAAGTCTGCATCCCCTTCAAGTGTGTGGGGCAGACCCTGCCCTGGGAATTCAGAGGCCGAGGGGCTGAGGGGCCGCTATTTTGCCCATCTCCTCAGGATCCAGACACAGGCCAAACCTTCCTGAGGACCAGCCCTCTTGGAGTCCAGCGGGCACCACTGGACAGATGTCAAGCCATTTAGAACATTTAGAACTCCCCCCCGCCACCCTCCATCTCCAGAGTAATCTGAAGCCCCCAGGATCTCAGTGTGCCCAGCGGATTCCAGTTGGCGGCAGACGAACATATTTTCCCTAACAACGTTCAATATTTGCAAGTGGTCCTCATCAGCTTTATTGACAGAAACTCAGAGTGGCCCCGAGAAATGGACTAGATGAACTGGCAGAACTGTCCACGTTGGGGAAAAAAAAGTCCGCTTTTGTGGACATTGAATTGACGTCTGTGTTTCCATAAACCCAGGCGTGGGAGGAAGCGTGCTCACAGCCGCCTTGTCCATTTTCCATGCCGTGCTCTCTCTTTTTTTAACACATAAATGCGCAAAGAAAACACATCTTTCGCCTCCTGTCCTCCCCCGCCTGATGGACGGCTGGAGCGTTGCTGATTGCTGGCTCAGCGGACGGCGGGGGCCCAGGCCTTGGCCTCCTGTCCTGGGCTGCAGTGTCAACCAGGTGGCCTGAGCTCAGCTTCTTCCCTTCTGTTCTTCCCCTCCTGAAAAATGGGGAAATCGGTTCCTCTTAGGTTAAAAAAAAAACAACAAAAAAACTGTGGCTTAAAAACCGAGAACATCTGGCTGGAGATGATTGTTTCATGGAAACTTCTCCAGGAGTTCTGTGCATGCCAGACCCCCTCCAGGGCTGCTTGGACATGAAGTTTCTGCAGCCCAGCCAGGAGAGGGAGGACGAACCAGGACTCGAACTTCCAGATCCAGCCAGCACCACATCCCCAAATGGGGAGGCCAGACACCTACTCCCCTGCACAGAGACAGGCAGTCAGTGTGCAGAAATGCCATCTGAAGCTTGAGGCCCCACGGCCCCCAAACACCGTTAAGGGAGTGCAGAGGCCTATCGACCACTCTGGAGCCACAAAGACCCGGGTCTGAAGGCCACTCTCTTTCTGCCTGGACACCCCAGGTCTTGGGCAAGAGACAGATATTTTGAGGTTCTGCAATGCAGAGACCACCCTGTCCACCCACTGGGGTGACTGCAGGGAGTCCAGGAAATGTCTGGAAAGCATTTAGCACAGGGTCGGGTGTTGCTACCCTGTGACACATTGTAGAAGTTTGTGATAACTCAAGGGGGGGGCACATTGACTTGCATTCCCAAGCTTTGGTAACTCTCCCCCACTTCTCCCCAGCCTGTGAGGGTCTGGAGGGGGCCTTTCCTGGCCAGTAGGAGAAAGGCTGAGGCTGTCAGGACTCCCTGTTCCAGCTGCCTGTGGATGGAAATTTCTCGTTCTTGGACCGCAGATAGAGATTTTTTCCAGCCACCACCTTGGGCAACTTATTTGTGAGGCAATAGCACCCTCCTCTGGTCAGAGAGTGTTATTTCCTCTAGAACTTTCTCTGAGTTTCAGACAGTTATTCAGTTGCTCAGTTGTGTTGGACTCGCTACGATCCCATAGACTGCAGCACGACAGGCTTCCCTGTCCTTCACTGTCTCCCAGAGTTTGCTCAAACTCACGTCCATTGAGTCAGTGATGCCATCCAACCACCATATCATCTCTGTTGTCCCCTTCTCTTGTCTTCAATCTCTCCCAGCAACAGGGTCTTTTCCAGTGAGTCAGCTCTGCATCAGGTGGCCAAAGTATTGGAGCTTCAGCTTCAGCTTCAACACAGCTTCAGTCCTTCCAGTGAATATTCAGGGTTGATTTCCTTTAAGATTGACTGGTTTGATCTCCTCGCAGTCCAGGGGACTTTCAAAAGTCTTCTCCAACACCACAGTTCAAAAGCATCAACTCTTCAGTGCTCAGTCTTCTTTACTGTCCAAGTCTCACATCCATACATGACTAATGGAAAAACCATAGTTCTGACTATAGGGACCTTTGTTGGCAAAGTACCTGTACCCCAACAGTAAGAAGACAGTTGCTGAGTTCCTGGTGGGGGAGTCTTGCCAAGGGCAGGATTCCTCCAGGAAAATAAAGGCAGCCTGGGTTCCTGCCCTCATAGTTGTGGTCATGGCCCCCTGCCTCTTGATCTTGCTCCTGAACTCTGATGATGGGGAAGGACAGGGGGGCAGAAGGGTCAGAATCTGAAGGGTCCATGGTTCACCCTCCTGGTCCTCCCCCACCCCTCTCCCCTACTCCCCCACCCCCAGCACTGACTGAGCACAAGCTCATTGTGGACTTTTGCCACCCTAGGGGCTGCCTGGACCCCTGCTGGCACTGATGCCTCCCCAGCAGGCACAGCGACCTTGGAAACTTGTGTGCTGTGTGGTTTGGAAAACTCCAGAGAGCCAGGCTTACCTGGGGTCTGTTCATCTGTCAGAGACTCCATGGGCAATGTCTGAAGAAAAGGGAAATGCAAGGTCCATCCATTTGGTGGCACCCCCCCTCCCCGCCCACCCCACCACCCCCCCGCCCACTCCGTCCCCCTGCCCCAGATTAGCAGGGTTTTCAGTGGCTTCCAGGAAGGTCTGAGAAAGGGCAGCAGAGGTGGAAGACGTGGCCTCCACTGGCGGGCTATAGTCCATAGGGTTGCACAGAGTCAGGCACTACCTAATCGAGTTAGCACACACGCAGGCATGGTTTGAAATAAAATGACAAGTTGATGCGATATTAAAAGTCATCAGGAAAGAGGAAGGCTAGATGGGGGTGGGGATGGGGGGCGGTGTGTGTCAACGGAAGACCAGAGACCCAAATAAGGAAGCATGAGCTGCTTGGCAGGGATCTGGGGGGAGGCGCCTCTACTGAGGAGACCAGGGCAAGTGCAAAAGCCCTGGGGCAGGGACAAACCCTGCAGGTTCCCCGCCCTGGTCTTCCAGGCCTCATGGGAAGGGAGACTGTGGAGACCCAGAGAGAGCCAAGGCCCCACAAAGTAAGGCAAAAGCCAGCATCAGGGCTGTGGCCTCTGCCCCACCACTTGACCCTGGCCTGCGCCAAAGGGCCGTCACGCAGGGTCCCGGCTTGTGGGCGGGGGACCTTGGAGCCCACCCCGCCCCTCAGCCCCCTGAGCCCGAGGACCAGCTGGGATGAGCAAAGCAGGCAGGCGTTTGTGACATCGCCAGATGATACGGTGACTAACGGCTTCGCCAGGTCCAGAGGACACAAGGCAGGCTCAGGGTGGCAGATGTTTGAGATGATGAGGGAATGGAGGCAGGTGGAGGCCCCAGAGCCAGTGGCTCTGCACCCGCAACCGGCTGGACCGGCGCCTGGGGGATGGAGCCATCCTGCGCATGTGTGGGTGGAAAGGCGCGGGAAGACGGATGGATTTGTGCTCAGGCAATCTACAAAGAGGCCCCCCATCTGCTTCCCATTAACGACACAGCCTTGCTCTGTCGTAGTTGTAAACTTAACCAAAAATTCATTTTTTTTTTCTTAAATGAAGTTAATAGTTTTTAAAGCCGCCATATATCAACTTGGGTTGATCCCTTTGCAGATGCCTTTGCAGAAGTTTATGTAACCCCACCTTTTTTGAAGACCAAGCCCCAAAAGTGCCTTTGTCAACCTGAGATGAGTATATCTGAAAAGGGAGTCCCTAAAGGAGAGTGGTCCCTTCTACTTCCCAAAGAAGGGGCCCTGGGCTCAGTGGGCGGCAATCTGGGCCCACTGGGCCACCTGCTCTTTGAATTGGTTGTACATTGGAATGATGGGGGAGTTGGAACAATGCAGATGGCCCGGCCACCCAGGGTTCTTTTGGTCCCATGTAGCCTGGGAATATGGTTGCAAAAATCTCCCTGCTGCTGCTAAGTTACTTCAGTCGTGTCCGACTCTTCGCGACCTCTAGGTGATTCTAATGAGTTTTCAAGGTGGCAAACCATGGTCCTACCTCCGAGGGCGGCTGTAAGGATAAAGCACTTACAAACTCTGCTATTGTCCTCATCATCATAATGGCAATTATTACTTTTATTTGAGCAGAGAAAATTGAGGCTCAGAGAAATCAACTGGTCCAGCCAATCTGGGCTGAGCACCTGGGTTTCTGTGATTCCAAAGCCCCATGCTACGATGGAAGCTATTTTAACTTAGCCAAAGTAAGAAAATGTGTATTATTTCTGTCCTAGCCCATAATCAGCAATCACTTTACAATTTTGTGTGTGTGTTTCAAGCAGATGACAGTTTGCAGGGTTAAAAGAATCAGAGGGAAATTAAAAGTTTTTCCCTGAATTGTGCCCCAATTCCAGATTCTGGAGCAGTTTGTGGAACCTGGAATCTGTGAAGCACTGCTGTAGCAGAAGGTTCTCGACTTGGGGGCCTGGGGGGAGAGGGCAACAGGGACCCTGCCCTGTGCACAGGTGCAGGCTCAAGGGCCTGGAGCCAGAGAGAGAGGCAGGAGCCTGCCGGAGCTTTAATGTCTCCGAGGTTGCAGGTGAGCACCCCCGGGCCAGGGAGGGAAGAACCCTGGACCTTGTGGCATGGTGATCAGCAGCCTGGGCCTCCCACAGGCAGAGGAGGGGAGTCTCAAGTCAGGGCTCCTGGAACTAAGAGGTGGAAGTCCAGGATTCAGGAGTCGGTCCTGGAGGCTTATAACTAGCTTTCCTTTATTCATCTTTTTACTTCTTGCTCTTGACAATTGTTACCTTATATCTGTGGTTGGGCATGCATCTGAGTCATTGGGAGGGCTTATTAAAAATAGACTGCTGCTCCTCCTCACCCTGAGGTCCTGCTTTACAACGCATCCGGGTGAAGGAGAATTTATGCCTAACCATCCCCAGGCAATGCTTGTCCAGAGACCGGTTTGAAGGCCATCATTTTGACTGACATTCACAACAGCCTTTTGAGGGAGAGAGGAAAGAGCAGACGTACAGAGGGCAGAGGCAATGTTCTGGGCCCCATGGCTAGACACTGACAGAGGCAGGACTGTAACACAGGCCCACTGATCCCGAACCCAGCGGCCACAGCCAGGCACCCTGCTGCTCACTCCAAGGCTGCTTCTCAGAGAGGGTCCCTGAGTCAGGGCAGCCTCTGAGGGGGCAGGCCTCAGATCAGACTGCACGGTGAAGCCCCTGGCCAGCTTTGTCAGGGCTGTCTCCATGGTTTTCGATGCATGTAGCAGTGAGCAGTAGTTTGCAGTGAGCAACGGCTAAAAGCAAGACCGTAGTTGCTTGACCCAGAATCAAACCCTGGTCATCTGGGTGGAAACCATGAACCCTAACCGTAAGACCTCAGAGGCCAGTGCTGCAATCTAAGTCCCTAGTCCTTGTCTACCTTGAAAGGAGGAATCTGACAAGGAGACAGAAGGTATTGAGGGAAAGAAAATATTTATTAGAAAAGCAGAGTATATGGAGAAAGAAGCTTGGGTGAACTCTGTGAGAGAGTCGCCTTTGGAAAGTTTAAGTCCTTTATAAGGGGGCTGTCTTCTGGTTCTTGGTCTTCTTCGTGGCCAATCGTCCCATTTTGATTCCCTGGCTGCCCTGCCTCAGGACCGTCCACTGGGCGCATGCACACACCTCGGTCAAGATGGACTTCGTCGCAGAGGCAGATGGGAGGAGAAGACCAAGACTTACTCGCATCCTCTGCCTTTTTGACCCTGTGAAGTCTTCTTGCACGTATGCAGTGTCTGCCTTGCCCCAAGGATGGGAAATGTATGACCTCTTGATCTTCCATCAGGGTCTAGCCCCTCTCTGTTCCTGCCAGAAAATGTCCAGTGTCCGGTTGTCCGCCCTATTCCTGTTGTTGTTTCTTATATCCACGCAGATTTTGAAATGTAGTCAGGAGTCTGGTCATAAATATGTAGCCTGGAGCCCATTTGTCTTTTGCCTCAGGAAATGTAGATAGGGAGCTGGTAGTCAATGTCCGGCCTGGAGCCCATCCTTTTGTTACCCCAGGAAGTGTGAACAGGAGGCCAGTTGTACATGTCCGGCCTGGAGCCCATCTATCTCCTGCCTCACTCAGACCAATTCAATCCAAACCCCTGGGGTGGCACCAAGTGTCCGGTGATTCTACAATGCAGGCACGCTGGAGACCCTGAACTCCCGGGGAACCCAGGCTGCCTTGGAAGCAGAGCTGGACTTCAGGAGGGGCCAGGGGCTTCCCTGGTGGCTCAGACAGTAGAGAACCTGCCTTCAATGCGGGAGAGTTGGGTTTGATCCCTGGATCAGGAAGATCCCCTGGAGAAGGAAATGGAAACCCACTCCAGTATTCTTGCCTGGAGAACTCCATGGATAGAGGAGCCTGGCAGGCCATAGTCCATGGGCTCACAAAGAGTCAGACACAACTGAGCAACTAACACACACATGCAGGTAGCTGACCACCACCCAGCACAGGGCAGGTCTTGTACGGTCAGCTGTGCCTTCACACGAGGCTTTGGGGGCAGTCAGGCCCCTTTGGTGACCAGGGTGATAGAGGAAAGGGTCACACTGGACAGAGGTCCAGCTGGGGTTGGCAGATTAAAATACAGAATGATAGATCTGAATTTCAAAGAAACAGCATTTTAAAGAGTACAAGTTTGCCCCGAATATTACATGGAGCAATCTTCTACTAAAAAGAAAAAAAAAAAACATTTGTTGTTTATCTGAAATTCAAATTGATCTGGGTGTTCAGTATTGTTGTTTGCTAAATGGGGGCAACTCTAACCAGGACCCCACTCAGAGGACGGGCCCCAGCCCCTAGAGGGTAACTGCAGAAGCAGGAATTCAGCCCCCTGGACAGCATCTGACAGTGGGTACTTCCTACCTGCCTCTGGTGTGCTGAGATGACACAGGGTAAAATTTAGTATTTTAACCATCGTAAAGGTGTACTATGCCATTAGAACTATACGCCATCAGAACTACAGGTTTTTAGAAATTAGTTAATTGATTTTCTGCTGCGCTGGTCTTCGTTGCTGTGCACGGGCTTTCTCTAGTTGTAGCAAGCAGGGGCTGCTCTTCAATTGGGGTACGTGGACTTCTCTTTGCGCTGGTTTCTCTTGCTGTGGAGCATAGAGAAACCGGTGGGTTAGAACAGCATAGAAACCCTATGCACACGGGTTCAGTCATTGCAGCTGGAGGGCTCATTTGTTGCAGTGCGTGAGCTTAGCAGGTCCCCAGCGTGCGGGATCCTCCTGGACCAGGAATCAAAGCCATGTCCGCTGCACCGGCAAGCGGACTCTCAACCCCTGGACCACCAGGGAAGTCCTGACAACTGTAGATTTGTAAAGGCACAGTTCTTTTGCATGAAGTACATTCACGTGGTTGGGCAACCATGAATAGAACTTTTTCATCTTCACAAAGTGAAACTCTGCCACCATTAAACAACAAAAGTGAAAAAGTGAAAGTGTTAGTCGCTCAGTTGTGAATTTGCTCTTTGCGAATCCATGGACTGTAGCCTGCCAGGTTCCTCTGTCCATGGAATTCTTGAGGCAAGATTCCAGGAGAATCTTCCCAACCCAGGGAACAAACCCAGGTCTCCTTCACTGCAGGCAGACTCTTTACTGTCTGAGTCACAAGGCAAGCCCCTGTTAAACAATCATCCCCCCCCCATTTCCCCCTCTCTCCAGCCCCTGGTAACCCCCATTTTACTTTCTGTCTCTATGAACTTGACTTCTCTAGGAATCTCATATAAGCAGAATCATACAGTATTTGTCCTTTTGTGACTGGCTTATTTAACTTGGTATATGTTCTCAAAACTCATGCATATTGGGGCATATGTCCCACCTTCCTTTTAAAGGTGGGATAATACTCCACTGCATGGATATACACCTTTGTTTATCCATTTATAACAGGGAGTTTGGTCCCCCATGTTGGCTGTTGGGGATAAAGCTGCTATGAACGTGGATGTACAAATATCTCTTTGGGTGCACACACAGAAGTGAAATTTCTGGATCATAGGATAATCCTATTTATTGTAAGGTCTCACCATGTTAATTTCCGCAGAGACTCCCCCATTTTGTATTCCCATCAGTAACACACAAAGATCCCAGCTTCTTCACATGCTCACCAACACTTATTTTCTGTTTGTTTGTTTTTTTTTGATGAGTCACCCCAGTGGGTGTGAAGTGGTATCTCATCGCTGTGGATTTAATTTAATTTTAATTTGTGTAGTTGGAAGACTAGAATAATATTCTTCATTATGATATTCAATTTTGTTAAGATTTCATTTCACTAAAAATTCAGAAAAGCAATTTTTATATTAAAATAAACAGTTGTATCATCTAATAATTACAAACCTTAAATGTATTTTATGGGAAAACAAGGTACTTCACAAAGAATCGGTGAAAGTAGTGGCCAGGGGCTGGGAGGTGGGAGAAATAGGGAGGAGTGGGTAAAAGGTACAAACTTTTAGCTGTAAGATGAATCAGGTCTGAGGATCTAATGCGTAACAAAGTGACTGCAGTTGATAGCATTATTATAACTGAAATATCCTAAGAGTGTAGAGCTTTAATATTCTCTCTCACGATAAATATACACTGTGATGGATGCTAGTTAAGTAGACGCGAGGAACCCTTTCACAGTGTAGACATACATCAAAGCACCACCGTGCACCCTTTAAACATCTTGTCATTTCACTTGTCACACTTCAGCAAAGAAGAAGAAAAAGAAACGGTGCTAATGTTAAACCCCCTTTGGCTTCTTCCTCTAAGTTCGTGTAAGAGCTGCTTGGGAAAGCTCATCAGAAATTTTCAGGAATTGTATAGGCTGCTTATTAACGTTATTAAAAATCAAAAATTTCATGGTACTTCCCTGGTGGTCTGGTGGTTAGGACTCGGCGCAAGGGGCATGGGTTCGATCCCTGGTTGGGGAAAACATCCCACATGTTGCGTGGCATTGCCCAAAAATAATTAAAAATAAATTAATACAATTGTTTTAAATTAAAATTTTCACACATCGTGATTAAACAAATTATATAAAAAACAAAGAAAATAATTGCTTTAAAGCCATCACTTACTATTTGACTACACTTTACTATGCTCTGTGTCTGTGGGCTGTCTGTGTCGGTTGCATCAGGATAGTAGAAACACTTCAAAGGTGCACATCTCTGTCCAACTCCATTTCAGCAATGTCACTTCATAGCTCTAAATCATCGATGGTGGGAGTATTTACACTCTGGAAATCAGCCCTTGTTATATTGTTTCGTTGACTGTCTAGACTTAAGCAAGTGGTTGGGAAAATGTTAATAATGCAAATTAACCTCCAATCTGTGTCTTGTCTGTGGCTGTTGCATTGTGAACACCACAAAACATGGAGGAAATATTCTATCCATACTTGAAAGCTATTATCTCCTTCAGCAAGGAAGTTACTCCCATCATTGTTGAGTGAGTCAAGTTTTGATAGCTGTCTCTGCTAGTTCACTTTTGTATTACTCGTTAATGTAAATGAAAATATCAACCAAAATTACGGTCAGAACTAGAGTTGTTTGTCAATGATGTGAGCCAAATTCCTTGCTAAGTCAGATTTCAATCAAGCGATCCTTTGCCACCTGCTCACCTGCCTCTGCGGTTGGCAATCAAATTTGAAAACTGACAATGGATTTTGCAAGAAATCTGACTTATACTGAAGCTAGAGTTTCATGGAATTTACAGTAGAGACTTGTAACATCATTTGTGGGTTGTTTGCTACAAACTATTCAGTAATTTATAACAAACATAAACATATATACGTACATATATGCACACATTTTTTTTTCCCCCTGGAAAGCCAGTACTTAAGCATTTGCCACTGAGTTATGGGTCCTGCCCCACTCCAGAGCTCACACATAGACATCACTTTCTGCTGGCTCCAGGAAGGCATGAGAGGAGTTTGGAGAAACATAGCTGAGACCCAGGGATGCTCCTGAAGGACACAGCTACGTATCTAAATCAGCCTCAACTAACAGAAGGTTCTTGGGCTCTGAGGTGACCAGCTGGTCCTAGAGCCTTTGGCTTTCTTGATTTTGGCCTGGAATGTCCTATATCCTCTTGTGCTTGTTTCCTGACTGTGGAGGGTGCTAAGTCGCTCAGTCGTGTCCGACTCTTTGTGACCTCATGGGCCATAACCCACCAGGTTCCTCTGTGCATGGGATTCTCCAGGCAAGAATACTGGAGTGAGCTGCTGTGCCCTCCTCCAGAGGAATCTTCCCAACTCAGGGATCAAACCCAGGTCTCTTTAGTCTCCTGCAGTGGCAGGTGGGTACTTTACCACTAGCGCCACATGGGATTGCAAAGTTAGTGACTTCAAACAACACAGATGTGTTCCTTTGGCATGCTGGAGGTCACTAGTTCTCAAATAAGTCTCACAAATAAGTTAAAATCATAATTATAGCAGAGCCTCATTCCTTCTGGAATGTTCTGGGGAGAATTCCTTCTTTACCATTTTGAGCTTCTGAAACTACCTTCATCCTATAGCTTCTGGTCCTTCTCCCATCTTTAAAGCATCTCTCTCTCTTTCTGACTCAGTCCCTCCTGCTTCCCTCTTGTAGAAGCTTCTGTGATTCCTTTGGGCCATCTGAATAACACAGGATAACCTTCCTATCTCAAGATCATAAACTCATTAATATCTGCAAAGTCCCTTTTGCTGTCTAAAGTAACACATTTACAAATTCCAAGAATTAGGATGTGGACCTCTGTGGGAGCTCTTATTCAGCTAGCTCCATCCAGGAAACCCTACAATTCTGGATAAACCAGTATGGTTGGCCAGCTATTAGGCCACTCCACCTTCCCCCAGAATCACTGTTCCATTAAAGCCATTTTCCTGGGAACCTGGATACAGGATGCAGCCTGCCTCTCTGCTCCCGGGACTGCCAGGAGCCCTGGATCCCAGTCGACAAGCAGGGGCAAACGATTTATCACCCAAATCTGGTGACCCCTGTGTCTTTCCATTTTGGATGTGACCAAAATGATTCATCTCTGCCTGACAGTGTGACCTTGTGAAAATTAATTAACCTTTAGGGGCCACGATGGCCTCTATTAAATGAAAATGACAGTAATAAACCTTCACCTTTCCATTGGTGTGGGATGAAGTGGGGGAGGGTGTGGCATCCCTCACAGGCCATGGAAACCTCTAGAACACGGGGCTTGGGTTTCAATCAAATCCCCATTGTCGTGGGCTTGTTCACACACTTTGTCCTTTCAAAAAGGGCTTCTTGGCTCCTAAAGAAGAACAGCAGAACCAAGACCGGTTTGGAGCAGGAGAGAGGCTGCCCAGGGAACAAGCCCAGGGCGAGGGGTAGAGCTGGCACCCAGGAGGTCCTGTTGGTCCCCACTTGTGCCCCGGGTCTGGGCCACATGCTGGGCTCTGAGCCTGCCCCTCCAAGGTCCCTAACTCTGTGTCCCTGTGCTGGGGATTATGTAAAGCCAGGGGACAAACCCAGGCACTTTTTCATTAAAAAACTGCACGTAGAAAATCTATTTCTAGTAAAGGCTGCCACCTGGTGGACATCAGGTTACATGACACAAAGTGAAGTGAAAGTGAAGTCGCTCAGTCGGGTCGTCTCTTTGCGACCCCACCGACTGTAGCCTACCAGGCTCCTCAGTCCCTGGAATTGTCCAGGCAAGAGGACTGGAATGGGTCGCCATTTCCTGCTCCAGGAGATCTTCCCAACACTGGGATCAAACCTGGGTCTCCTGCACTTCAGGTAGACACTTTACCGTCTGAGCCACCAGGGAAGCCCCACAGGACACAAACCTGTCACAAAAAGACAATTACTGTGTGGTTCCACTCATTCATTCTTACCTGAGAGACATGAATTAACAGAGACAGAAAGTAGAAGGGTGTTTGTCGGGGCCAGAGAGAGGGGGAAATGAAGGATTGCATCTAGTGTGGACAGAGTTGCGATTTGGAAAGATGAAACAGTTCCGTGGACAGCGGTGATGGCCGCACAGCAAAGTGAATGCAGGGGATGCAGGTGAGCTGTACCCTTATGAACGGTCAAAACCGTCACTTCTTTGGTAATTTTATTTATTTATTTATTTTGGGCTGTGCTGGGTCTTTGTTGCTGCTTGGGCTTTTGTGTAGTTGCGGGGATCAGGGGCGGGTGGGTCCTAATTCAACATGACTAGTGCCCTTACAAGAAGAGGAAAAGAGACACAGGCACACACGGGGAGAAGCCACATGACAACAGAGACAAGAGAGGTTGGGGTGATGAGCCAGGGAATTCTGCGGACTGACCCCACTTCCCTTCCCTCCCCGCTCCCCCAGCCACCCAAAGCTGGGAGGGAGGGTCCAGCCAGGGGCTCAGAAGGAGCGAAGCCCAGCTGATTTCTGGCCTCCAGACTGAGAGACTCAGTTCTTATTTTTTAAGCCACTCAGTTGTGGTCCTTTGGCCACGCAGGAGACAAACGCAGAGCTGCACCTTTGGGGCTGGGACAGGGAGTCAGGGTTTTAAATCCCTCCCTTCCTCCCTTCTCATGATTCCAACACAGAGTCAAGCTAAGTGCTGCCCAGGGAGTCGCGGGTGGGGAACGGGGCCCCTCCTGGGGTCTCAGTGTGTGAGAGCAAGCAAGCCATCTTGGGAATCTTGCTTATTCTTGTCATTGTTATTTTTATTCTCTTCTTTCTCTGTTGTTCCTCCGGAGATAGGTGCCCCCAGGGTGACCGGCCATCCTGGTTTGCCTGGGACCAGAGTTCCCAACCAGTATGTGGACTTTCACTGCTATGATCAGGGAAGTCCTGGGCAAACAGGGGTGAGGTGGTCCCCCCAGGCCCTCCCATGCTCCACCCCCTGAATTCTCTCTCTCTGTAAATGGGGTGACCCGCTGTCCCAGCCTGCCCAGTACTCGCCAGTTTAAGCCTGTAAGTCCCTTGCAAGCCTGAAGTGCAAGTGGATCACCCTAGTTGCAAAAGCCTGTGATGCCTGTGACCTCTTACCTAGGAGAAAGGCTGCCCTGCAGACCCAGGGGCCCAGCCCCAGTTGCCCCAGTGGTCTCCAACAAGAGTCTGGAAGCACATGCTCTGCAGGCCCCAGAGGGTGTGATATAATAGCCCTGGGGAGGGGCCTGGGCTGCTCATTCAGGTTTTTTGTATTCTTGCCTCAATTTTAATTAGGTATGTCTATTTTTTAAAAATCGTCCATTATCAAAATGTTCAAGTTTCTTGGCATAAACGCTTTCTAGTAACCTCCCGTCATCTTCTTAATGCTGACAACAGAAAGGTTCTATTTTTTCGTTCCCGATGCTGGATGTCTGTGCTTTCACTTCTCTCCCTCTTGCCTGTGTCACACTGCGTGTGTGTGTTTATGTGAACAAATGAATGGATTTTTTTCCTCTCTGCTCTCATTTTCACCTTTTCTACTTCTCAGTTATATGTTTGCAGGTAGATTATACAAACTCTTTGGGCACATGGATCAGTGTTGTAAAACACGGGCGGTGATTTCCACCTGAGCCCACCATCTTGAGAGTGTGATGGAGTGGATGGACCAGCCTGGCACAGTGCTGTCAGGAAAACTAAGCCATTATTGTTTCAAAGCTGGCATTCAGTGGTCGTGAAGAAGTATAAAACAGAGCAACAAAAAATTAGAGGTAGGTAATAGAGAAAATTTAAAGTGAGGCAAACCAGGAATAAGAAATGTATACCTGCTAGAAGGGACCACTGATTTGTTTCTAAACCGTGTGTGTGCTCAGTCGTGTCAGACTCTTTGTGACCTCAGGGACTGTAGCCTGCCAGGCTCCTCTGTCCATGGGATTCTCCATGTAAGAATACTGGAGTGGGTTGCCATTTCCTTCTCCAGGAGATCTTCCCAACCCAGTCATTGAACCTGCATCTTTTGCATCTCCTGCACTGGCAGACGCATTCTTTACCCCTGTGCCTCCTGGGAAGCCTCTGTACTGAACTTGATCCTAGACTAAAGGCCTAAAGACATTCTTGTCAAACTGGGGCTTGTCCTGCAAGGAGCACAGGCCACACACCAAGAGCTGGGGAACCTGCGGGATGATGTGTTGCACCTTCTGGGAATACCAGGATATGAACAGTTATGCACCGCACTTGCTCCACCCAGCGCAATTCCAGATATGGTATATGGATTATGTCTTTTCATCCTAACAATGGTGCTGTGATGTAGATTCAGCTATCATCCCAGTATTACCACTGTGCATAGACTGAGACACAGGGAAGTTAAGGTTTTCCTTAAGGCTTTAAAAATGGAACTAATGAAAACCAGAGCCAGGGTTTGGTCCCCTGTTGAGGATCTCCCAGTTCATACTTTCAATCTGTATGTACAGCCCGGTATTTACCTTCAACCTACGTACTCCGCTGCCTTGACTTTACTGAGAACTTGTATTATACGAAACCTTATTTAGAAATGCATTTTCCATGTAAAGAAAATCAGTTGTTTAGTGGAATACACACTTTGAATGCCTTTTGAAGAAATAGTGAAAATGTCGGGACTTTTGCGTCCCGCTGTCCCACGTCAGATTCCTCCACCCCTCCCCAGACCTCCTGGAGGAAGTTGTTTTTTTCCCCTTGAACCTCTGAGACACATTGACAGAGAATCTAGAAATGCAAAACTGTCCA